>NC_080186.1:57840500-58467500 GCF_030028045.1 Hippopotamus amphibius kiboko
AGGAAGCAAGTACTATGTAGCAGGCCTAGAAGTTGCCAGTCCCTATTGAAACCAGAAAATAGAACTCCAGAGGGCTCGATGGGAAAACAGATGGTTAGATCTTGTTAGATCTGACTGGGTGGGAAATTATGTAAAGAGGCTCACTTTGGGGCATGAGTCAATAATTCAATAGACATTAAAGGAAGCCAAACAAAAGAAGAAATTATGCAATTATTAATTTTAGAAAATGAGAAATTGTACAATAAGTAAGTGCAAGCGGAGTCAGTTACTTGGCTCACCGAGGAACATATGTGCATAGTAACAACAATAGAGATTGTGAGTATGACTTCAACTCCAAGTTCACAAAACTCCATTGCAAGGATCAGGGGAAGAGAGAAATAGGTTATGTCTGTGTATATATGTATGTAAAAGAGCTAAAATCTTCATTTACCATTATAATAGATCAATAGAAAGTGTTTAACATTGATAAATCACAATATAGCTGTATGGCAGTAGACATAGTTAAAAGCATTGAAAAAGTTGTTGCCCTTGTCAGTATGTAAGTTGGGTAGCAAGCAGAAGCAATAATCTTTTATTTTATTTTATTTTTTTTGAGAAAATATATAGTGCTCTTAGTAACAGTTAAATTCTTCAACGGTATACTTATCCTGCTGTAATTTTTAAAAAGTTTGTAAAAATTTCCCATCGTTGCTACTTGACCACCCCTGAATCTGTCAGTTTCCTCTTTAGCTTCACAATGCCTCTTTTCTTGTCTCCAGAGTTGTCCCTTCAATAATGTGGAATGAGGGCTAAAACCAGTATTATGCACACTCAGATTTCTTAGAAAGGTAAGAATTTCCTCCCCCTGTGGTGCTTCCTTTTCAGTTCTGAGCACAGCAAAGACACATTACATAACTCGGAGTTTCAACAAACACCTGGAAATCAGGCTGTATGTATTGCTCAGATGAGACCAGACATGAAGAGATTGGTAGTGACAAGTGTTGTCACTTCTCTCTCTGACAGCAGGCAAGTGCCACACTGTATATACAAGGTCTGATACCATGCTCTCAAGATGGGGAAAAAAAAAGGCAAGTGAAAAATAACACTTCAGAGAGAACTAGCTGAGAAAATAATGGCAAATTACACATGATTTGGCTTTGCTCTCAGCTTTTATAAAGACCCAAGAACGATGAGCCGAGTGGTTGAGCCCTAATTAAGTCTCCTCTTGATCATCTGCACTGCACACCCAATCTCAGGCTGCGTTTTAAAAAGGCATCATATTGTCTTCTAATTCATCTGCTTTTTTCCTACCTTGCTTTTTCTTAATTCTCCTTTGTTTTCCTTGAGTAAAAGGAGGTTAAAGTGAGTCATTAAGAATTAATAAAAATAATTACACAGTGAAAAAATAGCTCAGATGAATTTTAGCTGGAGTCTAATTTAATGGGATTTGAACCCAGCACACTGGAAATCTATGGCAGTAACTTTAGCCATTAAATTGCATGGCCTTTGCTTAAACTCAGTGGGAATTTAGAGAGATTATTTTGGCTGCTTGAAGACACCATGTTTTTTCCATTAATGCCAGGGAAATATATTGAGCGACTGAAATATTACTAATAAAAATAAATGTGAAAGTTGTAAATTTCAAACAATGTAAGACCCATAGTTCATACCTGAATTTCCAAATGTGTATGTGACATTTTATTAAACTTAAAGCTGAAGACACACTGTATTATGTCTGACCTCTTTAAAAAAGGAAACTAAATATTTCCACAATTTGTCATCCTTCGGAATCTAACAATAATAAGGCAGAGAATGTGATAGGGTCTGTTCTAAGGTGAGAGAAAGCCTCCATGGAAATCCTCTGGTCCTGAGCTCAGATGTGAGGCATCACCATGCCTTCCCAGCAGTTCTAGTCCTTCTACTGCCTTCCACTGGGTTGTTTTTCATCCATAAAATGGGAACTGTGAAATACACAAATTTGGATGGGAGATTATAAGGTAGATTAATTAAAATCAACACCTCAAACTCTTCCAGGGAGGGTAACGCATCTTAAGGGTAAGGCAGAATTCCCAAAGGGATTTGAACTTACTATCTCAGAAATAAGTGATTCCACATTGAACCACTAGGCTGTATGGCCTTGAGAAATACCCCTGTGGTTTCTTCTGAGCCAAGTCAGCCACTGGAGGGAGCCAATATGACTCTCACAGTGTAGTTGAATATGCTGAACTGGTAGGGAAAGATAATTTTAAAATGGCATGTAAGGATGACAGAATTTGAACAAAATCCCTTTTATTTATTTATGCCAAAATCTGTGTGAATGTAAAATGCCATCTCAATCATGCTTTATTTATGGTGTGGCTTTTTCTTTGGGGGAAAAAAAAAAGAAAAGAAGAAGCATGTTGGCTTGACATTCTCCTCTGACTGAATCTCCTTCCCACTGGCAAGTGAGTGATGTGGAGAGCTCGGACAACGGAGCAAGCCTCAGCACACGCTGAACCGGGTGTGGGCACGCTCCCTGACTCTGCTTGCTTAGTCTGATCTGGGCAGGTTTGAAAAGGCATTGCTTGTCATTTCATGCGGCTAGAAATCATGCCTGTGCCTCTCCTTGAATAGAGGGATGTGCAATATGTAAAATTCCTAAAGACAATTTTATTTATAGCTGTTGCAAACAATGTTTATACAAAGTTTATTAAATATGTCACCCACATTGATTTATCCCAACCAATCTCTTCAATCACTAATATTTATGTGATGGGTTCAGTTGCAACAATTATTTTATATGCTGTAGAGTATGTTATAACTAGGGATTCACCCTGGCAATTATATGAAAGATAAAATGCTTCCTGAAGACCTCAGGGCAGACCAGGAAGTATATTATTGGACACAAGGTGGTTTTAACTGAATGCCACAGCACTAAATTTAGAGCAAGAAATGTAGAGCGTCGTATGCTTAAAAATGAAAGTGAGTTTTGTGTCCTTTCTGAATTTTTCTTATTACTGGAATGGTAGTAAGATCCTCTGCATGTTTCCTTTCCCATATCCAAAACCTTGGGCCTGGAAACACTTTCCTTGTCATCTCTTTGAATTTCTGTCAGCTTTTGCTCTTCAGCAGCATTTATCTAGTGCCCAAAGTGGGCAGGAGAGTCTACTTGGCATTTACAAATACATACGAAAGAAACTAGACACATGTTCATTGCCTGAAAGGAACTGGCTTCTGATGTGAGGGGCTGAAGCATGGTTAACAAAGAAACCAGAATTTTCTAAAGAGCCCAAGGTAGCTATTGAAAATATGAGATGATAAACTCAACAAAACCAAAAAAAGTTATTTAAAACCACAGTTGAATGCAACTTCTTCTGTTTCCTAAGAAAGACTGAAAAGTCCTTTGGCAAAATTGTCTTGACAGACCCACTTTGGTTTGGAGACTAGGGCCTCGGGGCATGGTATGAAAGTAGACAGTAAAACAAAGAGGTAGCTAAACTGTTCTGCAAAAGAAGTTAGCAGTCCTTGGGGGCTGAAGTTCACTGTAGAAAGGAGAGGGAACAAGTGTGGGATCTAGGAAGAGAAAGGAGGGTGAACAATAAGAGAAGAAGATGATCACTGAGAAATTCTGTGTTCTCCCGAGGCTGGGAAATGACCTTTGAGTGCAGATGTGTCATATTCAGGTTGGAAAATTTTGCTCTGTTGTAGTGTATGCCTCTGCCTGTTCCCAAGTCAAGAAGCGGGAAGTCCAAACTGAAGTAAATTGTTTCATAAAAGCACATCATGATAATTGATAAACTGAAATAATTTGGTCTTTGGTCAAAGCAGAAATGCAAAACCAGAGGTAACTAGAAGTTTTTATTATCTACATTCACCCTAACTTCCAGAAAGTCTGGGGAGACTGGGAGGAATCCTCACTAATAGGTGAAGGTTTCTTTTCAAATAATTTAATCTCAGAGGACAGAGTGAACCCTGGTCATGCAACCTTTCCCCAGGCAATGAATGGGTTCTTCCAGTTCTGCAGTGGCAGTCTGCTTCTACTCCTTTTTTTTCCCCTACTATTTTTTTTTCCCCCAGAACATTTATTTCTCTGCCAGGAGAGTTTTTTTCCACTAACCAAATCTTCCTCTTTAGTTACCATCGGATTTGATTTTCAGGCTACTTCATCTCACAGCCTTTCCTGGAGATTAGCAGTGTAGGCAATGGAGATCTTTGGGACCATGGGTTTGGAAATACTTGTGTAAAACCAATCACACTCAAGTAGAACCTATTGAACTTATAGAAACTCCGTGATCACCTCTTTTTAGGAAAGCAATTATCCATGAGCTACATGAATGAATCAATTGATTAACCGTTCATTGAGCGATGCTGGCACCAGGCAACAAGCTGGACAAAAGACTTGAGAAAAACCTCCATCTACAGTGAGTTTGCATCTTCATGAGGAGGGAAGTGAATGATCACTACTCTAAGGAGAACTGTCAAAACAGTATGGAATGATTCTCATCTCTTTTTGTCTAATTTATCATTTGATGTGAAGAGGAAAGGTTTGACTTCAACTTGACAGTAGGAATTTGGGCTTTGCGTCATATGTCCATAAAATAGGGTTAATGTTAGGAAAAGTACACAGAACCTGAGAAATTAGAGACTCTCATTGTGGCTGCTAAAGGATAGGTTGTAACTTTAGTACTAAGTTGGTATCCAGAAAAAAAACCAACTTAAGGGCTTATAGTTTTACATAGTATGACGCTATAGTATTCTTTTATACTCTTCCTTTGGGGATCTTAGTTTACAATGCATAACAAAGAATGCTCATTCAGTAGAGTCCCACATAAATATAGGATAATGTTGTTGACAGTAAGATTCCCCAAATTTCTGTGTCGTATGAGACCATGATGCAGAGTGTCTGGGGCCTGCTTTGTATATTCCCTATGAATCCCAAGTTCCCTTGAATTGCCAACCGCATTGCTATCTGATTGCCACAATTCCTTGATATATAAAATCATGGTGGAATTTCCTTGGAATGATATATCTTAAGCCAGGATAGCATTCAATGACTTCCAGATGCCTTAACAATGATGGTCCATTGCGTAAGGAATTACCACAGATTATCTCCCCTTTGATTTGTCACAGTTTTGTATGGAGTTTATTACTAAGAGAAATATTAACCTAGCCTTCTACAGCAGCCTGTTTCTGAAATCTTTAGACAATGTTACAAAAAAGGAGCCTGTTATTCTTTTTACTGACATGTGAATGGTCAGTGACTTCTACCAAGCTCCCAGAAAAAATTACATATAAAACCATAGTCTTTCTGAAGTGCCTTCTGTCCTAAGTGTGGAACAACTATCCAGTATTCTAGAGACTACTCCTCCTTCCGGTGACCACAGTGGAAAAGCTAAGGGAAGTGGGCGGGTACTGTCAACAGTGCACTGAGCAGGGCAGAGCAGAGTTCCTCCTGTCTGCCATCTACCTTGGCCTCCATGCTGCCGCCATGCATGCGATCTTGGATTCTGCGCCACAGACCTATACAAAGCTAATTGTTCGTGTGATTTTCTTTCTGAGCCACTGCAGATGTCCCTTTCTGTAACAATTTAATTAACACTTTAAAATAATGATGCATTAATTAATGCCAAATTACAATGAAAATCCTGGAGAATTACACTTTATATCAACATTAATGCAAAATGAGTTCCTCCTGGATAATTTTTCTTACAATGAATACAAAAAGAGATAATACTAATTAGGCCATCAATTTAAATTTACCATAATTTCAATCCATGTCATTTATCTGTTTCCCAGCACAAAACAATTCCGGTCTACCACACGTTTGTACTGTGATAGGGATGTCTGTGTAGTAACCAGACCAGGGTCAACTTTAGGGTATTGTGAGATGAGCCTGAATTTTGTAACTCAGTTATTGAAAACAGGGTGTCTGTGCGTGTGGTGCATGCGTGCGTGCGTGCGTGTGTGTGTGTGTGTAAGAGAGAGAGAAAGAAAGAAATCCAACTTTTTAGTAATATAAAATGCCCTGACTTGAGTAAAGTTACATGCTTAATCTTATAATATGCATGGCCTAAGTCATCAGTCTGTCTATCAAGTTGCATATAATTCAGTTTATTTTTTACTTTCAGGGTCATGACCCAGGACTTAGAAGAACTGTAGTATCTCAGGGCCATTTGTTTCTGAGCAGACTTAAATCACCTCTTCCCATGTTCAAAAGAGACACCATCAGCAGCTGTTAAATTTCATTTTCATTGCTTCTCGTAAGCAGATGCTCCTTTCAGCATTAGGAAGAGAGTGGGCTTCAAAGGCTAACTTTACAACACTCACTGAAGAAGGAAAACATGGCCGTGGCTCCTCCGTTTCATCTATTTTCTTTCTTCAGTGACCCTTCACACTTGCCTTTCATATTGAGACTCACTTAGTATCTAGAGCATTGAGGATCTATAGACCATTGTGCTTCTAAGTCAAAACACACTGACTAAATATTTTCATATTATCTTAAATATTTTATTCTTATGGATGTCTTTCAACAGTAAGAGAGCTCTTTGAGGCACATTCCTTCAGGGCTTAATCTTAAATTATACTCTCTTTTTGACAAGGAACTCTATGAGGATGAAATTCCCATCTCTCATATTTGGGAATCCTGACATATACGTTGCTAAAGTTCTGTGAACACATATTTAATAAAATGGCCAATTATAATGAAGAAGTAGATATGGAAATTTGCCAACAAAATAAATAATCTTCCAACAGTAAGAATCTCTACCTGCAGAAGGGATAACATCAGAATGCGGTTGCAGTCCTTGTACCTTGGGGCACTTTCCTGGATGTGTGTTTACTACTTTTAGCAATGTGAGTTATCACCATGCGCCTCTGAAAGATCACTTTTCCCCTATATTAAATAACAAAAGAAAGTGGCTCTTTATAGTTTGGTTTTCTCATGTTCTAAATCAGCAATGGAAATTTCTGCTTGCCCAGGTGTTCTCAAAGAAAGTAGGCAATGGGCCTAAATGAAGTCTGGCAGAAAGAAATTAATTTTAAAAAATCAATAAGCTCTGCCTTTGTTTTTATTCAGCTTTAGGGGAATACATATCAGTGACATTTACCTTGGACTATGTCTCCATGCCTGAAATACCAGGAGCATGTCAGAGCAGGTCAGGCATATCGGTGATCCATTCCTCCTCCTCTGCCTGGTAAACTGCCAGGCGGTAGATGATGAAGACAGTTGAAGACTCAACCTTGCAGGACTACTTGGTATCATAGAGTCATCTTTCAACCATATATGTCTGCCAGAGGCATCAAAATGATGTAATTCAACATGTGTTCCTTGTCTGCATCTATAGAGTTTTTCATGAAGATGGTAAAATCCACTAAGCTAGTTCATCGTGTATGTCATTAATTATATGGTTGAAATTTCTTAAGGTAATTCTAGAAATTAAATAGCACATCTTCATAGCTTAGCTCAGGATCTCAATCTTTGTTTGTTTGTTTGTTTGCCTCTTACAGTACGTATATTCTTTCCTTACTCCATTCCCCTATCAGGAAATACTAGTAAAAGACTATGCAAATTTAGGAGCATTCTGAAATGGAACTGTTTTGCAAAGATATGGATTGTGTTACATTGCTGGCAGATGAATGTTTTCAAGTCTGTTCTTTTCATAGTATCTTAGCAAGGTTATTATACAAAGAAACTATTTAGGCTATTTCTCAGTTGACATAATTTAATCCTTCTAGTTTTAGGTTTATTTTGAAATAATTGAATGGTGAAGGTGATGTCTCTCAAATGCTGGATTACATTAGGTTAGAAATAGTGACTTGACTAAGAAAAAAAATGAGCCTCCTTATTAAATAATCTTCCTGATTTTATTCACCCACATTTATCAAAACTCAGAATGAGCAGGAACCATAAGATCCTAGTGGATCATCTTCACCTCATGGGTAGGAACCTGTTTGCTCCAAGTCTTCTTTCCCTCTGGGATTTTTGCTTTGAAACATTGATTTTAACTCTAGAATTAGATAGGAATTCAGACCCCCACCTCTACCCTTGGCAAGCTACCTACCCTCTCTGAGCTTCAGTTTTCTCACCTACAAAGTGGAGATGATAATACAAGTGGTTTGAAGCACTGAACGAAAGTGCTTCAACAGTGTTTTGCACCTTTAGTTCAGGTTCTGTTGCTTGAAAAGTCATTCATTGGTTCTACAAACATTGACCAATTGCCTTTTGATGCTAGTCACAAACCTCTGGCAATAATAAGATGATTATGATAAATTCTCTATCCAAAAGAATGTCACAGGCTAGGTGCCCATCCAGGTACAAAAGTAAATAATTACAATACACTGTATAATAATGGAGGTATGAACAAAATACTCCACAGTAACAGAAAAAAGTAGAGATTAACTTTGGGGAACTTGGGGAGGGATCCACATAATAGATGGTATTGGAGTTAGAGCCCAACAAAGAATAAAGGCAACATCATCCTAAGAAACAAAGACAGATGCAGGAAAGAGGTAGGTTCATCACGTGACAAGCTATCTCCTGTGGTTAGATATGGATATGGACATACACGGGTTCATAACAGCCTGTTTGTGAGGACAGAAGGTTGTTTAAGCAAGTTTGCATGTAAATTATCAAAAATATATATTTTCCTACTTATCACTCTGGATATCTTGGTAACCATAACCAAAGTCTTACATTTTTAGGTACACTCTGCCACAGCATTCCTATTTCTAGGAATTTATTCTAAGGGAATTGTCATGAGATAAGAATAAAATTTTGACATGAGCGTCTAGTTCTCTCCAAGATGGCAAACTAGAAGGGCTGTTGGATCTCCCTGCCTCAAATCAAGCCTAGAGACATTAAGAAAAAATGAGAAACAGACTCTAGGACAAACACCACCACAAAACCGAGAAACCAAAGGGACCACAAAGGATGGTTGACTTTTGAGTGTGCGGTAGTGGCTGGATGCAAGAAGGAACAATAACTGGAGACACAGGGTGTAACTGGATATAGCAATGAACACATAAACTAGACAAGAAAGGTTTAATTTTTGTTCTCACCTTTCCTCCCATTGTCTTAGGACCACTAATGCCTGCTATTTCGCTAGAGACCCACTGGGTGAGTGTTTGGATCTGGGGGATAGGATCAAAGTAGCATAGGAAAAATCCCTGAAGGCATGAATAATTGGCATGAACAGTTTGCTACCCATCAGCTGTCTTCAGGTACCCACTGGTTTGCCCCTTCCCTCTGAACCCCACAGCTGGTGGGCTATCATGCAGGAGTCTGCCTCCTGACACTCTTGCTTGGCAACAAGACTTTCCCAGAGGAGTTGTCTGGTGGGGTCGCAGCAAAAGGGAGTGGTCAACAATGATTACATGTTGGCTCAAGTCTCTGCTCTGGGCTCATACTTCCTTCTCCTTATACTTGCTGGTCTGACCAAAATAGGACTTTGATCCCTGGGCTCTTCCACCACACACTCTACCAGACAGAGAGCAGCTGGCACTCCCAAGAAAACATGGAATCATGGACCAAGATAGTGACCTACTATGGCATTTAACCTCCTAATAGAACATGCACCAAACTGGGCATCATACATCTTCTGAGAGTAAAATTTTAGAATAAATGGATGAATAATCTAAAATACATATGAGTAAAATACTTATGTAATTGGGAAATAGAACCAGGAATGAGTTAAAAGATCAGAATGAGAAACTCTCCCAAAAAGCAGAAGGTAGGCTGATGAGGTAGAACACAGAAGAGCCAAGAGTGAACAGAGGCTAGAAATAGAAGTGCCATTATCTAGATACAAGAAATCTCAGGGAAGAAAAACAAACATAGAAAGAAATAGTTGAAGGAAGAATGAAGAAAAGTGTCCTAGGATTTTTGAAAAGGGAAAGACCTTAGAATGAGAAGAGCTTGTAGAGCACCAAAAGAGAAAAATAAGGAAAACCCCACACAGGGAATATCAAAGACAAGGAGTAAACTCTACTACCTTCCAGAAAGAAAGAGCAATTCACCTACCAGGAAAGAAGAATGATAATGATATCAGATTTCTCTACAGCAACATTGTATGGAAGGAAAATTAATGTGTTTAAGTATTAAAAGACAATATTTAATTACAAGGATGTTTACTGTGGCATTGCTTGTAATAGAGAAATATTGGAAGTGCCCTGAACGTCCATACAATAGCACACATGCTGCCACTTAAAATTATGCTGCAAAAGAGTGCTTTAAATTAAGAAGGCATTTGCAATGAATGTATTGCTTTGTGAATAAAAGATATTATACACATGTATAGGATGATTCCATTTTTGTTTAAGTGGAAAGACTGAAAGAATATATGCAGGAATTTTAATTTTTATCTCTGAGGGTTAGATAGGACTACGAATACTATTTCCTTTTCGCTTTTCTTATCATCTACATTTTCTCAGATGAAATTTTACTACTTTTTTAAAGGGGAAAAATGATACTTGACTATTGATTTAACTATGATAGAACTCCAAGACTAGATACTAATTGGGAGTGATTTTAGAGACTCAGAAGCTGTTACAACAGTTCTGGTGAGATGTGACAGGCTTGAATTAAGACAGTAGCAAAGGGGTTGGATCCAGGGGGCTCTATTGGATTGACACGCAGGAAAAATGAACAGGAATTTGTTAGCAATTGGATAGGGGACGTGTCAAGGATGACTCTGAAGTTTCTAGCTACTCTCATATTTTACTTATCACCTCCTAAATTTAGGTTTGAAAGAACTATTATACATGCCCTTCTAAAGAAATGTTGTGATACAAAAGGCAGATATTTATACTATGTTTCCAGCAGCTCCTTCTATGAAAGCACTTTTGAAGCTGATTTGTATGTACACCTACATTGTGAGCCACTGATATTTTATTTTCAAGAAAAACATGTTCTACAAACTCCCAACCTGTGTCATTAAGCAAAAGCAATTGCTTTATTCACCACTAACCTCTGCCTGAGATCTTTTGAATGCAGCTTCAAAGGCACATTCCATGAATATATCTTTTTCCCATGTGTGTTGAAACCTGCTGGCAAAATATGTGTTATTTCATGCCTCTGTGGAAAAATGGGCCACGTATGTGAATAGACAATTTACAACAGAACCAAAACAAATGATGGGTACTACAAGAAAACATGTTAAATTACCTTAGTAATGAACATTAAACCTAGTTTCAAATGGTAAAATATCTCTTAAAAAGATAATGCACAATGCTGGCAGGATATTGGTTAGTGCACTTTCTGGAAAAATTCATCACTATATGAGAAGAACATTAAAATTAACCTTTCTTTCCAACCCAGGAATACCATTTTTAGAAATTTACATTAAGGAAATAATTAGAGATATAGTTAAGGATTAATTAATTGTTTAAGACAAGATAATGGCCAAATAAGTTGTATATCTACTAAAAGAAATTTTCTAAAAAAATTTAATGATATGAAATAATATTCATGCTACCTAAGTGAAAAACCCTGTATGCCATGGAATTTTGATTTTAAAGAGTTAATTTTACATTTGGAAAAGAAAGAACCTGAAATATCTTCATCAATTATCTCTGAATAGTGGGATTATTGGTAATTTTTACTATCATTACTGGGTTTTTTTTAAGCTTCTAAAGTGAAGCATGAAGATTTTACAATCAGAGGTGATATTAAAAGTAATTTATTTCTAATATACTTTCAGTGATGTTGGGCACTCTTTCAAATTCACCTTATATTTTTAATTTTTGTATATATTTATAAATAGGCACAGATATAAAAATCAGTTCAGTAATTTAGGAAAATTACTACATGGCCATAGACATGCTTATTTAACTAGGATGTTGTCTAGGAATTGCTCATCATTTAGTCAGCATTTACTGAGAGGCATAAATCCATAATATATCAAAGGTGGAAGGGACAGAGAAATAATAGAGTCCGAACCCTCATGTCACAAGTGGGCTTTGTGAAAATTTACTTCTGTTGTGATGCTCTGGGAAGCCATTGAAGGCTTTCAAATATAGGAGTGAGATAATTAGATAATTTTGGTAACAATGTGGATGGTTGACTGGCGAGGTAATAGTTGAGGGACAGGACATCCAGATAGAAGATTATTTTAATAATCCAGGGAGGAAGTAATAAAACCCTGAATTGGGAATGTGGTAGTGGGGCTGGAGAGCAGATAAGGTTTTAGAATATATTTAAGAAGTAGAATTGACATGTTAGAGTCACATTGATTATGGTGAAAGGAAGAGAGAAAAGTTAGATATAACTGAGTTTTCTAGGTTAGGTTAACTGTAGAACGTGATACCATTGCCTGAGATAAGCTATCAAATACTTGTCCACAATCTAACCACACTGTGGGCTTTTAATAAATATCAAGTCATTGACCAATTAGGCTACATTTACGTCGTCTTTAGAGGAAACCAAGTTTGGATTAATAGGTATTTACTTTTAGCTTTATATAGTTTTGAGAAATATAACAGGAGACCTATGACTCCGGTTCATAGGACACAGGCGCTGGACTTTAAAGATGCATTAATAAAACTTAGCTAGGTTGTACCATATGTTCTGGGCCATTTTTGTTGAGGTCATCATTTTTATTGCAGCAGCACCAAAAACAACTCTTAGAGAAATAGGACTATTTTTAAGTTTTCTACTTTATATCAATTAGAACCTAATTTGAAATGTTTTAGTGTAAAGGTGGAAGGTACTTATGGTCCAGTCACCAGCTTTAATTAGTTGTTTTAAAACTAATATATTTTCTTCCTTTCTTTGGGCTCCATGTGTTCTTCTCTGAGATATGGATTTATGCCCTCACTGAGACACAGTAAACAGGCATAGTCAGAGAGTGTGCTTTCTTGCAGGCATGCCCTGTTGACATCACCATGTGTGTAAGAATGATCTTAAGAAAAAGGAAATTAAATGGTAGGGGGTGTGAGAGTGTATTCTTCTGTTTTACTGAAGTTGTTATGGATTCACCTAACTTAGCATTAGAACAACCTCAGGATTATTAGACTCCAGCCATCCAGAGTGTGCTTTAAGTGGTCAAGTCCTTGTTTGAATATCCCACAAAGGGGCTATTTGCTCTGTAAATATATTGTAAAAGCTTCTCTTTTATCAAGTTGAAATTTGTCTCCTTGTATCCTATATTTATTGATCCTAGTAAAAGAAGCCAAGTTCCTATTTTGTATACTGGTCTTTTAACTGCTAAGGTCCTTTGTAGTGTTTTCTTCTTTATCCCCTTCACTTGCTCTTAAAATGCTTTAATCTGTTCATTATCCTGATTGCTCTGTTCTGAATGTGCACTAGTTTTGTACACATTTTTAAAATAAATTTATTTTTTAGACTATGAAAATAAAAGCCTTCTTAACAATTTCTAAATTTGGTGAACAACTATTTAAAACACATTTTAAAGGAAGATTTTTATATTGTTCTCCCTGCTTCCAGACATGTTTCTGTTCAATTCAGTTTCCAGTCAACCACTGGAGTAATCTATCTAAACTGCACTTCCTACTGTGTGGGTTGAGGCCCTTAGATAAGCAATCTCAAACCAAATTATCAGTGCAAAGGAATTATTAGCGCTATTTCCTGTGTGCCTGTAAAGATAAAGTGGAGGGAGCTGGAGAAGGCAGTGAGAGTCTGAGACTGAGAAGTGAGAGACTGAGGAGCAGGTCTGACACTTGTGAAAGAAGAGGAGGAATAGAAAGGGAGTGCGTAGAAAAAGTCTTAGGTTGCACGCTGCAAAAAAACAAACAAAATGCACAGAATACATTGCGATGTAATAAAGTCATACCAATTTGAACTAAGAATGAGTAAAAATATATATTATTATTATTCAGGATCCATTTGGGAAAACAAAATTCACTATAGAGATGTCCAACAGACAGAAGTTTTTTGTTTTTCTATAATGGTTTATTATAGAATATTAAATAAAGTTCCCTGTGCTATACAATAAGACCTTGTTTTTTATCCATTCTGTATATAATAGTTTGCATCTGCTAGTCCCAAACTCCCAATCCTTCCCTCCTCCACTCCACCTGTCCCTTGGCAACCACAAGTCTGTTCTCTATGTTTGTGAGTCTGTTTCTGTTTCATAGATATGTTCATTTGTGTCATATTTTAGATGCCAGATATAAATGATATCATATGGTATTCATCTTTCTATTTCTGATTTAATTTGCTTAGTATGATAATCTTTAGGTCCTTCCATGTAGCTGAAAATGACATTATTTCATTCTTTTTTTGATTGCTGAGTAACATAATGGATATATATACAACATCTTTATCTATTCATCTGTCGATGGACATTTAGGTTGTTTCCATGTTTTGACTATTGTAAATAGTGATGCTATGAATATAAGGGTGCGTATATCTTTTCAAATTACAGTTTTGTCTGGATATATGTCCAGGAGTGGGATTGCTGGACCATATGGCAACTCTATTTTTAGATTTTTGAAGAATATCCATACTGTTCTCCATAGAGGTTGCACCAATTTACATTCCCACTAACAGTGTAGGAGGGTACCTTTTTCTCCACACCCTCTCCAGCATTTGTTATTTGTAGATTTTTAATGATGGCCACTCCCAACAGAGAGAATTTTATGTGAAGAATTGTTGATGAATATTGGACAGCCTAAGATAGCAAACAGGAAAAGGAAAGAGAGTTGAAGGAACAAAGCTGACACCAAGGAAAAGTGGCCACCTATGTCTACTCTTCTTCTGTCTAGAATCAATCAACCCATTCCTGCTGCTACTACAGAAACTGACAGCAATTGCCAGCAACTGCCACAGTATTGGAGCCAGAGGAGGAAACTTTGCTCTTCCTGCTATCTTCTTCTCTCCCGCTAGTAACTTCTATTAGCAGAACTCAGAAAGAGAGCATGCAAGGAAAACTGAGAAACATAGCTTTCAGACTTCTAACATTCTTTAATACAGAGAAAGGCACAGAAGAGTGGGAATAGGGGTTGAGGGCAAATAGGCAAATGTCTGGCATAGTAGGTATGCCAGTCACTAATGAACTCAAGAATATGAAAGTCATAGTATAAAACAGAAGTGAGAATTTAAGCTACGTGAAGAATTTCTAGTTTTATTGCATTGTGATATGGTGTTTTTTTTCCCCCTGTAGTTTCTATTTTTTTAATAATGAGAATTTTTAGAGCATATGAATTCTCGTACATATATTTTAAAAGAACTAGTATCCTTTGCCTCTGGTGTACAAAAGGTGAAAATTACACATACATTTATTTATTCTTAATATTCTTATTGCATTCACCAATAATAATTTTACTTTGTTTAAACTGCTCTTCCCTGTAAGCAGAAACATAAATCACTATTTCCAAAGGAAGTTCTGGTCAATTGGGCGAGGTAGGAGGATGGAAGGAAATTAATCATGAATTGCAAAGCTTATAGATCTTGGAGGATCTATCAAGGAAGCATCAGACTCCTCTTCATGGCCTGAGCAAAATCCTCTTTGTCTCACCTCTGATTTCAGCCATGGTTAGAATAGACAGTTCCTTGAGCCTTCCATCCATCTCATGCTGACAGCATCTTGTTCAAATTAAGACATAGTGTCTCTGTGTCTTTCACTTTCTGCCTGGACTTCTCTCATTTCACAGAAGCTGGTAGGAACAACCAGCCTGTAAACCAGGAGGTGCCAAGGTGTTAATGCTCCCAAGTGCATCTCCTAATCAATGGGAAACAGGGCTGATATATAAATAATTCTCCTCGTCTAGCCTCTGTAATGCTACTGTGAGTTATTTTTTATTCTCCTCAGAAAGTTCTGGTTGAAATTGAGCCCCACTTATATTTAATATTTTATTTTGTGGATTTCAATACATCATTTAAACTTTTTAGCTTCAATTGTTTTTTTCCATGGTGGTTGTCCTCTTGTTCTTGTAATTCTGTGAATTTGGTTGACTTCAAAATTACCAGTAAGTTTTTATTTATTTATTTACTAATTTTTAAACTGAAGTATAGTTGATTTACAATGTTGTGTTAGTTTCTGATGTACAGCAAATTGATTCAGGTATATATATATATATTTAGATTCTACATATAAGTGATATATGATATTTGTCTTTGTCTGACTTACTTCACTTAGTATGATAATCTCTAGGTCCATCCATCTTGCTGCAAATGGCATTATTTTTTTCTTTTTTATGACTGAGTAATATATATATGTAGAGAGAGAGAGAGAGAAACAGAGACAGAGAGACAGAGAGAGACAGAGGCAGAGAGAGACAACCTCTCCTTCATTCCTCTATTGATGGATACTTAGGTTTCTTCCATGTCTTGGCTGTTGTAAATAGTGTTGCTATGAACATTGGGGTGCATGTATCTTTTCAAATTAGTTTTCTCTGAAAATTATTGGTAAGTTTTTTTAACCTCCTGTTTTCCCCCTGAGCTCTATCTTGATAATTTTTTAAAGTTTTTCAAAGCATTTCTTTAAGCAATTTTTATGAACTCTTAATTTCTTAGACTTTGCAAAACTTGAGATTTTTCCTGTTATCTTTGTGCACAGTAGGCAACTTATTATTAGTGTAATTTTAAGTCACAACTTGCTTTTAATTGCTGTGTTGAATATATACTTGTCTCCCTGCTGATCCACACACCACCACCATCCCTCAATTCTTGCCTGGGTTTTTTAAAAATTATTTAAAATTAGATAATTCATTCAATATGTATTTATTGCATATTTACTATCTATTAGAAAATATTTTTGCTGGTGGTGCACATAGCAGTGGGTCAAAAGTAAAAAACTTCCCGCTTCCCTGAAGCTTAAGTTCTAATAGAGGAACAAAAAGACAATTTATAAGATATGTAAATATATGTAATATTTTAGATGTGATAAATGCTAAGGATATGCTTATTAAATTTAAATATGTTACCAAGATATTTCTAAGTTAGGTCACCTTTCATTACTCTACCTTTAAATGCCACTTTTCATTTTAACCCTAAAGTCTTATAAAATCTGGAAACTCAAATCCATTATGTTCTCTCTCTAATTTTAAATTTCTGTTTTCTTTTTCTTTATTTCACAAGTATTTTTCAAGAACGTTCTTTGCAGTCCCTCCCATCAGGAAGCACACATGAGCCTCCTAGACAGCTTCCTCCACAAGAGGGCAAACAGTAGTATCAAGCAGTATCAGCAGTATTTCATCTTGTGGAACTGAAAACCACAGCCACAGAAAGAGAGAGAAAATGAAAAAGCAGAGGACATTGTACCAGATGAAAGGACAGGATAAAATCCCAGAAAAACAACTAAATGAAGAGGAGATAGGCACCCTTCCAGGAAAAGAATTCAGAATAATGATGAAGATGATCCAGGACTTTGAAAAAAGACTGGATGCAAAGATCGAAAAGTTTACCAAAGACCTAGAAGAATTAAAGAGCAAACAAACAGAGATATGCAACACAATAACTAAAATGAAAAATACACTAGAAGGAACCAATAGCAGATTAACTGAGGCAGAAGGGCGAATAAGTGACCTGGAAGACAGAATGGTGATAATCACTGATGCAGAAAAAGAATAAAAAAGAATGAAAAGAACTGAAGACAGCCTGAGAGACCTCTGGGACAATGTTAAACGCACCAACATTCACATTATAAGGGTCCCAGAAGGAGAAGAGAGAGAGAAAGGACCCGAGAAAATACTGGAAGAGATTATAGTTGAAAACTTCCCTAACATGGGAAAGGAAATAGCTACCCAAGTCCAGGGAGCGCAGAGAGTCCCAGGCAGGACAAAGCCAAGGAGAAACATGCCAAGACATATAGTAGTCAAATTGACAAAAATGAAAGACAGAGAAAAGTCATGAAAAGCAACAAGGGAAAAACAACAAATACCATACAAGGGAACTCCCATAAGGGTAACAGCTGATTTCTCAGCAGAAACTCTGCAAGCCAGAAGGGAGTGGCATGATATATTTCAAGTGATGAAAGGGAATAACCTACAACCAAGAATACTCTCCCCAGCAAGGATCTCATTCAGATTCGAGGGAGAAATCAAAAGCTTTACAGACAAGCAACAGCTAAGAGAATTCAGTACCACTAAACCAGCCCTACAACAAATGCTAAAGGAACTTCTCTAAGTGGGAAACATAAGAGAAGAAAAGGACCTACAGAAACAACAACAAAACAATTAAGAAAATGGTAATACAAACATACATATCGATAATTACCTTGAATGTAAATGCACCAACCAAAAGACACAGACTGGCTGAATGGATACAAAAACAAGACCCATATAGATGCCGTCCATAAGAGACCCACTTCAGACCTAGGGACACATACAGACAGAAAGTGAGGGGATGGAAAAAGATATTCCATGCAAATAGAAATCAAAAGAAAGCTGGAGTAGCGATACTCATATCAGATAAAATAGACTTTAAAATAAAAAATGTTACAAGAGACAACAAAGGACATTACATAAAGGTCAAAGAATCCATCCGAGAAAAGGAGATAACAATTATAAACATATATGCACCCAATATAGGAGCACCTCAATACATAAGGCAAATGCTAACAACTATGAAGGAGGAAATGCAAGGCAGAAATAGAGACACAGATGTAGAGAACAAACATATGGACACCACGTGGGGAAAGTGGGGAGGCTTGGGGGCAGATGAATTGGGAGATTGGGATACCAAACTGTACACTCTAAATATATGCTGTTTATTGTCTGTTAACTGTATCTCAATAAAACCTCTTAAAAAAAAAGAAAAAGAAAAGAACGTTCTTTGAATTATTTGTTTTATTTTCTGCAGTATCAGCAACTTCCAGATTCAAACAGTGATTTAATTTGATTGTATTCATACTCATATCTTAAAGTCATCTTTTTTTAGTAAGAGAAATTCATTCATTCATTCATCCATTCAAAAGATATTTAATTTTTTTGAGCCAGGTGCTAGAGAATGCTAAGATGAAAATAAAGTAATATCCTCTTATGTTAACAATAGACAGCAAAATATTTTTAAAGCAATTTTCCTTTTCTATGATGGTCTAAATCTAATCATGGGAAGAATTTACACTTCTGCAGGGTATATTTCTTTTTTATCAGTTACCTGTTGACATTTTATATTTACTTAACTTTGAACAAAAAGATTTCTATTTAGTCTTTGGGTTCGAAGACAGCCAGGATGTAAGGATTACACTCAGTTCTTCATAACAGGCTAAGACTCTGGCAGGCTACGAGACTGATCCCTGAAACTGGAGGGCAGTTGAGTTCTTAGAGGGCAGAGATTCTGACTTTGGTTAAATTATTTGTATTCATTTATTTGTTCATTTACTTTATTTGTTTACTTGTTCATCTAACCAGAGTATAGTGGAGTCCAATTTGAATAAAAAGCGAAAGAGCTGCTAAAATCTTATCAGGCTGTTTGTGGGCATTTGAAGCATAGGGAGTGTGGGAACTAGTGGAAACTTAAGCAGGACATTTTGCTTACATCATATCTTTAAAAATGGACATTTGCTTGGAGGAAGTTTGTGATGCTGGCACATAAGGAAGAACAATTTGAATCTTAAATGGTCTAAATGATGAAAGAATTAAGTGAAAAATGGAGAAGGCTCTGGATAAAAACTAGTTTTTAGTCTGTTAGATAAGAGGTTTGAACATATTTCTTTCTGAACCAGAATAGAGGTTTCTTATGTCACAGTGGGATTACATTGAATATGAATTCATTTTCAGGTAGTTTCCTAGTTATATTAAGATTCTATAGCTTATTGGTCCTTCAAAATTTCTAAATGAAAAATTTCCCATAGTCTAAGTTATGGAAAGTCAAACTATTTTCCATCATTTCAGTATGAAAAATGTCAAATATAAAGATTGAAAGACACTTATAGTAAATAATAAACTTTGCTATATGTTTGAAATTATTTTACTATACTTGTTTTATCACATTTATAGTCATCTGTTATCCCTTTAGCTACTCATCTTACTTTTTAAGAATTGCAGGTTTTTTCTCCCTAAATACTTTAGCATCCATATAATTAATTAGAGTTTACTACTTTTGCAGTTTTTAATGTAAAATGTTTGGTGGATTTTGACAAATGCTATGTAACTCAAGTCTCTATCAAGACATAGAACTGTACCATCGCAAAGTTCCTTTCATGAACTTCTTAGTCAGTTTCTCCCCTAAGCCCTCAGAGCCAAAAATTGTTCTTATTTTATTTCATCATAGATTAGTTTTGCTTGTTTTAGAACTCCAAATAAATAGCACCACACAGTATGTATTCTTTTTTGTAAGACTTCTCTTACTCGGCATAATGTTTCGATCTTCATCCATGTTGTGCATTTCAACAGTTTGTTCCACTTTATTGATGAGTTATACTCCATTTTATAAATGTCACAATATATTTATGTTTCCATTTATGGACAGCTGATTATTTCCAAGTTTTGGCTATTTTGAATAAAACTATAATTTGACTCAATAATGTTAAATGTTTTTGAGGATTTAAGTATAATATTTTTGCATCTATGTCCACGAAGGATATTTGTCTGTAATTTCTTTAGTAATATCTTTTGTGGGATAGTATTCAGATTACGCTGGCTTTATGAAATGAGTTAGCAAACATTCCCTCTTCCTCTAATTTCTGTAAGCTTTTGTATAAATTTGGTGCTAATTTTTCTTATATTTTGATAGAATTCACAAATAAAACCATCTGGGCCTGGACTTTTCCTTGTGAAAAGTCTTTCAATGATTGATTTGACTTATCTATTAATTGCACAACATTTCAGATTTTCCGTTTAATTTAATGTTAGCTTTGGTAAACTGTTCCTCTCTGCCCCCAGGATTTATCTATTTCATCTACATTGTCAATAAATTTTTGGTATAAAGTTGATCATAATATTGTTTTATTATCCTTTTAATGTCTGTAGAATAAGTAGTGATAGCAATACTTTGGTCCTTTTATTGGTAATTTGTGTTGTTTATTTATTTATTTATTTTTGAACTTACTAATTTTTCTATTGCTTGTCTGTTTTTTATTTCATTAATATTTCCTGTTATCTTGATCATTTCCTTCATTTTACTTACTTTGCCTTTAATTTCCTCTGTTCCTATGTTTCTGTCCTCTTGGATTTTTGAATATTTTCAGAATTGCAATTTAATTTGTCTATTGTGTTTTTATTTATACCTCTTTGCATCATTTTTTAGTAATTGTTTTGTGTAGTAAAATATACATCTTTAAGTTGTCACAGTGAACTTAGAGTTAATATTTTGCCATTTCTATAAAATATTTTGCCATTTCTAGAGTTAATATTTTGCCTTGCAATTGTGTATAGGTTCATATAATATCCCTCACTTTATGCTCTCATGGATGTAAAATTTTATTACTGTATATATATTATAAACTCCATGAGACAGTGTTGTAATTTTTGCTTTAAATCATCATATGAATTTTAAAGAAGTTTAGCAGAAAAGAGACTAGTCATTTATCTTTATATTTGCCATTTTCAATATTCCTCATTCTTCCTGAGGATACGAGTTTCCAACGAGGTATTTCTTCAGCCTCAGAACTGCTTTTGGCAATTCTCCTAAGTTATGTCTGCTGGCAAAAAATTCTGTCATATTCTTTTTATCTGAAAATGTATTTCCCTACATTCTAGAGGGACATTATTGCTAGATATAGAATTCCTGGTTGACAGTTATCTTTTCTTTGATATTTTGCTTTCATCCCCTTAATGATATTTTCCCACTATCTTCTGGGTTCCAAGTGTCCTGATAAGTAAATGGTATAATGATTTTTTTTTCTCTGTATGTAATGTTTCATTTTCTTTGACTACTTTCATTTTTTTCTCTTTTTCTTTGGTTTTGTGCAGTTTTATTTTGATATATATCAGTATGGTTCTATTCATATTTTTTTGTGCTCGGGAATTGCTGAGGTTCTTAAATCTTTAAATTTTTGTCTTTTACCAAATTTTGAAAAAATCCAGCTGTTATTTCTTTAAAATATATTATGTTCTCATTCTGTATTCAGTGAGACTCCAATTACATGTATAAACAGATCTTTTGATATTATTCCATAATATAAAAAAAAGTTCTGTTAATTTATTTTTCAATCTTTATTTTTTCTATTCTATAGGTTGGATAATTCCTGTTGATCTATCTTCAAGTTCACTGAATATTTCTTCTGTCTTCTCTATTCTCCTGCTAAACTCATTCAGTACCTTTTATATATCAGATATTTATAAATCAGTTGTTTTCAGCTCTAGAATTTTGCTTTTTTTGCATGGCTTATATTTCTCTGTTGAGATTTCCAGTATGTTCATTCATTGCAACCATGTTTATAATCATTACTTTAAATGTGATCATAAGCATACTAACTGCTTTAAAATCTCTATATGCTATTTTCATACCTAAATCATGTCAAGGTTGGTCAATGTTGGTTGTCTTTTGTCTGAAAAGTAGTCCAATATTTCTGTTTCTTTTATGTTGACTAAATTTGATTGCATTATGACATTGTGAATTGCCATGTTGCAGAAACTCTGGATTCTCTTTCATCCACTGAAGAGTGTTGATATTTTCATTTTAACAGAAATTAAAGTGGTTGTTCTGGAAACATGAATGTTTCTATTTTTGAGCAACAGTTCAAATATCAATTAAGTTTTAGTAATTTTTTCTTTTTTTCTCCCCTGTCTGTGCTGCTTTGGGTTTGTTTTATGCATGCATGGTTCAAGACTCAGGCTGAAAATGTGAGCCAAGTTTATCACAGAACTTGGGGCCTTTCTACCACAGTACCTTTCTTTTTTCTAACATGTCCACCTCACTCTTTAGCAGCTATGGGTTCCCTTAATTCTATCCTCTGGGCCTTCAGGACAAAAAACGTGTGAGTTTTCTATTCAACTTTAGCTTGTTCTTAGAACAAAATTGATAAAACAGAAAATTTAATTGTGTGAGTCTCTTTTTCTATGTGTATGGCCCTCTCTACAATCTATCTACTTTTGTTCACATTTTTTCGAGTTATTTTCTCTATTTGTGTAGAGTTGTGGTTGATATATTTCAGGATGTCAGTCTGATGAGAATGTGATTAGCCTTTCAGGAATGATAATTCAAACTGTTTTGATCTTACATGCGATCTAAATGATGAGCTTGAATTCCAACAATTTTTTGTAACATCTTTATTGAGATGTAATTTATATTACACAAAGTTTACCCTTTTAAAGTGTAAACGTCAAGGTTTTTAATATATTCAGAGTTATGCAAGAATCACCACTATCCAATTTTAGAACATTTTCATCAGTTGAAAAAGAAACACTGCTCCCAATAGCAGCCATTCTCCATGCATCTTCCCTCCAGCCCTTAGAAACCACTAAAGGACTTTCTAACTGTATAGATTTACCTATCCTGGACATGGCCTGTAAATAGAATTATAGAATATGAGTTCTTTTGTGACTGGCTACTTTCACTTAGCATAATATTTTTAAACTCATCCATGTCATACATGTATCACTACTTCATGCCTTTTCAATGCCAGATAACATTCTGTTTTATAGATATGCCACATTTTGTCTACCCATTCATCAACTGATGAGCTTTTGGATTGTTTCCAGTTTGGGGCTATTATGAATAATACTGCTATGAACATCCTGTACAAACTTTTGTGTGGACATGTGTTATTTCTCTTGACATATATCTAGGAATGGGATGACTGGGTCATATACTAGCTCTATGTTCAATTTTTTGAGGAACTGGCAAACTTTTTCAAAGAGGCTACATTGACTTACATTGCCACCAGCAATGCACTAGGGTTGATGAAGAAGAATTTAGGTTTGTCATTTTTCTACTTGTTTTCCATGTCTTTTTTTCCCCCCTATTTTCCATTACTTCCTTCTTTTGTATTAACTAGGTATTTTCTAGTATATAATTTTAATTTTTTTGCTGTTTATTTTATATATATTATGAGTTTTTAAAGTTGTATTCTTAGTAACTTCCCTAGGGAGTACAATTAACATCTTGTTTATAACAATCTAGTTCTGATTAGTACCAACTTAATTTGAAAGGTATACAAAACAATTTATTCTAATATAGCCCTATTGTTTTTCCACTCTTTTATGCTATTATTGACATACAAATTATATCTCTATACATTTTGAGTCCATCAACACAGTTTTATAAATATTGCTTTATGTAGTTGTTTTTCAAATGAGATAGAAGAAGTTAGTTACAAAGAAAAATATATTTGTACTCTTATCTGTATTTACCTGTGTACCGATAGTTACCTCTACTGGTACTCTTTATGCATCCATGTTGATTAAAATTACTGTCTAGTGTCTTTTTATTTCAACCTGAAGGATTCCCTTTAGTATTTCTTATAAGGTAGGTTCCCTCACAATCAATTTTCTGCATTTTGTTTATCTTGCAATGTTTTAATTTTGCCTTCATTTTTGAGTGATCATTTTCTTGGTTTATAATCTTCTTTCAGTCCTCTGAGTTTATCATCTTACAGCATCCTGGCTTTCTTGGTTTCTGGTAAATCACTTGTTACTCTCATTGAAGATTATTTGTATATGATAAGTTTGTTTGTTTTCTCTTTTTGTTGCTGCTTTCAAGATTCTCTCTTTGTTTTTTGACAGTTTGACTATGATGTGTCTAGGTGTGCATCTCTTTTTGTTTATCCTACTAGGAGTGTTTCAAGATTCTTGGATGTGTAAGTTAATGTTGTTCATCAAATTTGGGAAATTTTCAGCCATTCTTTCTTCAAATATTCTTTCTGCCCCTTCTGTCTCTCTCCTTTTCTTCTGGGACTCTTGCATGATGTGTGTGTTGATATACTTGACCTTGACAGTATCCCTCAGGTTTCTGAGTTTCTGGTGATTTTCCTTTGATTTTTTTTTTCTTTTTCTGTGCCTCAGATGAGATAATTTCATTTGACCTATCTTCCCAGAATACTTATTTTTCTTCTGTCAGCTCTTATCTTCTGTCATTCCTCTCTAGTGAATGTTTTATTTTAATGGTCATACTTTTGGGATGTCCCTGGCAGTCCAGTGGCTAAGACTCTGCACTGCTACTGCAGGGGTTCAATCCCTGGTCTGGGAACTAAGATCCAGCATGCCATGCAGTGTAGCCCAAAAAAAAAAAAAATTAATGATCATACTTTTAAACTCCAGTATTTCTATTTGGTTTTATTTTATGATTTTAGTTTCTTTGTTCATATTTTCTGTTTGGTGTGACACTGTTATCATACTTTCCTTTAGTTTTTAAAATGTATTAATAATTTTATTTCATTAGTTGAGCCTATGTATGATATCTCATTTAAAGTTTTTGTCTTGTAAGTCCAATATTTGGACTTCACAGGAACAATTTCTATTGCTTGCTTTCTTTCTCATGTATGGGACATACTTTCCTGTTTCTTTACATAATATCTTGTAATTTTTTTTGAAACTTGGACATTTTAAGTAACATAGCATGGCAACTCTGGGAATAGATCTCTACCTTCTCCCCCAGACTTTGTTCTTGTTGTTGTTTATTTGTTTAGTGAATTATCTGGAAAATTCTGTAATACCTTATTCTTTGTTATGTGCAGCCATTACAGTCTCATCTCTGCTTAGTTATCTTAGTGGCCAGATAGTGACTGGACAGAGATTTTCTTAAATGTCCTGAACCAGTAAGTTTCTCACCTTTGTTGAAGGGCCCAGTGTGTGTGTTGGATGAGGTTTTCAATGCTGGAGTAGTTTAAAATTGTGCCTTAATCTTCAGCTCTTGCTTGCATAGAGCCTTAAGATCAGCCATGGAAATTAGAGATTAGAGTCTTTTCAAGGCATTCTGTGGCACGTGCCACTGCACTACACATGCAGATGGCCTTCTAGATTCCCAGAAACATGTTAGACATTTTCAAGACCCCCTATGAAGATCTCATTTCCATTATTTTCCTTTTAATTTTTTTGGTTGTTCAGTTATCCCTACTAGCATTGCTGTCCTTGGCAACAATGATGTTAAACAATTGTCTCTGGATATTTTTGGCAAATGCCTTGGGATTCAGCTTTCCTCATCCAGTGAGCTCTGAGTGAGTTCAAATAAAGACAAGCCCTGAGAATGGGTTTTTCCAGGGAGCTCCAAGAGAGGTCAGATAATGACATTTCTTTGGGGATGGGAGTTTCAAACCTGTTCGACCCACCCCCATGGCTGCTAGACTGCTGTTTTTTAGCTACTATGGTTCCAAAGTGGATGGTTCTTAAGGCTACTATAAAGCTGGAAGGAAAGGGATGGGAACAGGGTAAGTTAAAATACCACAAATCTCAATATCCATACTGAGATTCAACCAGTTTTCTTGAATAAAATCTCCTTGGACTGTTGCAAGTCTTTGGTTAATTCTAGGAGCTCTTAAAAAGATGATTTGACAGTTGTTTATCAGTGTTCTCATTGCTTTTATGGAAGGGTGGATTTTTGGAGACCCTTACTTTGCCAAAGTTGCTTTCCAATAAACAGAGTATTTTTTTTAATTCATAAATATTTCCATGTACTACAATACTAATTCTTAAGTACGTCATAAAGTATTTGAAAATAGAATTTAAAACAAATGTAATAAAAAGTAAATATAAATAAAAGTTCTAATATTCCCTATTGTATTGCAATAGATCATCTTCCTGGGGTATGAGTTTCCAAATGAAAGCTTTTAGGGGGAGACTCTTGTCAAATTTCACTTCTGGTGTGTTTGAGAGCACAAAAAAATTGTCAGGGCTTGTGAATTCTATTGATAATAAGTGATATAATAAGTGTAACTATCAGCATATTTTAAAAGCTTTTAATTTAAGTTTTACTGTGTGGGGGTCAAAGCCAGCTTGCTGGGGCCAATTCCAGCCAAGCCCATTCGCTTAAGCTGCTTTCATGCTACAAAGACAGACTTGACTAGCTACAACAGAGACTGTATGGACCAAAGAGCCTAAAATGTTTACTATCTGGCCCTTTGCATAAAAAAAATTTCTGATCTTTGCAGTAGAGCAAGACTCACAGTTTGCACCAGACTAGTGGTTCTCAAACTTTGTGACGTAGCCAAACCATTACCATATTTGTAAACAAATACAGATTTCTGGGTTCTACCCCAGGAATCATAACATCAATGAGTTACTTGCTCTCTGATTTTCGGTTGAGCTTGGTGGATGAGGAGACCTAAGAGACTGGAAGAAAGGAGAAAATGAGGTCAAATGTTTATTCCCCTCATTTCTTTCGTCCAAGCTTCCCTTATTTAGATGGCTCTCTCCATCCATCCTGCTGTATATCAGTGTTCTCACAATCAGCTCCTTTTCTCACACCTTCAAATGTAGAGGGAGTAATTGAGCTAATTATTCTTTGGGGCATTTAACAATCCTTTGTAGTTTCCTTAATCTCTATCTACGCTTCTCTTAATAATTTCTTTGTGTAATGCTTCTAAATTATATTAATTTTAAGGTACCTTTCCTTTCAAGCTGGAAATCTCACTAAAATTGCAAGTCTTCCTAGTCTTCTTTTTTTAGATCAAAACTTCAGCCCATCCTTTCTCTATATTGAACTCCTGTCTTAAAAAAAAATATTATCTGTTCCTTTCAGTTTTGTGCTATCTTGAATTTTAAAAATTTACCTTCTATTTCTTTTATCAAGCTGCTAATAAAATTGTTAACAGTTTAGGGCTAAAAATAATACCTGTAGATGGTTACTAAAAAACTTCTTCCTGGTTGATATGATCCATTTATAACAGTCTTTGGTGTTATCATATCAGTTACTAATCTATTTACTAAAAAGCCGCTGGTCTTCATGACCGCATTTAGGCCATTCTTTGCAGTCCATGCCCTCTAGTTTCCCCAAAGTCTCATACTCATAGGAAGTACAAGATTTCAGGGTTTACACATGTATAGCCTCACTCTATTCTCTGATCCTTGGCTTCTGCCAGATGGCAGACTAAAATTCAGATATACTTGACAAATGGCAATCTAATTAAGTATTTCAATTTGTTCAAACTTGACTTCCCTTTGATGGATCCTGTAGAAAGGCTTTGTTTTATGACACTGTTGATGTCCTGTGAAACTTGACCATTTACATTTTATCACCCCTGTTAGCACTGAGGTTCATCAACATTTTAACAATAAACATTTCTTGAATTTCCCTTTTTGGCCAGACTGCATCACACTGAGCACCCTAAGCTAGAAAATTAAATCAACATGAAGTTCCTGGTAAAACAGGTCCATTTGACATGACAGCATGCTACATACTATTTACACTATGTAATACATGTATATCTTCTGTTTGGAGAGTTCTCTATGTCTTTATTGAGGGTGAGCATAAACAAAGACAGGTTTTTCAAAATTGCCCCATATATAATTTGCTCATAATTGCTTTTATGGAATTGCTCATCAGAAATCCATCATTAAATCTTCTCCAGAGAGCATAACACAGGTGATCAGAAATAAATTGCTTTTAGTATTGTGTGTGTGTGAAGATATTGTTTTTATTTGTGTAATTATTTTCAGCTCCTAAGTATAATATTTTCATGAATCAGTCAGCTTTAAGACTATATCTCCTTATGAGAAAGAAATTGACATTAGGAAATAGAAAAAAAATATGTAGACAGATTTCAAATTTCAATTTTGATTCTATGGAAGAAGGATCAGGAAACATGTGCAGACACATTTCACTGTTTGTATTTTCTTAAAGAACTGAGGCATTTTGGTAAGCTAATGAAGAAAGAGATCAATAGGGGACCCCAACAGAATAGGACAGAATCATTAGTACTAGCTAGTGATTCCTCTATCTTTACTTGCTTGTGCCAAAATATGATTATATAAAAAATGAAAACATAGTGAATTATGGAACATCTTTGTTCTTTCTTTAAATAATAAATACTACAAATAAACATTTAATAAATACTATCGATGGTGCAGAAGCATGAAAACATAGGTAAATATGCATAATAAACAGTTATTTATATTACAGTATATGAGTTTTTTCAATGGTCTTACCTGATATGTTCAGTGCATTGCCCCTCATCATGACGGTCAGGTTCATTTTCAGATAAGCTTTGTAGAACTTACATCTTGTACAGTTGGAAAGGCATGCATTTGGGGACTCTCTTGAACAATTCTGCAAGGTACCTCCAATTTCTTGAATCTTTGGCAAGTTGACCTCTTTGGACTGACTATGACCTTGGCTATGCCAGTTTCATTCACCTTGTTGGAAATGGATAATAGTTCACAAAAGAGTTTGTTAAACACACTGTCTGTATCTTTGAACTTTTGAACCAGCTTTCCAACAGTGCTGTGGAAAGTGGCACCTCTTTCAAAATGATATGCAGTAAAGGGCTCTGCTATTCATCATGACCATCCGCCTTCCACTTAGCAGTATCAGCTCAATCCATTCATTTTTCATCAATCTGTAAAAAACATAAAATTATAATATTTGTGTTTCCAGATTTTATGAACATGCTGTATATACTGGGGAGTCTTCTGAGAATTTTTTATTTGATCCTCAAGTCTATGAGTTGGTTTCTCTTATTACTTCCATTTTGCAGAGGTACCAATGGAGGCAGAGGGAGATTAAGTAACTTGTGCAGCATCACAGAGCTCATAAATGGAAAATTATGGGTCTTGGGTTTGGGGAAGGAGATTAAATTCAAGAGAGTAAAATGAGTGAAGAAATACTATGTTACCTAGTAGAACACAAATATTTTGCGATATGTTTACATAACATGATTACCTATTAATGTAACCTGCTCTGTGGCTTGCATATTAGATGTCAGACTTTTAAGGAATGCCAGAATGATCTCCAGAGAGTTGTTCTAATGAGCATATTTCACCATGAAAGTGCTATGTGGCCTCTAACAAATTTTTAGCATCTCTGTGCCTTCAAAAGATGGAGTTGATTATTTTAGCCATCTACCAGGTGAGTTGCTATTTGGGAATTTGAATATAAATTGTTTTTTGATTTCCTTGGAAGAAAGTCATACTATAAAAACAAATTTGGGCTATTATAATGACAAGTGTGTGAGTGTACATTAATTTCCCCCTTATGTTCTTATTGCCAGCAGATGGAGGTCGAAATTGAATTGCTGCTGACTGTTGTCCCTTGTTATGGCCTGTGGAGATATGACAATTGAGGAAGAACTTAGAGGAATGCCAAGTAGCAGAGCATGAAGGAGTGGGTGTGACCCACTGCCATGGACATTTTATGGCTGATAGCATTTGGCAAGAAAAAAACTGCAGCCTCTATAGTAACCTTGCAAATAGATCTCAACATCAACCATGCCCTCAGCCCTCACCCCTATTTCATTTGCCCTGTAATGAATGTATTTGCCAAAATCCACTCTTCTAATTTTCAGTTACTTCACTGGACCCCTCACAAAATACCTAAATAATGAAATAAATTACACTTGAAAAAACTTCTTTGTTTCATTGAAAATTTGAGCATAGAAAATAAAGGAAGGCACATGAAATTTCTTGTCCACCCTACTTTTGATTCCTTTTGGGCTTGTCCTGTTTTTCAGCCTGTTTGACCAGAAATTTTTACCTAGAGAGTCTTTGGATGCTCTTCCAGGAGTGCCTGACCCACAGAAATTAGAAGTACAATATCTGTGCATGCTGCAACATTTGGTTTTTTTCCATCAGGAGAAAGGCTGTAGCTTTCACAAGATTCTCAAAAGGGCTTAAGACTTCAAAACACTTATGAGTCCCTGCTTTGGATCTTTGGTTTATGGGGCAGTGAAACTTTGTATGTTTGCTTTAACAATTGAGACACAACATTTTATGTGAACGAGAACAAGGGAGTGGTGGAGAAAAACAGCTTGGAGGGCATTATTACCTTTCCCGATCTTCATTTCTTGTCATGAATTATTAATCATGAGGTAACACTTCATCTGATGCTTTGAAAACTCTCCCCCTGGTAAGAACAGCCTAATTGAATTGGAGGAAGTGGAGCAGGAAGAACTAAACATGGACGTTGATGGTTTCACCAAAAGCAATTATACACACTACAGCCTTCTACACCTGTTTGAAAACCCAAGGCCCACTAATCCTTGTGCCACAAGGGAACAAATGAGAAAGTAGAGGAGAAATGAAAATTGTTGAGCTTCAAGCCTGTCTTCCTTGAGAGCACTTTATTTTGGCTAAGGGGTGTATGCAGGGATGAGAGGATAAGAGATGTGAGCAGAGGTCTGATCAACAGGAGATGAGAGCTTAAGCCAGTCCAGTCTCTCTGGAATGCATTTTGTCAATGCAACAAAAACTTGAATGCAGACATACTACCTAGTAATTCCGATTTTAAGAGGTTTGTTTCAGCAGGGTATATATCTAAAAACTTGAAATAATTTGTATATGTAATAGAATATGAAGGAGTCATTAGAAATCATGATTAAACACATATTCGATATGAAATGGTTTTTGATATTTTGTGTAAAAAGTTAAAAAGGCAATAAAACAATACATATATATGCAGAATGTCATATAATCCATATTGATGAGAAATGTAATACTATGGGATTGAGGAGTATGTGCCTTAAGGCACATTTTTATATAATACAAACATAGAAAAAAAATCTCATATGATATACACTAAGTGATAAAAGTGGTCCCAGTGGGTGATGTGATTGCAGTTAATTCATTTTTGCTTATCTTTATTTTCATTCTATTTTTTGCAATAAGCATGTGCCCTTTTTTATCATTAAATATACACAAGTTTAGACAATATCTTCTTTTGAAAGTATAGACTCCAGGTTAAAAATAGATTGTCCTATCAGCAAAGGACCAACTCTTGCCTGCTCATAAAGGTTGAGTTCCACCTGAAACTGAAGCAGACAGAGGTGACTTGGAGGGTTCCCACACTCCCCCAAGACAAGGAGGCGAGGCCAGTCCAGGCTGTCTCCCTGGGTCTGTACCACCTCCTTCTATCCACAACCAGGTCATACCAAGAGAGTTTCAGCCATGTTAAATAGTACATAGAAAAACTTTTAAAGACCTTTGAAGATAAAAGGAGAAAAGAAAATCAGCTCAGACTGTAGCAGAATTTCCTGCTTTACGCTGCTTACATGCTGACTTCCCTTAGTTCCCTGTGCTTACTCTGATCATAGCATTTCCCAAACTATGCTAGACTCACCCTGCCTGTCTTCCCTATGGAATGCAGACTCTCTCCGCCTTGCTTTCCACTGTATCCCCAGTGCCTAACACAACACTCCGTTTGTAAGTGCTGAGTGAATGCATGATTAAACAAACGCATGAATGAAGAGCATCAAGGAACTAGCATCTCAGTTATCTTGGATTCCTCAAAAGCAAACATAATGAAATCCGAGACTGGAAAACAGATATTTTTCCAAAGATAACCAGAGTAGAACAGGCATCCCTGGGGGGTAAGAAATGATGACTCAAAATAGTGCACAGGGGATTTGGACGGGGTAACAAGGAGAGGAGTGCCACAGAAAACAAGCTGAAATGAAAAGGCAAAGATGGGCTGTGGCAGTTATATTCTACCATCACAAATGATGTTACTGTAGGGATGGAGGAACAAAGGTTGTTTAGCTTGCAGAGAAGTGGATTCTTGAATGGGTGAAAATTAAATCTGTGGGATGATTTGAAGTGGAGACAGCACACAGGACGATTTTAGCCACATAAACAAGAATGGCCGCGTGCAATGATTTCTATTCAACCCCCCTGGCTTCCTGGCCTAAGCTGATTATTATTAAGCATTTATGTGGCATTTCATATGTACAAGTGCTTTACAATCATTTATTATTTATTCCTCACAACGTGAGAAAGCCACAAATCAAGGGCAGGGATAAAGTTAGTACAATTTTATTAAACAAGAGGGGTGTGCCTAGCAGCAGGCTCAGCTACAAACAGAGTGTGACCTCACAGGAGAAAAGGAACATGACAATTACTTTTTTTCTTTTGGTGTTGCAATTTACACTTTTAATCAGTATTAAGTCAGGTGACCCTACACACCTGGGAGAACTCCTGGGAGCCTGGCAACCCAGTGTGCCTGCTCAAGGGAGAGCCTGCCTTAGAATCTGTCCCTTTTATCACAAGTTCCCGCCCCCCACCCCGAAACCTCCTGTTTCTTCCCTTTCTTTCTTCTGCTTTCTAGATTGAATTTCATATGTCTCTTCTTAATCTTTCTCGTCTTTCATTCTCTATCTCTTCTTTCTTTCCTTCCTATTTCTTTTTTCTCTCAACCTCGTCTTTTTTCTTTCCTCCTCCTTCTCATCCCTTTTTCTTTCTGACTTTCCTTTCTCTTCTCTGTGTTTTTCTCTGCTTCTCTGTCTCTCTCTCTCTCCCTCCCCACCCCAGATACACATAGATGCACATGGATACAACACACAGAGAAAGAAGCAGAATCTAATTGTACAAGGTACAGAAGGTCATTTTCCTCTCTAAGACAGCACTCCTTCACTGCCTTCTTCTGAGACCTGACACATGGAAAATTTTAACTCGATTTGTACAGGGAGAATAATGCCAGTGTTAATCCAAGTTGCTTGGAAGGTCATTTAAAAACCATTCTAGGTTGTTTTACTCCCACTGCTAGTGTTCTTCAGGCACTTCTCATAAATGCTAATGAATAATTCACCTTGGTAGTATAGACAAACACAGGCTGGTGTGTTATTTGGAAATCATTCAGATTGACTAATTAGTCATTTCTTTTCTATTTTATTTAACAAAGGAAAAGGCTTTTAAGATAGTTGGTGAATCATACATCATTACATTATGAAAATCTTAATAATTCATATTAATTTGTGGAAGGGTTTATTACATTTAGTAAAAAAGCCTGAATGGTTGCAAATTTTTGTTACATATAAATTTATTACATTACAGGCAGAATTTTATTAGACAATGAACAAAAATATCTTAGCTAGCGGTCTCACTGGTCCAATATTGAGGAATAGATAAGAATCATTTGCTATTAACACATGTATTGGAAACAAAGAGCAGTAGGTGAATACCTAAAATCTCTTTAAATACTCTTATTCATTCATGATAAATGAATTCCTACTATGAGTAGGATGCACTGTTCTACATGTGAAGGATAGAGCAGAGATCTGGGGGAAAATGTCCATGCTTTCATAGGATTTATATTCTAGTGGGGATGTTTTACAAAGCTAGAGAAAGATAGTTAGATAGATGATGGATGATAGATAGATGATGGCTAGATGATAGATAGATAGATGATAGATAGATGATAAAGATTGTTGGATGTCACATAATGACAAGTGCTAGGCAGAAAATCGAAAGTGGCTGGATATGTTTTGGGGTATGTTGGGTGCTATTTTAAGAAGGGTCAGGAAAAACCTTTAGGGAAGGTGACAATAGAGCAGAGACTAAATATTGAGAAGGAGCCAACTATGTTAAGATTCAAGGATTCCAAGTGGATGAGCAAAGTGTAAGAGCCCTGGGTTGGGAACAAGGTCAGTGTGTTGAAATCCCATGTTTGTAGCTTAGTGATGAAAGAAAGAGTGGTAGGAGAAAAGGGCAAGGTCTGGCCAGGGACCAAATCACATTGTTTCTTTCTTTTGTTTATCAAACTCTCCCTAGTGCATAAAAGAGAGTGTCATCCCATTCACAATTGTCAGTTACTGGTAGAGCAGGATAAGTTTGTTCAGTTATGACCAATGCATTTCCCCTTTGCACATATCTCCTTTTAAACTTGTAACCCTTCCCTATTCAGGCCAATAGATGTGATTCTCCAATGTACCAATAAAGAGAAACCCCAGAGAATAAAGAAGTGACTTCCTTGGTTTTTCAATTCAATGAAAAGCAGAATATAATTGAAATAATATATACCAAAGCACATTCTTGTATTTTCTCTTCAAGATTATACTAAGATCTTCCTAGGTGGGTAGATGGAAGATGCCTGGACTCTATTTACCACCTTTCCAGCTCAGACCAAATCCAGGAAAAGGAAGATAGATGTCTAACCTGACCAGTTGCCAACTTTGGAACTATAGGCACTTGGCAAAAGTTCTTCTCCATGCTTTACTCCTTCACTAGGAAGTGAGGGCTTGGGCAATTTAAATTGAGTTCCATCTTTACTAGTCTCAGTGGTTACCAGGCAGTGGCCTGAGTTTCAACACAAAGATTTAGTGGGAGATGTGGCTCAAAAGACCTTTTGGAACCAGCTAGGGATGGATATTATAAGGTTGGGTGATGTATTGCACCTTTGATTTTACAGAAGTTACTAAAATATCAGAGACCAAGTCAATGGTAAGGTTTGGAGCATAGTTCCTTTACATTATTTTCCCCTTTCTTTTCTTTAACCTCCACCTATCTCCTTTACCTCCCTTCCTCCTTCTCTGCTTCTTTTCTATTGCATTCTAAGTGTAGACTTCAGTGAACCATCTGGTACAATGAGAAATGTAATGCATGGGTCAAATGTTTGAATGTCTGCAAGTCTCCAGTTTTGCTAGGATCACCTTGTCATTGTCCCAGTGGTGATGGAACACTTAGTCTCTCCCTCTCCTCGCACCTTTGAATGACCTTGGGCTCATCTTTTCCCTAGACATTGCTGCTTCTGCTAAATTCTCAATCACTGTTCTACATGTTATCACCTGCATACACTGTTTACTTTCCATGTCACATCACACTTCTCAACACTGATGTAATCTCAACTTTCTGAAATACCACTTACTGAAGCCTATGTATGTAGTTGATTTTACTGAGGATTTGGAATCAATGGATGAGAAATGGGATCATGGAAGGATTGAAAGGTAGACAGATCACAATGTGGTACAGCAAAATTATAAAAGAAAATTAGATGTGTTTGTTTTTTTTTCTTAAAATCCTCAGTCATAATGAACTGGAAAATTTCCATTTGTTTTCTCAATCCGGTTTTATTCCCTGGCTTTGTTGAAGATACTCCTTCTTTCTACTTTCACACCCCTCCCCTAGGATGTTTCTCCCTCCCTCCAAAGGCAGAATAGTTTATCTATCTACTTGACTCATTCCCAATTAAAACAGGACAAACTCTAAGAATTATATGTATTAGTCATGGTTCTTCATAGAAACAGAGCCAATAGGACGTGTATAACAATAAAAAGAGATTGTTTTAAAGGAATTGGTTCATGTGATTGTGGAGACTTGGTGAGTCCAAAATTTGATGGAGTGTGTTTGTTGGGGGCGAGGGGGGGATAGACAGAAGGCTGAAGACTCAGAAAGAATTGCAGTTCAAGTTCAAAGACAGTCTACTGGTAATGAGGAAAAGCCAATATTTCAGATGAAGTCTAAAGGCAGTCTGCTGGAGAATTCCCTCTTGCTCAGGGAAGGTCAGCCTTTTGTTCCATTCAACTAATTGGATGATACTTATCCACATTATGGAGGGAAAACTTCTTTACTCAAAGTCTACTGATTTAAATGTAAGTATTGGAACTTCTCTGGTGGTCCAGTGGTAAAGAATCTGCCTGGCAATACAGGGGACATGGGTTTGATCCCTGGTCAGGGAACTAAGATCCCATATACCACTGAGAAACTGAGCCTACACACCACAACTACTGAGCTCCATGCCTCAGCCAGAGAGCCTGTGTGTTGCAAACTATAGAGTCCATGAGCCCTGGAGCCTGCTCGCCACAACTAGAGAAGAGAAAACCTGTTCACCACAGCTAGAGAGAAACCCATGTGCTGCAAAGAAGAGCCCACACGCCTCAATGAAAGATCCTGCATGCCTCAACGAAGATCCCACGTGCCACAAAGACCCGATGCAGCCAAAAATTAATTAATTAATTAATTAAAAATTTTAAATGTAAATATTATCCACAAACACCTTCACGGAAGCATCCAGAATAATGTCTTAAATATCTTGGCACTGTGGCTCAGCCAATTTGACATGTAAAATTAATCATCATGTTGTCCAAAAGCTAGAGACATATGAGAGTGTTTTGCCAAATGAAGAATTCTCGCCTCTATGAGTTTATACAACAAGCTCTTAAAACTTATTTCTCTTCTCCTCGGTACAGAAAATTCCTTATTTGTCACCATTTCTTAGTTTTCTCTCTCATTTGTCAAGACAAACCAGGCACTTGGAAGGTATAGGTGTAGAGGTGTGTGTGTGTGTGCGCGCGCGCGTGCGCGCGCATGTGTGTTTCTGTGCATATAGTGAAATGTAACTTATTTGGGGAGGTTTAGTCTGTCATAAACTAGGGAAACACTTTTCTGTCAATCTGAACAAACCACTTTTAAAGATTTTGATTATACTCAACCCACTGACCACCTCTATATTTTGATGTGAAGATCTTGCAGTCAAGGCGTAAAGGAATCTTGCTCTGTCCTTCCCCTCTCGCTTCACTCCCCCAAAGAGAACTCATATGTGGAACGGTTTTTTTTTTCTTTTTACTGTTTTTCACTCTCCATGATTTTGTTGTGAACATGCTATTCTTTCTTTTTTAAATTTATTTTATCAAAGTATAGTTGATTTACAATGTTGTGTTAATTTCTACTATACAGCAAAGTGATTCAGTTATACATATATATATACAATCTTTTTCATATGGTTTATCACAGAATATTGAATATAATTCCCTGTGCTATACAATAGGAACTTGTTGTTTATCCATTCTGTGTGTAATAGTTTTCACCTGCTAATCTCAAACTCGCAATCCATTCCTCCCCACCTCCCTTCCCCTTTGGCAACTACAAGTCTGCTCTCTATGTCTGAGTCTGTTTCTGTTTTGTAGATAAGTTCTTACATGTCATATTTTAGATTTCACGTATAAGTGATATCATATGGTATTTGTCTTTGACTTACTTCACTTAGTATGATAATCTCTATTTGCATCCATGTTGCTGCAAATGGCATTATTTTGTTCTTTTTTATGGCTGATTAGTATTCCATTGTATATATATGTCCACATCTTCTTTATCCATTTATCTGTCGATGGACATTCAGGTTGTTTCCATGTCTTGGTTTGTAAATAGTGCTGCAATGAACATGGGGGTGCATGTGTCTTTTTGAATCATAATTTACCCTGGATATATGCCCAGGAATGGGGTAGCAGGATCATATGGCAACTCTGTTTTAGTTTTTTGAAGGACCTCCATACTGTTTTCCATAGTGGCTGCACCAAAGTACATTCCCACCAACAGTGTAGGGGGGTTCCCTTTTCTTATGTGGAACTATTTTATTCTTCTACTTTATGCTAAGGGAAGGGTTTTCATGACAAATGAAAATGATTGAACACTGGTAAATTTCAAAGTTTAAAAGAGTATTCTAAAGGCTAGTATAGATCTAGGAATTTGTTTTTAAAATAATGTGCTAGGCTGAAGAATTTATGAAAAAATAAAAAATAAAATAAAATGTAGTTAAATCCAAGTCTGAAATTTCACTGAATAACTTCCACTGCAGCCTTAGCAAGTCACTCTCTTAGGAAGTGCTAAGGACAACGTGTGCTCCGCTTCTACTTGACCTTGTTGTTTTCATTCCATGCAAAAAATTCTCTGATAGAAGTTGGATTGATAGTACAGAAGTATTTTTTTGGAGATTCTTTTATTCTTATTTTTAAGACCTAAACTTTTATTTTTTTGTATGTATGTCTGAGTATCCACTATTAAAAGTGGACTTAATTTTTAAAATATACATACACATATACACACAAAAGTCTGAATTTACGAAATATAAAATGAGAAAGGGATTTCCTTTTGTAGCACAATCATGGAAATATATTATAGCTAAAAGGAGAGCTTTTCTTGCCAAAGAGGGAAACAGGTGTTGAGGGGAAGGTGGAGGAAGAAAGAACACGTAGAAAATTTCTTGTCCTGCATTTGCCCCTTATGACAACCTCCTATAAACACAGCTTGCAAATTACTATAGTAAGAGGAAACTGTAGATTTATCTGTCCAGGAAAAAAAGTCCTCAAAGTGGATTTTAATAGCTGGATATTGAGTTCATTTAAAATATATCTCAATATCTGCTCATTCTAATTGCTACTCATTCTAATAAACCATCACCCCTGTGAAGCCCTTCCCAAAGATTCACTTGGAGGGAAGGAATCATTTGCTACCTACAATGTTCCACCAGTATGTTATTCATACATCTGTTAGTGCCAGCCACTCTGTATTTTATTATATTATGAGCTTCTTAAGCCAGAGTCCCTTTCAACATTTTATTCAACAACCTAAGTCAGTGCCTGGGTCAGAATTATGTGTGACCAACGAACACACCTATCTTGTAGTTTGTAGGCTTTGTTCATGTTTTGAATGAAAATGTCAGATTCATCCATACAACACAGAGCAGGTAATCTTGATTTTAGGTTTCCAACAGTATACTATTTCTCCCCTTCAAATTCAGTTTGGAATTGACTGATGCGTTATCAAATTAAATATAATGTTCTTCATTTACAGAATAAATTAAAATTAATTTTTCTTAATGTTTGAAATTATATGTGCTTCATCGAAATAAGTAAGATGTTTGAGAGATTAGGATCTTAGACCTGTCAAATAATTAGTGTTAGAATCATTGAAGTATTTTTTTATTATTTTAATATGTTTGAAATTAGAAATTAAAGAGAATAAGTGGATATGAGGAAGTAATGAGATTAAAACAATCTTGTCATCAAAATTGCAGCTTCTTTATTCTGCTCTCTATGTAAAGTAATGGAGAAAATGTGAACATAATTATGAGAACAAGAGATTTATAATAGATTCTAAAATCATAGGTTTGGAAATTACTTCCCAGGATCCCTCTGCCATGAGCACTTTGAATGAAACACAGCTTTGATTTGCTTTTGAATCATGAAGGTACGAAACAATTATATTTTCGGGTCATTGGGGGAAGGGGCATAGAAAATAAAATTGACCAATACTCCTCTCTCAGGGTTATCATCAGATAACCAGTTTTGAAAATCCTCATTTGATTAATTAGTTAATTAATTAATTTATTTTTCTAATAGCATGGAAGTTTTGGCAAGAGAAGACCCACGTGTAAGGGTAGGGATCATTGCTAGGGTATTGCTAAAGGAAATGGTGTTTTGAGATGTATTGTTTTACTTTGCTAGGAGCTTCTGTTTGGTGGATGGCAATGTGCTTTACTGACTACAACATGCCATGCTATTCCCATCTCCTGTTATTCTAAAAGAAAAACTATGGAAGAGATAGGATTCATTCTTGTTTAATAATTAAACAGAAAGAACTTCTTTCGGATTCTTTTGAAGTAATCACAAAGAGTTTTTGAAATCTCAGCAAAGGGAATACCCCATGTGTTTTTTTTCCTTCTTTTTCTGATTCTATGTCATGGAAAGGATGAAAGAAATGCCTTGAGAAGAAGACGACTGAAACTTTTTGACATTTTTTAAGCAAATATGAAAGCTGAGTAGTCACAGGATTAGTTCCTTAAGAATGCATAGTTGCAGTTTAAAAAGCTAGAGAAGCTTTTGAGGGTAACTGACCTGAAGCACTAGAAGCATATAAAATTCTAGAAAAGGCCTAAGCTAAAAATTTGAATGATTAAGAAAGAAATACTAGATCAAATTCTGTAGGTAGCATTAAGATTTGAATGGATAAAAAATAGTTAAGATTTACTGAGAAAGATACCAAATTATTATCATATGTCGTATTCTTTAAAAATCTTCCTTTAAAAGTTACGTGCTTTACTGCTTATCATTTTCTTTATTTAGATGTTTTAATGGATTTTTAACATTTATGATAAATATAATGTATTTTTATATCAGCTATAAGGAGCCACGGCATGCATATTACACACACATATACACAGAGTCTTTGGCTTGTGCTTTTTGGCCAGGAAAGTACACCATTGCTAGCATGAATAGCCAAATATGATCACAAGAAAATATGTAAGAGGGCAAAAATATTTCTTGAGTGCCAATGCTGAAAACTCAAATCCCAATGCAGGCATTTGGGCAGAAGGAAAAAGCATGGCATACTGAATTCTTCTTGCTGGCATCTGCCCTGATTCTTTTGTACGTCCTTTCTGATTGGTCAATGCCTATGCCATTTTGATTTTTGACATTTTTAATGTCATTTATGGTAATATATACAATTATAAAGTGACAGACAACACTTCAGAAGTTTTCACAAGCTTACTTCTATATATGATAGCCTAGAAAAAGATCTACTAGCATATTCACAAGAATATTCACTGCAGCATTGTTTGTAATGGGAAAAAATGGGAACAACCTAAATGCCCATCAATAGGGGAATTAATAAATTCTGATATACCCTCACTTTCATATACTGTGCAACACTAAAAATGGATGAGGTAGATCTATTTGTATTCTCATGTAAAATCTGTAAGGTAAGTCTTTATTGAAAAACGTTTCAAAAATATACACATATTACTTGTGTAAAAAAGAAACCAAAACCAGAGAAATTAGTACCCCATATGTATATGTCAATCCAGAGAAAACGGTCCTGGAAGAAGCACATCAAATCAAGGACAATGATTACCTCTATTGGTGATACATGATACAGGGCAAGTTGTCAAAAGAGACTTTAGTCTTATTTCCAATGTCTTCCTTTTTACGAGGGGAATGCATTCTGGCATTAATTAACTAAACTTTTATTTTTTTTAACTTGCTAGGCATATTGGAAAAGAGTCAAAGGGAGATGCATAGCGATGTACTACATGGTTTTTCTTCTTCATGCTAAGGTAATGCCCTTCAGCTATGGTGAAATCTCTAGGGACTTGACAAGGCAACTGACCTTATGCAAAATCCTCCACTTATTGCTGGAGCAGAGTGTGTTGGGCAAAGACTGCTGGGTCTCCTCCCCAAACATAAACCTGTTTGAAAGCCTTTCACTCTAGCTATATGACAGCCCATCTGGGTGTATCTATTCTTTTTTCCTGCCGGGGCAGTTATGTGTGGTTTTTACTAATGAATGCAAAACATGTATGTTTCAGAAGACATATAGGGTTTAATAAAACAAGGTATAAACTGATATAGTACTGAGCTAATTTGGGAGATTGGAACAAAGAATCCATGGAATATAAATGTACTTAGTCTGGTGAGTCAGCATTCTGGATGTTAGAAAGATGAACTATGGATGTGGCAGAGAAGATATGATGGTGGTAATAATAATAATAATAATAATAATAATAATAATAATAATGATAGTAAAATTCTGTGAAAACCCTGGCCTACCAGCCCCTGGCAACAAGGGATAGACTTCTTGGTCACATTCTTGTGTGCTCTCGTGGAACTGTGTTTCATTCTGTGGGTGGGATACTAAATTAATTGTTATCTCCTAATAGACAATAAGCTTTATGAGGGCAGGGACCATGCATATTTTTATTCACCTTTATATCGGCACAATGCCTGGTAAGGAATTGACAAGTGAATCAGTGAATGAAATAAAGGAATATAATAGCTAACTTTACATGTTGAGGGAGAGCAAAGACTTTTAATGAAATTTTGTTTAATTTTTCTATTATCTTAGAAAATAGGGACAAAGCCACATTGTAAACTGCAGAGCAATTTAAATGTCATTATTGCTGTTTTAGTGAAAATAATGAAAGTAAATATCCACTATGTGCCACTCATTAGTCTACAAATAAGGGATATGGTGATAATGAATGAGCTGTACTACAAATAGCTGAAATCATAAGGAGTTTCACCCTGGGGACCTCGCACAAATGTGATCGACAGCACCCTAAAGCTAAGGAGGCTGCATGGTTGTGATGATTGTATTGCGATGTCCTGGCTTTAATTTATGACTCACATGGCATAGCCATAGTAATGACTGATACCGTGAACCGATACTTTAGAACTTTGTGCCAAGCACCCTTCTGAGGTCATAACATGTATTAACCTACTCCATTTCCCTCCTAATTAAGGAGGTAATAACTACTTTTTGGAGAAAACTTGAAATTATAAAAGACTGAATTTCTGATTATCTTTAATAAATCTTTCATTTTAATACTTATAAAGTTATTTTTTTCTTGGAGGATCATACTGAATTTTTTAGATATCAATCGGAGAGGCCTTGTTTTTTTTAATAGGTTGCATAATATATTTATATATTTTTGATAACTAATAGATTTGGCCTTGCTCTTGCCATGTTTTATGAATCTTGTTTGGTTTTATTTTTTTCTGCTTTTCTGTTTCCTTAGTTTCCTGTGTTTCACTGTATAGGCTATATTGTGATTTTCTTAACTTATACACTTATTTAGGAGACAGACGTTCTATTTCTAACTCTGCTAACGGTTGCCTTTTAGTTTATGACATACATAATTCAATCTGCATTTCTTTAATTCTCAAAGATAAGCATAAAGGGATAACATTCATTGTCCTTGGTGCTTAACAGAGAAGTTAGCAGCTTGGCCAATGCCATGCCGCATACTAACCTTCATAAATCGTCTGGGGTTGTAGATGCAACACGTTATTGTACAATTATTATCTTTACCCCATAAACCTTTTCCATTAGTTGTTTTGGATTTACCACTGAAACTCATAACCAGTGCTACAAATGCAACCCATAGCCAGATCTGTAAGCATATGTTATCATTTAGTAATAATATTGTTTAGTAAAATAATGAGTTATGTATATATATATTTAATACTTCTATGTATCATATACAGTGCTATATGAACTATGTAATTGTATATTCACTATCTCTTAGGCGGTATCTATTTTTATCTCCATTTTATTATAGAAAGATCAGAAATTCAAATAGATTAGGCAATTTTTCCAAGGTCAGTAAATTAAGCTGGCAGTGCCCAAGCTGAGATTTGAATGCAACACTCAGTGGCAGGGAGGCTGAAATTTTTCTTGTTTTTGACTGCACTATGTGGCATGCAGGATCTTAGTCCCCACCAAGGATCGCACTTGTGCCCCCTGCAGTGGAAGTGCAGAGTCCTAACCACTGGACTCCCAGGGAAGTCCCAAGGCTGAATTCTTATAAGCCACACTACACCACCACTAAAATGTTTTCTCTGTCTACCTCCTTTAATGTTGCATTTCATTTTTTCAACATACAGTTATGAAGTACATAATATTTAATAGACAATCTGTTGATTAAAATGATGAGCCCTTGCCCTCATTTGCCCCAAATCTGATGTTAAAGAGATTTAATCAAAAAAAAGTGTAATTGGAAATATAGCCATTGTTTTGTAATAATTTTAGTATAATCTATAAAAAATATTGAATCACCATGTTGTATACCTGAAGCTTATGTAATATTTAAATAAACTATGCTTCAATAAAAATGTCTAACTAATGTTCTGATAGGGGAATTAGAAAGTGCTAGAAATTCTTTTGACAAGGACTGTGCATACTCTGGGCCTCAGGTCAGGCATTGCAGACAGAGGGACTTTTGGGTGGCAACCTGAAAGAAGAGGAGGAGCTAGCTTGCTGAGTAAGAAACTGAAAAAGGTGAATATGGCTGGAAAATCAGATTATCCATCATTTTGATGGGAAAAAATTAAAATGACATATTTAAAGAAGGAGGAATGAGAACTAAGGCCAAAGAGGTGCCCATAGATTAGTTAATAGAACTTGTCTCTGCCCTGGACTCTTAACTTTTAGCTCATAGAATTTCCTTTCTTCTTTCGTAGAACTGCTGCTGGTTTGTGTCTTTCTGTATCTGCCCATGGGTATTAATGTGGTGTTTAAAGCAGGCATATCTAGCACTGGAAATCTGCTGTCATGTTACCGTGAAATTTAAAATGAAAATTTAGCTTCTAAAAGTATTTGCCATGTTGAAAAGGAAATTCTAAGGGGGCGGCTCTGAATTTGCGTTTGTTGAGCTGTTGGAAATGGTGAGAAGCTCATTGGAGCTCAAGTTATTAACATGTTCCTGCTGGTTTTTGAGGGATGGGTTCTGAAAATGTCATTGGAATATTAATGAAAGTTTTACTATGAGATAAAAATCCTACGACTAGAACAAAAAACATGCATTAACCAAAAATAATAGTGGGATATAATTTCCATGGCTGCTAAAATATTATTCTGGTTTTTGTTAAGCTGAGAAGTGAAATGGATATCTTGTAAAGAGGTAAATGGAGTTTAGCCCAGTTACATTGGTTGAGAAAAAGCACAAATCTCACTTTTTCACTTTCTGCCATCAAAAATCGTGAACTACCTGAACCTCAAATCTATGAGATGAAAACTCTAGTAGGAGTATTTGCCCTATAAATGTGATATAGGGGAAAAATGATCAGTAAAGTCCAGACAGAACACAATATGCATAAATATTCTATAAATACAATGATTTAACAAGAGTAGAAATGATAGACTCTAACATTTTTAGAGATTCAAAGCTAGCAAATGTTAACAGATAGAAATCAACTTCTCTCTTTCATATATTTGCAAAATGAATGTATTTTTGCTTAAAACCAAGTCCAGAGGAAAAAAGTAATTGAAAGACTGACTTCAGAGAAGTGATATAAACGAGGTGATGTATGTTAACTTGTGTAGTGAAAACCATAGATGTGCTTATCCCACATCCCCATCTTCCACCAAAATAACAACAACAACAAAAACAAAAAACAGGAGAACAACACAACAACCTCCTACCTTAAGGAGAAAAATTCTTGGGAGTGGGAGTGTTGGTGCAAATGGGAGTGGAGCCATGTAAACTATGCTAACATCTAAAGAGGGAGTTTTAAAATTTCAGAATTTGACAAAATATTGTTTGGCAAGATGGATGGGATAAAGGTTTGTGAGAGAATTACAAACACTTTCCCTCAGAATTTCGGTAAGTTCCTGGTACTTATTTTTCTTCATATGAACTAAATTTATTTTACTGAGAGTAAACCAGGCACATGATAGTCACTAAATCAGAAGCAGCGGAGTGATTAAGAGCACGGACCCTGGATTTAGACACCCTGGGGTCTTAGCTCTGTCATTTATAAGCACACACTTTACCCACCTGTCTCAGTTTTCTCATGTGTTAAAATAGAAACTAAACCATCTAACTCTCAGATTGTCGTCAGGGTTAACACGAAGTAAATGCAAAGATCTTCGTTCAGGGGCATGTGTAGACACTACAGAAGTGATTAGATAATGAAGAAGCCAACAATGACTAATAACAGTGATGATGTAGGAAGAAGCCTTAATTGAGTGCAAATGTATAATCAACCCTTCTTTTTAAATGGTTGCTTGATATTCTTCTTGAGTTGGAAATACTTAGAAACTAAAAGGTGTCAACCTTGAGGCAGCAGCAAGAGCTGCCACATTCAGTGAGAAAAAGCTGGGGATGAGCCCCAACATCAAGTAACTTCCAGTCACAGCCCTGGTAGGCAATCAGACCCCAGAGCAAGTCATTGCATCATGGGTTGCAAATCTGGGAAGCTGCCTCTTCATGTTGGCTCTTGGAGCCATGGCTGCTCTTTGCCTGCTCTGAATCCTCCTTCCTCCCAGAAATAATATAGCCACTTGTCCTCCAGAATATTTTCTGCTTTGCTTTTCGTCCTATCTTACTGACTGCAATTTCTCAGTTTCCTTTGCACGATGATTTTTTATACACCCAACCTCTAAGTAATAGCATGCCTTAGAGCTCCTTTCTTGGAATTCTTTTTTTATTCTGTGCTCACTCTCTAGGTGTCAGATGCTTCTAATATATACTATACCCTGACAACTCTCATACTTACATCTCAGCCCTGAATTATTCCCTGAAATCCAGATTCCTGTATCCAGCCATCCACTTCTCATCTCCACTTGTATATCTAATCAGCGTCTTAAAAACACAAGAAAACAGAGTTCCACTCCAAACATTACCCACCCATTTCCCTGTCTTCCTCAGCTCATTCAATTATAACTCCATTTTCAATTACTCAGGTCCCAGAACCTGGATTTATCCTTGATTTGGGTTTTTTTCCTCATACCCTAAATCCAATCCACCAAAAAATTCTATTAGTTCTGAGTTCGAATATATCCATTAAACAATCTCTTTTGCCACTTCTATCCCACTCTCATTTCCTTTCCCCTGAGTCAGGCCATCACTGTTTTCTCTCCTGGATTATATTGTAGCCTCCTAAGTGGTTTCCCTGCTACAACCCTTGCCCTTCTACCATCTAGTCTCAAATTGCAACTAGGACTATCTTTAAAAAATAAGTTAGATAATATCACTTTGTTCAAAACACTCAAGATTTTCAGCATCATCCAGAGTAAAACTGACCTACATTGACCTGATGGCCCATTCTCTATGATTCACTTCCTGTCTTTTTCTCCTTGGCTACTCTTTGCCAGCCACATTGCCTTCCTTGTTGTTCTTCTAACACTCCAACTATGTTCCTCCCTCAGGCCATTTGAACGTATTGTACCTCTGTGTAAGATGTAAGGTGTCATTCCCCCAAATATCCAGAAGACTTGCCTGTTTACTTCATTCAGGCCACTTTTTCTCAAATTTCATATTGTCATAGAGCACAACTCTGCCCAGTCCATTCCAAATAGCATCTCCACCATGCCTTTACCCTCTTATTTTGAGTTATTTTGCATCTCAGAATGTAACATATTCTAGATTGTTTATTACTTTGCCTTTTTTGGACCACTGCTGTTTTACTGATACCTAGAAAAGTGGCCAGCTCATGGCTGGAGAGAAAGAAATACTTATTAAATGAGTAAATGTCTGGAATAGCAGAGGGCAGTTTTATTTTACCAGTGGGAAAGAGTCTTTTCCAGTTCTTAGCTGGGATCTTTGGAACCAAAGCTGAGTTGGGCAGTAAGTACTTAGGATAGTACCTGTGACTAGTAAGGATTCTACTTTAAACACCTGATTTAAAATAGGCAACTTATGCTTTAAAAATGTCAGTAACTACCTCGTGAGACATTTCTTCCTAAAGCCATGCTCTTCTCAGTCAAAGGGAGTTTTTAGGATCATTTTTTTGGTAGAAAAAAAAAAGGTACCCCCATATAATTCCCCCAAAAGGCTGGTAAAGTTTTTCCGAAATATGTATTTCAGTCATTTCTTGGACAGAAGGCAATTTGACCACACATTAAAATAAGATTTTTGGAGCCATGGAACTCTCTTCTTCCCTTCTCCCTAAGGCCTCTACTCTCCTTTCCAATAAGATCTCTTGGTATAAACCTGGCTAAACAAAGTAAACTGCACATATATTAATAGGAAAACAGCTGTTGAGCTGTTGCAAGAGCAATATCACCAACTAATATTAGGGCAATATATTTCAGTCTCTGAAGACAAAGAGCTTTTCATTTCACCTTTGCATTATAACATTTGCACATTCATAAAAAGGGGCGAGGGGAAGGTATTTCAAACCAAGAACTGGAGCCCTTCAGAGGAGACTTTAAATTAGGATTCAGATCATTCACCCTAGAAGGAAAAATAGCAGATCCCAGACCTAGTTAACCTGGATTTGAAAAGCTTTTGGCATATTTGCTTGTTGGTTTTAACCCACATTATTGACCAGATAGTGATGCATGGGACTTGTATGTGTGAGACGAACTCTGATATTATTAACTTCCCTGGCTAAGCTCCTCTGTTCTCCCAACTTGGAAGGTCTCTGTCTTGTTTCCTCCATGTCTTTCTCAATCCACCCATTCAAATCCTCTCGATTCCAAAAAGCCTTCCCTTTCATCTCTAACATACACTCATTTTGGCCTTCTGTGAAATACAAACTGTTGGTATCTTTTCCATCACTTCAGCTTAAACACTCCTTCTATGCATGTGTAGTGAGTGTGTGCATGTGAGTATATATGTGAGTATCTGAGTATATTATCTCCTCCAACTAATCTGTAAAACTGTTGAGAGCAGAGAGTAGGTTTTTACCGAGCCGTCTCTCAAAGAATCTCACAGTGCTGTGTACCGAGTTGGCCTCCACGAAGTCTCACTGGGGAATAGTATGTAGGTGCACGTGGATCTGCATGGTGTTAATGTGAGGAGACTAAGCTTTGCAATCTGGACCGGCTGCCCACTCACTGTGTGACTATTGCCAAGTTTACTCACAGTGGAGAATAAAAATGTCTTCCTCAAGGGTGGTGGTTGAAGGGATTGAGAAATCATACATATTAATTGGACTAATTCAGAGCCCAGCAAATAGTAACTTCTAACTAAATGTTGACTTGAAAGTGAGTGAGTATGCAGTTGGTGATGGATTATATGTGGTTACTGTAGAGCAAGATGGAGCAGCTAAAGTCTTTGAGGGCTAATACTACCCATTGTGGTATAAACTGAAAAAAAAAAAAAAAAAAAAAAGCAGTCTTCTTTGAAATAGACCTGAGTCTAACTCCCCCATTTGCTAATCTGACTTAAAGGTACTTTTAAAGACTTTCAGACCTATATTTTCCTTTTAGAAACATTAATACTTATCTGCAGAGATGTTATGAGGATCAAATGGGAATGTTGGGAGAGATCCCCTGAGGAGTTAATAGATATGAGCTTGTTGATTTATTTCTGGAGCTGATCACTCCTTGAGCTACAGTGAATGGATTCCACTTGGCTCAGTCAGTACCTTGATTCCTCAGAGACTGCTAGTCGACTGTCCAACCCTGCTTTTCTTGGAACACACTGCTAGACTACATTTCCTAAGCACCCTTATACTCACTGTGGCCAAATGACTGCAATTTCTCCAATGGGATGTGAACAGAAAAACTGTGTGCCTCTTTCTGGAGTGTCTTTATAAAGACCTTTCACTCATTCTTCAGCTGCAGTTTCCTTCCCGCTGGATTCAGATGATGACAGTGCACATGGGAATGGTGAAGCAAGGAGATGGCAGGGAGCCTGATGTTTTGGATGACCAGATCAAAGCTGCTTCACCAACCTGAACACCTGCCCAGGACTCTTACATGAAAAAAGGAGACTTCCTTTTCATAAGCCACTAAAAGCTTAAAATTTCTTTGTTATTGCAGACTAGCCTACTCTACTATTCTAATAAGACTCCTCTTATCCTACCCTCCAAATTCTCATGCCTAAAAGTTATTCTGTGATATTAAGCACTCTGAGAGTGCTAGCTTTTAATGCTGTTTCTACTAGTAGCAAGTGAAAGTGTTTTATTTTTAGACCTGTTGATTCTCAAGGTCAAAAATATTATATTTTTTCTTATTTTTTTAGTAATAAGGATTAAAATGTCCATGTATTATTGATGATTTATTTTTCATCATATGAGTATTTTTTTCATACAATTTTTAAATTTTCCATTGGGTTATTTATCTTATTCTTTGAGGATTTGGAAAGCTTTTTACATACAATTATTATTATCCCTTTGTTACATTTTGTTGCTTTTGTCAATAAATACTTAATGGTATATAGTTGTTAAGGTGACCAATATCTTCTTTACGGATTCTTCTTTTGATTTCATGTTGTAACAGTCATTCCTAACCCTAAGATTAGATCTGCATTTTCCCTATTAAACAAAATTGTGAAGCTGCATGCACACTAGATACAATACTTGCTTTCTGGGCTCTCATGTCACCTTGTATTCCAGTGTATTTAGCACTGATCTCTAGCATCTTCTTAAAATCAGACAATTTTATCTTACTTAGTCACTTTCCTTTTATTTCTAATTAAAGCATTTGGGATCTAAGTGATCTGAGGAATATTTTCCTCTCTGATATTCTAACTTCTATTCCGTTGGTATATCTCTCATATCTCTTTAAGTTCTTTGTTTAATTTATTAATGCTCTTACCAATGCTTTGAAGATTTCATTAACATGCTGTTTACCCCTTCAGATGCTATTAGTGATGATGGTCCAATAAAGCAGAGTTAAACTGATCCCCCATTATCTGATTAGCCTGTCTGCACATTCTAACCTGACACCTTCCTATATTATATTCATCCCGTGTTTGCTGCATTCAGATATTTAAGATCTACATATTCAGCCAATTTAAATTAATTTAGCTATCAAGATTTCATGAGATGCTGTATCCAGCACTTTGCTATGTGCACTATCAAGATGCAAGATCAAATAATTATCTACCACATTCCCTTCAGCTAATATAATCTTTGTGATTTCAGCCAAAAAGTTTCTAGTTAGTCTAATCTGTTTTATTCTTTGTGAATCTAGGCTATTTATTGCCAGTGGCCCTGTTCTCTCAGAGTTGGATTATCGCTTAGAAGCAGTCTGGATAAATTTTCTTCATTATAGGGCTCAGAAGGTAATATTGAGAAGGAGTTTAGCAGCAACCGAGCAAAGAGTAATCTAATTCCAATATCAATCGACCAATCAATCATTCAACAAGTTTTTATCAAATCATCCATGTGCACAGTCCTGAGTGCTATCGGGGATATTGACATATGAAACATAGACTGTTTTGGTCAGTGTTCTTTTGATTGCAAGTCACAGAAGCACAACTCAAGCTAGTTAAAGCACCAAAGGGAATTTATTGGAAGGTTCTGGTTTATCTCATAGAATTGAAGGAAACAATGCTCTAGCCACGAACTAGGAACATCAGAAATGAAATAAAAACCCAGCACTTGATGCCTTGAAGTCTCGTTTCTCTTTCTCTGCTTCCTGTCTCTGGATGTCAAGTTTCATTCTCTTTCTCCACATAGCAGGAAATATGTATTAGTCAGGGTTATCCAGAGAAACAGAAACAGAAACAATAGGATGGAAATGTGTGTGTGTGTGTAAAAGATTTATTGTAAGTACTTGGTTTACATGATTATGGAGGCTGGCAAGTCCCAAGAGCTGCTGCGTGAGTCAGCAAAACAGAGGCCCCAAGAGAGCCAATGATTTCGTTCCACTCTAAATGCCTCAAACTGCCTGAGAATCAGGAAAACTGAGAGTGTAGTTCCGGTCCAAAGACCAATAATTTCAAAATCAGGAAGAACCAAGGTTTCAGTTAGAGTCTGAAAGAAGGAAAAAAAGCCAAGGCCCAAGTTTGAAGGCAGTCAGGCAGGAAGAATTCTCTCTTACTCAAAGGGAGGTCAGTCTTTTTATTATATCCAGGCCTTCAACTGATTGGATGAGGCCCACCCACATCAGGAAGGGCAATCAGCTTTATTCATTCTATCTATTTAAGTATTAATCTCATCCAAAAACACACTCATGGAAACACTCAGAATAATGTTTAACTAAATATCTGGGTGTCTTGTGGCCCAGTCAAGTTGACATGTAAAATTAACCATCATAGAACATACCTGCCATCATCTAGGAAGTCCCATCCCAGTGGCTGGAATATCAAAGAGACAGAAAATCTTTTCTTTCCTTCTAGCTGCCACTGGGAAAATCCTAGAGAAGAATTCTTATTAGTTACTCTATAGATGAACCACTATAACCACTAGGATGTAGTATTATAAATGGTCCAACCTTGTTCACCTGGCTATTTCTGTGATTGGAGAGATGGGGTAGAGTATTTTAACCAGCAATTTTGATCCGCAATAGAAGCATACAGTTAAAACTGGCAAGAGGCAGTTTCTCAAAAGAAATAAGGATAGGGTGCTAAAGTGAGGACAACACAATAAATAGCCACTGTGCAAATTATGCACTCAAAGAGCTTGCAAGTTACTTGAGGAACCAAGCCAATATAGTGATTCATAAGCAGCATGTACTGTCCTCCCTCAGTATCCATGAATTTGGCATCTTCAGATTCAACCAACTAGGCTACTATTGTTTGAATCCACTGATGCAGAAACTGTGGATACAGAGCGTCGTCTGTACTAGGCCATTTTTATAATGGACTTGAGCATACTCAGATTTTGGTATCTATGGGGGTCCTTGAGCCAATACCCCCATGTATATAGAAGGACAATAAAAATGATGTAGCCCACATTGACATATCCAAAAGGTGCATAGTGGTTCATAGAAGAGTCTAGAAAAGCTGCTATATTCTGAGAAGGTTTTCAGAAGGGAAGTAGGATTCAAACTGGGCCTTTAAAGACTGAAAGGTAGATAAAGAGATTAGTCAAGGCTTTTGAGGTGAGGATAGTAATGACCATGACAAACTACTGAGGAGAATTTCCAGAGCAGAAAAAAAGAGGGTAGCATTTTATGGTCAGTTATGGAAGGACTCGAATTACTTGTGCAAACATATCCCCATTAATCTTCTCCCCAACATCCTGTACCTAGGCATACAATACCTTCCCCACTTCCTTTGTTAGGAAATGTGGGTGCTCCTTAAAGATCCATTTCCCCATTAGCTGGAGGGACTGTAGCATCAGACTGGGATACTTGTGGCTTAAACTGGCAATGGCCTCAGCATTCCTCTCATTTCTCCTGTGACTTCCTTTATTCTCCAGTAAAATTCCCTGGTCTTTTGAGATTCATGACGTTAGACCATTTTTACCAACTTACTGCTTTTTACCAACTCACGTCTTCCTAGCTTTGGGTCCCTGGAGACTCTGAAACAGTCCCTGCAAGTCCTCCTTTCCACATCAAGTTCGATAACATGATGAGCTCACATGTAGTATCCATGCGAAAATTTTAAACTCTTGGCTTCCTGTTTCATTCAGCTCTGAACACCTTTGTCCACCTTTTGTTTCACCCTCCTTTTACTATTGCTGCTCTCTAAGCTTGTGACCGCTCAAAATAGATTATGCCATTTCTAAGGTCTTCAATGCAAAAAGGTTGTATTATGAGCTTTACCAACAGATTTTCTCTATCCACAGCTTGATTCTTCTCCTTTTTTCCAGTTGTAGAGTTGGCCTCTGTTCTAAGGCTTTCTCCTTTGACCTTCACCTTTCTCCTTGACACTCTGACACCTCATTTGCCCTGTGAGGCTTTAGTTCATCTCTCCTCAGCTTTACCTAAAGTATCTTCTACCTTTTCTTTTTCAGGGTTCTTTCTTTATAGCTTATAAACATGTTAAAAATTTTCTCCCATTATGTACCTCTCTTGTTATCATACTTCTAAGAAATAAATATATGATTTTCTCTTCTTGATTTGTAATTCCCTCCTAAATCCTACTGTAACCTTCCTTATTGTCAAATCCAGTGGAAATGTTCCAGATCATAACTTTATAAACCTCTGCATTTGACACTTTTTTATCATCACTTTGTTCCACAGTACTCTTTTTTGTTTTCCTTGATCCTCCTGTTCCTTTTATAGCTAATCTGTGGATTTGCTTCTGATTTTTGGCTTTCTCCTAGGCTATAACTCTTCCAAAATTTCCTGAGTGATCTCACCCACTTCCACGCTTTCAACTGCCACTTACAGGCAGATGATTCTGAAATCTACAAATCTATATTTTTAGTCTAGACTCTGTTCTGTTTTAACCCTAGGTATTCATTTTTTTCCACAGATATATTTGGCTACACTCTTAATGCCTGACCATCAATAAATACAAAATTGAACTATTAATTATCTAAACCTTCTCCTCCAATAATATCCTCCTCAGGTTCAGGGATCTCACCCACCTAGTCATCCAAGTTAGAAACCTGAGAATTGTTCTTAAATTCTCCCCTTTTCCCACTACCATACTCAATTTTCCAACAAGTACTGTTGATTGTATAGTTAGAATATTTCCAGAATCCAGATATTTTTCCCTAATCTGATGTGCTCTTCTACTTCCCTAGTTTAGGCCCTCTTACATTTCTCCAGGACTGCCAGAATAGCCCTCTAAATAGCTTCCTAGTCTTTATTTTATCCATTAACTCATCCCCCAAATTTAATTTTCATGTAGCAGATGGAACGGTTTATCTAAAATTCACGTGTACCCTCGACTCTTTCCCCTTTAATATCCTTCAATGTTTTTTTCCATTGCATCATGTTATATAACTTTATGGGTCTTAATATTAGGCACAATATCTTCCCCCTTTAATCACCTTAACAGAGTACAAAATTTCTTATTTATCTTCCAACTTCTTTTTCTATAATATCAGCAGATGAAATTGAATATAGATCTTTATCATGCTGTTCCTTGTGCCTCTGTTCATGCTATAAATTCTGTTTAGAATGCCCTTTTCCTTAGCGTCACTTATTCTGTTCATTCTTTCAGACATACTTCTGGCAGGACTTTGAGCGAGAAATTTCTCCCATCATCTTCTGGTTGAATTAGTTACCTGTATCAGTCAGATTAGTGCAGGAAACAAAAGCCACCCTAGGTATTTCAAGCAGAAAGGAACTTAACACCAGAAATATGATAATTATGATATCACTACAAATTTCTGTGCTAGTTGGGAAGACCAGCATTACTGAAGAAATAGATTAACCTCGAACTCATGGCTGAGTAAAACAAAATATTGTCATTTCTCCCTTACTTCAATGTCTTGCTTGGGCCAATAGCAGGGAATTTACTATGCTTTACATAGTCACTTAGAGACTCAAGCTGAAAGAAACTCAAATATCTTATACCTGTACCGTTGGAACTTCTGGTTTTGTCAATTGCTGCAACAGAGAAGAGGCAGTCTGGAGAATTTCACATGGCTTATTCCTGTTTTATCCTGGAAGTAACACATCATTTCTGCTCATTTCATTGGCCAGGACTGGTCACACGGCCACATTCAACTAAAAGGATGCCAGGAGGTGCAGTTTTCCATGTGCCCAGAAAAAGGGGAGTAGATATTGTTGAGCACTGCTTCAAAATGCAGATACTGAAGTTCAGGGAGGTTAAGTAATTTCCTCACATTTGCACAATTAATATTTGGCAGAACTGGAATTCAAATTGTACTGTTGTTCAAAAGTATCTGCTGCCCCTCTTAGGCTCCTCCCTGGAGGAAGATTTTATTTCCAGGCCTTCTGATCCTAGGCTTGCCTGGACCAAGTGAGGATGAGGGGGAATAATACATGCTACTCCCAGCAGAAGGTTTAGCAGGCATCCCATGATTTCCTCACTGTGCTTTTCTGTCTGTTACCAGAGTAGCAATTTCCTGAACAGAAGCTATACCTTCAACCTGGAGTGAAGGGTAGGTGGAGCAGAGCTTCAGGCAACCTGCAGGCAACATTTAACATGAGGAAGATATAAATTTGTGTTGTTGTAAGCCCTTCAGATTTGGGCATTGTTTGATATCTTAGCGTAAACTAGTGAAATATAGCTAATACAAATATTGAAGGACTCACAAAATCCAGCCCCAAACTGAGCAACCAAGCCTCAGAACAAACTGGAATTTAAGTGACTATAAGGAATTTCATTCAGGGCCCATGCACAAACTCTACGTGGCCTTGAAATTAGAATGATTTTTATCAAACTCCCTCTTAGTATGTGTCTTTCTGATCAAGATCCAAATTCCTAAGGGAGAGAGAGCTAGATTCTTACTCGTCCAGAATGGTCACATGCCCATCTGCCCCTTTGCCAAGGAGAGTGGGGGCTGGTGGCAGGCCGACCAAAGTAGTTGACAGTCCCATTGGGACTACATACACTGGGGAAATGGTAATTCCCCCAAATGAATAGGATGCTGACATCCAAAAAGAAGGGAAGGGGGGAAAAAGATGGCGGCGAAGTAGAGAGACGTGGAGTGCATCCCTCTCCACAGATGCATTGGGAATGCACGGAAGGACACAGTCATTCCCACAGAGAACCAGCTGAACACCAGCAGACGGCCTCGGACACCGGAAAGGGCTGCGGAGAACCTGACATAGCCGGTAGGGAGGCATCTACGAGGGCTCAAAGAGGGTGAAGCGGCGGAGCTGTGGCAGACGGGAGGGAGTGAGAAACATACGGAGGATCCGCAGCGCAGCTCAGCGTTCCGGGACCGAGACATCGATCCGCGGCTGAACGGAGGGTCCAGGAGCGGGAGCATGGGAACCGGAGAGCTGGTTCAGGGGGAGAAACATTGTTGCCGGTAGGGTGACGGACCGAGAGGACAGGAGGGAGGAGGTCCGCGGAGAGGAGTGCCGATCCCTGAGAGCTGCCCGGCCATAATGGCGGCTGGAGGCTGCAGGCTCCCGGGCGGGGTGGAGGAGCCGCGTGCATAGCCTCTCTCTCTCTTTCTGCGCCTCTGCAACAGGCAGCGGAGAGACGCCCTGCGGGGCCACATAAGGCGCTCAGGGATAACAAGCACCCTCAGGCACTCGGGCGGGGCTAGATTAAAACTCCTTGCAACGCCAGCAGCAGGGAGGCTGCCGAGAGAAAAAAAAAAAAAAAAAAACCAGCATCAAAAAGAAAAAACCCCGAGAGAGGCCCAACTCTAAGACTTTCTGTGTACGCCTGAGCCACCAGCGCCCTCTGCAACAGGCACCTCCAAGCCTGACTGAAGCAACAGTGCGCCACTGCTCGCTCACTCCCAGGAGAAGGAGCCACTATTGCACCCTCTCCCTCCCCACACACCGAGGCTTACAGACCAACAATAAAGGAACCTCTGCTGGTCACAGAATAACGCAAAAAAAAAAAACCCAAGGCAAGGAGAAGGACACTTACAGCTGAGACGCTAAGGAAACAGAAATAGTAGTATCAATACCTATTGAACTGGTCCATTCGGGGATCAGTTCTGGATTTTTTTTTTTTTTTTTTTTCCTGTCTCTTTTTTTTTTTTTTTTTTTTTTTTTTGATTTATTAAATACGATCTTAGCCCTAAGGGATTTACAAGTTTTACAACATAATTTTATAAGGATATTTTTTACTCTTTTTTTTTTTTTTTTTTTTTTTGCCTTTTAAAATACTTCTATATCTAGCTAAGTTTTTGGTAGTACGGACAAAATATCTTTCATACTTTCCTTTCATCCCTTTCTTTTATACACTTCTATTCCTTTCTTTTTCTTTGCATATTTCCAACCACATTACGCTCTTCTGTTCCCCTTTCTTCCAGCCATTTTAAGTGTATTTTATCTTAACATACTTATAAGCAACACTATCGGTCTGCTCAGACTCCTTGCTCTATTCTCCAGATGATGCACTGCCTTGGTATTAATATTAGGTTTTTGTCTTTATCTTAGTTCTTAGTACAGCTGTCTAATTACATTCTGAGAATCTCCATTCTCTCTGGTGGTACTCCAGCTCATTTCTATATTTGATCCTAGCTTACAAAATCTCCCTGGATTGATGTTTGTATGTGTAGGGTGTTATTTGTTGTTTGTTTGCTTTTGCTTTTGTCTCTGATTTGTTCTGTTTCAGTTGTCAATTTCTGCTGGGTTTCTCTCTGAATATCTGATAGCACACTGGGGTTCTGTCAGGTCTTTCTAGAGCCTTATGTCCTAACGGATTCAATAATTGTGTGTCTTATACATGTATGTGTTTCCTAGACTGAATATTCGTCTACTCCAATACTTGGACATTAGTCTGAGGCTTGGACAGTCTTCTGTAAACACCTCTATCACCAGGACAAGCAACCCCAAAAGCTTGGACAACCATGAGGAAACAAAGAAACACCATGCAGGCAAAGGAGCAGGAAAAAAACCCACAAGACCAAATAAATGAGGAGGAAATAGGAAAAATGCCTGAAAAAGAATTTAGAGTAATGATAGTAAAAATGATACAAAATCTCGATAACAAATTAGAGAAAGTACAAGAAACAGTTCATAAGAACTCAGAAAAACAAACAGCAATGGATAACAAAATAACTGAAATTAAAAATACTCTAGATGCTCTAACCAGCAGAATGACTGAGGCAGAAGAACGAATAAGTGAGTTGGAAGATAGAATGGAAGAAATAAACGCCACAGAGCAGGAAAAAGATAAAAAAATAAAAAGACTAGAAGACAGCCTCAGAGACCTCAGTGATAACCTTAAACGTACCAACATTCGAATTATAGGCATCCCAGAAGAAGAAGAAAACAAGAAAGGGTCTGTGAAAATATTTGAAGAGGTTCTAGTGGAAAACTTCCCCAACATGGGAAAGGAAATAATGAACCAAGTCCAAGAAGCACAGAGAGTCCCATACAGAATAAACCCAAGGAGAAATACACCAAGACACATATTAATCAAACTAACGACAATTCAACACAAAGAAAAAATATTAAAAGCAGCAAGAGAAAAGCAACAAACAACATATAAGGGAAAACCCATCAGGATAACAGCTGACCTTTCTACAGAAACTCTGCAGGCCAGAAGGGAATGGCACGATATACTGAAAGTCCTGAAAGAGAGAAACCTACAGCCAAGAATACTTTACCCAGCAAGAATCTCATTCAGATTTGAGGGAGAAATCAAAAGCTTTCCAGACAAGCAAAAGTTAAGAGAATTCAGCACCACCAAACCAGCCTTACAACAAGTGCTAAAGGAACTTCTCTAAGTAGGAAACACAAGAAAAGGAAAACACCTACAAATACAAACCCAAAACAATTCAGAAAATGGTCATTGGAACACACATGTCAATAATCACTTTAAATGTAAATGGACTAAATGCTCCAACCAAAAGACACAGACTGGCTGAATGGATACAAAAACAAGACCCTTCTATATGCTGCCTACAAGAAACCCACTTCAGACCAAGGGATACATATAGACTGAAAGTGAAGGGATGGAAAAAGATATTCCATGCAAATGGAAGTCAAAAGAAAGCTGGAGTAGCAATACTCATATCAGACAAATTAGACTTGAAAGTAAAGACTATTAAAAGAGACAAGGAAGGGCACTACATAATGATCAAGGGATCCATCCAAGAAGAACATATCACAATGGTAAATATCTATGCCCCCAATATAGGAGCACCTCAATACATAAGGCAAATGCTAACAGCTATAAAAGGGGACATCGACAGTAACACAATTATAGTGGGAGACTTGAACACCCCACTTACATCAATGGACAGATCATCCAAACAGAAAATAAATAAAGACACACAAGCTTTAAATGACACATTAGACCATCTCGACTTAATTGATATTTATAGGACATTCCATCCAAAAACGACAGACTACACTTTCTTCTCAAGTGCACATGGAACATTTTCCAGGATAGATCACATCTTGGGTCACAAATCAAACCTCAGCAAATTCAAGAAAATTGAAATCATATCAAGCATCTTCTCAGACCACAACGCCATGAGACTAGATATCAATTACAGGAAAAAAACTGCAAAAAATACAAACACATGGAGGCTAAACAATTCACTATTAAACAACCAAGGAATCACTACAGAAATCAAAGAGGAAATCAAAAAGTATCTAGAAACAAATGACAACGAAAACACAACAACCCAAAACCTATGGGACGCAGCAAAAGCAGTTCTAAGAGGGAAGTTTATAGCAATACAGTCCTACCTTAAGAAACAAGAAAATGATCGAATAAACAACCTAACCTTACACCTCAAACAACTAGAGAAAGAAGAACAAAGAAACCCCAAAGGGAGCAGAAGGAAAGAAATCGTAAAGATCAGAGCAGAAATAAATGAAAAAGAAAGGAAAGAAACCATAAGAAAAATAAATAAAACTAAAAGCTGGTTCTTTGAGAAGATTAACAAAATTGATAAACCATTAGCCAGACTCCTCAAGAAAAAAAGGGAGAAGATGCAAATCAACAGAATTAGAAATGAAAAAGGAGAAGTCACAACGGACACCTCAGAAATACAAAACATCATGAGAGACTACTACAAGCAACTATATGCCAATCAATTGGATAACCTGGAAGAAATGGATACATTCTTAGAAAAATACAATCTTCCAAGACTGAACCAGGAAGAAATAGAAACCATGAACAGACCAATCACAAGTACAGAAATTGAGGCAGTGATTAAAAATCTCCCAACACACAAAAGCCCAGGACCAGATGGATTCACAGGCGAATTCTATCAAACATTTCGAGAAGAGTTAACACCTATCCTTCTCAAACTCTTCCAAAATATTGCAGAAGGCGGAGCACTCCCAAACTCATTCTATGAGGCTACCATCACCCTGATACCAAAACCAGGCAAAGATGTCACAAAAAAAGAAAACTACAGACCAATATCACTGATGAATATAGATGCAAAAATCCTCAACAAAATACTAGCTAACAGACTGCAACAGCACATTAAAAAAATCATACACCACGATCAAGTGGGGTTTATCCCTGGGATGCAAGGATTCTTCAATATACGCAAATCAATCAACGTGATACATCATATCAACAAATTGAAGGATAAAAACCATATGATCATTTCAATAGATGCAGAAAAAGCTTTTGACAAAGTTCAACATCCATTTATGATAAAAGCTCTCCAGAAAATGGGCATAGAAGGAAATTACCTCAACATCATAAAAGCCATATATGACAAACCAAAAGCCAACATTGTTCTCAATGGAGAAAAACTGGAAGAATTCCCTCTAAGAACAGGAACAAGACAAGGGTGTCCACTCTCACCACTGTTATTCAACATAGTTTTGGAAGTGTTAGCCACAGCAATCAGAGAAGAAAAAGAAATTAAAGGAATCCAAATTGGAAAAGAAGAAGTCAAATTATCACTCTTTGCAGATGACATGATACTATATATAGAAAACCCTAAAGACTCTACCAGAAAACTGCTAGCACTCATTGATGAGTTTAGTAAAGTAGCAGGATACAAAATTAATGCACAGAAATCTCTTGCATTCCTATACACGAACAACGGAAGAGCAGAAAGAGAAATTAAGGAAACTCTCCCATTCACCATTGCAACCAAAAGAATAAAATACCTAGGAATAAACCTGCCTAAGGAGGCAAAAGATCTGTATGCAGAAAACTTTAAGACATTGATGAAAGAAATCAAAGATGACATAAACAGATGGAGGGATATACCATGTTCCTGGATTGGAAGAATCAACATCGTGAAAATGACTGTACTACCCAAAGCAATTTACAGATTTAATGCAATCCCGATCAGATTACCAATGGCATTTTTCACAGAACTAGAGCAAGAAATCTTACGATTTGTATGGAAACGCAAAAGACCCCGAATAGCCAAAGCAATCTTGAGAAGGAAAAATGGAGTTGGTGGAATCAGGCTTCCTGACTTCAAACTATACTACAAGGCCATAGTGATCAAGACAGTATGGTACTGGCACAAAAATAGAAAGGAAGATCAATGGAACAGAATAGAGAACTCAGAAGTAAGCCCAAACACATATGGGCACCTTATCTTTGACAAAGGAGGCACGAATATACAATGGAAAAAAGACAGCCTCTTCAATAAGTGGTGCTGGGAAAATTGGACAGCAACATGTAAAAGAATGAAATTAGAACACTTCCTAACACCATACACAAAAATAAACTCCAAATGGATTAAAGACCTACATATAAGGCCAGACACTATAAAACTCCTAGAGGAAAACATAGGCAGAACACTCTATGACATCCATCAAAGCAACATCCTTTTTGACCCACCTCCTAGAATCATGGAAATAAAATCAAGAATAAACGAATGGGACCTCATGAAACTTAAAAGCTTTTGCACAGCAAAAGAAACCATAAACAAGACTAAAAGGCAACCCTCAGAATGGGAAAAAATAATTGCCTATGAAACAACGGACAAAGGATTAACCTCCAAAATATACAAGCAGCTCATGCAGCTTCATACCAAAAAAGCAAATAACCCAATCCACAAATGGGCAGAAGACCTAAATAGACATTTCTCCAAAGAAGACATACAGATGGCCAACAAACACATGAAAAGATGCTCAACATCACTCATCATCAGAGAAATGCAAGTCAAAGCCACAGTGAGGTATCACCTCACACCAATCAGAATGGCCATCATCACAAAGTCTGGAAACAACAAATGTTGGAGAGGGTGTGGAGAAAAGGGAACTCTCCTGCACTGTTGGTGGGACTGTAAGTTGGTACAGCCACTATGGAAAACAATTTGGAGGTTCCTTAAAAAACTACAAATAGAACTACCATATGATCCAGTAATCCCACTCCTGGGCATATACCCAAAGACAACCATAATCCCAAAAGAAACTTGTACCATAATGTTTATTGCAGCACTCTTTACAATAGCCAGGACATGGAAGCAACCTAAATGCCCATCAACAAATGAATGGATACAGAAGATGTGGCATATATATACAATGGAATATTACTCAGCTATAAAAAGGGATGAGATGGAGCTATATGTAATGAGGTGGATAGAACTACAATCTGTCATACAGAGTGAAGTAAGTCAGAAAGAGAAAGACAAATATTGTATGCTAACTCACATATACGGAATCTAAAAATGGTACTGATGAACTCAGTGACAAGAACAGGGAAGCAGATACAGGGAATGGGCTGGAGAACTCGAGGTATGGGAGGGGGCGGGGGGTGAAGGGGATACTGAGAAGAAGCGGGAGAGTAGTACAGACATATATATACTACCAACTGTAAAATAGTCAGTGGGAAGTTGTTGTATAACAAAGGGAGTCCAACTCGAGGATGGAAGATGCCTTAGAGGACTGGGGCAGGGAGGGTGGGGGGGATTCGAGGGGGGGGCGTCAAGGAAGGGAGGGAATATGGGGATATGTGTATAAAAACAGTTGATTGAACCTGGTGTACCCCACAAAAAAATAAAATAAAATAATAATAAAAAAAAAAAAAAAAAAAAAAAGTAGAGAAGAAGCATAAAAAAAAAAAAAAAAAAAAAAAAAAAAAAAAACAAAAAGAAGGGAAGAAATGGCATTCCTAATAGCAGTGCACTGAAATAATAGTAATTATTCATCATTGGCATGGCCCTTTATCCCTCTCTTTCTCTCTCCTTCACGACCACGTGAAATCATCTTGCCACTCTCGCTTTCCAAACCAAGCATCCTTAATAACCTTGTAGAAGGCTTTTATTTGGCAGCGCCCAGCTTCCTGTCCTCTCTGCTCAAATCAATAGGAAGAAATAAAGATAATCTACATTAATTTGGTTGCAGTTGTTTTAACATCCCCTGAAACCTTGAAGTTCAGCAGTACTGGGCCAGTTTGAAGAAAACCTTTCTGACATGAAAGCGAGTTTCAAAAAAAAAATGTTCCCCAGTTTGCTAGGCTTATAAGCCTAGGGCAAGTTTAATTAAACTCAATGGAGCATTTTAAAGTGAAGAAAAAATTAGGACAGCAAGAAAAACGTGTTGATTGTTTCCTAATTATGCTGTGGACTTTCTCTCTAATGCATCCCCCCGCCTTTCTCTCACTAAATAAAACAACTGGCATGTTAAGTTTGCACATAGAAGATTACATCTCAACCATGCATCCTGCAGCAGCCCCGCACTGCACTTCCCATTCCACTACTGGGCCTGCTTTTTGGAGACATTCATGCTTTTGTTATTTACTAGAGATACTTAAATGCTCCCCGGCCCCCCACCCCCCAAAAAAGAAGAGAGACAGAGAGAAAATTTCAGGGACTACATTAGACTCCAGCAATTTCCAACCTTTTTGGTCAGTGAAGATTCCTTTGATAAGCTCCTCCCCCCAACATGGACTCCTTATTTTAAAAGATTTAGTCTCCTAAATAATACGTAGTTTTAAAGACATGATTAATTTACTTCCTCATTTTTATTCACAAGAGACATGAATTTATACAAACTGATCTTCTTTTCAGAAGGGGATAACCATACATGGTATAATTAACATCTAAAAGCAAACAAACAAGATTAGAAGTTATAATCCATTCATTTCACTAACAATGGTCTACCATGTGCTAGGCACTGTACATGTAACTTTGTTATGAGTAAGTAGATGATCTACATGAGGATTTAAGAAATAATAAGGAAACTCCTGGATCTTGAGGACACCAGAGCCCCTGGCTAAGGACCTGTGTGCTGGCACTGTAGTGAACATTATCAGGACTTCTAGAGGGCCACCAAGGAGAAGCTGTAGGTGTGGATAGGAAGGGAAAAGCTGGGGCCTTCAGGGAAAAAACCCTTGAGCCAGGGACCAGTAGTGCTTAAAGAAAAATCAATGTGTCTCAAGGGATGCTACAAAATTCTGTTAAATGAAATAAAAATAGTTAACATTTAAATAGCACTTACTGTGAGCCAGCTACTCCTGGAAGCAGTTTACCTGTATGAATTAATTTTATCATCTCAGCATTCCTATAAGGCACAGAGAAGTTGCATGGCAGACCCAAGATTACACAGCTCATTAGTGCTAGAACCTGGATTGCAAGTGATATAGTCTGCTCTTAACCTAGTGCTTAAGTTTGCACATGATAGATTGTTAAGTAAACATGACCTAATAGAAAAAAAACATGGGATACACACTTAACTCAGCCATTCCTTTTTCAGAACTAAGTACCTCTTTGTGTCTTCTTTTGCCTCCATAGATTCCTGTGCTTTGAAAGATATTGACTTCTGCCTCACTAAAGGGAGGAGGGCTCAAAATAAAATTAATTGTATTTAATTTTTTAAATATAAATGTATCAAGTAGAATTTTGAAAGACTCTGGAAGAACATATGTCAAGAAACTACATTAACAGTAATACAGAATTAAAACTGTCCCCAAATTCAGGTAATCAAACTATAAAGTCACTTTAGAGTCTGATAAATTAGACTAGGCTCCCTATTAAAACTGATAATAGTCTCTCAACGTTTTCTCCCACTCAACAATGATTTTCTAAAGCTATGATTCTCAAAATTTCAAGGTAGACAACTTAGAATCCCCACAGGTGTTATGTTAGACTGTCTAAGGGAACAGATTGAATTTGAAGAAACGCTTCAAGGGACTCTGAAATACCTACCCTTCGGTGTGGGGAGGAGGTTGCTCCCTACATCCTCCTCCACAGTATTCAGAGCTCAGTGGAGAGTCACTGGACCCTGTTCACCAGAGAGCTGTCAGCTATCCTTTGTCTCCATCTAGATCACATGGAGTCCTATACGTGAGTGCTGATTGCAGCCAGGCAACCCAATTCAAATTACAGCCTTAAACAATGCATATGGTAGACTCTCCTGGAGGCAGCATAGAGGAATGGAAAACGTATTTGGCTGAGAGCAAATGGTAACCCAGCTCTGGCACAGCTGACTGTTATGTGTGGTCAACTCACATGGCCTCCCCGTACTTCAGCTTGCTCACCTGTCAAATGTGGATTGTGGACATCTGACCAAAACATGTCCACAATCCATTTTCAGCTCAATTTATTTCAGTCTGAAATAACAGAGCAACATGCACTACAGGGTCTAATATAAAATAAAACATTTGCCAGGTCTGGTGCTTCAAATGGCCCAATGTTTGAGGACTTGAGTTGTTGCTACCTTTCCCTTTTGGCCTTTCCATCCTACTTTTCAAATGATCCTACCTGTTTTATGCAATTAGAGCTCCCTCTAGATCCTAACACAGTTTTTAAACATACTTTTTCTTCCCTTTGCTGAGAATCTATTCTTCATCTCCTATAAGTCCGTAAACTCCATCTTTCAAATCTCATCCAATATCATGACACAGCCAAATGTTACTCTCCTCTTTAGACCTTCCAGGATTAGACTTCTGGGAAGCAGTTACTCTCACTCTTCCATAGTCTCCTCCTTTGATCTTTCGTGTTGAGTTAGGTTGTAACGTCTCCCAGTAGGCTTCAGGTGTCTAAACCTCAGCACTATGGTGTCTGAGGCTGGATAATCCTTCATTACGGGGACTATCTTCTGTATTGTAAGATATTTAGCAACATCTCTGGCCTCTACTCCCCAGATGCCAGCACCATGAGCCACCAGTTGTAACAATCAAAATTATGTCCAGATTTTGCCAAATCTCCCCTCAGGGCAAAATTGCACCAAGATAAGAACTACTGGTCTAGGTATTTGTGTTTATATCTTAGTTTCTCTTCCCAACAGGACTTAGTTCAGTACCTGCTAACATAAATATTTGTAGGGGAATACATTAATAAGTCATTTTTGAATAATTTTTATAATGAATGGATTATTATTCATTATACAAATAACCATTTGTATAATGAATGGATTTATGTCAAATTATTATAGTTCAACTATCTGTTATATTAAGCTCTGTGATAAAAGAAGAGGCAAACATTTTTGGTGGTGAACTGAAAAGACTGCCTGGCAGGACTGAAATCTACCTAACACTCCTCTCGAACTTTCACCCTGCTTGACTCCGTGCTAAGGAATAAGCAGCTTGAAATTGCCCTACGGTTTCCCATCAAGAGCCCCACCTGACCCTTGCCCCTTTTCTCGCTGCCCAAGTAGTAGAGGGAAATTGGTCCCTTCTTCAAGAGACAGTGTCTTTGCGTTCATGGTAGTGGTAGGCCTGAGTACAGTATCAGGGAATAACAGCAATGGGGTTGGGGAGGAAGATGGGAAAAGGCTAGAGCTTAGAAATCAGAGATTCTGGAGGAAGGCCAGGCCTGGAATGACTATATTTGCCAGAGCAAATTCATTTGTCTTCGTGTAGGCTATGCCTTTAGAATATGACGAGGTATTTCAAAGTAGGGCTTATTCTCGGATAAGTAGACCTTCTGGCCTTGAGAAAATAAGCTAAGGGAGCTGTAGTGGAGAGGAGGTTTGGGGTAGGGAGTGGTTGATGATGTAGGTAAGGCGGAGTCCCAGTGGAGCTCTTCCATGGTCAGGGGCCCTGGGGCACTCTAAGGGTGTCAGGTACCAGGTCACCAGCATGGTAAAGTCCTCTCTTAGAGATGCAGTTGAGTATCAGGCACCTGCCAGCAACTGAGACCAAAAACAGAGCCAGGATATAGAGCATCAGCCAACAGGTTGTATGTCTGTATCTCTGATGGGATTTCAATTTTAAAAAATGCCAGCTTGCTGAGTCAGCTGTTGTTTTGGAGTTTTTTTCTCCTCTCTATTAGCAAAGATAATTGAGAGCTCACTTAGAACCTGTGCAGCAAGATTGATGCCTGTTCTAAACTCATTGCCTGTTTTCCTTTCAGCTTAAAACTCAGTCATTATCAGTTTCTTCCACTACTGCTCTCAACCAAGAATTTTATTGATTGGTCCTGGGAATCTTTTTACATTCTTCTATATTAATAATACAACAACAATGCAATAACAGTAAGAGTCATCACCCCATCACAACAACAGGTAAAAACTCCAGAGTATTTGCCATGTGACAGATATCATGCAAAATCTTTTCATATATTATTAATAATCCTCCTCAGGATAATGCTATGAGCTGTTATTCTCATATTGGGGTTAAGAGAACTAAGGCTTAAATATGTGATTTGATTAATGTCCAAGGTAACACAAGTGATAACTGGGTAGATTTAGGGTTTGAATCCAAACATGTCTGGCTCTAGAAACTGTGCTTATTATCAGAAAATGATATTTTTCCATATGATTCCTAGTACAGTACTTTGGGTGGGCAATTATTCCAGAGAAGAACATAACGATAATAGGAAGATACCCAATAATCTCTCAGTATCCCACTACTGAGGCCTCCCTAACGCTGTCCTATTCCGTCCATCAGTGCAAAGGACTCTCCACGCATTAGCTAACGTTCCATACATGCTTCTGGACTTCACTGTGGGTCCTGGAGTTCATGCATTAATTCTCTGAGATTTTGAAATGCAACTGAGCTTGGAGAGATACTTTGTTGTGTTTGTTCCATGTTTCAGTTTCGGATATTGTTATTAATTTGGCAAAAGAGAAAAATGCCACTGGTGTTTTGAGGTTGACCAACTTCTGAGAGAGAGAGACCCCGAAAGGATGAAACTCCTGCCTGAGTAGATGGTTAGAGAGGGCAGCCCTCATACACTATGCCTGTCTCAAGCCTGACCTTTGCCCCAATCTCAGAATCAAAGTCTGTGGAGCCTTTCCTCGGTTCCTACTTTGAATCTGGTCCAGGTCAACAGCCAGTAAAAGGAAACTGTGCTGAATTATCACAATTTTTATTTGTGCTGACTTATTGGAAATAAGGCAAGACAGATGAGTTGCAGTATCTGCACACCTGATTACCCCCTTCCCCAATTTTTCTGTGGCTTCATTTTGGATCTCTTTGCTACAGCATTTTAGCTCCAACTTTGGGCACTGAATCATGCGCTGATGTCCCATCAAGCATCTCGGTAATGTGATAAATTCATCCAAAGTCTTGCAGTGCCATCCTGCACGTGACAAATGCAATCACACGTCAGGCTCAGAATGATACCCATCTCAGGCAGATACTCCCTCTGCTGACAGCAGGTGTTTCTGCTTTATCTGAAAATAATTCACTGAATAGATAATTGGTGAATCCCCAGTAGGAACAAAACTTGATTCTGTCTGAGCGTAGGTTACCAAGTGTACCACCATAAAATAATTGATTTTGTGATATATTAAGTGGGGATGTACTCAAGACTACTGAACTTTTCACTTAGGGCCTGGGGCTGAAGTTGAACTAGGCTCCCAAAGGTGAAGAACCCATGCATGACACGGGCAGGGCTTCACACTCCGACAGCCAATTTAACTTTCATTTTCTTTATTAATCTAATATGTTCTATCTTTCACCAGGACATGATGTGCAGGGAGTTTCATTAAAACGGTTGAGTTGTTATTGGAGATAATCACCGAAGGAATGTATCACAAAAGTCAAGAAATTCTGAATCATTTTTTTATGCTGTTGTCTTAGAGAAGAGGTTTCGGATGCTGATAGGGAAGTTACTCTAGCTATAGGGCAAATTTAATTGCGTTTTTAGAAATTTCTTTTAATCCTACAATAACAAAAAAATTAAATCAGTGCTGACATTTTTTTTTGTTGCCAGAAGAAGGTAGTAAAAGGGTAAAGAAATAATTGTTAGTTCTGAGAATATAATTAGCAACTTTAATGCTTTAATCTAAAAAATGCATATTTTGAGCCTGGGTGAATGATTAAAGAAAAGATATTGAAAGTCTTTGAAATTTCTAACTGTGTTTGTTTTTAATTGTGAGTTATGATCACTATAATTAGCTCATTTAGTGCATTTATAATACAAACAAATATGCATTTCTACAAGTTCAGGGATATTTCAGGGCAAATAAGATCGACATCTTGACCTCCGGCTCTTTGTATCAAGCCTTTCTTATAATGTCTGGCAGAAGTTTATTTTTTGATTTGAGGGGAGGAGAGGAGGTCAAGAAGCCAGGATCAAATACTGGGAGACCAGAGTCACGGTTGGGGTGTGCTTGGAGATTTATTCCAAAGGGGCGATAAGGATGTTCCTGTGAGTAGCCTGAGTCCCTCAGGCCCGTGGAGGGACTGCTGTGTTTCAGCTCCCTCTGCCCCTCCCCAGGTGGAGCCTGAGCCTGGGTCTGAATTAGAAGCACTGGAGGAAGTGCCCGGTTACAGATAAAAGGCAGGTTCTCGGAGGCTGAGCCTCTGTGAGCGCAGACCTGCCTAGTGTGCTCCAGCTCTATCCTGCCCCACCTTGACAGAACCATGAAACCTCATTACTATGCACTAGAAAAGGGAAAAAGAAAAAAAAGCCCAGAGGGATCTGGGGAATGAACTTTTTGGGGGTCTTATTTCTCTCAGAGGTACATATTAAAATTCTCTCTTTCATTCATTAATGTGAATACAAGCTGCCTGAGAAAATAGCTGGTGGGACCTCCCTTAATGAATAGTGGGGCTTTTCTATGCTCTAGAGGCTTAAAATTGGGTTTCATCCCACTGAGGATTTTTTTTTCCTTCTTCTGTCTTCTTAACACTGCATGTTTGGTTATATTTCTAGGACTCACCTAGACTGTGACCTGCCACATCCAGTTCTAATCGCTCATATGATTAGATCGGGGCCACCCACAGATAGGCAGGAGGGGCCACTGTCAGAGACTCCCAGAAGTTCAGGTATCTTTTCAATATTATTTTAAAGTTTCTACTCTGTCAATCATATGCGATCACACTTGTTCTTGTGAAGTTCCTCATGCTTCTTGGTTTAGAATAGGCCAGATATGAATATAAAAATCTTTTCTCTTGCTTTCAGGGTTTTTACTATGATTTGAAATGGAATTAATCCTTTTTGGGCCTTTCACAGTTTAGTTTCTTTGGAATTCTAGTCCTTAATTTTCTCTGAAAGGTATGTCCAGCTACTCCATCCCAGTGCCCGCATACCCTCCTCCGACAAGTATTGCCCACATCATCCATTTGGGATGTTTTCTTAAATTATATTGCCAGTTGTCTTCCTAAGTACATCTCTAAGCTTCTGAAGGAGTTTGTATGTTTTCTTACTTGTCTGTGTCTCCAGGATCCAACAAAGTGTAGTCCTCAGTGAGTGAGGATGATGCTTGTGGACACAAAGCCATGTCTTCATCAGCTTGCTCCTCACTCCCACCACAGAGAAACCAAGATACAGGAACCCTCAGTTATAATTCTGTATCCTTAGGCCAATGTGTCTGGGGCCAGTAGGGAAAGGGGTTGCAGAAAGAGCTCTACAAATCCAGACAAGATTGTGGCAGGAAGAGAAATGCTGAGGTCTACCTCCTCGTGCAATTTGAGAATGAGGTGACAAAGTGGCAGCAAACTCCAGAAGAGCTTGTGGATCAGCCCCAGGAAGATGTCAAAAAGCTTCACACTGGGAACCACAGGGACACAGCAATGGACAGTGACTCTGCTCCACAACAGTTGAAAAACACAGAGCTGCCTTTCTGATGGGAAAGGCATTTGGAAGTCTAGTTTAAAGGATGTTGTTTTCTTTGTTTCTCCTTGAGAGTTATTTTAACTAGTGGTATTTAATTGACTTTTATTGCACCCCATATATTTTAAACCATAAATACATTTTTTAAACAGGTATCGTATTGTTTAGAATAGTATTAATTAGGCAAGTGTATATAGAGAAAGGTAGAAAAAGAGGGGGGCAAGTAATAAACACTTAAAAGCCATGATGCAGTTACCTACAGCTCCAGAAACAGTTCTAGATCACTATTTATTTGTTTAATATTTATTGAGTATCTACTATACCAGGTATTACGCCAACACAGTTTTATCTGTTCATTATTTAATATTGTAAAACTACTCCATATACTTTATAAATCAATGACATTTATAGTCTTATAGATATAGACTATCCAGTGTATTTAGCCATTTAGAAATTCTTTTGCATGTTTATAATCATGATAATAATAATATAATATAATAATATAATAATATAATCTGAACTTCACAGTTGATAGCAGTCAGTAATCGTACACCAATTTGCCAGTAGGCTTTAAAAGCCAGATCATTTTTCTCAGTGAGACCCAAGGAGAATTTGGTGACAGAAATGCCAAGACAAAATTTTTTTAGAAACTTTAAGTTTTAAAGGCCTACCTTTAGCATCATGTGCTCTATTTCATGTCTTAAGGACACATTTGACTGCTTGAGATTTAGCACACGTGGTGTAAGGAGTTAATATGGTACAGCCAAAGTGAGCAAACTAATAAAGGCAAGGTGGTGCTTCCTCTGTAGGATCAGATCTGTTCCCCATTATTTGGTTCTGCTGCTGAAGGAGAAAAATAAGTCTTGGATATTACTGCTGTCACTGTGACATCTGTTGTTTCAGGATCCGTGACTACTTCAGTTACCACCTGACCCAGATCATCACCATAACATTCTGTCCACTATTAAACTGTGAAAGGCCCTCGCCCTCCAGGTGGTACTTCAAGGTTGACATACCAAGGTGTTTGTCTCTGTCCCCACGACTGCCTCTCAACTGAAAAATACAGCCTCACTTTGTGCAGAATTGATGGCAAACCAAGTCTCCCAGGGTTCAAGGGGAGAAGCGGAGGGCAAGAGTTCTTGAGGCGTAGCCCCGTTCTGCTCTTAATCACTTGTCACAACTCCTGGAGGGCCTCAGAGCATGCAGAGGTGTCACTTTTTGTTCTTTGTTGTTGTTGGTTCTCCTTTTCCTTTGAACAGATGACTCCAGCTATTAAAACAATAACAGAGCCGCCTGCACCTATCCAAGCTTACAAAACAGGTATGTAAGGGGATATCAGTCCTTCTGAGCACACAATGAATAGTTTACTTTTGGAAAGTTCCTCTGAATAGAGCTCCACCTCTGGTTGTATGTGTTTGGTTCAAATAATTAATGACAACAGAATGGCTACTGCTAATTTAGATGCAAAGTGGATGCATCGCAAAAAGAGTCTATCACGTGAGTTACCAAAATTAGGCCCTCACATACATTTACAGGAATGTAATAAATATGTAAAACAAGGCACATCTCTGTTGTAAAGACTTTTGCTTCCAAGAGCTCTTTCGATTATTTGTTCATTTATTTATCCATTCTTTCATTCAGAACCAGTTTATTGAGACTCTGTAACGGACCAGACCCTGCACTGGGAACTAAGGTACGGTAGTAGAGGAGATATGTTCTCTGTTCTGGAGATGTTCAGCATGACAAGAAAAAGCAGGGTTCACACCTATATTTGTGATCCAGATTTCTCTCATGTATTGAAGATAGAAAAATCTAACCACTCCCAGCCACACAGCCATTTAATAGTCAACAAAAAGCAGTTTACTTTCATTACATAATGAAAGCACCAGATGATCTGAATTATGAAAGAAAATAGAAGAGCCACAAGCTGGTTCTCACATGGTATGCTTCAATTTCTTTTCCTACTTCCCTTTCCCTACAATTTCTAGCCCTAATTCTGCAGCTAGTTAAACGTGTGATCTTAAACAAGTCACTTAGCTTCTCTAAACCTTGATTTTCTCACATGTAAGATTCCTTTAGTTGATGTTTAGAAGATACATTTTGTTTTTAGTTTTTTTTAAGCTCTTTATTGGAGTATAATTGCTTTACACTGTTGTGCCCAGTTTCTGCTGTACAACAAAGTGAAACAGCTGTATTTATACATATATCCCCATATTCCCTCCCTCCCGTGAGTCCTTCCCACCCTCCCTATCCCACCTCTCAGCTCCCATCATCGAGTTGATCTCCCTGTGCTATGCAGCAGCTTCCCACTAGCTATCTATTTTACATTTGGTAGTGTATATATATCAACGCTACTCTCTCATTTCTTCCCAGCTTCCGTTCGCCCCCCAACCCTGTGTCCTGAAGTCCATTCTCTACATCTGCATCTTTATTCTTGCCCTGTCACTGGCTTCATCAATATTTTTTTTAAACCTGAAAATTATACTTTCAGACAAGCTTAAATCTTTTTTAATTCACTGTCTTCAAAGTGCCCCCGGACATTCGCATTATGGTCGAGCAGGCAGGATGGGAACGCACAGGGTCTGTGCTGCCCAAGCAGTCTCAGCGTCAGGAGTTTTCTTCTCACCTGGAGAGCCCCTGGAGTCTGGTCCTGAACAAAGACACATTATCCAGACCTGGCAATATTTACCCAGCTCAGAAAGCAGCGGCAGTCTTGGCAAGAGAGGAGATTGGAGGCTGCTCTTTGTGGCATCTGCTGCAGCTTTATGGGTTTGTGTTTGTAGTGTTAGGCCTTTCTTTTCTTTTTTCTTTCCTTTTTCTTTTCTAACTGACACAGTGCCTGAAAATTTAAGTAGCTGCAACCAGGTGAGTGTGGGCATCTAGTATAATAGCTGTATTGGTTATAATGGCCTATACCCAGAAGCGAGCAACTGAGACCCAGGAAGAATGCACTAAAAATTAAACCTCATATTTGATGTTTTCTCTGTAACAAAAAATAGCCTAATTATTTAATTAAGCAACAATGATCAACTATTACATAACAGCTGAGAGGAAAATAAAATGTTGGATAAAATTTAAAAATCAATACATATTTATATACATAAGGCCCTTAAAAACCTTTGAATACTTTTTCCACTAAACCCAAATGTTTAACCTCTGCTTTAGTTATTCTTGGTTCTTTCTTCTCATGAACTTTCTTTCACAAACAACTAATATTCTGAGGTCTTTGCTGACCAGATCAAGTACTTCAAGATGTGTGCTGTCAAAAGGCCCTATTTAGATAAACGGGCTTCTGAAGTAGCAAGACTATGAACATAACATGTTGGCGGCATGACAGAATATTTTTGAATTTAGGATTTTTTTTTAGGTTTTTACATTTTTTTTAAAGATGGTAGAAATTTGGAAATGAGATGCCACAAATTCCTTTTTCTCACTGGCTGACATGTCCTCCACCCCATCATTCGTCCTCTGAAACTTTCAGGCTCTTTGCTTCTATAAAAGTGGTAGGACACATTCATTTACACTTAGGGGAGTTTTAAAGATCATGTTAGTGAACTATAAAAAAATCTCTTTCAGGGAAATAATTACAAAGGTAATTTTTATGTCTTCTTTGTGCTTGGGGGTGAGAGAAAAAAAGAAACATATGTTTTTGGAAATATATATTTATAAGTTTATACTTAAAAGCTGCTCCCTGAGCTCTTGATTATCTCAAGGTGAAGACAGTGTTACATTACTTACTTGTGGTGACAGCCTGTCAGATTGAACATGTAGCAGAAGGACAAGACAAACCCCAAAACGGATTCCATGCAGGGTGAGCCGTGGGGTTTGAGACTTCCCTGAAGGAGCAGACGAGGTGGGGGGGATGGGACCTAGTGCCCCGCCTCAGGGAAAAGCCCACCTGTAGGATGTGGATAGCTCTCTTTCTGACTGCGGGCTCAGGAGTCCCTCTTCTCTGTGGTGACTGGCATGTGCAGGTTGGCACCCCCGTGAACACAGAGGAAGAAAACGGGCATCTTAAAAGATGAGGGCTTTACGTTCTCAGAATAAACATGGGAGAGTATCAAGTTAATCGCCCTGGAAACTACAAGGGTCTGTGGTTACATGATAGGTACCTGGGTTTACTCAGAACTTAACAGGACATGTGAAGTTTTAAAGCAGATGCAGTTGGTAAGAACATGGTAGCAATATACACCAAAGGGAATAGAGGGCAGGATGGAATCCGATAAACTCCTTAAAGAAGTAGAGGTTTTTGAGTCTGCAGTTGCACTGACTAATATGGTAGCCACAGTGGCTATTGAGCATTTGGCATGTGCTGGGTCTGAACTGAGATGTGCTGTAAATGTAAAATACAAAATGTCTTCAAGGTAGACTGGTATTCTAACACAGCTTATTGTGATGCAGAATTAGCTATGCCATGGGTCAAGTAGCTTATCCTAAACCTTAATAACACTATTCAACAAAATCCCATGTACATATTGGCTTAGAATAGATGTATCATGTACCTACCAACATGAAAAAAGAGAAGGAAGGGATATGAAGAAACAGGGTTAACATTGGGGAACAGAAGCCATTCCTTCAATATTTAAAAGTACTTTTCGGCAACTCTCACAATTAGAGAAATTTCAGAAACAATTAAAGGATTTGGAAGTCCCGGAGGATTCACTCTAAGAAAGCCTATTGTCTTAAAGAAACCCCCAGGAGTATCAAAGAAACGTGTGCTTTAATGGGATTTTGCTATTTGAGGACTGTGTTCTAAGTAATTTCCAACATGCTGAGCGTTTTCCCCCCATTTTGCTCCAGTAGAGTTCTATATGAATTGGGTCTTCAAAGAGATTTTTTTTTTTTTACTTCTGTATGAAGTCACTCAAAGACCGCTTCCACCTTAACCCCTCCTGAAAGGAAAGATGCCTTCTCGGAAGACTGTTCTACCACATTGCTCATCACTCCTGAGATGTTTTTCAATCCCAGTGTAATTATCTCCATGATGGAGGAGGCTCCAGGTGCATTTATGTGCCCCTCTCTGCGACTGGAAAATGTATTCCATGTTCAGTTAAAGTCAGTAATTAAAATGGCCTAATCTGCATTCACTTTGTAACCACAGGCTGAAACTCCCCCCTCTGTCAACCCCAGAGGTAGGAGGGCTGCAGCACTTAAACCCACGGTGGAGATCTCTGATTGGCTGGTGCATGGGTAGAACAGGTGAAATAATCTAATCTGGAATATTGCTCTCCTCACCTTTTTTTAATAAACATTTGCCTCACCACAGACCTTAATATAACAGCAGTAAAGGCAAGAGAGGAAATTGGAAACACGGCCAGGAGTGTGCCTTATGGTTCATAACAGCCCCAAATTGTGACTGTTTATTAAAACTAACACCCTTTTGTGAGTGAGGGTGTGGATCAAAATATCCAGTGGTTTCTCTTCTTTGATATTCCCTTTTTTTATAGCACTGACTTTAAGTCTCAGTGTTAGGGTTTAATTAAGTTTCTAAAATTGTTTCTGACTAAAACATTGACATGAAAAGGCAACCAGTCAGTGATTTGGTCCCGTCCAATATTTCCATCATTTTTTTCAATCTGTATGAGATGTCTATGGATGGATGACTTCTTGGGCCTCTGGGACAAGAAAGAGTTAAGGCAGGTGAAGGACGGGAGGAGAGAGGAGGCCAGAGAACTGCCTCACAAAATACAATTAAGGGCCTTTCCCAGGCCGGGGGCCGTCTGGTGCTGCCAGGGGAAAGGAGGGCTGAGCACAAGGTTCTCCTTGTCCACACACCTCCCTTTTGTTTCAGCAGCATTTTGCCTCCCACACATGCAAAAGTTTGAATTTCCTGTTGGCTCTGAGGTGAGATTTATAACATTTATTAAGGTTACTATTCATTGTGAATTTACTGGGCAATAAGCCTAAGAGCTTTTAGGGGTTTAATTGCCTATGTTTACGGGGATTGCAAAGCTCCCCACAGAGTCACTGTCAGCCAGATTGGCCAAATATAGACTCTTTGGAGTGCCCAGGGTGCATGTCCTGGTCCAAGGGGAAGGTCATGGAGAGCTGAAGGGCTCAAAGGAGACAAAGCCCTCAGGGCATGGGATTGGTTTTCTGCTCTGGCTGTTTTGGTCCACTTCCCTCTGGCTCAGCTACCTCATTCTGGCCATGTCTGAAGACACATTTGAGTGTTCCATCCTCTCCAGGAAGAAAGAGAAATCATTTGAGATAATTCGGTAAGGAGGAGAGGAGAAGGAAAGAGGGGCTGGCAGGAGTGGAAGTAAACACATGCTACACAAGTAATATGGGCTACATAAAGCATTCCCTGTATACTGTCACATTTAATCTTCACAGCAATCCTGTATGGCAGGTATTATTATTCCCACCTTACAAATGAGGAAATTGAGGCTTAGAGAAATAAAATCACTTGCTGAAATGAAGGCAGTTAGTGAATGGAAGAACCAGGATTTCAACTCGATTTTTCTGTGGCTTCCTGGTCCTGGTCGGGAGCTCCACACTTCAGTCCCTCCTCTCGTGGCCCTTAGTTGCTGCTCATTTAGCCTAAGCGGTTGGTTCAGCTGTGCCATCAGGACACTTGAAAATACAAAGTTAAACTTTTTTTAAGATGGTGGGTTTGTTTTGTTGCAAAAAGGTAGCTTTTCTACAACGGTCTTGTCCCTTGACCTCACCAAACCCTTCTAGAATGGAATGAATGGGCCAGAGAAAAGCCCACTGAGCGATGCTGTGGGAAGGGCAGGACAAAGGCACAGGTATCTGTCAGTCCCGAGAGTGGCAGCTACTGAGGCAATTCATTAATTTGATAAAAGAGTTGGAAAAAAAGAAGTCCTCTGGCTCATTTCATTCATTCATTTATTCCACAAATATTTGGTAAGCGCTCACTGTGCGCTAGGCACTGGAGTAGACGCAGGGGATGCTAGGTACCTCAGCACTCTACCTGCTCCCTTCCCGCTGTGCAGAGATGGACAGGATGCTGCCCATGCCCTGTCTCTTAAAGGCTTTTTCAAATCTACCCAAGTTCTTTCACAGTGAACAGTTTCCCAGGCCACTTCAACAAGATGGTCTTACCACAGGGAAGAAACAAAGCAAAAGACAGAAAGTAAAAGAGCTGATGAGCAGACAGTGTACTCTTTATATGAAATAAATAAACAAACCTATATATCCACACATACATTTATATGTATATATACACAGAGTACTCTTCGTATCTTCACATGAAATAAATTAGTAAGCATATATATATATGCATATAGATGCATGTGTGTGTGTGTGTGTGTGTGTGTGTGTAATTAGCCTGATGTCCAGTCCAAATTGCTGTTACAAATCCATGATTGGACTTGTAACAGGCAGAAGACACACTGGCACAGAGGACTAAGCAGTTGAGCCACCATTGTTGGAAATGTATTGTTCAGGACATTTGTTAATTTATTGATGCAGCAGCAGAGGTTGAATCAGATTCAGTTATTCAGTTGAAGAATAAATTGGAATATTTTGGTGCATTTATTTTAAAAAAAAAGCCACTTTAAAGCCTATGTATTAAAATGACAAAGTCTTAACTAGGGGTCTCTTTTTCTAAACAAAAGATATGCAAATTACAATTCCAGATTTATATTATGATAAAAACTGAAATACAAAAGAGTCATTATCCTGCAAAATGTAAAAGTACATTGCTTCATGAGTCTATAATGATATAATGGGATGTTGATGTAGTAAAAGGTGTCAGAAGGGAGACAATGACCTTAAAATTTCAAGTCAGAAACATTAGAATTGAACAGTAAGTATCTATCTATCCACCTAACTACCCATCTATCTATTGCATATTTTGAAAATTTGAGGTGAGGAACAAGATATTTTTATCTTCTAATGGTGTAGCCATAATAAGGGGATTTGGAGATGGAGGATGGGGAAATAATTTTCACATAACCATTCCAACTCTGAAACTGGAAAAAGATTTTACTTTGAATTTTAGATTAACGGGACTATTTTTCATAAAAGTCATCAGTGTGTTATGAGGCTTGGAGACCATTCCTGGCCTAGCCACAGGACAGCAAATGTCAGGGATGCCAGTGCTCCCAGCCTAAGAAAGACTCACAGTTAGTTTGCAAGGACTCTCAGTTTTTAAGATGATGGGAGCAATTTCCAGTTAATCATTGTGTGTCACTGAAAAATGATGGGTCAACTTAAAGAGACTGCCTTAGAACACAAAAGATTTATTCTATCAAATCACAGAGAAATTGTAACAAACTATTTAGACTTAAAGTTATTCTACTGGCTTATTCTAAAAAGCGGAGGCGAGAGAGTCTGTGTGTGTGTGTGTGTGTGTGTGTGTGTGTGTATGTGTGTGTATGTTTCAGGGGAGACACGAAGTAATCAAGTGGTGTACCACATGTAAAGCAGACGCACAGGCTTGTTCCCACTACCAAACAGAGCAGAAGGCCTGCTTTAGCTTTATTTGGCAGGAATTTATATACTTGCTTCACTATTTGATCTTAACTTAAACAAAGGATGTTGGTCTCAGCCACCACTGATTTCAGGGTAACAGCTCTGCCTTCTTTCTGAAAGGCAACAGGATTGTGACACTTCAAAAATCAGATGGTTGCACAGTATGGAAGTATCTTAAATGTTTATTTATTGTTGTAGTGAGGCAAACCCTCCTTTTCTTGTTTCTGAGTGTGCAATTGATTGCACCGAAAGTGGTCGGCAGAAGGATCTTACTTTAATACAAATGTCAGAACCTTGGCAAAGCAATTCCCAGAACTTCAGAACAAACCCAAACAAGCCAGGGACTCTAAATGAGACCTAAGAACATACTCTGAGCCCAAACTCCTGATAATTTTCCAGTTCAGAAAGTTGCTGAGGGTCTTCTGTCAGGGCGAGCTCATGGTTTATGATTTTGGGGCCTGTGCAACGCTCCTTTCTATTTCATCTTGACTTAATGTCATTAGTCTTCCTTCACAGAAACCTGAGCGCTCATTTTCTAATCTATCTAGATGATACGCTGACAGCATTTTCCCTGATCGAGACTTTACCGTTCATGTCTCTGCCTCTGTTAATCATTTGCAGAAACGAGATTTATAGTAAAAAGGATTAAATCAATTCTGACTACCTCCCAATTCCTAGGTTTTCAGGGATTTTTGATGAACACAGAAACCATGGCCCCTCAGAGATGCTTTCCTGAGAAGATCGTTCATACCTTTGTAAGGTGGCCTTTCAGCGTTGCGGAGTCTCTGTGGATCTTAGCAAGTCCACTTCTCCATGTTTTGTTTGGCAACCACACCTCAGAGGCCACCCTTCAAGCAACTCGAGCTGTTTTTGATTGGAAATAGATTAATGAGCCATCCATTCTCTTCTCCTTTGTTCTTCATTTTTCCTTCTCTCTCTTCTTCCCAGTTCAAAGATGAGTACCCTTAGGAAAGGTATCAGCCAATTTCAATTAAGTGTTGTCTTTTGAGTTTCTCATCATGGGGTAAATTGTGACATTTTTAGCAACCAGGGGTTGAAGAGAAAATTGCACTATTCTAAACTAAATCACAGTTTATTTTCTTCCTTTCTAATTTCTCTGATCTTTCAATGACTTGAAATAACATTACTACTACGTGTCAGGCCTTGTGCAAGGCCAGGGACTTTCACAAATAGACAGTCGACCCTCGGTATCCACAGGGGACTGTTTCCCGGACCCCCATGGAGACCTAATCTGCAGGTGTTCAAGTTCTTTGTGTAAAATGGCATAGTATTTCCATATAACCCACACACATCCTCCTGTACACTTTAAATCATCTCTAGTTTACTTATAATACCGAATACAATGGAAATGCTATGTCAGTAGTTGCCAACACAGCGAATTCAAGTTTTGCTTCTGGAAACTTTCTGGACTTTTTCTCCCATATATTTTCAGTCGACCATTGAATCCACAGATGAGTAACCCTTATTATATAAGAGGTCAGTCAACTCGAATCATTTTCTTTCTTTTTCCTCCTCACTTTGGTCCTTCCTTCTCTCAGTCCTTTCTTCCCTCAGTCCTTTCTTCTTTTTCCAAATTCACTCTTATTGTTTTGCTTAGTCACCTTGGATTTCCTCCTCTGATACTCACAGTGAGTAAGTACAGGGATGGCATTTCCTAACCTTTTCCCCTCCATTCTATAAACCCTCCATTTCTCATGAGATGTGCTATCTCAGCAAAAGGATAGTGATCATATTGACATATCCTTGGCCATGTTTCTAGGTGACCATTGTCAGTGCCATTAAATTCACCAAACCACTTACCAACTGTTGTTCGAACCGTGTGCTCTAAGTCGTTCCGTTTGTTGTCTGGTGCAGTCTAGAATTATCTGAATCACAGTCCTCTCGGTTTGATTTCCTTTGGCCCATGTTCATCCCCTTGGTCTAGGTAGGCATTTTGGCTTCTCTGGCTTTTACCCTTTATTACTAGATACATTCTAGGCCCTCAGATGCAAACTGCAAATCCTTTGGATTCCTCTCTTTCGGGGCCACTCTGGGAAACTACTAGAGATACAGTTAACCTATACCCCCACACTCTTTACGGTCAGTACCATCATATTTGGTTAGTATAGGGCTTGCCACAGTCCTCGGGTTTAAGGGCGTAAAGGTGATTAATGTGTTAAACATTTTGGCCCCAACTTGGAATGTCTTTTTTTGTTTTTACCATGGTGAGCTGGCTCATGTCTGTATATTTTAAAATCATTGTGTCACTTCTCTGTTTTTCCAGTGATGGTTAAGTATTTCTCTGTGTAGAATCTGCATCTTATACACACAGAGATTTCATTATCCAGGATCCTGGCAGTGCTTGTCTGTACTGCATCTTCACAGGGATTAGACTTGGAGATGTTAGAAGCAGCCTACAATTTTTGGACTGAGATAGTATGGGGACCTGCATACTGCTAGTTTTTCCATCTCCATTTCTCCTGCTAATATCCACGGACTAGGGAAGAACCAGAAAGTTCACCCATACCAGAAAAGTAAACTTCTGGCAACTCTTCAAGATGACATGTTGAAAAGAAACTCCAGAAGTAAGAGTCAGGGCACCTTATATTTTTGTTAGTTCACCGTAAGGGATTTAGCAAGTAGGAATAGACTAACAAGCATTACTAACTCAGGGTTTCAAGGATTCGGTGAGTCATATCAGGTAGGGGCCTCACGGGCATCAATGTCCACAACGAGCACCTACTGTATACACAGCACTCTGCCGAAGATGCAAAATCTTATAAAATGCAGTGCTGTCCTTCCAAGAGCTTATGATGAGTCTAAAAGAGACCACTGCAGGCTTAAAGGATAGAAACTACCATATAAGACTTGTTTGGACAATAGCGCTGCGGGTGTTCCAAAGACAGTACAATAACTGAAACTGAGACGAAGTAGAACTTTACTTAAAGACATGGCTGGCTTCACTGGTGTGTAACCTGTGTAGTCTCATGGGACCTCTCACTTGGTTTAATTCTCTGCTGTCACTGTCTTGAAAGTCTTAATGATTTAATCCTTGAATATGTTCTGTAAGTGAAGCACTAAGGGTGAATGGAGCAGGCACATGAACAGGGAATGTGTGCAACACATGTGCGACATGCACATCTGCCTGTCCTTGCCGTTCCATTCACACATGGGATTCACAATGCCCTGTGAGCATACAATTCTAGCGGACCTACAATAAGGGGAGGTGGGGGTTAGATATTAAGGGAGACTCAAAGCAAGTACAAGGTCAATGTGTTGCATCCATGACTGTAAGCAAATGAGAGGGGATGCTGATATGATCTAGAGGCCAGGTTTTCCATTCCTCCAGAATTTGCTCAAACATAGAGCACAGAAGGAAGGCATGGTATTCTAAGAAATGCAAACAATTAAGGAATCATATCATATCCTTTCTTACCATGTTATGTCCATGTGCTAGCCAATCACTTAAGCTGAAAGTGATGACACAGAAGGAAAGGAAGTAATAGAGCAATCCATAGTTCCTTTTTTTGCCCCGGTCCTTCCCTATTCATTAGTAAACTGAAAGCAGCATGTTGGTGAATGTGTGTGTATAAAGAAGTATGATAAAAACAGTTCAGTCAGTTTTGTGCACCATTTCCACTTTTGGTAGCAAAATACATATGCATATATAAACTACAAAATAAAACTTGTGCAATTTCAGTAATTCTGTATACAATTTAAATGCTTTTATATTTACCTTTAAAACTGGCATTGCACAATATAAAGATGAACAGTAAAATTCATGATGATAATTTAGAAGCTTAATTTTTATTTACTTAGAATGACATTAAATAGAAAATAAAAAACATCATGACAATTCAAGGGAGAGACCACAGAAGTAAGAAAAAGAGTTTTATAATTTAATATATTTAATGGTATTTGTTTCCTGTTGTTTTTTGAACAAGGGTCTCCACATTTTCATTTTTCACTTGGCACCGCAGACTATGTAGCCCCTGCTTGAAAGTCTTGATGGAAAGATGAAACCTGGAAAAGCAAAGAGCTTCTGTTGGAAGTGCTACTTTTATGCCCTAAAATTGATTTATCTGATTTGGTCCACGAGTAGTATAATGAGAGTGTGAACACTCAAAAACATTTGTTCTATTGACTCTAATCTTAGAAAATTAAATCTACCCCAAATGCTTCATAATTTAAAATCTTCTCTTCTTCTGGTTAGTCTATGCTTTTTTTTTTTTTTTTTTTTTTTTTTTTTTTTGAGATACAGTTAACATACAATAAACTGCATATATTTAGAGAGTATAATTTGGTATCCCAATCTCCCAATTCATCCCCCCCAACCCTCCCCGCTTTCCCCACTTGGTGTCCATATGTTTGTTCTCTACACCTGTGTCTCTATTTCCGCCTTGCAATCTGGTTGATTTGTACCATTTTTCTATAGTCCGCATATATGTATTAATATATGGTATTTGTTTTTCTCTTTCTGACTCACTTCACTCTGTATGACAGCCTCCAATTTTTTGTACATTCAACTTTTAAACCCTCATCTATAATTGACTTAGAGTGAGGTGTAGGGCCAGGCAAATTAGGTTTTTCTCAAAATGCTAAATAGTTACTTGTAACCTTAGTTGTCACCTGAATCATATTTAAACTCCTGATTTTTCTTTGTAAGTTCCTTGTAAACATTTCTTTTAATTTCCACCCGTTTCTATTCTCTCGCTGTCCACACCCCTGGGTTGCTGTGGGTTCTCAGTTCCAACCCAGCAACTATCTCAATAGTTCCTTTACGGAGCTTGCCTAGTCTGCCTCTTAAGTCATGTATACCACCCTTTCTTCCTGGGACAATCACATTGAACCAACTGATTACTCTTACTCTCCCTTCTCTCATTACAAAAAAAAAAAATGGAGATTTCTCAGTCTCACTGCACCTCATCTTCACTGCAGACCCACCAAAAGAGAGAGGGGAGTACTTTATAGCTATATAACACTATACACACATAGGGCATGGTTATTAAAGTCATTTTAATTATGTTGATAACAGTTAATACTTCTTTAGGGCTCACTATAGCCAGGCAGTGTTCTAAACCTTTGCATGTATTAGTGCATTTATATTCTCACAACAACACAGGGAGGTTAAATCACTTGTGAAACAGCTAATAAGTGGTGAGGTGGGATTCCACCCCAGCAATCCCCCACTTTACCATCCTAAGGAAAGGTGTGGAAAGTCTCCTGATACCGTACATTAGTATGCAATCATACTGATCAATTAGCATGTACTTATGAAGACTCTGCTTCCATATGCCCAAGAGGAAGGGGAGGCAGAACCCCCAAATTTTCATATTAACAATCGCCTGCCAGAAAAATCCACTCACTGTTTGCCTCTGTGTTTTTGTCCGGTTCAGCTTTGTTTTTTTAATTTTGAAGAACAGACCTTCTCTGGGAAGTCAGATTATACTTTGATATTTCCACCCGAGACTGGAGCTTGGAGAACGTACATGCCTTTGCTCTCTCCCACAGATGCTTACTCTAGCTGTGTGACCACCAGCCTAGGAAACGGCACTGCAATTCTCTTGGAACGTCCTACAGGACCACCCAGAAGCTGCAGCTGGTGTTGAGTACGGTGGCCGCCTGTTTACATGAGAATGTGAGCTGAAGGCAGTGGACAGTACCTGCATTCTGTTGTCAGCCAAGGACTTGATTCCTGTGGAAAGATCTGATGTGTAATCTAGAAATATTTAAAGGTTTTAGGCCCCAACTATTTTCCAGACATGCGAAAAAACTGGGGCAGAAGGGAGTTTCTCCCAGGATGCTGGCAGCTGCCCCTGGCTCGGCAGAGCCAGCTGTAGGTCTGGGAACATGGGTCGGACAGACTCCAAATGTGCTGATCCTCAGATAGACCACGTTGAAAGAGCCATTTTCTCATACAAAGACTTTCCATTGAATCATATCCTATGCACTATCTCTGGCTTCTCAGAGAGGAACAACACTGAACTTGTAAAGAAAACAAAAAGTGTCCTTAAAACCCTGGCCCATATCTTTTTGTGGATAGCCGAGTTCATGCCTAGCTGCCCCAGGAGGGCATTTGGCAATGGTCGCAGGAGAAAGCTTTTCTGTCCTGATGAATAACAGTGTCCGGAAGAGCTGTCTTGCAGGGTGAGGGGTGCCTGTGGAAGCAAGGCAGAGTTTTATAGAGCTGTTAGCGACGCCTTTATAGCACACTTTAGGTAGCAGATTTTTCGCTGAACAGGTTATCTTACTTCTATGTTTTTGTAAATCAAACCCTTCTTTACAATTTTGTTTTGAAACTCTTCAGAGGGCTCACAATTTAAAGAATTTCTAACATCTACTTCCACAGTAAATTCAGATTTTCAAAGATCAAGTTGCCTTAGATTGAGGGGGACCTATATCAACAGCTTTGTCCCTTCAGTTTTGCCCTTTTACCGGGGGCACGGCACACCGTCTGGACTCCACGAGGCTAACGGTACTGGGAAGGAGAAAGGAGCAGGCAGGCCACCTGGAGACAAAGCCTACAAGCCAATGAGGTCTCTACTCTGTTGAAGGCATAAAGCATACTCTTTGGAGTCTGAGCCTTGAGAAGAAAAGCACACACAAATTTATTGAACTGGTACTATGCGCCAGGCGTTTAATTGCACAATAGCCCCATGAGGGAAGAAGATAATGAGATAACACTTAATGAGCACCCACTAGCCAATGGGCACGAAGCTAGTAGCTTCATTTTTAAATGTATTGTTTCATTTAGTCTTCATAATTAGCGTTGCTATAGTTAGCAGATTAAAATCTAGTTAACATCCAGTTACATTTGAATTTCAGATAAGTAACAAATATTTTTCAGCATAAGTATGTCCCATTACAATATTTGGGATATACTATACTTAAATATGTTGTTTTCTAGCTGAAATTCATATTTAAGAGGCGGTCCTGTGTGTTATTGGCAACTCTATTTGGAAGAATCCTAAGAAGTAGGAATTATTATTTCCATTTTATAATTGAGGAAACTAAGACTCAGAGACATTAAGAAATTTGTCCAAGATGGTAAGTAAAGGCAGAGGAGTTGGGATAACCATCTGCTTTTGTTTGATTTAAAATCCTATACTATCAGCAACTCTACCATACAGTCTCCTCATCCAGGCTAATAAATAGAGTCAGTTTTTATTCAGTTAAATAAGCTGCTCAAGAGAAAGAGCTACCTTCAATTTTAAATACTAGATATTTATTAATGATCTGCCTAGTCCAAAGCCCTATGTTAGGGCTGGAGAGATGAAAAGATGCATATGAGGACAATTAGAGAACCTGCGCCTGCCCTCACAGGAAAATATAATGCAGTGGAGAAGGTGAATGAGTGAGAGGGAGAGGGAGGTAGGGGAGAGGGGAAAATGCTAAATGTGTTTCTAGTCAGTTTCAAGGTTTTAACCAGGAACATTGGTGCTATAGTTGATTCTGCTTTAAAATCTTGAGGTCCGCTGTAGAGAGCCTTGGTGGTGGGGAAGTGCGGTCTTCAGTGTGGCCAAGAAGCAAGATTCCTCCTCATATGAGATCGGCGTCTGCCTCTTCGTGGTGTCCCCAGTGGCTTGAGTCCATGGCTCCAGGTTACATGAGGACATTCAGGAATGTCTGACAGTGGTTTGGCTGTCACATTGCTTACCTCACTGATGCCAGGGTCACCCTGGCAAAGCTGTCCAGTGGAGGCTGCCCCTTCCCTCCCTCAGCACTTTAAAACCTGCCCACACTGTGGCTTATGTGGAGAAGCTAACCAGAAGAGATTAAAAAAAAAAAAAAAAGGCAGACTTCAAGAAAGCAAGTATTAGAAGCTCGAAGAAATTAGAATCATCGTAAAATAATGTTTGAGTTCTTTCTCAAGCATTGTGTCAGATGTTTTAAAAGCTTTATTCCTAAACATCACAAAAAAAACCAGTAAGGTAGGAATTGCTCTCTCTACCTTACGGATGAGAACATTGAGGCTCAAAGCTGGAAAGGGACATGCTGGAGGTCACACAGCCAGTATGAAGTGCTATGGGCTCTGAACCATGCTTTTCATATAGCATCGAGTTCCCTCCTTGAAACAAAGGGAATGGAACTGTTTCCCCGGCAGACAGGCAGGGAAATTCACCACAAAACAGCAAGCAGAAAGGGATGATGTTTAGGGCCTTGGTGAAAAGAAACAGGGCTGAATCTCATACCATTCTCTCTTATCTCTTAACTGAAGCTGGGGGTTCACATACCTGTTTTTGTAGCTAATATCAAAAATAGAAATCAACACAGTGCAAATGTATATCTAATACTGTAGCTGACGGTATGATTCCTTTTCCCTGTATCATTTTACAAAATAGAAAAGATTTGGGAAGAGAAACTTAGACATGGACACACAAAAAAGCTTATATTGTGACAGTAAGGGCCTTTTTAAAGTTGAAGTTTTGTTTTTGGTAAGAAAAAGCTTTTAAGAATGCTTTTTATATAGCATTGCAGATCTGTATTTATAGTCAATTCCTTCCTTCACTTTGCCACTCTTATGCTACAATGCTAAGTTTCCCTTCATATTTTCCCAATGGTTAACATTCTGCTTCTGAAAATTATCCATTAAAATTTTATCAATTTTGTATTTTGGTGAGACAGTATGAGGAAATGCCATTGTGAAATTAGATTTTTCTTTGACATCAGGCGCCCAGTCAGCAATCCAATCCCATGTGTTTCTATTGAGACATTAGGGTTTGATATAATTTTGGGCAGAAAACATTTTAAAAATGAAACAATTGAATTTTCTAGATGGTCTTGGGGACCACTTAGCTTAAGAGAATACACTTCCAAATCAAAAGCCTTTCAATCATTTTAAATATTATTTGGATGATATTTGCTCTGTGTGTAGTAGCAGTTTGAATTTGTATTGAATGTTTGACCGGCTCATGCACACATAGATGATGTATGAAATTATTATTTCATATTTTTCTAGTGTTTGCATTGCAAGTGACATCTGGCTGACAGGAACTTGGAGAAATGGGATACGAAGTGAATGCTGCAGTTACCACAAGCATCATATTTATCAAAAGGTTTAAGGTTGGTCTGTCTTTGTTTAACATATGAAACTTGGAACAGTGACTGGGAAGCACTGTGTTTTTGTGTTGCCTGCATGTTTTAACCGAGTTGTTTAGGAAAAGAGCAGTCAAAGAATAAACACTAATTGTATTATTTGTTCTGCTCATGAAACTAAATATTATACATTCTAATTTTAAGAAAACACACTTAAATTAGATTTGATATAATTTCCATACATTTTGCTTGTATTCAGAGAATTTACAGACTTCATGTTAGACAAGCATGCATATTGAGCACTAGTCATCATTATTCACAAAAGGCAATGTGGGAGAAAAAAAACTCAACTGCATCTTTTAGTTTTATTTTCTAATTTGTGAATGTGCAAAATTGAAGGAAGACATGTGAAAACATGTAGTACAGTGTTTGCAAGCTCTGACTCTGTTGAAACACACACATATAAATATACACATTTTCCTATTCTGCCTTTTCACGGAGGTCATGGCACCAATTATCAATTTAGTCATGAGAAAGAGCATTCATTTAACAAAACTTTATGAACCTACCATGGACTATGTACTAGCCAGGTACTGGAGAAATGCAGAGGAATCAGACAATCCCTGCTCTTAATAACTCTTTAACTAACTTAAAAACTCACAGTCAGGTAACAGAGGAGGTCAATATGGAAACCATTAAGTTCAATATAGGGGTATAGATACCGTGAGAAAAGTGTGGAAGCCTTGACAAAGTAGGGGCAAAATGTATCAGTGGTCCATCTACCAAAAACAGTTTGGGAAACAGCAAACACATTATAGAGGCCATTGTGAAAGACTTTCAGATATAAAAGTAAGACATGCTCATTTTTTGAAACTTGAAAATTTCAGGAAAATAGAAAGATGGCAAAAATCATCTTTGTTATTATTGTCTAAAGACAAATATTGTCAACTTGCTTCTACTATTCTCCTCCATTCTCTTCTCAATATATATAAATTTTTTTAGTTTTGAAAGCATTTTGATAGTACTGCAAATACATAATAAAAAAGAAATTAGATGCTGCATTCCAAAAAACCCAACATCATTGTTGAATGCATTTCCATGTTATTTTAAGCTCTTCCTATATATGTAATTGTTAATGACTGAATAAAAATCCAATCGCTATTTAATACCATAAACTAGCCATTACTCTATTAGAATATTTGGTTTGTTTTCTAACTTCCTCAATCAACAATAAGTTGATGACTTCTTAGAAAAAGGAATTCAGGAGAAGAGAAAGAAATGTCCAATGGTGGGATCCCTGGTAACAGAATAAGGCATGAAAAAAGGTAAATAACAATTATTCAGATCTGTTACAGTGCTAGGTACTTTACCTGTACTATTTTGTTTATTGCCACCAGAACCCTAATTCAAGCATGGTATATAGGAAGTAGACTGTATTCACCTGGAGCTGGGTTCAAATTTAATTCCCAACTTTGTCCAGCCAGGTGATTTTTAGAGAATCAGTTAATCTCTCTGATTTTTGGCTTCCTCATTTATAAATTGGCGCAGTACTAGCATTCATACATTTAACAAGAGCTTATTAAGCTCACAGGATTTATAAGATATCTTGCTAGGCATGGGGCACATAAGGTAAATATGACGTGTCTCATGCCTTTGAGGGGCTGACAGCCTAGTGGAAAAGTCAGACATGGACACGGGCCTGATAGTTCCCAGGGGAACACAGATGAGGAAAGAGTGCATTCTTCCTGGTGGCACAACGCTTGGTCTGGATTCTAGGTAAGGAGAAGCAGGTTTCAACTTGCTCTTCTTCGACAATAGCATTCATCTCCAGCTATCCAAGTAACCATATGGTCAGTGCTGTGCATATTTGCTCTCGTCTCTGCCCTGAAGAAGCTTACCAACTAGTATCAGTCCTCATGCCCAGGAGAATGTGGCTTCTGTGTTATAGACTTGCACACTGGTTTATTTAAGAAGTGATTGTGTTGGTTCAGGAGTGATTTGTTTCTGCCAGAGTCTTTCCTTCTAAGGGATGTCTGACCTTGTACACAGAGGGTCCTTTTGACCTATCAAGGGCCATCTTTCGACATTGTATTTTGAAAACCTCATTAATCTGAATAAAACTGTTACTAAAATATCTGGGTTTTACAAAATAAAATGATATTAAGCAATATGCAGACATACTCTATAATCAGATTTGGACCTACACATATTAAGTCCCTCCCCGCTTAAAATTCCCAAATCTAAAATTAAAGCTAAAATACTCAGACCTAATGGCAAGTTTTCAAACATTCATACTTCAGCAATTTAAAATGCCTCGGATACCATTAAAGTTGTCATTTGAACTAGAAAGATCATTTTAGCAAATTTTTCTTCCTTCTCCTCTCAAAATTTTATCCAAAAGTGTATCTGAAGGTTCACCAAATATGGAAAAGTAAATATATTTTCAAATTTCACTAATGAACTCCAATTTCAAAATAAAGCAATCTACAGCTCTTGTCTTCTGTTTTAAACCAGTGGTGTATCAGTTAGCTACTGTCATAAAACTACCACATAACAATCCACTCCACATTTCAGTGGCTTAACATAAGCATTTATTTAGCTTTTGACGGTTGAATTAACTGGGATTTGGCTTGTCTACACTGGTCATGGCTAGTACTGGCTCTGTTCCACGTGTCACTTATCCTTTTCTTAGGACCTGTGGGTAGATTTAGGCATGTCCTCATGGCAATGTCAGAGTCACAAAAGACTGCGTTCAATTGCTTTTCAAATTTCTGCCTACGTCACATCTGCTAACATCCTACTGGTAAGTCACTTAGCTAAGCTGAGTCAAGACTTGGGAGAGCACTGCAGAGTTTCATGTCAAATAGCAAAGATACATGGAGTGGTAAAGTATTGGGGCCATTCGTGCAATCTATACCCAAAGGTCATAGCACTTTTCTGCAAAAAAGAATGAAGTTAAATTCAATAGATTTTTATTTTTAATTATTACTTAAAGCCTTCCATATTCCAGTCACTGACTTATTATCTCATTATCTTCCTGCAATCCTATGAAAAGCATTTCAACATCCTTATCATGCAGATGAAGAAATTGAGGCTGGGTATGTTTGAATAAAATGCTTAAGTTTGCATGGCTGGTCAGAGGTAGAGTCTGGAATTAAATCCTGTCTGTGGACTCTAGGCTTTGTCTTCTGTTCTTTCTGCTAAGGGATGCTGCCCTGATGTAAAATTTCAATTGTAAATTTTAAGTCCAGGAAGGAATTTTTGAGCTCATCTAATTTCTTTATTTTTGTAGAGGGAAACAACCATGGCCCAGAGAGATGATTCTATATTTTTATCTTACTATTTCATAGAAAATCCAAGGACGAGAACCCGAGTCTCTTGAGTTCTCATTTTCTCTGTTATTTTATACAAGCTTTTTCATTGTTTGCAAATTTACTGAATGCCTGCTATGTGCCAGGCACCGTGTTGACCCAGTTCTCTGTTGCTAAGATCATATTCCAATTACAAAAATGAAGAGAAATAGAAGATTGTTTGAGTACCTCCGATGTGATACAATGGGTGTCCGTGTTTTCCTAAAATTTACCAAAAAATGAAATTCTAAACTCCTGCAACAGTCTATTTCAACCCAAGTATAAGACAGATTTTATCTTTGGCACTGACCCATTCTACATGTCACAGAGGCCAAGTTGGTCTGGGAGGCTGCAGGAGCCGGGCGGGCAGTCCAAGACTCACCGCTGCCGTTGAAGGTGGGCACCTCGTTCGACGTTGGCAGCTGTGTAACAACGCTGAAACCATACAGCTGCCAGGCCTCAACTTAATGAGAGCTGACCTTAAGATGGATTTTGCAAACCACTCAAATAGATCTCTCTTTTTGGAAAGTTTTCAAAGTAAAAAAGGAGAAAACAATAAAACACCTCCAATCTGCAGTCCCTCCCTCTGAGATTTTCTATGTGCAGCCCCTCTGCTCTCCCCAGCACTGAGTCATTATCCCCAGAGGGTCCTTCAGGCCTAAGACTGATGGAAAGCAAGCAGAATATGGCTGAGAACTGCTTGTGTGAGATCAGAACTGCCCTTCCCATGCTGCTGGGCCCGTTGTATGAGCTGTGGGAGGACAGAAAGGGTACGGAGGAAAGTTGGAGGTAAATCTGCCTGGATATGGGAGGTATCGGAACACGTCCTCTGGCATTTCCCTTCCAAAAAAAAAAAGTGCCACTTGCACCTAGGCTAGGGCCTGGCACATAGTAGATGCTTGATAAATATTTGTTGAATGAATGATGATTGAATGAATGCCTACTTTTCTACTGTCATTGCTTGTCTAGTTTTCGTTCACTTGATTTTGGGGGAGATCTGTTTGCCCAGGGCCCTGGTATTGCATAGAAGTTAATAATTTAAGCTCTGTATTCCATCACTCAACCCATATCTATGAGGATTTATTGTGTTCCAAGCATCGAGGATTTGACAGTCAGCGAATCACATGTAATTACTACTTTCATGGAGCTTACAGTCTAGTGACATAAGTCAGACACGAGTTTTGAATCTTGACTCTGACACTTACTAGCTCTTTGTTGACAGGTTATTTATGTCTTTGTGCCTCAGTGTCCTCATACGTCAAAAAAAGTATAATCGTGTTACCTAATTAAATTAATACACGTGTAAAGTACTGGGATTATTAGCTGATATTTAAAAATCACGATGTAAATGTCTGTGATTACCTCATATATTGCTGTGAGGATTAAATTTGAAAATGCGTGTAAATAGCTGACTGTGATGCTGCCATGTATTAAGAACTTCATAAACGGTAGATATTATTATTTCCCATTATAAGTAGCTTTAAACATTATTGCAATTCTAAACTTGATGTGGGGGAGGTGAGAAGTAGTAAGAACTGTGTTGGCAGGAGAGTATAGCTGCATCTACTGCAGCTAAAACTCTAATATGTGTTTTGATTCTCAGGCAGATACTTCGAGCAACACACACACGCACACACACACACTTTACAGCACATTTAAGGGCACGCTCAGGAGGAGAGGTGCTTGTGTCCCTAAATTAAATGTTCCTAAAAGCTGAAATCCTTTTTTTTTTTCTGGACTCACCCTCATTTTATTGCCACAGTTATTCTAGTTGGCCTGGCTGGAATGCAGCTGGAGAGAATTTCCCAGAAATACCAGGAGAAGATGCCATGCCAGCTAGGGTGCCTCTGGGGGCAGGAGGAAGCAGGGACAGCTTCTTTCTGCTCTTGAGGGATTCTTCGCCATCCTCAGAGCCTGTAAACATCTGTAGAATGATGTATTTTCCTTCACACTTAGGTCCCTTTCCTATATCAAGTGTGTCTTACTCTGTATTGCCCTGGTCCTTTGGATCCGATGAAACCATTAGAGATTTGCCATTAATCATTCTTAATTTTATTCCCTTCTTCCTTTCCCACTGGATTTCTACGAGGGCCTCTCCTCCTGTACGTAATCACTCCAACCTGTTATTTTTCCTTCTCTGTGGGTTTCTCTCTCCATTTGAATAGCTCACTCATAAACAGCATCATTGAGACTCAAGATAAGTAGATGTATAAGTGCCTCTGTACTTGAGGCTTCCCATCTGGGCAAATCCTCATCCGCCACTGAAGCATGTCTATGACTTAAGTTTCCACAGCCCTCTTCTGCAGCCGAAGAATGTCTGCTCTCTCCTCTCCCCTCCCATCGCACAGCAGCGGATGTGGCACCCACAGCATCGCTCCTAGGCCTCCAAACAGCCTAAGTCAGCTTCTGGCCCAGCACACACCTCTGTTGACAAAGCAGGAGAGTGGTAATCAGGACAGGAGGAGGAGTAGACGAGCCAATAAGAACATTAGAATACACATCTTAAGAGTCACGGCATAGAAGAGTGACTTAGTAACAATCAGCACGCATAACAAAAGTTATTATAAGCAAGCTTCCAAAGAGTTGTTCTCTGTTTTCACAGGAAATAGAAGGAGAAAAAAAGCGGCCTTATAGTGTAGCAGGAGAGAGTTTTGCTAAACATACAGAAGAAGCACTTGACTTTGGAGGTGAATAATCTCAGAAACAAGCAATCAAGTAAGTTCCTGAAAGCTGTGTTATAAAATGAAAGATAATCATTTATTTTGAGTGGTTTGGAAAGAGACTTTCCTAGAGATGAGGCTGGGAGTGGGGAGGGGTTGAACTTGACAAATACCTATAATCTTAGAACTGGAAGAGGCATGAAGGGCCCATACCCTCTCTTTCACAGAAGAAGCACAGAATACATTTGCCCAAAGTTACAAGGCTGGTTAATGTTCGATACTCCAGGCTTTATAGCGCCAAGTCCAGTGCTCTTTGTGGAGCCCCAATTTAGCTTAGAGATTGTGTCCCACTTTGAGGTGCTCTTTTTGTTTTTTGTTTTTTGTTTTAGTTTTTTTTTGAGAAGGAAGAAGAGGAAGATAAAAACAAAAAAAAACAAGAAATGAGGGGTGGTTGATTTACCATTATGGATCCTGGTAAATCCAGGACGTGTGAAGGATAATCTCTGCTTCTGGGGAGAAGGAACAGTGAACCGTCTCAGGTAACCATCGACCCTAAAGCTGCATACTAAACTAGGGCCTGCGAAGACCTGCAGTTATCTCTTCATTCTGTTGTTTAAAGAAATGGGTTCCACAGGCAGAGACAGAGCTGAGCTGAATAGCGACACTTACCATCGGCTCCTCCAAACACATTCTGTGGGAGGGCGTGGGATTTCACAGCAGTGAGAGCAAAACTATTCACAGCAGTACCATATGCTCCCCACCATCAGGAGCGGTGGTACTGGTCATTGGACTTGGCAGGCAAATCAACTGAATGGAAATTCTGAAGACCACAGGAGGAGTTTTCTCTTTGTGGGTTTTGGATGGGAAAATCTTCAATCTGTTCCGCAGGCAGAAATCAGAGTGAAAAATAGTTCTACACAAATCACGTGTGTGGGGTGTGTGCGTGTGTGAGAAAGAGCACGAGTGTGTGTTACTTGTAGAAAAGTGAAGGGGAAACAGAGTCTCAGCATTTCTCTTGTACTATCCTACAGAGGCAGGGGCGCTAATGCTGACAGCAAGAGGGGAAAGACTGAGAAAGTGAAAAATGAAGAATTATTTTTAGTATAGATTCCATGTTTTCAGTTTTTTCTCTAAGAAAAAAGTAAGATTGAGAAGAACTTCCCACATGCCAAGACCATTTAATAGCAGAATTACAACAGACGATAAATGTAGCACTTTTTAAAGCTTGCCCTTTCTCTGTTATTAACTTTGTTCTTTCAGTTGTGCCAGAGAAAGCACAAGAGATAGAAATTGGCAGAAACATGGGTCTGAAGAACAGAAATTCAACCTAAATGAAAATACCATGAAAACCTCTAGTCAAAAAAAGTCTTTTGTTTAACAGCACAAATTTCATCACCAAGAAAAGGTTTATTTGAATGAAAAGTAAAATTTAGGACAGTCTATTGTCTAATCATTAGTAATTCTGTGCACGTATGGGCTATTTTCTGTTTCCAAAGTGGTTTGCAATCATTAGTTAATCCACTCAGCATGCTTAGTCTAAATTGTGTTATACGCGTATAATAGATAAGGATGGTCGTTGGTGAGAGGCAGCATGACAGCCGGCTGAGGAATGGACTGGAAACTTGGAGGCTGGGAGTTCTCATCTTAGCCACTCGGTTAGTCTGCCATGGGAGCTGGGCCCATCCCACAGGACTTCGAAACAAGGATTCAACTTGTTTAAGAACTAAGTATATATATTACATAAAATATTTTTTCCAACAATTTTTGGTAGGCTTGGAGTTTTAATTTTCCTTTAAGTCCCTTTGACATCATGTGGACCCCGTCTCAGTTTTCGCCATAGAGAAAATATATTTTAAAGGGCCAGCCTCTGTAAATAACTCTATTGAGGGGCGGCACAGTGGTTACGAAGGGCACCACTAGTGCCCTTGGTGGATGCTAACCAATGTCCTTTTCAACACAAGGAAACAGTCTGGAGAGTTTAAATGCACTGGGACAAATTGGTGGTGTGATTTTCCTTCCTTTCCTTTTTGGGCATCAGCAGTAGTCTACAGAGTTGGTCCTCCATATCCTTGGGTTCCACATCCATGAATTCAACCAACTGCAGATAGGAAATATTTGAAAAAAAAATCCAGAATGTTCCATAAAGCAAAATTTCAATTTGCTGCACACCGGCAACTATTTACGTAGCATTTACATTGTATTTACAACTATTTACATAGCATGTGCATTGTATTAGGTATTATAAGTAATCTAGAGATGATCTAAAGTATACAGGAGGACGTGTGTAGGTTGTATGTAAATACTGTGCCATTTTATATAAGAAACTTGCGCATCTGAGGATTTTGGTATCTTGGGGGAGTCCTGGAACCATTCCCTGCAGGTACGAATGTAATGTTGAGGTTTGCCAGCTTTAATGTTTCTCTTGATAAGAAGAATCCTGTAAGCAAGACTGTTGCTTTTAAGTGTTCAATGTAATTTTTTCAAAGATGAACCAATGCTTTTGCCCAGCAGAGCTTGTCCACATCATGTCTGGATTACAACTGTGTAGCTTTCCTTTATTTTCATTTGTTTGCTCCCACCCTATCCAAACACATTAATATGTGGTTCAGATAATATATTCCATATGTTTAATTAGCCATTACATGAAATGTAGGAAGGTGTGGCTTTTAAAATGCATTCTCCATTTTCTCCTAGTTTCCTGAATTTTAACTCACATTTTCTGGTGGCTTTCTGTTGTTATTTTTCGTTGTTTTTTTAAAAAATCTTTTCATAATAAAGAATCTGTGCAGACTAAATTTATCTAACTGCTTCAAGTTTTAGATTTTCTTTGGATAATAAAACTTCAGTCCTGTCTACAGACATTAAATTAATTCTGTCCTACTTTACCCAAAGTGTATAATGTCATTGATCAATCAATGGATGCACATAATAAAATATTACTTAAATAAACTGTCTTAAGGAGTTCCCTTTTATAAAGTTTCTGGAATTTTTAAATTACATTTAAACATCCATAATTTCCCAATTTCTGCTTAGATGGTTTCCTTGGTAAGATTTTAATTTCTTGCAGGATGTCTAATATGTCTTAACTGTGTCCTGACGTCAAAAAAAGAAAATGACCAGTACTTCATTTGGAGACTATTCAGAAACTCTTTACTTGGACTAATTGATTACCAGTAATGGTGGCCCGGAAGCGCCCCCACAAAGCACATAGCCAGCCTTGGGGTGATTCACTGTGGCATCACTGGGAGACATTATGAAGCCCAGGGTTGTGATGGTGCCAGTTCATGCCTTTTCAGTGAGAAAGCACTCAGGTTCCACAGAGTGTTAATCTGGCCACAGAATGGGAGACGGCTAAGTCTGCCTGGAATGTCTGGCTGCTGGTTGGCAGACACAGGCCTTTCTTCACCTTGGATCTGCTGGGTTAAGGATGCTTTCAGAGTAATTTTCCAATGTCTTCCTTGATCAGTCGACTGCAACATTTTATCATTTTGCAGATTTTGTTTTCTTCATGGGTTATTACTTCCACTGAACTGCACTTAACATCTATTAGCTTAGGTCTCCAGAAGATCAAAGTCCCTCTGTATCTGATTATTCTGCTTTTTGCAATTTGTGTCTCCCCCTCACCCTACCCCCCTCCCCACCAATCCAGGAGTCTTGCACGTTTGCAGATTTGGTTTCAGTGCCTTTCCCTAAATCGTTTATAGACATAAAAGCATCATAAAGAGGACATTGTGTCTCTAGAAAGAGAGTAAGAGAGGGGAAAAAAGTGAAGACAGCAATATAATTCTTGTGTTATTTCTATCTCAATATGAATCTTTTAAAACTCATGCTTAAAGTTTTTTTTTTTTTTCTTTTTGAAACAGGGTGGGTGAGGGTGGGAGGGAGGGAGGGAAGGAGGGAAGGAGAAGTGCTAACGTCATAGCAGCTAAATTCCTGTTGAGATTTATTCTCTTTTCTAAATCATTCACTCTACTCCCCTCCTTTCCTGTCAAAGCCCTGTCCTGTCTCCCCAGTTTTAGTTAAAAACATTAGCATTGGGTTTTTTTTGGGAACCTGTTCACAGGGCCAACATTCCATTCATTTTACGGTTTACTGTTAACCTTAATGACTAGGTTCTAATGGAGGATTTTATTTCCTTTCTGAACCTTTAGTAAATAATAATCATCTTCTAAATTTGCTCTCACAGCTGTGATGTACCGAAGATCCTCTATCAAATGTCGACCCCATCTCAACAATAGACCAAAGCTGGCCAGGTCAGGGCATTTGCACGAGCCTTAGAAGGAATATTTTTAGAAGCTACACAAGAAGCCCAGTACACATCTATCAGCAGACATGAAGTGGGTGTTTGTGAGTTGAGACAGGTATTAAAAACTCATACTACGTCTGGCAGCTGAAAAAAATTAACTCTAAGGAGATTTGAATCTGAGGAGATTATCGAAATAAAGACCAGGAGCTTCTTTTGGAAGGATATTTCAGAACACTATTCTCCATGGTGAATACAAGGGACCAAAGCAAGAGGGAGAAGAAAGAGAGAGAGAAAAAGTGGGAGCTAGATCATGGCTTCTTGAACTTGAATGTGTGTACAGATCACATGGCAACCTCGTTAAAATGGAGATTCTGATCCCTAAGGCTGAGGTGGGACGTGAGAATTTACCCTGCTCCCAAGTGACTCCGCTGCTGTGGATCCAGGGGCCACGCTGGAGCAAAGAGAATGTTTCCCCAAGACCCATAGGTAGTCTGACACTGCAGAGGCCCCTCACTCTCCCGAGCACAAGGGACCATCTCCCTGTGAGATGCTAGTCTTTGAGGAGGGATGCTGAGGGACTCTAGAGCAGTGATTCTCAGACTTTCCTGTATGTTATAATCCCTGGGAGCTTTAAAAAAATCCCAATGCCCAGGCCACACTCCACATCAATTAAATCAGAATCTCTAGGAATGATACCCAGGCATGAGCATTTTAAAAAATCTCCTAGGTCCTTCCAATGTGTAGCCAAGTTTTAGAACCAAATAAAAAGTAATAGTATTACTAAAATAATAACAGTCAACATGTGTTGGCTGCTTCTATACAAGTATGGAGCATGGTGATCGATACATACAATTTTTTTTCATTGAATCATCAAATAATCCCCTTTCACGGGCCAGAAAACTGAGGCAGAGGTTATTTATGTAGCTTGTCCTCAGCTGAAGAGCTGACAGAGCTGCTGTTAGAAGACAAGAGCAATGTCATGTGTGCACGAGCAAGTGATGGGGCCGCGGAGAACTCGCCAAGAGATTACACGTGCATGGGAGCCCAAGGTGTCCTTTTACTTGCATTTTTTATTTTTCACCAACAGTTGGTGGTACCATGTTTAAAATCCAGTCCTCCTCTCCACTGCCCTCCCACCCTCAAAGACCCAAGCCTGCCTTCCTGAATCATCCATTGCCTTTCCTCACTCCGGACATGCTTGAGGCCCTAGACTTTTGAGCTGAGGTTAATAGCCTTTGATTGCTGGCTCTTGGGGCCACCCTGACTCCAGGTGGGCTCTGCTTTGTCTCCTCTCAGAGATTCCTTTGGCCTCTCTTGCCCCTAACTGCGCAGCAGGGGGAGCTAGGGCTACCAAGAAAAACATCCTATTAAACTGCCCCTAAGTAGATAGGACTTCTATGTTCTTTCCTAAAAGAAAATCTTCCTAGTAGTGTTTCACTCCAAAGCTAGTGCCTATGGTCCCAAACCCCACAGGCCAGGTCAATAGCCCATTTGGGCATGATGATGGTAAAAGATTCAGAGAGGCTTTCACGGGGCCCAGAGACAACTGAGAAGGGGCCGTACAGGTGTAATAGTCAGTATAATTAAGGTGGTTCATCAGTCCAGAAAGGAGCCGTAGACAATTGCATCTTCCTGAATGATGTTCCTCAATCAGAATGAACTGAGCAACTATAATAAAATGTATAAAATAAAAACATGAGCTTTCTTTTTTAACTCTGATCAATGACTAGAAATTTTGTATCAGTCCTCAGTTTTCCCATCTCTAAATGGGTATATTTCAGGTCAATGTATGTTCATTTAACTGTATCTGCGTCAGAAGACAGAGGGTTGGGTGAGGAGTAGGACTCCCCAGCTCAACACTATTATGCCAAAACAGTTTGAGGGAAATTTGAAAAATCCCAAAGAGAGAATTCTCCCTCAGTTCACTATAGAGCAGGGTACAAATTTGCCCTGAACCGTAAATTCAGAGAGGCTGCTTCCCAAGCCTGAGAGACTTTTCAAAATAGCTATGGCCCAGACACTTAGATGGTGATGTTCTCAGAGGAGATCAAGGCATGTTACTATGACCACATTAGGATGTCCCAGTAGGATCAGAAGCTAAATGTACCAACTCTAACATTGCATAAGAAACCCCTGCTCTCCCATTAACTCTGCACTGTGCCTGTACTTCACCCTCCTTCCTCAACTCTGACCTAGGAAATCATAGGGGGAGGGATGATGAGCACCCAATGCCATTTTCCATTCACAAGGAGAACCTCTTCAGAATTCCTGTTCTACCCTTGATTCTAGGGTATTTAAGTGTCTTCTCTGGGTAGAGTTGAAGGATGATGGAGACAGAACCTTGTCCATTAAACAGATTTTGGCAACTATAATGCTAGAGGCCTTTGATGTGTTGCCATGAGTTGATGAAACTCTTGTAAAATTGATATGTAAACTTCATGAAGGGCATTATAGTGTCTCTGAAATAGATTTTCAGAGTGTGACCTTTATGGCTTTGAGGCACTGGAGCAAGCTCTAGCAGAGTGATGTGAAAATATAGTCGGTGCTCATCAACCTTAATTTCACTTACTGTATTGTTCACAAATGTGTCCTAATTGTGTGTGAGCTTGCTTCTCTTCTCCTGGATGCACTCAATTCTAGTAAAGGAACTGGGCAATTGCACTGCAAGCAGACAGATTAGCAGTGGCACAAATGCATGCAAAAATACACAAACAAGCCTTTTGCTCTGTAGCCAGAGCCTCCCTAGTAATTCTCCTGTGTCCTTAAATTGAGTTGCCAGTTCACTTATACCAGCTAAGGAGTCTGCTTCTCCTCACTGAGCGCCATCTGAGAGGCCCCGCGTTAGTCTAGCTGAGAGAATTCCATGCTCCACCCCTGCCTGGCTGAATCTACCCAGGATCCGGAGTCAGACAGGGATATCTGAAAACACACACAATCCTTACCTGGGAAAACATTTCACAGCAGCAAAGGGAAGTGACAGTCTTGCTTAAAAAGCTGACCTTTTAAAAAGGATTTTTTTCTTTTTGAGTCTCACAGACTATGGAGGCTTCCACAATGGTGAAGGCTCAAAGGAAATGTGGCTTGTAGTTGGAGAGACTTTCCAGCCGCGGCACAGTTCCAGCTCACCAATTTGTGGGATCAGAGGTCAAGGAGGGAAGGAGGTGTGGGTGGGTGGTCAGACCTGGGAGTCATCTCTCCTCTCTAGGAATAGAAACTGCAATTTCTGCATGTTTTGTTTCTAGGTTAAAAAAAAAAATGGTGGTGGGCAGTTTGGCCCTGGTGTCCTATTAGCCTGCCTGAGGCATATAAGCATGAACATTAGATAGATGATAATCTGAAAAGGAAAATTGAGATCTTATTCAAATTTGATGGAGAAAACACACTTGCACATTCCCTGGCCTCTTGTGAGTGGAGGAAAGATCTCTCCAGGGAAGCAGTAGAGGATCAATGCACATCAGAGGGGCCAACCAACACAGGAATCTGGAACACATTCAACTGCACTGACCTTTTACTCCTGTGTCCCCAGATGCTGGGTCAGAATTTTTTCAGGGGCATCACACAAATAAGCAATTTGATTTTTCCTTCTTGGGGTTAGTCTTTCCCCATCATACCCCACAATGAATAAGTCTGAAGGGGCCAAACTAAACTAGGTTTCTTCAGGAAATGGGCTCCCATCCCACTTTCATGGGTACATCTTTCTCTTTTTCTCTGTCTTTTCTTATGCTTTTTATTCATCATGAGGTATACGTGCTAGCTAAAGAAATCAGATTTCTCTATAATTCACCTTCTGGGGTGGGCCAGATTTTCACAAATTTGGACCAAAGAAATTATTCAAAAGCTCCCACCGTACTTGAAGCAAACTCCCAAGTGAGGGCTGCCTTTGCAAAGTTTCAGCTCCAGCCTAACCTCCAGTGCTTTTCTTCTAGAGAAATGATTCGCTTGCCTGCTTTTCATGGTGCTCTGTTTAGCAGGTGTGACAGATGCTGTTGATTTGCTCACTCAACACCTATTCCCAACCCCCTCCTTTCTTGCACCTTTCACTGTGGAAGCAGGAAAAGCTCTACGGGGCTTCCCTACTCCCATTCCTAGCTTCCCTAGAACCTGGACGGGTTGGGAGTGGATGCAATTCTATTGATGGGGGTCCAAGGCAGTCATGGCACTGCTTCTGCGAAAGCGATTTTCTTCCTGGAAAATGGGAGAAATAAAGCTAGCACCAACTCTTCTTTTTTTCCTGCTGGATGTAGACATGATGCTTGACGGTACAGCTGCTATCTGGCAATAAGAAATGCTAAGGACATCAGAGTGGAAAGATAGAAGGAACTAGGGCCATTGATGACATGGCTGAGTTACCATAGCTGCATGCATCTTGTATGGACGTCCTGAATTGCCTATCTGCCAGTTTCCTGTTATGTTACCAAAAAAAAAAAAAAAAAAAAAAAAATTTGAAGTCAGGTATCCTGTTACTTACAAATGAATACAAATACAAATACAAATACAAATGAATACAAATGTTACTTACAAATATCGGGTATCCTGTTACTTACAAATGAATGTGTTCCTAAGTAGAATAAATAACATAGCAACCAGACCAAAATTAACATCCCTTCCCCACCCCACCCCCAAGAAAAGCTCTGGCCCACTGAGTTCCAAACCTTGTGTTAGAAGTTATTTACATGATCAGCCATGTTGCCATATTCTTATTTTTGCCATTTTACAGAGAGGGTAACGGAAGGCTGGGGATCTACAGCAGCCTTACCAAGGTCACACAGCAAGCCGCTAAAAGCTAGGGAATGAAGCCAAGAGCTCTGTCATCCCAGGCGCGGCCTCCTCTGCTCTGTCTCTCCCCCTCAGCGGGGAAAATGTCAAAGGATTTATCAAAAACAGCCTGAAGCTAGATTAGGTATGTTAATACCCAAAGCACTTAATTACTAATACAGTTTAAGGTACATTAACCTAATTGGAAACTTTCTGCATATGGCACAGGTTTTTTTTTTTTTCCCTTAAAAAATTAATAGTATTTTTTCAAACTTTTCTACTAACACACCTCATCTTTATGTGCTATTATTGGTTTTCAAAGTTAGAAAGAATATCACAGCCAAGAGTTGAATTAACGTTATTTCCTTCTATAAAAGAAAGATAAATAAAATAAGAAATAATAAAATGTGAGAAAAAGGAAAGATTAAATTGTATCTGATAACTGGATGTCTCACCCACTCAGCAAGAAAGCTGGCAGGATGCCATCATCAGAACCCAGGGTCATCCTTGGCTCCAACCCTCCCTCGCATTCACATCCAGTCAGTACCACATCCTATTGTGTACAACTGTTTGTCACCATCCCCCTGCTACTCCTTTAGGCCACGCCCTTAACTTTGTTCTCCTCTGGACTACTGTGATGGCCATCTAGCCAGTCTTTTGTCTGGTTGCAATCTGTTTCCCATGCTGCGGTTGGAAAGATCCTTATAAAATGCAAATCAGATCTGTCAGTCTCCCATTTAAAATCCTCCATTGATTCCCCATGGCCCTCAGGGTAAGTCCTAACTCCTTACTATGACTTCAAATGCCCTTCATTGTCTGGTTTCTGTGTAGTTCTCCAGTCTTACACTGGATGCTCCAGCCATATCAAACTACTTGCAGTTCCCCAGACTGGCTATGCTTTTCCCTCATTCTGAGCCTTTGCAGAAGCTGACCACTGCTGGAAGCTTCCTCTTTTCTGGTCTTCTTTTCCTTTCTTCCCACAAATTTCCAAGCTAGCTCCTAATCATCTTCCAGTGCCCAAGCACCTCTTTTCTGTAATCCTCCCCTAACCACCTCCTCCCCAGAAGGGAGGAGGTGTCCAATGTGTTCCCATGGCAACCTGGCCTAAAATACGCTGAGATAATGTTGAAAGTATTTGCTTATACCTCTGCCTTCCTGGGGGCATCTTGAGAGCAGAGGATGTATTTTGTTCCTCTTTGCATCATCAGTCCCCGACACAGTGATGCTTACAATACAGAAACTCAGTAAAAATAATTGTTGAATGAATACAAAAACAAGCAAACTGTTGGTGGGAATGTAAATTGGTACAACCACTATAGAAAATGGTATGTAGTTCCTCAAAAAATTAAAAATAGAATTACCGCATGACCCAACAATTCCACTTCTGGATATATATACAAAGGCAATGAAATCATGACCTCAAAGAGTTATCAAAAAAGAAGAAAAGAACAAGCAAACCAACCTTGCATTAAGAACTATTCAGAAGACTGACAGGCAGATAGCCACTCAATAAGAAAACTGGCGCGAGGTGGGCCGGAAGGGTGACTGTAATGTTTATGACGTCACAGAGAGCACGTTCACCCTGCACTTCGTGAGCAAAGCACAGGACCTGACATCCAGCCTGTTGGGTCCCAGGTTGTTCTCAGTTACAAAATCCAAGTGGAGAAAACGGGCAGATCCAGAGGCTGCCCTGTGCTGTCCGAGAAAGAGTAAGCGGAGGAGATCCCTGCGGATCCTTCGAAGCCTCATGGAGGAGGAACGTGGGCTCTTCTCTCTTTTTCCCTCTTCCTTGCCTCTCCATCACTCCTTGTTGTTAATGCCATTATTGTAATGTTTGTAGCTACCAAACCAGAGGAGCCTCCAGAATCCACTTTTTCTTTATAAGGCAGAAAACTTCATAAATTATCCACACACATAACCTGTAGAAACTAAAGCTGAGATTTCCCACTAGCACGTTATGTATGAAGAAGCACTAAGTGGGGAACTGATAACTTTTCTCTGCACGCTCTCCTAATGCACCTGGTTACCTCTAAGTAACAGAGTAGTTGGCTCAGTACTGTTCGTCTTCAGCGGGCACTAGCTTAACCGCACAACAGTGGCCTGTGTGGAAATACCACACCTCTGGAGACCTTCAGGGTCTAAGGCCTTTATTCATGACAATTATGACAGCTGACTAGGCTACACTTGTTTCTTTCCACACCTGTGAGAATGGCAGCCTGTGGGCATGGGAGCCTGTGGTAACCACACTTTTGAGAGGTTGACCTCAGCGTCAGGAAAGCTATGCATGGCACTTCCAAAGAAACAGGCAAACTGCCTTTGAGAGATCAGTGATCTGGAGCTGGCTTCCGAGCTCAAGGGAGGAATCCTTATTAAAGTGACTCAATGAACACAACGAGTAGCTGCATATGGGTTTGGCACGACTATCTTCTGTATGTGTTTAAACTATCCATTGTGGCTTCTGATTTGAGTGGCCGCAGCCAACCTGGGACAGGAGTTGGGGCTGTGGAGAGGTGGTTTCCTACCTATATCCCCAAAGACTGAGATGTGATCAAAAGGAATGTTCAGAAGGCCTTTCAAAACAATATAAAAATGGAATAGCAACAGAAATGACAGCTCCGGGGGTACACAAAGACCTCTAGCCTGGAACTCTCTGAAGGTCTTGCATCTTGTTTGATCAATAAATATTTATTGAGGGTTTTGTATACACAGGACGTGACCTCTGTGCTGTGGATACTGTGAAGCGAATAACACAGCCCCTGCCTTCAAGGAGCTGTCCCTTTAATGTGGGTGATAAGAAATTTACTCAATAAACTCACTTACTGAGTGAAAAAATACTACATCAGTGAGACAAGCAAACATAAAAGGAGTCAGAAAAAGAGGAATTCACTGCCGGCCAGGATGACCGGGAAGGCTCTGGAAACCCAGCCAGTTGCTAGATCTGGTTGGAGTGACAGGTGACCACAGGTCCTCATCCCCTCCTGCCCTCACCAACTCCCCACCCGCCACACTCTGGACTGAGGTCTCAGCTGCTGTCATGTTGAAAATTCCTAGGATAGGCACTAAAGAACATGTGGAAAAATTAACCAACATGTACTAACTTACTTAATGGCATTGAGGGGCCTCAGGGAACCCTGCTGTCTTTTCTCTGCCTGTAGGACCCAAACATTTCTATTCTCCACCTTTACCTGAGGAAAAGTCTCAGCCTGCTCTCACATGAGGCCTTTCCATTTCCATTAATATGTTATTGCAAATGATACCAAGGTACATGGAGGCTTCCTCTAATGGACACTGTGTAATACTCACGTATGCAAAGGATCAATTGATTATAAGCACATTATAAACATCACTGCCATCAACCTAATCGTAGTTCTGTTCCCCTTAGTCTCTCCCTCCTCTTAGCCTCCTGGTGCTTTTATCTTCTGTCTGCTTCCCTTTTCTGATTGAAGAACACACTTAAACACTTTGACCAACCTAGGGAACCCTTTGTACCCAAATCATAAGGCTTTGTTCTTCCTCCCTAGCTCTTCGCAAGGCCTCGTAAAAACCTTTTCAGCATGTGAGCCCTCCCTCCCCTCAAATCCCTTCTCACTTTCCTCTTCACTCCCAGCCCAACTACTTCAAAAGTTTTGCCCCGTGGTGGAGGTTTTTAACCTTTTGAATCTTAACACCCTGATACTCATGTGTACGTGTATGTGTGCGGAAGGGAGCTTACAACCCACCTTTCTATTGCTGTTATTCTAATCAGGATATAGGACAAGGAAGTAGGGAGCCAGGGTAAGGATAGGAACCCCCCCCCCCATTTTGGCATTTTAGTGCAAATGGGTTTTCTTCTAGGTTTGTGTCAATAGGATTCTTTCACGTTATCTTTCCCACCACTCCTACTCATGAATGCATTCATGTTGGACACACACATTCACACACACATACACACACTCACAAGTACACATGCACACAGCCTTGACGTAGGGATGCAAGTTGAACTAGAATCAATGGTAAAACACCCTCAGTAGTGAGCACAGTGACGGGAACCAAGGAGAAGCGCCAAAGCCAGCAGAGCACACCATTGAAGAGTGTTTCCGGTGTTGCGCCTTCTCCACTCCATGTCTTAATACCTTCTCCTTTAGAAGGGGGCTAACCATAGTGCCTGCCTCACAGGTTATGTGAATTAGTGTCTGCAGAGCACTGAGAACAGGGCTGGGTATATTGTGAGTACTGTAAGTGTTGGTAGATAGATAAAGCAAACATGTAAATCCAGAGCCCAGCACATAGCCCACATCTGTAAGTGTTAATAGAACAGAACAAGAAATTCTGTTCTTAGCTATTGTCTTGAAAATTCCTCAGCCCCCCTTAGAGGAGCCCTCTGTTCAGGGTTCTTTTCAGGAACAGCTGCTGGGTTGTGCTAGTTCCCCATTCATCACCCTCTCCATGTGGTGTGGGTTTTAGAAACCTTATAGGGAATACTGAAATTGAAGCAAGAATAATCTTTATTGAATCTGGGTAGCACCTCTCCATCCTGAAGTTAGGCTAAGGCCTGAATAGTCCAGCCTATACAAGTGTAAAGATACCAGCTTTCTTCCTGGAGCCAATAGACCAGTGTCTTGCAAACAATTTTTGATAGCGACCTACAGTAAGAGAAACATCTTCCACTGTGACCCAGTATACAGGCACATAGGTTTATGGCTGGGGAAAAAAAATCAGCCTAAAACAACAGCCTTGCTATATACAACACACTGGGATATTTTCTCTTCTATTTCATTTTTTAAAATACTGCTTATGACTATTTATTCAATTTATTTCACAGTCCACCAATGGGTCATGTTCTGCCCTTTGATAAACACCAAGTCAGACCAAACGCATCTTTAGGAATGGGCTAATGATCAGAAATGGAATCCTATAAAAGACTCTAAAAGTTCTTTAATGGAAGAGAGATGGCTATTGATTTGGGTCTGTGTAACCATGTTTCATTCTCCTTGAGAATTTAAATTGCAAAGATAAATTCTCACCTTCAGGTGTGTTTAAAAAATGCCTTTGCCTCATAAAATAGAAGGAATGGCTAACCAGACAGCATTCTGGGACACACAGATTTCTCTAGGATGAGTAATTATACTGAGGATTATCCAGTTGAACTCTGACTGGGCATAACCATGGAACGGAGTGTGGTGGAAACACGGATGTCCACTGTTTCTCTTGGGCTCTGTTCCTGAATGGCAAAAATCTTTGAAATGCACTGACACTTTAAAATCTGTGAGCTCTTTTGGCAACTGATATCAAAATAATTCAAGGTTGAAGTCTCATTCCTACTGGACAAGTTACCATGGCACTCTGGTTTCCTGTATAACAAACATCAGCAATACTTTACTTTTGCATAGTACTTGGCAATTTACGAAGTGTTTAATGCATATTATCTCAACCTCATAACAATCCTGTGAGGTATACTGGGCAGGTATTTTCATACATTGCATTTATGACTGTGCTGTCATTTAAGACTTAATGGTTTCCATTTTCATCATAAAGAGGGATCATTTTGAAACACATTGTTGGCTAATAGCAAGAGACAATGCAATGTGGAAAGAACACTAGATTTGGCCTCAAAGACGTGAGTTAAAATTCACAGTGTGCTAATTACCAGGTGTGTGCTCTGGGGAAGATCTCCTAAGCCCTAGCCTCAAGCTACATTTAGTGAGTAAAGAGGCATAAGTTGTGCTCACAAGTGGAAGATTGATGTAGTGGAAAAGTAACATGAACTTGAGTGTCAGACAGAACTGGATTCAAATCCTGACTTTGGCACAAGCTCTGTCAACGTAGGCAAATGGTATAGGCTCTCTGAAACTTAGTTTCTCCATCAGCAAAACAGGCATGACAACGAAATATCATTAGCCAAATAAAACATTCTAATTGATATACCATACCTGCATCCAACTGCCTCTAATTTATTCTATTTGAGTGCCAACTTTAAAAAGTAAAGTCTGCCCTTGGTATCACAGGTTCTGCCTTCGGAGATTCAACCAACTGCAGACCTGATTTAACCACACAGAACGCGCAGATACAGAGGGCCAACTGCACTGGGCATTTTACGTAAGAGAGTTAAACATCTAAGGATGTTGGTATCTGTGAGGGATCCTGGAACCAATATCCCACAGATCCCAAGTGGTGACTGTAAATCTAAGTCACTCTCCTACTAGAAATCTTCCGTAGTTTCCCATTGTACTTCAAATAGTAGACCAAAATCTTTGATTTGGTGTAAAGGTTCCACATGGTATGGTCCCTGCCCATCTCTCCAGCCTTAAATTCTACCACTCTCTTTCCTTCTGTCACAAACATTTAATCAGTACTGGTCTTCCCTGACTTCTTCTGTAGCTCCAGGCATTTCATTGTTTAGAGTCTCTGCCCACTGCTGCTCCTTCGGCCTGAAGTGATCACCGCATCACCATCCCAATCCCACTCACTCTCAGTGTGTCACCACATTGAGGAAGGCTTTCTGAACTCCTAGACCAGGTCAGGTCCTCACGGTCTATGCCATCACAAGAGCTTATTCCTGGTCTGTAGAGGCCACAGATGTAATTAAATAATTGTTTGTATAACTGTTTGTGTAATGTGGGCTCCTCCCACTGGAGTTTAAATTCCAGGATGGAAGGAATCATGGCTGTTTTCTTCATGGCTCTTATCTCAGAGCATGGTCTCTGGAGCTACACTGTCTTCACTTGAATCCCTCTGCCTGGTTAATCTTGGAAAAGTTACTTCCCCTCTCTGTGCCTCACTTCTTCTCCAGGAAGTGGAGGATATTAATAGTGTTTACCCCCATAGAGTTATGTGAAGATAAAATGAGAAAACTTATGGTGAAGAGTTATAGTCCAATGCTCAACACAGAATAATAGATGCTAGCTACTGTAGGTGATAAATATTGGTTGAATGAACAAATTAGTTAACTGAATGAGACAAAGTTTGTAAAGAACCACATACAAGGCCTGGAATAATTGTAGACAAAAAATATTAGTGCCATCTTTCCTTCATTATCAAGAGAAGCCATCAAGGGAAGCTGTTACCAAAAGAATTCAAGAAATATTTAGTAGACAAAGTTATAAGGAAAAAATATGGGAGTTTGTTCTCATCCAAGAAGACAACTCAGAGGCTGTTCATTGTCATTTCTGAAGGAGACGATCCTATGGACTCCTATCATTGAGTGTCAATTCTGGTAATGGGTTGGGAAGGGAAGGGAGCCTGGGGGGGAGCTGAGAGTTGAGAACAACATTCATGTTATGGAGAGCACGTGAAAGTGGCATATGCTGTGTGGGGGCATTCCAGGGGCACTGGAGCTTGGTGACTAATACTTGATGACTGAGGACTTGGAACAAAAGTAGTAGGAAAAGCTAGGGCTCCACAGACCTTGGAAAACTGGAAGTAGGAAGAGAACAAACAAGTTCCTAAGAGAGTTTGAAGAGCAAAAAATAGAGGTATTGGAAAGTCAATCTCTAGCAGGACCCAAAGAATAGAAAAAAATCTTCTTATGACAAAAAGCACAGAATGAAGGATGAAACCAGTTCTGCCTGGGCTACTGGAGACATCCCTTTGCAAAATGAACTGGCAGCGAGTGTGTGCAGAAATTAAAAGAGAATTGGATGACTTTCACAAGTGTTAAGATGCTCTGAGCTTGCCTGGTGTGCTGACGTGGATAGGGTTTGACAGCAGGACTCATTGGGGTTTTGAGCTGAAGATCATGAAAGATCATAACTCATCAAGACAAGATGAGGAAAGGAAGGTGAAACTGAAGAATCACCAGTAGGGACTGACTGCAAATAACAGCTTTAAGGAGGTAGTTGGTATTTAAATAAATATTTTTCTAAGTCCATCAAGAATACATAAGAGACCACAAAAAGAGATCGTTGATATTGTTGTCCAAGATTCAAGGTAAAAGTCCACTTACTCACCTCCACCTAAAGACGGGAACAGAGCTATGTTGACCCAGCTTTGGATCTGGAGTCATGTGTGCTCTCTCCAACCAAATCTTCCTACTTGGCTGTTAATTGCTCATCTCTCTGAAAAGCTCACCCAGGGAACTTGACTTCTGAAGTGTAGAATACCATTTGGCAGCCAGGAAGGAAGGAGTTAAAGAAGCATGGTTGTGGCACAGCTGGGAGCCATTAACAATTAAGTTCTTGGACAGAAACTCAGCAGGAAGCTGACAAGGGGCTGCAGAGACACAATGGCCTCTAAAAAGTAAAAAGTTGACTTAGAAATGAATGAGCTGCCTTTACCAGTGAACCTTCAGCAGACCCTAAATCCCCTAATTAAGAATGAAGAGCAGATATTGGTTAAGAGTTTATATTATGCCTTGCCATAAATCAGCATTCTTAATAAGAAAGATAATGGGTAAATTAATAATTTCTGAAAATATATTTTAAAAAACTACATAAGGGAGTGGTCCTGAACCAACTTAAAAATCCTAATTGGTGAACCAACATAAGGTACCTTAAGTGCTTTCAGCCATTTGCCTCTCAGTTGTTTCCATTTTTGATGGCAAGAAGTTTGATTTTTGAGATACACTAATAAATCTAGTACTTTAGAGTGATTTAGAGTGATATTTTCTCAAATAGAGTCCCCAGGTCTCATGCTGTTCAGCTTACTTTCTCCCTGCCTCTGATCCCCTCATATTAAAGACTCCACCTTCCTACTGATTTCTCTTGTTTCTCTCTAGCCCAACAGGATCCATATTAGACATCCATGGTTCCCTAATACCCTCTGATAAAACTTAACTCATGATAAATTTGCAGAAACTTATGGGTGACTCCAGCCAATCTTCATTTCTTTCTTCTCCTACCATCTCTGGTCCTTACATGTATTTGTTTCATCTCTACCATCACTATTGACCCAATCTGATCATGCTGAGTTTGCCACTTTATTTCATGTTGGTTTTGAGCCATTCGGTTGTGTAATGTAAAGTATTACCTTCTACTAAAGATTCCAAATCACTTGACAGCAGGGGAATGCCTCATGATTCATGTTTATCTACTAGCACTGCCTTATTCACTGCTATTTACATAATAAAACTTAAAGACTTATAAGTCCTTTTAGAACTGAATGAGTTCCTCCACATAACTGAAAACTGCCCAAGCTGTTTCAGAAGGTAGTAGGTAGAGAAGGATCAAGAGCGTATATTGCTATATAAAATAGTAGCCTGGTCAAAAAACCTTCTCTGAATAAGACCCTTAAGGAGAATATACTATACAAAGTCAAAAGGAAGAGTATTCAGCCAACATAATTTACATTTGTTTACATAGGACTTAAGAGAAAATGAATACGAGAGTGAGAACTATTTCCTTACTTGATCAACATCGCTCCTGGCTAGTATAGCACCTGACACAACAGAGGAACTTGATCAACTGTGTTGAATGAAGAAATAGATGAAAATAATCAGTCAATGATATTAATAATTGGCTAGATTAATGGGGGAATACTTCCCAGATACATTGGGAAAATATATTAATTTAATGATGGGAACAGACATAATTTGAGGCTTCACAAGGAATGAGACTGTTTAGGCAAAAGTTATGGCCTAAGAAATCATAGGGGAGAGAAAGTAATAGAACATTTTTTCTTTTTAAGAGAGAGGGTTAAGGGGTGGAGCGGAAAGAGTAATTATGAGCCCTAGAAAGTTGTGAGCATTGGAGAAGTGAGTATAAAAAGAGCTTGGGGTGGAGAATAATTTAAGTTGATGGAGTCAGAACTTTGAGAGGCTATCAGGAAGTTACAGCAATTAAGAGGGATTAACCCAAACAGATTATTTGGATAGTCTATCAGGAACAGGAAGATATGGGGGGGGGGTGGGGAAAGCCTTGTTACTAGGGAGTATCATTTTCTGGGACCTAGTCTTACAGGATTCTGTGATGTTAAACTCAAGCTGATAAGTCCCTGGGGGACTTAGAAGGCATTTTACTGCCCTCATTTGGAAGGTGAAGCCACCGACCTCAAATCTGAGGAATGTGTTATTGATACTTTGTTCTCTTAATAATAATAATGAATTTTCCCAGAGCTAGCAAATCCAAGATGCTTGGACTGAGTTAAAAGTGCTCTGCGAAATGGACAGTCCAGATGATGACTGGCCTTGGAAATCTGTGCCAGTGAGACCAGCTTCCAACCAGCCCAAAGAAGTCATCTGACCAGTTTTCACAGCTGAATAAGAGCTGAAAAGATCAAAGGGTCCCCTGATGATTAGGTTGTGTCAGGAGCGAAAAACCAGATAAGGAGCCACATTTCACTGGCATCAAGTATTGCACTCATTCTTCACCTCTTGGAAATGTCAGTTGGAATTTTATAAGTGGACATAAAGGAGGATGTAGCTATGATAGGAAACCATCAATTCATGATCAATGGTCAAGATATTCTGGAGGCAGTGTAAGTAGTACAGATACTCACCACTTCTGTGATAAGGTTTGTTTCTTTTGAGAGATAGTCCCAAATTTTGCAGAATTCTTAGCTAGAAGGAAACTACAACCTCACATCTCTATCAATTTTGATTTTTATTCATTTCTCTGTATGAATCTAGCACACATTTGTCAAGGAAAAAATTGTTTTATAGAAGCATTTTTTAATGCTGTAGGTAGGAATTGGCTGTGCTTTCTAATTAGACCCTATAAAAAGCCAGTTCCCACGTGAACGAAAGTTCCCTTGGGTTACCAATAGCGGGCCTTGTTGGAATGTCGGGAAATTCAGGCAGAATGGTTGGGGCCAATCTCATACCATCTGCTCAGCATCCTCAAAAATGCTATTCCAGAAGGCAGTTCTTCGAGTTTTTAGGCGTGTTTTTGACTTGACTCAGTGTGGCTGACAAAAATAACCTTCATATTTTGAATCACAATTCCATGCACACGTTCCTAAAAAAATTGGGCAAAAATTTTTCAGTCTCTCTAGTCTCCCTCATTGTCTGTCTCGCAAACTGTACTTAGCTGTGAGAACCAGTCTCCTTCCTTAATGACTGTCTATTAAGAGATGCTGTCATCTTGTTAAAGAGTGTGCCAAGTGGATGTCTTCCTTTGATCACTTGTCCTCTGTTTCTGTGGACTTAGAGTTGCAGCAGCCTCTATTGTTTGAGTGATAAGTCCATATCTGGTGAACAGGGTGAGAGGAATGTCTTTAACTATTTATTATCTACTTTCTGTAAACTCAACTCAAATATAGAAGGAGGCAGGCAGAAACCAAAATGATGTCTTGTTAAGATTCATAGTGTTTTCTTTGAAAAGAACATATTCTTTATCAAGGACTGAGAAAGTGTCCTTTTCCCTTTTCCTTCAGCGTATGAAATATTTACTTGTTAGGCTGCCTCTGAAATAACCGTTTTCCATAGAGCTGTAGCGGCCCAGCCCATCAGTGCACTGGTTAATTAAGTGTGACCTAAACCAACTTGACTTGAGCTCTGCATTAAATGCACAAAACCCATTTGAGCTGACCAGCAGCAGAAGTGGTACTCAGAGAAATTGGAAAGGATTTCTCCCAAATGCTTTCTACGTACTTACAGCACTCAAGTAATGGTTGAAGATTAGCATATGACATGACAGATTACATTAAGTCATGTCTTTGCAGTGCTTTATGACAGCACTATCACATTAGCTTCTTAGCACTGGCACATCGAGGCATGCAAATGTTTTCAGACCCTCTTATTCAAATCTACAAGCTGACATGGCAGCCCTGATATGATTATTAGTCATTTGAGAGACTTTAATTCACGTCATCAGATAACAGGTTCTGCTAAAAGGTTATAGAAACTGTCTGCTTTTAATGAAGCTCTCAAAAAAGACCCTCAGAAACCCTGCTAGACACCAAGAGCCTTGGTTTGACTTTATTGACAAGACCTCCCTAAGAAGGAACTTGAGTGGAATAGCTAAGTAGACATCCAGACATTGGCAATATTGTCTATTTTTCAGAGAAGACCATGTAGGATTGTTGCTGTGGTCTCCCCTCTCATCGTACTCCCTCCAGCCCGTTCTAATTTGACTGCGGCCTCCAGTAAACAGCGTGGATGACCCCTAGACATTTTTAGAATCTGATATCCAATGTGAGTCTAACAGGCATAAAGATAATTGTTCCTAGAACATTCACTACAGTTTGGGCATCAGCACTGCCAAAGCTCACGGTAATGGGTTAATGGTGTCTGGCCAAGCTTGGCATGACTAAGTGGCGATGTGACTGAAGACCATTGAAGTTTGTAACCCATAGTTTGTTTGCTGTAAATCAGTTTTGTAGTCAAATGCTTTATTTTGCAATGCAGTGATCTGCACTTAGGCCCCCACAGACCTTGTCTTTTCAAAATGTTTCCACATAGATCAATGGAGTTTGACACCAATGATGATCTTGTTAGAATGAAAGAAGATGGCATTAGGAAGATGGGCTCGTGTGCTGCAATGAGCAGAGCCCCAGAGAGAGACCTCTACAGGTGGAAAAATTGTTTCATGAAGGATCCAAGAGAAAAAACATTTCCTGAAATCTGGAAGTGTAATACAAATGCATATTTTCTTTTCTTTCCTTTTCTAAATTTTTTTCTGAAGATCCAAATCAATGAATACTGAAAAAGCATTGCTGGAGAGCTTCTTAAGAGCAGACAGTAGGGCTTCCTAGGTGGCGCAGTGGTTGAGAATCCGCCTGCCAATCTAGGGGACACGGGTTCGATCCCTGCTCCAGGAAGATCCCACGTGCTGCAGAGCAACTAAGCCCATGCGCCACAACTATTGAGCCTGTGCTTTAGAGCCCATGAGCCACAACTATTGAGCCCATGTGCTGCAACTACCGAAGCCCATGCGCCTAGAGCCCATGCTTTGCAACAAGAGAAGCCACTACAATGAGGAGCCCGTGCACCACAACGAAGAGTAGCCCCCACTCACCGCAACTAAAAAGAAAGACTGTGCACAGCAAAAAAGACCCAACACAGCCAATAAAATAAATAAATAAACAAATAAATAAATTTATAAAAAAAAAAAGAGCAGACAGTAAATGTACTAATCAGTCTCTAAAGTCTGTTTTGTTTTTCCTTTTTTTTTAAATTTTTTGTTATTACTGTTCATTGTCAACATGTTCATTCAGGTCTCTGGAGAAAAGAAAGAGACACATTTACAGTTTAAAGTAAACTAATTTATAGCCATTCCACTATCTAAGAAAATATTCAAAATTATTTGATTTGTGGTTGATTTCATTTCTTTCTGTGCAGAGGTGTTAACATATATTGCCTTAACCAAATTATGAATTTAATGTTATTCATATTACCTTTTTCTCTAACATTCTTTTCCTTCTTTCTCTGCTATTTAACAGCTATTTTTGAGATCATCTAGTATGTGCTCTGTCTCTGTCCTTCCTTGCAGCTTTGCTTCTAACCTAAATTATAATGCTTCCTAAAGCAATCTTGGCTGAAAAGGTAAGTAAGATACCAAATATGGAGACTATAAAGGGGCTATTGATGAACTATTGCATAAACAAGTTATGACTGAACTAAGATTTGCTCTTAAAAAATAGTCTGAAGAGAGCAAAGAAACCAAAAAAGGCATCAGGTTACACCAATCAGACCGCTCTCTTCCCACCTCTTACCATCATCCCCTTTTGCCTCTTTCACACCTGCCAGCCTGTGATCCCAAACCTTTGCACCGTGAGACAAACAGCAGATGCACAACGGCACGTGTCTGATGGGAGATGGCTCTCTGGAGCATCTTGTGGCCAGCAGGAAAATGCTGTTGACCCCCTGTCCACCCCTCCACCCCCATCCCCCCACCATAGCTCTTGCCACTTTGACCTGAAAAGCAAGGTCCAGGTGGACACCCCAGGTGTGCTAGCACGTAGTGAGCATCTGACTAAGCCAGACTCTGTCCAGTGCTGGAAGCTTGAGCCACAGGTGCAGCGCGTGTCACCTATGGCTCGTTCCCTTCAGGCTGCAAAGCAGCAAAGGTGAGCCACTCTCCCTTCTGCAGGCTGATTTGATTTTGTGAAAATTCTACTTTCTCCACATTATAAAAGTGATAGCGGGCCTTCCTTAGAACCCCTAAACTCACTTTCCATTTTGGTTGATATCCCTTCCCACCTTCTAAAGCTTTCAAACAGATTTTATTTTTCTTCTTTCCGTTAGAGCTGACATCCCTTTCACTTTCAATAACACCACACTAAGAAAAAAAAAAATTTTTTTTCTTTCCTCTTTTCAGTGATTTTCTCCTGAGAATAATTCCTCTAGGTTCCAGGTAGTCCCAGGATGGTGGTGCCTTATTCATGTTTATATGCCCCTCCCCAGCACAGTGACTGATACACGGCATGTGAACTCTAAGCGTTTCATGGCTGAATAAATGAGTAAATAGGGAAAGAACTTTGGAAACCATCACAGCTATACAGAGAGCTGTATTCTCATTCTTGGTCACATTCTCTTTTGCCCCTCCTGGGAAGACAATGCTGCTCTATTGATGGCCCCTACTGCCTCCCTGTGATCCTCACTTTATGTCTGTGTGCATGCGTGCATGTATGTATGTCTATGTGTTTGTATGTGTTTATGTGTGTGTGCATATATGTGTATGTGTTTATGTATATAGGTGTGTATTACATGTTGATTTCACTCTTTAATGTTTTTTCCATATCATAGGTTAAGAATTTAGTAATTTTGATGCATAGACACTTGCCCGTGGATTGTAGCAAAATAATGAGTTATGTACAACCAGCTGCTGTTGTTACTTTACTCTCCTCTGCCTCTTTGGTGTAGCAGCCACCGCTGGAACTTGGATCTGGTCACCTACACAAACTCCCCTTTGATATTGGTACCTGATCCTCCCAATATCTGAAATAAAGGACCGAACAAATGTTCTGAATGTGTTCTTGGCTCACCTGCCTGTTCTGTGAGCCTCAAGAGATAAAATCCTGGCTCTCTGGTCTCCAAAAAATATAAAGAATATACAAATAATTTAAGAATATCATTTGGTGCCAACATTTAATATCCCACAAAATTTGCACTAGTTTAAGCCAATTTCCCAGCACAGTGTTCTCCCATGTCTATTCCTCTCCATCTCAGGGTTTTAAAAAACAAACATCTGTATGCATAGATTAGAGCCCGCCCATAAACACATGTTCCTATCAAAACCAATCAAAATGGAAAAAAGAAAGAACAGATAGTATACATTTTTCTTTAGATCTGATGTCTGATTTTCATTAGGTTTAACCTTATTTCTTTTAGATCCTAGGCAGTGACCCAATATTTATTTTCCTGGCTGCGCCCTGTTCTTGCCAATATTTCACTCTGGCTCCTAGAGGCCTTGCTGAGGAGTTCAAGGCTCTCTCACTCCGTTTTCTCTTCTGCTGCCCCTTGGAGACACACATTCGTCACGTGCATTCTTCGTTTCATCCCGGATTTAATTCTGAGCCCTTTCTCTCCTCCTATTCACAACTTCTTAGTTTCTCCCTTTCTTATTGGATTTATGACTGAATACTCTAATTTATTCATCATATAATGTCTTTGTAACTCATTTTTTCTGGTAATTTACACTGGACCATATGCTTTCTGCTGCTGCCTCCTATTATATTGATCTGCAAAGCTTCTGGGGGCAATGATTAGCATGAAAGAAGCCCTGCAAATGAAAGTTATATCGTATCCTATTTGTTCTCTTTTGAACAAAATATATTTCAGAGTTCTCCAAGTGATATCAGATGTTCTTTAATTTTATAGGGTTTTGTATGATTTCAGTTATATATATATTTGTGTGTGTAGATGCCTTTTTTGAAACTCAAAACAAAAAATTGTTTTTTAAAAATTTGACATTAACTTGAAATTAATACAGTCCTCAGTTGTATTTTGCAGACCATGCTGATCCTCAAAGCCAAAACTTCTCCTAAAATTCCTTTTAAAGAGCGCTAGAACCACATAGCAACTAGCTTGTGTGCAGGGTGTGTTCTCTGTTAGATCTGTCTGATTCATTTGTATAGGTCACATGAGATAACATGCAAGCTAGTACTTTAACTGTAATGATGGTACAATACCAAGGTAGGAGTCGTACTCCAGGGGTGGCACTCACATCTCTGACTTCTGATCTCTTCAGGCATAAAACAAAGACATCAACGCTTATCCCTAGCAATGTCCTGAGCATCACAGGGGAAAATGTGTGCAAAAACACTTTACCAATAGAAAAGAAACTTACAAAATATTGATGAATAGTTTTTAAAAGGCACAATGTAATATTCATATTCTTTGTTCCTTGTTCATACTCCTTGTTCTTCGGATCTCACAGGGACTAAATCATGTTCGTCTGCATTCCATAAACAAAGCTTTGGCCAGGGTTATTTGTGCTAAAAAGTAACGTGCCATGTCAACTGAAAGATATCAATCAACCAAAATTATACAGTGCCACTGTTTCTAAACAAGATCTTAAAACAATCTGTGGCTTTCCATGTTCAAGAAAAGGATACAATCAATAAGTAGTCTGGCAGTCCCTAAGTGGTCTTTCAAGGACCACCAAATGTGGAATGCTGAGAATTTTGTATCCCCAGATCATTTTAGGAATTAGCCCTAGGCCCAATCCATAAACCTGAGGATCATCTTCTTTAACTCCTAGAGGAGCCAGCAAAGACAAGCCCCAGAGGGAAGTTTGGGGCAACAGTTTAACTGGGCCTCTACACCCAGTTCTCAATATGACCTTGAGCCAGCCTGTGAGTCTATAAGAGAGTTGGACTGAACCATAGGATCTGAAAGCCTTTATCAAGGGAACCCTGAGTTCAGAGCAGCATAATGGAAGCCCATTTTATGAGACAGATACAGATGAAACTCCTGGAGTTGAAATGGGGACGGGTGTCTAAAGCCCTGCTCACACGAGCTCTGCTTACCCCATGCCATGTCACCTTCTGCTTTAGAGTCCATAAGGCACCTCAGAAAACCATTTGGATAAAATGACTTGCCATATTCCTCTGGCTTCTTCCTAGGAAGATTTTTCCTTCTGCCTTTTGTCATCCAAGGCCTAGCTCAAAGTCCTTTCTGCCTTATCTCTTCTAATCTCAAAGTTTGCTCCTCCACTGTTTTTATTTTGAGAAATTCAAGAGATATCAAAAAATAGAAAAACAATAAAACAAATGCTCACATTCATATCACCTAATATTAGTAACATTTTGTCTTGCTTTTAGTATTTTTAAGAAATAAAACTTTACATATATATTTAAGAATGTATGTTATACATAAATATATATTACCTGTTGCATATATTTATTAATAATAAATTATTTAATTAAATATTAAATAATATTTATTTATGTATTTCTCTCTCCCCAGAGGCAACCATTATCATGGATTTTCTGTGCATCCTTCCTGTCTATATTTTAATACAAAAACAAAACAAAACATATATATGCTTCCATTAATAATATATGACCATTTTGCTATGATTTTATAATAGATGTAATGTTCTGTTTCTTTTTTTTTTATCCTTCTAAGGATTATGTAAAAAATATAGCCAGGTTGATTATTTTATTAAACTGTTGTATAGTTTTTCTTCATATGAATATTCCACATTTTATTTATGCATTTCCCTATGATCTTTTAGACAGTTTTCCCCCTCCATTCAAACAATCCTAAAGTATATAATTTTATAGCTTTTTATAGCTGTCTCTCTACTCTCTACAGCTGTAAGAGTCTCTCTATATTGTACACCTAAAAGTGGTATTGTTGGACCCTAAGTTATTTATTTACTTTATACAGTTTTCTAGAGGCTGCCAAATTCTCTCCAACTTGTTGGTAATAATTCAGCTCTTAGAGTTCTCAGTATTTCATATTCTCGAACTCTTAAGTTGTTTTACCTTTTTATTAAGAAAAAATAAAATACTATAGAAGAGGTCTTAAACTGGGGAATTATAATTTCTATTTGGAGATTATAATTTGAAATTGTTGTGAATTGCAATTCAATACCTTGGCTTATTTTCTGATTTTGCTCTTGTCTTTTTCTGACTGTTTTTAAAAGTTCTTTTTATGTATTCTGGAAGTTAATTGCTAATCAATTATCTGTCATATGTTAAAAATATCTTCTCCAGTCTCTCATCCTTATTTTATCTTTGTATTATTATCCTCGTTTCACAGGCAAAATAGTAGACTATAGGAAACTTAAGAAATGAATTCTACAAATTCATGTGTAAGAGTAAGAGTATATGAATAAGCAAGAAAGTTTGAAATAGCAAAGAGGTGGTGTGGTTGTGGCAGCTTTTTGCAGCTGCAGGACTGAGGTTCCCATATTTTTGCTGGCTATCAGAGCCAGGGGCTAAATTCAATTTCCAGAGGACGGCTGCCTTCCTTGCCACATGGTCCCACTCATGTTCAAAGACAGTAACGGAGACTCTATCTTTCATCAAGTCCTCCTCACTTCAAATCTCTGACTTTAGGAAGAGCCCAGGCCCTTTTAAAAGTTCACCTGAGTGGGTCAGGTTCCATACAGAATAATCTCCCTATTTTAAGGTCAGTTGATTTGAGACCTTAATTAGATCTGCAAATCCTTTCAACTGCACCTAGATGAGCATTTGATTAAATGACAGAAAGATGTGTCCAAATAGATTCTGCCTATTTGGAAGGTCCTTTCTTTTCTCCCTTTCAATATGATTTCCTTTAAACCTGTGGCCTCAGCTAGGGATAACCTTGTGCCCAGGAGCTATCTGGCAAAGTCTAGAAACATTTTAAGTTGTCAAAACTAGGGGAGACGGTGCCACTGGTGTCTCGTGGGGTAGATACCACAATGCACTGGACAACCTCCCACAACAAATATCTTGCCTAAAATGTTGGTGGTACTGAGATTGCGAAACCCTGCTTTGCGTTGACATTGCTTTGCTGATAGACTTTTAGTTAGTACTTACTGGATCTATCTTCTTCCAAAACTTTAGTTTCTACCTTCTCTACTATTTGCTTTTAAAATAGTCTCTTGAAAAAAGTATATATCTGAATTTGTTTTTTTCTAATCTGAGAGTCTCTTTTTTAATTCATGAGTTTGCTGCTTGTGTGAGTTATTATTACTTATATATTTGTTCTTCTCCCACAATCTTAGCTTTTTGCCTGTTTGTTTTTGCTTTGTATTGGATAATGAGTTTTGCTTGTTTCTTTTTTCCCCCCGCTTCTCCTTTGAAAAAATATTTCAAGTGTATTCTTTTTACTTAAGTAATAAATTCAAGTAAATTTTTATTTAAATTAATATTTTTCTAAACAATATAGAATAAATCTTTATTTTCCTCCTAAACAAGATAAAACTTCTAGCATATTTTAAATTTCCCATTAAATTATCATCCTTCTTAATGCTCAAGTTGTTATCTATTCTTTCTTGTTCTGTAATGAATGTTATTAACGATAATAGAAATATTAACTACTGTTTTATCATAATTACTATTCCATGTTATTTATAAGTATTTGTAGTAATAGTACATTTGTCATGTTCATTGTCATTTCTGCTTTAGATTTGCCACCTTGATTTACTAATGTCCTGACACACCTATTTTTTTTTCTTGAAGCCCACACTTTCCTCCTAGTATATTTTTAACTCACGGAAGTAATTACAAAATAGCCCTTTCAGTGAGGCTCCATAGGTAGTAAACTATATGTTCTCTAGGACGTATGTCTATTAACATATCTATGTTAATCTCACCTTAAATGATAGTTTGGTTTGCTTTCAGTTCTAGGCTTATAATAATTTTTGCTCAAATTTTCAAATATATTAATTGTATTGTTTTAGATATAAATGGCTGCTGCTGCTGAGTCTGTTGCTAAGTTTATTGTCATTCCCTTTGGGATAATCTTTCTTTCTTCTCATGACTTTTACAATTTTTTTTCTTTATCCATGATATTCTATAAATTCCCTACAGTGTTTGTAAGTGTAAGCTTATTTTTAATTCTACCAAGCACGCAATGTATCTTTTCAATTTAAATTCCTGTTTTTGTCATATCTGAAAATTTCTCAACTGTTTTTCTTCAGATATTAGCTATCCACCACTCTCTCTGTGTTCTAGTTTCAAAACTCCTGTTAGAAGTAGATGCAACTCTCCCTGTTCCTTCCATTAAATATAGCTAAGAACCCTTGACCACATGCCAAGTAAAAATCAGAGATTGTTGGGGTCCTCTCCTCAGGACTTTCAGAGTAGCAATGGTAGTGGGCTTTTTTTTTTTTTTTTACTACATATATCCTAGATTGGGTGCTGGAGGGGCCAGCAAGCTGTAAACACCAAGGGCATAAATAAAAAGACCTCAAGAAAAGTTGGCTCTTTTTGTCCAAAGGACTAGGAAAAGAGCAGCCTAGCAAAACAGACAACTTTTAAAGGATAACACCCTGCTCCAGTCAGACACCCCAGAAAAAAGCTCCCACCTCTCTCAGCAAAGGGCTAGTGGGGTATCTAGACTTCACCCTTGCCTGACTGGAATGAGGTTTCCCCTGCCCCCCACCCACCAAGGTGAGATCAGAGAAGGCCAAGTGGGAAGCCAAGACTTCAACCCAAGGATAGTAACAAGGGAACTCTCACCTCTGTGGTATCAGTTGAGACCATACTGGGAGCCCTACACTTTCCCCACTCCTTATTGGAGGCATACCTCTCCCCTCCTTTCTGGGTTGGTATCAAAGGAGACCTAGAGGAGAGCCAGGACTTTCACCACCTTTCAGAGGTAATGGAGTCCACCCCCCTCTACGTGTTGGTGGAGGCCCCGTGGGGTAACCTGGACTCCCACCCCCACCTGGCAGTAATCACAAGGTGATGCTTCCCTTCCCCACTCATGAGGTATCATAGGATACCTGCTAAACAGAAGATTTAAATAAAATCTGGAATCTCAAAACATAATACCCCAAATTTCCACAGTACAATTGAAAATCACTCATCATACCATGAATGAGGAAAATCTCAATTTGAGTGAGAAAAGAGAATGAGCAGATGCCAACACTGGGATGGTACAGCTACTGAAATTATTGACAAGGATTTTAATGCAGTCATCATAAAAATGCTTTGAATGAGTGATTAAGAAGAAGTTTGACACAAATGAAAAAATAGAAAGTCATAACAGAGAAGTAGAATATATAAAGAAGAACCAAATGGAAATTTTTTATTTGAAATACACAATAACTGAAATGAAAAACTCAAGGGATGAGGTCAACAGCAGAATGGAAAAGACAGGGGAAAGAATCAATGCACTGATTATAGGATGATAAAAATCACCCAATCTGAACAGAGAGAAATAGACAAGGGAAAAATAAAAGAACAGAGCCTCAGTGACCTCAGGGACTACAACAAAAGATTATCCAATTGTCTTATTTGAGTCCAATAGGCAGGGATAAGAGAAAACTGAAAAAGTATTTGAAACAATAAGGGATGAAAATTTCCCAGATTTAGAAAAGCAATCAACAACAATGAAACAACCCTTAAAGCTATTTAAAAAGCTAGTAAAACTCAGAATAAACTCAAAAAAATCCATGGCAGGACATATGATAATCAAACTTCTAATAAATAAAGGCAAAGAAGAAAATCCTGAGAGCACTGTGAAATGGCACTTTACCTATAGGGCAAAACAAGTTTAATGGCAGGGATTTTAGATCGGTCAAAAGATCAAGGTCAAAAGTCAACAGTGATAATTCATGTTGATAGTATGTATCCTTGATACAACGGGATGAAATGGCCCTTTATCTCTGTGGGTTTCTCCCCAAAATTCATAACCCTGGTCTAATCATGAGAAAAAGATCAGACAAATCCCAATTAAGGGGCACTATATAAAATACTTGTCCAGTACTTCTTTTTTATTTTTTTTTAAGAACTTTTATTGTGATACAGTTAACAGACAATAAACAGCATATATTTAGAGTGTACAGTTTGGTATTCCAATCTCCCAGTTCATTCCCCCCCAACCCTCCCCATTTTCCCCACTTGGTGTCCATGTGTTTGTTTTCTGCACCTGTGTCTCTATTTCTGTCTTGCATTTCCTCTTTCATAGTTGTTAGCATTTGCCTTATGTATTGAGGTGCTCCTATATTGGGTGCATATATGTTTATAATTGTTATCTCCTCTTCTTGGATGGATTCCTGGATCTTTATGTAGTGTCCTTTCTGATCTCTTGTATCATTTTTTATTTTAAGTCTATTTTATCTGATATGACTATTGCTACTCCAGCTTTCTTTTGATTTTCATTTGCATGGAATATCTTTTTCCATCCCCTCACTTTCAGTCTGTATGTGTCCCTAGGTCTGAAGTGGGTCTCTTCGAGACAGCATCTATATGGGTCTTGTTTTTGTATCCATTCAGCCAGTCTGTGTCTTTTGGTTGGTGCATTTAGTCCATTTACATTCAAGGTAATTATCAATATGTATGTTTGTATTACCATTTTCTTAATTGTTTTGTTGTTGTTTCTGTAGGTCCTTTTCTTCTCTTATGTTTCCCACTTAGAGAAGTTCCTTTAGCATTTGTTGTAGGGCTGGTTTGGTGGTACTGAATTCTCTTAGCTGTTGCTTGTCTGTAAAGCTTTTGATTTCTCCCTCGAATCTGAATGAGATCCTTGCTGTGGAGAGTATTCTTGGTTGTAGGTTCTTCCCTTTCATCACTTGAAATATATCATGCCACTCCCTTCTGGCTTACAGAGTTTCTGCTGAGAAATCAGCTGTTATCCTTATGGGAGTTGCCTTGTATGGTATTTGTTGTTTTTCCCTTGTGGCTTTTAATAACATTTCTCTGTCTTTAATTTTTGTCATTTTGACTACTATATGTCTTGGTGTGTTTCTCCTTGGGTTTATCCTGCCTGGGACTCTCTGCGCTTCCTGGACTTAGGTAGCTATTTCCTTTCCCATGTTAGGGAAATTTTCAACTATAATCTCTTCCAGTATTTTCTCGGGTCCTTTCTCTCTCTCTTCTCCTTCTGGGATGCCTATAATGTGAATGTTGGTGCGTTTAACATTGTCCCAGAGGTCTCTCAGGCTGTCTTCAGTTCTTTTCATTCTTTCTTCCTTATTCTTTTCCGCATCAGTGATGATCACCATTCTGTCTTCCAGGTCACTTATTCGCCCTTCTCCCTCAGTAAATCTGCTATTGGTTCCTTCTAGTGTATTTTTCATTTCCGTTATTGTGTTGCATATCTCTGTTTGTTTGCTCTTTAATTCTTCTAGGTCTTTGGTAAACTTTTCGACCTTTGCATCCAGCCTTTTCTCAAAGCCCTGCATCATCTTCACTATCATTATTCTGAATTCTTTTCCTGGAAGGGTGCCTATCTCCTCTTCATTTAGTTATTTTTCTGGGGCTTTATCCTGTCCTTTCATCTGGTACAAAGTCCTCTGCTTTTTCATTTTCTCTATCTTTCTGTGGCTGTGGTTTTCAGTTCCACAGGACGAAATACTGCTGATACTGCTTGATTCTGCTGTTTGCCCTCTTGTGGAGGAAGCTATCTAGGAGGCTCGTGCCTGCTTCCTGATGGGAGGGACTGATGGTGGATCGGGCTGGGTGGGCGGAGCTCAGTAAGACTTTAATCCGATTTGGTGAGCAGAGCTCAGTAAAACTTTAATCTGCTTGTCTGCTAATGGGTGGGGTTGTGGTCACACCTTGTTGGTCGTTTGGCCTGAGGCTACCTAGCACTGGAGCTTACAGGCTCTTTGGTGGGGGCTAATGGCAGACTCTAGGAGGGCTCACACCAATGAGCACTTCCCAGAACCCCTGCTGCCAGTGCCCCTGTCTCCTTGGTGAGCCACAGCTGCCCCCCACCTCCACAGGCAACCCGCCAACACCAGCAGACAAGTCTGGTTCAGTCTCCTATGGGGTCACTGCTCCTTCCCCCTGGGTCCTGGTGAGCACATTTTTTTTGCATGCCCTCCAAAAGTGGAGTCTCTGTTTCCCCCAGTCCTGTGGAGGTCCTGCAATCAAATCCCGCTGGCTTTCAGGCTCTGATGCTCTGGGGATTTCTCCTCCCATTGCTGGACTCCCAGGTTGGGAAGCCTGATGTGGGGCTCAGAACCCTCACTTTAGTGGGTGGACTTCTGCAGTATAACTGTTTTCCAGTTTGTGAGTCACCCACCCAGCATGTATGGGATTTGATTTTAACTTGATTGCGCCCCTCCTACCATCTCATTGCAGCTTCTCCTTTGTCTCTGGATGTGGGGTGTCTTTTTTGGTGAGTTCCAGTGTCTTTCTGTCGATGATTGTTCAGCAGTTAGTTGTAATTCTGGTGCTCTTGCAAGAGGGAGTGAGCGCATGTCCTCCTACTCCGCCATCTTAATCCTATCCAGTACTTCTTAACATAATTAAGGATATTGAAAACAAGGAAAGCCTGCAAAGCTGCCACAGCCAAGAGAAGCCTGAGGAGACATGACAACTAATATAATGTAGCATCCTGAGTGGGATCCTGAAATAGAAGAAGGACATGATGTAAAAACTAAAATAATATGAATAAACTGTGGACTTTATTTAATGAGTGTATCAGTGTTGATTTGTTAATTGCAACAAAGGTATCATACCACTGTTAATGATAGGGGAAATTGGGTGTTAGATATATGGGCACTCTCATGTACTACCTTTGCAATTTTTCTATAAATCTAAAACTGTTCTAAAAAAATAAAGGTTATTTTAACAATAAGTAAATGTTTTAAATATGCCAATTAAAGACAGCTTGGTATAATGGATTAAAAATATGACTGAAGCATATGCTATCTGTGAGAAACACTTCAAAAATATAGAAATGGCAAGTTGAAAGTAAAAGGTTGAAAAATATGTATACCATACAAATACTAATAAAGAGAAAGTAGAAGTTGCTATATTAACATCAGAATAAGTAGACCTCAGAGCAAAGAAATTATTAGGAACAAGGAGACACTGATATAATTACACACATATTATACCAATGTTAATTTTCCTGTTTTGATATTATATTAAATGTAATATTAAGATGTAACCTTTGGAGGAAACTGAGTAAAGGCTATATGGGACCTCAGTTTACTGTTTTTCCAAATTTCTGTGAATCTATAATTATTTTAAGTAAAACATTTTTAAAAACTACTAGATATTTGTTAGAGCTTCTCATTCTACTTTTCAAAATTTTTGACTTTTCTTTCATTGGTTTCATTTCTCATTTCTCTATATTTTTTTAGGGGAGATTTCCTCTGTTTTTCCTTCCAATGAATTAATTCTTTCTTTAGCCATATCTTTTCACCTATCTCGATTTTTTTAAATGTGCATATTATATTTCCATCTCTCTTTTATTGCTAATTGTTTATTCTTATTTCATAACTTTACTGTTACAATTTATCCCTCTTATCTCTAATTCCCCCAGAGTAAAATTTTCCCTTTGCTACACATTGTCTCTTATTGACAGTAGAATTTCTCACATTCTATGATTGCTTTCTTCCATGTGTGGCTTGGCCGTGGTGGTCCACTATGAGGTGGTTTTGCAGTTGCTATGTAATCAGGCCCTACAGTTTTCTAATTAATCTCTTTGCTCTTTACATTTCCACAACACATGGCTCAAATCAAGCTCAATTTCTGAATGTCAATTTCCATCCATCACAGATCATTATTTATATTTGTGGCCAAAGTGAGCCCTAAATTTAGGCTTTCATCTAGCCAGAATAAAAATATGTTTAAATTTCCTTTTATGGAAGTCAGCTAGTTCTTGGCTTACAAATTTAGACTGTGATCCCAGTTTCACCTCCCTTTACACACAGGTTGCATTTTCAACTGTTATCACTGTGTGCTTGTTAAAACCCCACTCCTAAGATTTTCCTTCATAAGTCATTCCATTTCCAATTACTACCATGGATTTCTTAAACTTATCTGGTACCTGAATGTTTCCCTTCCTTGCACTCCAGATCAGCTATATTTTTGAAGAGAAAAATTAACTATTTTACTTGGCATACCTAAGCACTTGGAGCAGAAGAGGAAGATGTTTAATATTCTCTTAATATCATCAGTTTGTCCCAAAATGCTTCTATATATTACTATGTATTTCTGGGTTTATCTGAGGTTTTTCTTCTAAGGCATCAAACTTTGTATCCCTCATGACACCTATAATATTTCCTGGCCCAGAATGAATTCTTGTTGAATAAATGCATTAATTAAAGTTTTCGATGACTGGACAAGCATTTTCTTGCCACACCCTATTTTTGATGAATACCTCTGTTTAGACGTATAGCTCATACAAGATTTATTATCTCTAGATGTCTGAGATTCTGTTACTCACTTGTCCAGGAGTATAGAGCTGAATAAAAACAACACAATAAAGCATTCACAAAGTTATTAATTCTATCCACTCCCGAGTCTATACCACAGTCTAAACCGGCTCAATTCCTTCTACTGGACAGCAGCCTAGAGAGGATTGTCCTTACCCACTAATGGCAGAAGAATATTAGATTTCACAGTCAAGAAGGAGCCTCCAGACTCAAAGGAAGCAACATCTGAAAAAAAATAGAGGAATCATGGAAAGCAATGCAACAAAGAACTAATTCTGTTTATTTTTAGTGGTTGTGAAATATAACTTGAACAAATGTGTCAATGTGCTATATTCCCTGAAACTTTTTTTCCCCTTTCAAATATTCATTTTCAGGAATTGTACTAAAAATAAACTCAAGACTTTGGTTTTGACCACATGCTGAGAGCCTTATCTATTTTGGTTATTTCGTTACATAAAATAATCCTTAGTTGGCTCAAGATTATTCTGGCCCACACAAGGCTCTCTTCACCTGACACAGGTAAACTTTCCAGCCTCATCTGCCACTATAAAACCTAGTCTGTTCTCACATCTGACTTCTCAGAATTGCCTGGACAAGTCAAGCCTTCTTCATGTCTCTGTCCTCAAGTATTTCACGCTGGAAAAAAGATGGTATCCACCTTGTCTGCCTAGCATATACCTACCTACCCGAATTTCAGACCTGGGCTCTAAGCCTACCCCTTGTTGCTTTCTTCCTGGGCAAAGTCAAAAATTCCTTGGAAATCCTCCTACTAGACTTTTATTAAAGTCAATAATTTAACAATTATAAAATAATGTTGTGGATCTTTCTTGGGGTATAGACTAGAAAATTTTAAAAGCAGACATTTTTAGGGCACTAATTGATGCCTAGCAGATACCCAATAATATCTGATAAAACAAAATTATTTCCAGAAAGCTTTGTGCACAAGGACATTTTTTCATGGATTCTGACTTGGTAATGAGTAGAGAACTGACCTAGGTTGAGAGCTCAGCATCAGAAGCCCTCCGTTTGCTCAGGCCCTTCTGCTTCTTTCACTAGGACTCTTGGTTGCTTGATGCCTGCACCTGCTCCTTTCTGCCTTAGCTGACCAGTGAGTATTTGGCCTGTTACCAGAATGACCATATCATCCATCACAGAATGAAAGGAAGCAATGTTAATAATTATGCCAAGACAACAGGTATAAACTGGTGCTCTCCTGAGCAAACTAGGATGTGTGACCAATCTACCTATTGACTGCTTAGCCCAGTATATTTTGCCTGGTATTTACAGCCAGTATTTTTCTAACTGAAGGTCATATTCTTTTATAATAATAACCACTACTTACAGTACACCCATTATAGACTAGAGTCTATAATAAACCACTTCTTGACAGATCAGGAAATTAAGGCTATAGACTAAGTGACTTGGCCAAGACCACCCAGCTATGAATTGGTAGATAGAAGATTTGAACATGGGTCTGTCTGGCCCCAAGACATCTCTCCTTTTTGCCATGCAGTCCTTCTTTTATATTACACTAAAGGGTTGTATAAATTCCATTGCTGTGGGCAATTTTTATGATATAAAATCTCCTTTAATATAAGTAAGGCATTTTCTAGGACTTGGAACACTTTAGGAGGACTGAAATTTTTCTTTGTTATGATAAGACTTAACCTGAACAGCTTTGATTTTCATTTCTCACTGTACAATTTTCCAGGAGCTGCACACCTGTCTCTTCCTTTCTTTCTCTGTTATCCTTGCCCCTTTTATTCTTCTTTATTCATACCCCCCACCGCGATTAAAAGTCCTTTGCATGACTGAGAGTCTATGCACTTCTTGTTTGGGGAAACAAACTTAGGTGTTGATTCAGCTCTTCAGTATGTTAATATACAGAGCTCACAGCAATTTGACACTCCATACCTGATGAACCAGAAATTGGGTGAATTGTAGTTGTTACGTTTCCCCAGGTTGTCATAAGGTTTAGCACTTACAGACAAGGGGGCAGCTCCAGGGAAAAGACCAGTTTTTCCAGGGGTTAGAGAAACCCCAGGCTTGGCTCAGATTAATCCCTCCTGTTAGCACCACTTATTACTGTTACAGGCAGGGCTGTCCTCAGTGCCAGAGCTTCCCACCAACAGAGAAAAGCTCGGGGGCCTGACTCAGTGGCCACAAATTCCAGCTGTGATGTGGGAGAATGTCTGAGATAAGAGACAATAAAAGTAGTAGGAACTGTGAAAAATCTATTGTACGGGAGGTGAAAGGGGAGAGATTAACTCAGTAAGTTGTCAGCTCATTTTCTTACTGTGCTATCATGAGCTTTAACTAAAAATTAAAAAAAAAATCAGTTTGATCTCCTGTATTGGAGATGTATTTCAAGGCCTGTATCTGTCACTGAAATCTACAAAGTGTGCTTCAGCTATAAATCTCTGTCCTTGAATGTACACATGCAATTATCTTAGAGAGATCTGGCTTCCATAAAAATGACAATTGTCATTCCTAGTCTTGCTTTCCTTCGTATAAATACAGTGCTTATGTTTTAAAAATAACCTTCAATTGATAGGTAACAGAGAAATTTATGCCATTATCATATTAAATGTCATATCCTTAAGTGTATTTTGGTAGTCGGGGAAAAAAAATCCTTTTCTTTAAACTTTATTTCTTCCAGTGGGGCAGCACTGAAAAGTCATCAGTAAAATTACTTACAAATTAAATATTGTGAGATTCCATGGTCTAAACATTTTGGATTTTCATAAATCCTGACTGAGATGTCGTTTCTAATTATGAGTATATTAGTGACCTGAGATGATGAGCTGTTTCTCCAAGCTGCCAGGCAAAAACTGTACAATTCTGCCATTACCAGACTCAGTTTCCCAAACTCCAAGTTCTTACTGGTTAATGACTGTGCTCTGTATTTGAGATCTGGTAGTGCTTTTCAAATATAAGAACATAAACTAAAAATAAGTTTTATTACAAAAAGTAAGTCCATGTGGTAGGATCTAATAGTCATGGCAAACTCTCATGAGTTTTATACTCATATAAGTCAGACTGTGCTTCTGTAGGGCAGGGACTGTGCCTAGTATATTTACGGCACATTGTAAGCATTAATAAATGGTAGGTGATAGAGCAAACACACAAACACCTGTGGCCTAAGTCCAAAGACCATGTTCTCAGTTATTACGTTATACTGAATGAACATTTTGACATTTCCATGTTAACTAACTTCCAGCTTAATAGCTTTTGTTCCGCTTTTAATGCTAATAATACTAAGTGGTGGTTGTTACTTTTTTGAAGTTATTATTCTGTGTCAAACTCAGTATAATGTACTTGCCATACTTTATCTCGTTTTAATCTTTCACCAGCTAAGAGGTTGCTGTTACTATTCCGATGATACTGATGAAGTAATGAACTGTCAGAAAAGTCAGGAACCAGCCCCAGGTCATATATAACAGAAGTGTCATACAGAAGTTCTGATATATATATGATTTTAAGGAATTAATTGCCTCATTGCTGTTATGGGGCTGGCAAATCTGAAATGGATAAGGCAGGAGTGCAGGCTGGAAACTCAACAGCAGCTGACATTGCGGTCTTGAGGCATAGGCAATGGGATTGAGTATGAAGTCCTAACTTTGATGTCCACTAAAAATATTCTACCAAACTACATTCAAAAGGGAGCCCTCAGGGACCCACAGGGATGGTTTCCTAGTCTCCACCTCTACCCAGCCAGTACTGCCCTAGACTTGGGCAAGAGATGCTTTGGGTCAAAGTTCTGAGACAGGCTGGGGCCTGGGACCCGGGACCCTTTGCTGCAGTGTTTGCACCTGGACAAACATCTCCTTGAACAACAAAATACAAAGAAACTATAAGGGACTAAAAATAACTGTGTGCATGTATAGTTGGGGGAAATTATGGACAACAAGATACAGAAAAGGCCAACTGCCCCTTCTGACGAGCTGGAAGCAAAAGCATGGGGTCAGGAGCAAAAGCAGGGTACTGTCCATGCCCCCTGCACAAAACTCCACCAAAGGGGTGGGCAAATCACCTAAGCCACCCCTCTGGCCTGACCCCTGGACACACCCCTACCCTCACCCCATAAAAGGAACCATCTCACTCCACGTCAGCCAGCAAACAAGCAAGGGGAACTGTTAATTTGTTCTCTCTCCCCTCCTGCTGCAGCAGGGTCCCCATCAAAGCCTTGCCTGAATTTTTTGTCTGAACCCTTATCAATTTCTATTGATTAAGGAGGCTAAGAACCCTGCTTGGTAACAGTTCCACACTTATAGCACCTTGCCTGGGTGGCTGTAACCCTCCGTATAGATTACAGCCTGAGATCTCTGGGGCTGATGGGCCTATGCCAACCAGGAGGCTATGCCTTCTCTCTAGACCCTGGTCTGGGTACTCGGGACTCTGGATTTCTTTGCTCAAATGGTCTGAACCTGAACAGTCCTCTCCCCCAAGTTTTTAACCATCCAAGATTGTACCATAAGACCACTTTGCAGAAATTGTGGAAGCCTTTCTAACTGTGGGCTTGGTGCCCACAGAATGCATGTGAAGTTCCACTGTGAGAGATGGAACTGGGAATGGTAAGAAAAGGAGAGTGGACTCTAGGCTGGCTACCAGGGACTAGGGGCCATGAGCTGGCCTACCTCATTCCAGAATTTTTCATCACGAACTCTGAGGAGTCCAAGAATTCTAGATTTGAACATGTTCTTCTCCACCACTGTGAATACATATTTGACAAAGTAGGAGGATAGACTATGTTTATTTTAATGATCATTTAGTTTCACTTATAATGGTTCATTTGAACCCAGTGACAGGGCAAGAATAAAGATTCAGATGTAGAGAAACGGACTTGAGGACACCGAGTCGGGGGCAAAGGGGAATCTGTGATGAAGTGAGGAGTAGCATTGACATATGTACACTACCAAATGTAAAATAGATAGCTAGTGGGAAGCTGCTGCATAACACAGGGAGATCAACACGATGATTGGTGATGACTTAGAGGGGTGGGATAGGGAGGATGGAAGGAATCGTGGGAGGGAGGGGATATGGGGACATATGTATAAATGCAGCTGATTCACTTTGTTGTACAGCAGAAACTGGCACAACAGTGTAAAGCAATTATACACCAATAAAAACCTTAAAAAAATATATTTAGATGTCTGGTCTCCATTTGTACTCTCACCCTGGGCTCCACAAATGTGAAGGGTGAAATTCTCCTTAGGACTCCTTGATGATCCTTCAGGGCCCCCAAGGAAATGAAGAGGCTGAGCGCACAGGGCCTGAGGTTCCCAATCTTATCTTTAATCAAAGTAGTGCTTTTATTTGTTTCTCATTTCAGATTTTGTTGGAAAAATAATTCTACTGGCTTAAAAATAAATATTAAAACCTCCCAGCAATTATGATATTAAAATTTAAAGGGACTTTAGAAGTCTACTAAAACTCACTAATTTTATTAATGAGGAAACCGAGAATCACGGAAGATGAGAGAACTCTAACGTTCTTGCCTAGTGCTCTCTTCCAGCTTGGTTATGGTTCTGGCGTGCATTTGGCCAGGTTCCTTTAAGAAGCACTCTGAGGTGCAAAGATAGAACAGTTAAGTTTTCTTTAAGATACCCAGCATCCTTTTTCAGGTACCTCCTCACACCTATTTCAGTGGGTCAGTCATCCAGAGTTCTCTTCCCTTGTACCCGTATTTATTGAAATTTGAACATAAGAAGGTTCAACCATTTAGTAAGAATAAAATTTACATGCTACTGCTCCCAAGGGCAATGGCATTTTAAGCCTGTTCTCTAACTGTAAAATGAAGTATTTCATGGCGGGCAAATGAGGGAGGCATTTCGTGTGTACACTGGATTTAAAGCAGCAGGAGTTTTAGGGTTTAGGATATTACACCATATTTGTACCCATCAGGGTTCCTCTGGTGGTAAAGAGTTATTAATGATATTGGTTACATAGAAAGAATTGAAGTTTCTCATTTTTTCTATCCCTTCACGTTACAGAGAGACTCTAAGAGCAATAATCCCAGCTAACAGTGGTCTCAGATTTGCCATCCCCCTATCCACGAAGCAGTAGAATGTCATTGGAAGATGTCTGGAGATCAGAGGAGAACCTGTTCTACAGCAGTGGAATCTCCACCTTCTGCTTGAGAGACTAGAGGCTTAAGAGTGCATCCTCCCTGGACTGAGCACACATCCACAACCACTACCTTCCTCCATCCTTACCAGCTCATCACCATTTTTGGACTTGAGGCCAACAATTCTTTCCCCAGTCCTTCTCTTCTCCCTTTCAGAGCTTTCAGCTTTCGTCTGCTCCTCATCAGCACTCTTCACACATGACTGACCTCCACCTTGTGCAAAGCTCTGGGGCACTTGTTCTCACGGTGTCCTCTCCATCAAGCTTTCATCACCCCACATTCTCAGTGCTCATTCCCTCAGGGTTGTGATTACACTATTATGGCAAGGGGTGGGAGGAATGCTGGCATTGTTTAATGCTTCCATCTCTATATACTTATAGCCTAGAATCCTGGTCTTGAGGCTTTGGGGACTCAGAGCTCTTGGTGGATGACTTTTACATTCTGGTCAGGAAGCAACTCCATTGCTCTAGGCAGCACACGGTGTGGGACCCAAGAGGACAATGGGGAGAATGATGTGCACAGAGCATTGTTTCTGGTTACAGCACACCCTACAGGTAGAGGAACCCAATACACTAGTTTGTTGAGTTCAGGACAATGTCTTCTAATATACAAGACAGTACAAATAGGTAATAGGACCCAATTATATATGTTGGAGAAATCTACTGATGATGATGATGCTTCTAGATTCTGGGAAATAACAAAATGGGAAGAAAAAATGTAAAAGCATGATTTTGCTCTGTAAGAGTATTAACCATTACAACAGTTATACTGTGCTATCTGGTTTTTATACCTTACTACTTTACCAGAATAATTATGCATTTCCTTATGCATATTTCGCAACAACATTTTATATGTTTAATTTGATTATATACTATTTTCTCTTTGTTTATGTTCAGTTTTCAAAATATGTTGCTCAAGTATTATACTTTTTTTAATGCAGCATGATTAGTTGCCTTCAACTTTCAAAAAAACAATTAAAAAAAACCTGAATGTTTATCCAAAGCATAGTGATAATGCAAGATATCCAAACCAAAATCGTACGTGGAGTTTATATAACATACTTTGAAACTCCATGATATTTTGCCTGCATGTATTATAAAAATGTATATTAATAATATATGATGTGAAATAATGCATAATTTATTAAGTAGAGTATAAGCTTACTCTCTGAATTTGAAGTTAGGTTAAGGATGAGCTAGGGGACCATAAAGACTGCTAAACAATTGGATTTTCCACCACATTTCAGGTGGAAGAGAGCAGGACCCTGCCTTCCTCTTAGAAAGTCACCTGCTTATTAGAGAAGTCATAAGTGTTGTGGTTAAGAACGTAGTCTCTGAAGCCCTATTGTCGGGGGTTAATTTCAGTTATTTTACTTATCGAACAAATTACTTAGCCTCTCTCTGTCTTAATCTCCTCAAGTATAAAATGGAAATAATAACAGAACCTATGCCACAGAGTTGTTGTAAGAACCAAACCTCTTTTTACATATATTTTTTACCAAGCCAGTTTTACCTTTCTCAAAATGAGTAGGAGAGCTGGGAGCTCAGATAGTTAAAAAATCTTTGGATAGTTCTGGCAAGGGAATGTCATCCCTTATTTGTGATGAGTTATAAACAAAGATCAGTAGAATCCTATGAAAAGATTAAGCATCTTCAACTGAAGACTCCTACATGCTAGACTCAGTAGCTGTCTATTTATCCCAATGGACTTCAAGATTAAGTTCAAAGTTATTGTGAATATTGTTTTCTATTTGAACAGAAGACTGGGGTTAGACTATTAACAATTGTTAACAATTGAAGACTGTATTTACTTGCATCTAAGCATTATATTTCTTTAAGTTAATATATATAGTGAGTGTTAACAAAAGGTCAACACAGTAAGAGTGGCGTATGTATGTAAAAATTACACACACACACACACAAACACACACACATACGTGAATGGAAGCAGGTACTAAAATCAAATACTCAGTCTATTTGGAAAACCTTTCCACTTACACAGAAAACCACAGCCTAGGCACCATTATTCACCCAGACCCAGTGACAGGTATCAGAGCTGTAGATATGGTATCTGAAAGGAAATCAGCAGTCTTACACATGCAAACCTTGCAGACAAAAAAACTAAAAGTGATGGTGATTGTCACTTCTCCAGCAACTCTAACAAAATTTTTTCATTTCCCTGAATTAAGCAGGAAGAACACCAGGAATCCTACATTCTCAGCCTGCCTTTGCCTCTGAGCATCTCTGTGGCCTTGGGCTGATTACGTCACCTCTCTGAGCCTCAGCTTCCTCATGAGGAGATTTGATTAGATGATTGATAAAGCATCTCCTAGATCTAAAATTATATGACTTTGAATTCCTTACATTTGAGGAGTTTGAAGGAAGATAGAGACAAATTTTGACAGGAAATAAAACTTGTGGGACTGAAATAAAAGTACCAAAAGACCCAAAAGAAAAATATAAACTCCAGATGAAATTTCTTAGAAGTCTGTAATTATTTAACATTTTTTTAAAATGCTGTGTACCCTTGCCCAGTAATTTCTAGTTTTCGATACATTTTTTAGGAACACCTGAAAATTGTTAACCATGAACAATTATCATCCCTCATCACGTTTAACCACTTCTCTCTTTTTTATGTTGCTGTAAAAGGGAATAAAATCTTTCCTTTTGATGGGTGCCATTGCTTGATAAGCACAAGTCCCAAAATATGTCACAAAATAAGGCTATGGTTAATCTTTAAACCTGGTTTTTGCTGCTTTGAGTCCTTAAAATCAGGGGTGGAAGTTATGCTCTTAGAAACCTATTTCTTGATAACCATATTGGAATTTCATTACCAAAAATGTATTATGGCCTCCTAAATAAAAAAATAAAATTCTCCATGTTAGTGGATGGTTACTATATGTCAGACATTGTACTAAGCACTTATTTAGTCCTCACCATAACCTACTGCAACAAGCACTATAAAAACTCATTTTACAGATGAGGAAACTAGAATGCAGAAATTTTAGTCACAGAGTTGTAAACGTCAGAGTTGAAACTCAAAACCTTTGCCAGTTTGGCTTTAAATGTTATCCAATATCTTTAAATTATCATCATTGGCAATACTGTAAATGCTTTGTTTTCAATAGTTCATTTTAACTTGAATATATACCATGTTACTGGAATACTTCATAGTTGATGGATTTAGTTCTTCTGTGCAATATATGCATTCTTTCCACCTCTAGTGCTTTCAAATCTGCCACTAATCCATGACCATATCTTGAGAGTATATTAACAAATATCTAAGTGAACTTACTACGTACTAATCACCAACCTTTTACAGATATCAAGTCAATTAATTGTCATTCTAATAAAAAGAGTAGATACTGTTATTATATCCAATTTTACAGAGGAGAAAACTGAGATCAGACAGTGAATGGCTGGAACTGCAACTCAAATAGTCTGGCTCAAGAATCTGGGATTTTAACTAGTTTATTGCACTTGGGGTTTTTTGTTTGTTTGTTTGCTTGTTTTAATTTTTGATACTGTCTTCTCACTTCACAGTTTTAGAGGTTTGAGCTTAAATGAACTGCTCTGGCTATTGACAGGTACTTGCCAGCTCTCACAGGACTGAGTAGTGAGCTCACACAGGAATAACTACAAACCATCCCCAGTACTTGAGAATCCGTTGCATACTAGGCACTGGAACAAATGCCACAGGCTACACAAATTACAGAAAAACAAATTCCGGTGTATCATTCTTTTTATTGCATTTGATTAACATCTCAGATAATTTTGCAGTGATCTGCTTAGATGCTTTTGCAGTGACAAGAATTCTAGGAAGACAAGTAGCACGCATAGAGTTTAACTTCAAAGTTCATCCATGCTAGTTACTGAGTTAATTTTTCTCAGCATGGCAGCCTTTTCCAAAGGCTTTGAGTCTTTCTGGGCCCCAGTCTACAGATGAGCTCCTTATTTTAGAAAGCTCAGCTAACATGAAGGCCATCAGCTCACTGTTGGGTGGGGGGTCTTGAAAGGTGGGTAACTTTGACAACATACCAACTATATCAATTACACCCCCCTCCTTTTCCTAGCCTCTACGTTCCCTACTCCCCACAGGGTGCCTAAGAAAACAATCATGTTATATTAGCTTAGCTTTATGGAAAAACTCAACTAACATATTTAACGCACTGGCTATGGGTTCATTAAAGACTGCCTTACAAAGTTGGCCCTGATACCAAGCAATATGAGGAGGAAAAAGCAAATTGTATTGAAAAATCAGGAATTTCCAGCTGTTAGAATGAAACACCCCAAGGGCTGTGGAGATGTAATGTCTCAAGAATGGGAAGAAAATGCTGACAACATTGCATTTCTGATGGCACCCACAGTTCGTAGATATGCAGGTGATCCTGATGAGCTAAAGCTTCCTTCCCAGTTGGGGGACAGATGCTGTGACTGTGGTAATAGTGGGTGCATAAAGAGACCCCAGCAAGAGTGTAAGTGAAAGGGATGGAGCTTTCCTGAAGACATGAATATCAAAGGCGGATGCTGGTAGAGGACACAGTCAATCAGCTTAGCTGGTGATGGCAGGCTCCTGCTGTGATAAAAAATATGAAGCAAAATATGAGGAAAATCTGATAAAAAGCATATTTTTAAACTGCTGTGCTTGAGACAGCATGGTTTAGTGCCTGAGCTCTCTCCATAGTTCCGCTTCAAACTAAGCTGGCCCTGAGTACCTCTCCCTGCTTGGGAAGCCTGCTCCTCCAAGCCGGCACTGATATTTTTGGCGTGGTACTCTGGAGAAGTTTGCATTGGCACCCTCTGGATTGAAACTGGACTCTGGATAAACAAAGTTCTACGGTTCCCAGTGCTGCCAGACCCTTAAACTCCATAAACATCAGTATTCATCCCCTGCCCCCACCCAGTGAAAATGAAAAGAAAATGAAACTTCATTGGAGATTGTTTCCCTTGAATAAACACCAAACATACACTAAAAACCAAAGCTGCTCTCTTCTCTGATATTAAACCCAGTAACTACACTATGAAACCTAAGCCTATAAATTCAAGCTTGGGAAGGTAAAATTGTGGAGGGGGAGAAACCTAGTAAAACGTGTCCACGCTGTCCATGTATAGACCTTTTTCTTTTAAATGTTCTTTGGTATGATATAAACTTCATTCCACTGCAGTGAAAATCATTACACCCCACTGTTTCTGCGACGTCCCTCCCTTTCATACTCAGAGTGCTTGACTCAAAGGCATAAGCATTCCAGGTACAAGGAAATTGATGCCATTCAATATGTTAGAGTTTATTTTGTGTGTCTGGGAATGAGTGTTTCCCCCATACCTGAACTGATGAAATCTTTGAAAACAGATGTTGGGGCTGTGACATCCTGTCTAACAGGTAACCAGCTTACCAGGAGGCTAAGTGTCTGAGAAGAAGTTGTGTTGTTTCAGATCAGGCCCAATTTTGGGTTGTCTGTTTGCTCAGGTGGCCACCATTCTCCTAAATGAAATAATATCATTCAGGCCTCCCCAGCACTCTGGTTACAGTGACACCCTTCCCCTAGCCATTCAGAATGAAATTCAGGCAATGATGCTTTGGAACTGACAATGAGGTGCAAACATTGGAAAGAAGATTTTTTGGCCTCACCTCTTTATTCTTATTTTGCCTTCTTCTGAAAGTGGTATTAGCTTGCAAATAATGAGAGAAGAACTGAGTTTCAGTTCAGCATCCATTTAATGTTTTAATAGAGAGAAAGGTTTGGAATAGTTTGGACAATTAAAAGTAAACTTTTTAAAGAAAAGTTGTCTTATGCTTGAAAAAAAAATAGATCTTTTCCTGTTTAACAGAATGTTTTATATACCAGGGAGGATAAAGCTAATATAGCAGTGAAATAAATGAACCCTCAGCCCACTTGGCCAAATGTATCCCTTGGAACTGGATTCCCCAATTTTGTATTTGAAGGGAGTTTGTCTACTTTTCAGGATATTTATTTGTATGTACTTTTGTCCTTTCTCTCCAATCTATTCTATTAACAATACCTTTCTCTCTTTTTCCAAAAAGATGCGATTAAGGTCTTATCTTGTTTTTTTAATGTGGCTCTCTGTTTCCTTAATTTAGGTCACCACTACATTTGTGCCAAGCAGGCTTGTACTGGACCATCTTGCCACATCTCTTGGTGCACTTGCTGGACTACAGGGTCAATGCCTCCCAGCTCTAGGTGGGGCATACCCTTTCCTCTGACCCAAATTGGAAACAATTTAAACTTCGCTTGTGGCCTTTTCTTTCTCTTGCATGTTCTATTTCTGTATGTTCTCAAGCCTTCTTTTCCTCAGGCAAAGATAGATGAGAGTCACCACTTTTTATTGTCCTGGTGCCACAGGGTGTTTTATTCTGCAGATGATAGTCTTTCACACACCTGTGAACACACAGATAAACAGGATGGTGCATAAAACCTTTTTTTAAGGCTAAGATATGCCAAAGACACAGCTATGTGGGGCTGTGGGCTCCCATCCTAGCACAGCTTCCTCCACTATTTCCTCCAACCGCCTGCGTAGGAAAGTATTACTTGATGTTTAAATTTTACAATTGTCTATTAATTTCTATGCTAAACTGACACCCTAAAGAATCCATCTTAAACGTAGAGCAAAATAATAAGCCCATGCAGCTATAAGCTGCATTTCTGAGCTGACTGGTAAAAACAGAGTCCCAACTTTCTGATGGGCTGATATGTATAAATTGGTAACAATTAAAACAAGAGCTCTACTCATGTGCAAATGGAACACTTGTGATGTTAGATGTGATTTTTAAAAATTGTGTTGGCCAAAGGACAATTTCCCATTTGGGTAATGGAAGGGAGGATGGGTATCACAGTGAGCAGGGATTGGGTAAGCAAGATGAGAGAAAGAGAGGCAGAAAATAAATTTTAAGAAAGGCCCACAGACTGGTTAAGGCTTTGGGGATCTCTAATGTAGTCACTCAATAAATAGGTCCTACAAAATCAGATGATTATTTGACAGGGTTATCGTGTGTGGGTTCTCAGACTCAAAGAACACAGTATAATTAGTTCACTTATAAATTTCAACGAGGGTGAGCACAGCAAATAGAAACTAACACTAATTGTTGTCAACCACACTTACAATGGATAGATTTACATCTCAGAATGCCCATCTGTTAATTTAGAAGAGCAGATATATTTGATAAAAATATCTCTCTTAGCTATGTGGAACTGTGTTCTTCATAGAGAAGTCTTTTTAAGGAATATATTCAATGAGGAATGAAGCCGGATTGTCTTAAATATTATTGTCATCAAGTAACGATCAAGTGACAAATGTTCTCCAATAGAATCATAAACAAGGGGAACAGACTATAAAAATGAGTAACTAACTAGTGTCAGAGTGTACTAACTCTGCTGGATCACGCTGGATCGAGATGCATCTGCATTTCCTAAACTTGGCCTTTTTCATATGACTATAACATGGGGTATAGTTAATCAAGATTTAAAATTATTTTACATTATGACTCTTTAGTTTCCTCAATAAGGCTTAGGAGTCACATAGAATCATTAACAACCAAATTACAAATAGCATAGAGGAATATTTCCTAACAAATTTTTTCCAAAACTCTATTCTTATATTTTGGCTTGGTTAAGATAAACTAAGGCCACATATAGATATTTTAAAACTATGAACTCATGAAATAGTAATTGTTAAGAATCAAGGGAAGAATTAGAGAATAATTACAATTAAGTCCTTCTTCCCTTGCTTCGCAGAGAAAGTGGTGAAGAAGAGGCACGATCTACTTTGTTATTCTGAATCTTTCAGCTAATTCGCCTGATGTTGACCCCATTCCCACTCTCCTAGCCTGGAAATTTATGGTCCTACACTTGGCACTACTTTGAATGGAAAGAACCACTTGCTTCTGGTATTTCAAGCTCTGGATTTCCCTGTTATATTTTCCTGGTCAATTCAGCACTGTTTTCTGACTTTCACATTTTTTTGGTTTTTTGTTTTTGGGCTATTCCTGCTCACTTTTTTGATTCTACTAGCACTGTGTGGTATATGTATGTAAATATGCATATCCTGCCCTAAGGGGAACCACAAGAGGGAAGGAAGGTCAAGTCACATACGAAGTCTGCCGTTTTGAATGAGGCTCTCTCTCATAAGAAAGATTTCCTGGAGAAAGACTACTGTAGTCTCAGTATTGGTGTAGAAAGTGGCCAGGAGTGTTTGAGTACACTGCCATGCTTTTTCTTAGTAGTTCTGTTCATTTTGTACTTTGCCCTGTTTTCTGTCTATTCTTACATTAAACCATTATTCTGATTTTCACAGCTTTATTGTATTCTTTTATACCTGCTAATACAAGTTCCCTTTATTTTTCTTTTTTTCTTAGTTATTAGTAGTAGTATTTTTTCTAAATAATCTTGATCTTTTTTTTTTCATTGATGCAATTATACTAACTCTGGGTACGCATGCAACAGGTCTTTGACGTGTAAAAATATAAATCAAACAATTTTATCATCATTTCAGGTAATACATATTTTAAGTTAGTAAAGTAGATTTATAAGACATATAATAATATTCCATTGACTTGGGAAGATGTAGTCATGACACTTCATTATTAGAAGGGCTGCAGGACATGTTTGAGGGGTTTTTAAAATTTACAAAAGACATCAAAATTTACACTGTATCATAAAGACTATAATAAATTTAAAAGTAATTTCAATAAAAATCTCATTTTCAACATTAAAACTTCTTATCCAGGAATATGATAAATCACTTCAGGTATTAAAGACTTCTCATGTCTCAGTAAAATTTTTTAATTCTTGGTATTTTTATATAAACTTGTGTATATTTTGATAAGCTTATTTCTAGATATTTTATATTTTTGCTGCCTATTAAGAATGATATTTTTATGCCATGATTTCTAACTGGTTTTTATTGAAAATCTATAAAAGTTACTTTTTATATAATTATTTTGTAAATGATCCACTTACCAAATTAGTTCATATTAATTTGAATATGTTTCATTGATTCTTTGGGGTTTTCTAAATAGGAACTTATAGGTAAAAAATTATATCATAGGCAAATAGTTTCCCTGTCCCACTATTCATATATCTCATTCCTTCCCTTGTTTTTAACAGAGGCTGAAATTTCCGTTGGTTGTAGTTTTCATTCTTGTCTTGTTCTTTATTCAGTGATAATGCCTTTTGTTTTTAACCATTAAGCATAATACTGGCCAGAGTTATTTATTTATTTATCATTCTCTTTTTCAACATAGCTGAGTATTGAGAATTATAGAAATACAAAAAGTAAAACAAAGACCATTGATAAAGTCAAGCAATCTCAGTAAAAATACTTGGCAAAAATGATTCTGGGATTTATGCAGGAAGGAGAGTTCTTAAAAATAGCCAAAGTCTTTTACAAAAGAACACTGAGAAGGAATTTTATATATTTGTACAAATATATTTTGTTTTATATATTTATATATATTTACATAAATATATTTATGAAATGTAGTAACAAATATAATTACAAAATTATGATAGTGTTCATTTATTCACTCAATATATACCAACCGTACAGTCGCTAAATTTAGCAGATAAAAATATAGGACACCAGTTAAATTTGTATTCAAGGTAAACAATGATTAATTTCTCTTAGCATGGCCATTCAACATTTGGAACACAGTTATACTAAAAAAAATATTCATTTTTATTTGAAATCCATATTTTACTAGCACATTAACTGAATGCCTGTATGTATACATATGTACATATATGTGTACCCTGTGAACACTGAGGTACAGAATGGAAAAATAGACAGAATCTCTGCCCTCATACAACTCTCAGAAATAGCAGAAATAGATCAATGATATAAAGTTCAAAAATACGTCTGGGTGTATTTGAGTACTTAATATATGATAAAAGTAGTATTTCAATGTTAATGGGAGAGCAGATAAATTAGTTTTAAAATATCAATGGTATAATTGGTTTTCCATTGGAAAGGGAGCTAATAAAGCTAGACTGCTACCTTACAGTTAAATTCCTGGCAACTAGGAAAAATAAATGAAGAAAATGTAAGAACACATTTTTATTTTTTTAGGAAGAGCCAGATATTTCTAAACAAGATGCAAAACTGAAAATATACGAAAGGAATATATTGGTAGATTTTACATTAATTACGGTTTCTTTGAACAGGTCTATAAAGATAAGTAATAGATTGGTAGAAAATATAAGAATAAAATATTAGATATCAATATTAATTTATAAATGATTTCTACAAATTAAGAAAAGTCAAAAATGAACAATGAGAAACTATGCATATAGAAAATTTTAAACCTAAGAAGTTTTTGAACACATTAATAATGAAGAAAATTCAAACCAACAAGTTGTCAGTTTTCACTTTTCAAATTGATAAGAACAAAGATAAAATATGTAATTCTGACAAAAACAGGAAAGTCAAGCACTCCATGAAGTATTTTGTAGACTGTACAGTGATGTGACACAATTTTTTTCAGAGAATACTTGGCATTATTTAACAATATTTTGTTACTGTACACTTTGATTCTGAAATTTTGCTTTTAGGAATCTCATATACCAAAATATTTACACGTGTACAAACATAAATTTCAATGATCATAGTTTCTGCATTGTTTGTACTAAAAAATAGAAACAATATAAATACCCGCTGTAGGAGACTGAAAAATGGCCCCCAAAGTCACCAAGTTCTAATGTTTGGAGCCTGTGACCTTTACGTTCTATGACAAAAAGAAGACCATAATTTAGTTCTAAGTTTAACTTATAAATTAGAATATAATTTAAGTTCAGGATTTCTAGATGGAAAGATTATTTTGAATTATCCAGATGGGCCCTAACTAACATCACAAGTGTCCTTGTAAGATGGAGGCAGAGGAAGATTTGACACACACTGAAGAGAAAGCCACATGAAGATGGAGCAGAAAGAGAGTTGAAGATGCTGTCTTTGAAAATTGGAGTGATTTGGCCACAAGTCAAGGAGTGCTGGCAGGCATCAAAATCTGGAAGGAGCAAGGAATGGATTCTCCCCTAGCACCTCTGGAAGGAGTGTAGCCCTGCCAACCAATTGATTTTAGCCCAGAAATACCAATTTCAGACTTCTGGTTGCCAGAACCATGAAAGAATAAGTTTCTGTTGTTTTAAGTCAACTCGTTTGTGCTTATTTGTTACAGTGGCCGTGGGAAACTAATATACCCACCAAAAGGGGAATAGTCATATAAATTATGTTCTGTTGATATATGGGAATTTAATCATTGTAATAAATGGTGGGTTTATATATTTACATGAAAAAATTTCTAAGATATAAATTTCAGCTGCATATTTATAGCATAATCTCGTGTATGTGAAAAAGAAAATTAAACCTATATGTGTGTACATATAAATATGTAGATAGGTACTTGTCTAGATGCTATTTTTAAATGCAAAGTGCAATATTTACCTATAGAAAGGGTGTAGGTTGGAGGGAGAAGGAAGGGAATTTTCACAGTATTATATTGTTTAGGCATTCTGCAATATGCATATATTTGTATAATATTTCTATCATTTTTAAAAAGGAAAAATGTGGTAAGAATTTCCCCCAAACTACATTTTTACAGATTCCAAATATCCAATCTCTTTGACTATTTATTAAATATTTGTCTCCTTCACTAGACTTAAAGTTGCTTGAGAGTAAGGACTTTGTTCACTTTTGTCTCCAGCACCTAATGCACTGATGTCATATACTATACTCTTAAAAAAATATGTATGGAGTGAATGATTGGCTGTAATCTCTATCAGCAGCAGCCAAAGGTGAGTACACCCATGAACTGACAGCAAAGGTGGGCAGTACCTTAAGAAATGACAGTACACACCTTCGTTTCTCTGGTCCTTTCCCTCCAAAAACATGACAGCAGCAGCAGTTTAAGCAGGATACATCCAAATGTCCCACCTCTGTTTCCATCAGATAACTAGCTCACTGTCATAAGCTTGGGATATTCTGAGGGGGTCCCAGCTGGTGCTGCTCTGATTGTAATGCCAAGGACAGAGTCTTGTCATTCAGAAGTAGTGTGGTGAATCAGTGCTCGCAGACACAGGGCAATTCCAGAATGCCATTTGTTAGGAACAAGTATGGCTCCTTTCCTGCAGAAGTTTCCAGGGCAGAGGCCAATGTCTTTGCCATCTATTCATCCTTGAGGAGACGGGCTTGCATGGCTGAGGCAAGGTAGGGAATTGAGCCAGTTGACTGACTTGGGCGATTAGTGTCTCATACTACCTGTGGCTGCCATGGACAGGGTCGGTGCAGACTGAGTGCATGAAGGCCCTGGTGCATGATGAGTTTAAGGAAAAATTAGCCTGGAAAAAAAAATTGCTTGGCTCTCAAATGTCTAGCGATATTTATAGAAGTTGTGGGTTAAATTTCACTTCACTGACTTTGTCCTTTACGTTGACAAGTTGGATAAGATGATCTTGTTTTTAAAATAAATTTTTTTGCTTAGGTATTTCTCTGGCAGTTTTGTATTACAATTTAAAAATAGACTAGCCTATGCCTATACTCATGTTGGCTATAGTATTTTGAACTTGATTTCTGAGACTCCTGACAGTTTTTGAAAGATTTAACAACTGGCAGCAAGAAAAACTCCCATAGAATCTGTTCTACAAAATTTTTTCTCCTGAAAAAAAAAAAAGGCATCATTTAACAGGTAATATATTGCAATAAAAATATGGTTACGCAATAATGGTTCATTAATATGACAAATCATACCATAACCTTTTCTATTAAATGTGGAAAGCTATTTATTGAAATGAAGACATCTTCTTCCTTATGGTGCATTTCCATAGTCATTGGTTTGAAAGGATTTTTTTATTATTATTCAAAACAGTCATTTTGATTTGCACAGGAGATAACAGTTGTTCATGACATTTTTATTTCTGCATAAACAGATTTCCATTTTGGCGAAGGTTAATACAGTAGGAATTTGTTTTTACTTTTGGATATACTATGATACCACTAGAGCACTTTGTTTGCTATGGAACCGCTAATTTATCCTTTATGCCTTTACGATCTTGTCAGGGCGGCATGTCTCCCTTAGTTTTTCTAATCTAAAATAATCCCAGTGAAATCCTTTGATTGTCTGTTTGGACCTGCTCCATTCCTAAAGCAGGAATGTAATGGGCTTTATGGCACTACTTGGGAGTAATTTATCCAGCAGAGTGACTATAGATACTTGTTTTAATAAGAATATGCTTTATGGTAAGTGGGGACTGCTATTTAATTAGCCAAAGGGAAAGTAGTTCATGATACAATCTGTTCCAATCATCTTGGACATTAAACAAAAAGTCAGGCTAAGTTATTTATGTACATGCACTTTATTTGTAGTTGCTTTGAGCAAACCTCTTCTCTGAAACTTTACAGCATTTTCTGAGTGAGCTGAATTGTAGCGGGGAGGAACAGGGGAAGAAAAGGACATGAGAGCATCCTATAAAATTTTTGAAAAAGAAACAGAAGGTTTACTTATTGCTATCAAGGTTGTAAGTACAGCCATACCCAATGGAAACCAGGCAGAGAACTATGATTTATCCTCTGCCATTTGGTAGTTTGCCTCTTTAGTGCATTGTTGGTGGGAGAATGTTGCAGGATGTTAGTGAGGTGTTATGGGCCTCTGTGTGTGTGTGTGTGTGTGTGTGTGTGTGTGTGTGTGTGTGTGTGTTCCTGTGAGTCTTTCCCTGAGATCTCTGTTGCCTTCGACAGAAAGATGTCTCTGAAAATTTACAATTATGGTCCTATATCTTTTATTATAGAAAAGTAAAAGAGGGGCTTCCTAGGTGGTGCAGTGGTTAAGAATCCACCTGACAATGCAGAGGTCACGGGTTCGATCCCAGCTCCAGGAAGATCCCACATGCCACGGAGCAACTAAGCCCGTGTGCCAAAAAAAAAAAAAAAAAAAAAAAATTAAAAAAAAGTAGAAGAAATTTAAGATATTCAACAGAAATCCAATCATTTTAATTCTTAGAGCAAAATTAAGCATATGGACACATTTTAAGAAATTTTTCCTTCCTAACAAAATTATAATGCTTATATAATGGATGTAAGTAGTATTTATTACTAATTGGCTAACACTTGGGGCAAGTAAGCAATTGATCATTCAGAGGATTGCCATAAGTGTGTTTATAGACGAATGAAAAAAAAAGGATACAAAATATGAGACTATATTCCTAGAATATTACTTCCCAAATTATGGTTCGCTCAGTAGTTGTGTTTTTTTCTCGCTTCTTAGGTGTCACCTAGTCAGAGTCACCTGTTATAGACACAAAGAATCCAGAAACTGGTGTCTGAAGACAATCATGGTTCCACTACACTTCACTCTCAGGTCTTTGGGAAACGTGGCCTAGGTGCTCTCTCCACTTCTTAGCCCTGCACAGAGGATCACGTGAGCTAACATTTGTGAGTGCCTTTTGCAGAGTGAATGTCTAGTGTAAGTCAATACTTGCTTGTAAAACTCTGTAAGCATAAGGTTTGGATTATAATCATGTTTGCACATCCCCGCGCAGGGGCTTCTGCACGGTCCAGGCTCCCTGAGTGGAGTCTGGGTGAACTGGTGTTCTGCTCTCCAGCGGCGTGGAGCTTCTTGCCCCTATTTCCTACCACCTTTATTATTTTATCCCTAGTATGTCTTGCTCTTTGCAAAATAACTTTTAAAACTACAACTCAAACTAAAGTTTTAAATCATGTAATTTGTCTCTGCTGTCTAAGCAACAAAAGCATTACCTTCACAATTCACCTGTCTCTCGTTAGTAAGGCAAAGATGTGGTGCCCGGCCTGGAGGCATTGGGAGAACAACATGGGCCAGAGACTCTGATGGCTGTCCAGCAAGTCAGCGTTAAGGGTTATCCTACAAAAGACCACTGTATAATTTTCACATTATTTTCATTTTACATCCTTGATTTCTCTTCACAATCAGCAGGTTTTCTCCCCCTTCCTCTGTTCTCCTAGGGAAGTCTTTTCAGCTGCCTAAACAAAGCTTCAAGAATGGTTGCATACTGTCATATCCTAGAGAGCTCAGAGAGGTTACAAAAGGCTTAGGAGTCATTACTGGTTTAACAGTTGACTGTCACACAGTTCCGGTCATCAGGAAACAGGGGCAGTGCAATTGCCCCATGAAATCAGACTGGTCAAGTCTGTGTTTAGTGCTTTTAACGTAAGAAGACAGAAAAGGAAATACTAAAGACCAAACTTTCCTTCAACTCTGCAGTCTCACACATCTCTCAGTGACTTGGAAAGTTTTCTGACATGAGACAGTGTGCAGAGCGAGCTAGTCACTCCCCTTCCTCCTCCCGAAGATGTGTAAACAGCTGGTGCCTGCAACCCCGCCCCCCTGTTGGAGGGAAGTAAATGCACGACTGATATTAAACAAATACAGGCTTGTGCCAGGAACTCAGAAAATATTCCATATACAACATGACAAAGGGCCCATCGTGGTTCATGATCATTTCAGGTGTTAGGTGTCAAGGTTTGGGGTATCAGAGTTAATAATTTTCTAAAAGGCACTTATTTGATTTTTCTTTGGAATTCTATAGGTTCTTTTGCTACAGTTTTCTTAGCATGGCATCATACCATTGTGACAATTGTGGATTACCATAAAGCTAGTGTTCTTCAATCTTTGTTGGTTTTAATTATCAATTTGATTCACTTGCAAGTGTCACATTATTTTTAATCTTTTCCTAAGAAATCAATATGACATCATTTTTCACTCAACCCGTGATTGCAACTCTCTGGCACCAATCTAAGCTGAGGTGGGGATAAAAGTGAGTCTGAGCTCAGCTCCTGTTCATTTCACTGGTGTTCAGTGGTCCGGGCTAGGCAATAGGAAGCTTGAACACATAGCCAGGAACACAGACATCTCATCATCAAGTAACACTTATGAAATGAGGCTGAGTGGCACTGGTCTAAGTGGTGAGTGGAGTGAATTAAACATTCTATACCTGTCTCCCAGGTGAGGCTAAGTGAGCTGGGGTTGCTGTCATCTTGTTATACAATAGCTAGTCCACTGATCTTTTGACAAAATTGAATAAGTACAAAAAACAAAAAACAAAACAAAAAAACCCCTGAAAGTCAAGAAACCATAGAACTTAATAGGAATGAATTAGATGGGCTGGTGTCTTTTTTATAGTCAACTTTGCAATGCTAGGGGTTCTGGAATCCTCAAGAGTTTAAGAAGAGTGGAAAGGATATCTAACTCTGTATCAGGATTTATGCTTATAGTTACCATTATGGTGTTTTTCACATTGTATGGCTTACTTTTGTCTTTCTCACCAAACCACAAGCTCCTGGAGGGCAGATTTCATGTTATTTCTTTTTTTTTTTTTTATCCCTAGTACCTTCTACAACTTCTGCAGCAAGAAAATGCTCAAGACCTGTTCCACATTGGATGAATAACGTGACTAAATGAACGAATGAACAAACACAGCTCAGTCAGAAGCAGGACCATATCCTAGCTGTTCTTTCTTACTAGCGACACTTCACACCTCAGATGATACTCTTTCCTATATAAGTAAACTTCCAAAAAAGAAAATTGTTATAATCACATTCAACATGGAGCTCAACTTGAAACTGCTGCATTAAAATGATTATCCTGCAGGAACCTGAGTGTCTTAGGAATAATTAACATCCTGGGCCAGTTGGTGCTTCTGTTTTTTCTATAGGAGGCCCCATATTATAGACTTCCTAACATTATTTTTTAATGGGAAAAGGGAAAGTATAAATTATGGAAATTAAAAATACTAATGTTTCTATTTGTCCTATTGTTCATAATCATAACCCAATTTTTAATGTTCTGTGCTAAGGGCTTAGTATGTATAATCTGAACTTTATTCTATTTTGATTTGGTTAAACATTTTGCTCTTTCTTGCTCTGGGAGGGCAACGAAAATAAGTCATAACCTGTTTGGTAACATGTTAGAAACAATCTTTAAAAAGTTGAATTCTTTCCAAGCACCCTTGCATCAATTACTTCCTTTCTCTCATGTCAGCCATGGAAAGAGGATAGGACAGATAGTATGATCTCCATTTTGCAGAGAAAACTGAAGCTTTTGAATCCGTTTAGTCCTTGGATAGGACACCAGCTACGCATGACCCACAGGAGGTACTGGATCTACAAAGCGAAACATGGTTTCCTCTCTAGCAACTCACAGCCTAGATGAAGCAGTATTGCCCTTAGACTCAGGTAACCAGAGCCCCTGCACTAGACACTGAGCTTTAGAGGCCCTACTACTCTCCTCTGACTTTTTTTTTTTCCATAGGGGCAAAGAGATGTGCTCACCCAGAACTTAAGCCACCATCCCTTCTAGACTACACACCAGATACCTGAGACCCAGAGCTCCCCACTCAGTGAGGAAATCCTACTTCCTGGGCTGTCTGTACCACTAACACCTAGGACAGGTAGGTTTCTGAAAAAAAAAAGCCCACAAGGCACAAGAAAGAGCAGAGCAAAGGATGGAAAGAGAAGAGTAGATGGCTCCAGGCAAAAGTTAGGGACAGGCCTGAGAAGGGGAGATAAAGTCAGCAATTACAACGCTGCCTATGCTAAGAGGTATGATGGAAGTGAACAGAGAATCCTATGGCAAGACGGAAGCAGGACATTTAGGAGCAAGGGTGGAAGGAAGAGATGTTAGCCACGGCTCTTAGAGAAGCCAAGTTGTGGAGACTGCATTAGAATTATGTTATGGGGGCAGAACAGAAAAGGAAGGTCTTATAGTAAAGGGAGAGATGTGTAAAGGCACAGAGGCGTAAGATCACTTGGAGATTCATGGACCTACAGTTTCTTCTATGTGGCTGAAGAAACAGAGAACAAGGGGCAAAAGTAAGTTGGAGGGGAGAGATGGACAATTGTTGCTATTTAGCTGCCAACATTCACTACCTTTCTAATGGCAATATGAATCTGATTTTATTTAGGTTCTTTCCATTGGTTGCCATTAGACAGGACTAAAAGGATGCCCTGGTTTCTATCAGCCTGAGAACAAAAAGAATGACAAAAAGACTGAAAATTGCTGAGGTCCTTGTGTTTACAGAAGCACTCCCACGTAGAACAATCAAGCAGCTTCTCACTTTGGGCCCTTTTGGAAGAGCCTGGTTCTTCCCAGCACCTAATCTGGTTCTGCCACCTTCCATTCTAACCTATCAGCACCATGCATCCTTCTAACAAATTTGATTTTTGATTAAATAAATCATAGTTGGTGTCAGTTGTTTGAAATCGAAGAGCCCAACCTGACATTAGAAGAAAGCATAGCCTGATTATCAAAGGCCTTGAATGCCAGTTATGGAATTTGGACTTTATTGTGAAGGCAATGAAGAATTGTAATAAACATGAATGAAATGGCTAAATAACTTGCCAAAAGGTCTGGCCACTCTAACTTACCAATTTCCTAAGGATCTGGAATTCTCCATGGAGGTAATATGTTAAACACACAGCCCTCAGTAGGACAAAGAAAACATGGTAGCTGTTATTATTCTTCCTATTACCATTAAGTCAATATAGCTTTCCAGATGACTTAATTTTGCTCATGAATGAATGAATATTGAGCTCATAGCACTCTCTGTACTTTCCCTTTTATATTTGGAATGTGAAATAATAATTGCTACCGAGATTAAGACATTTATAAATACATAGAAGTAGTACTGTGTATGCTTTCTTCTTTGTGATTTTCATACACTTTTACATGTTCTGTGTATAATTATTAAGAATAGATTCTCGAACAATTAGTTAAGTGAGAATAAAATTGTTCATTCTGAAACCATGTATTTAGTATGATTTATCTGTCTACCTTGACCAAAAATTATTTTTGTATGTTTTAAAGAGGAAAGGTAATTGTGATACATTTAACTCAGACTAATTTATTCATTCATTTAGCAACTATTTATTAAGGTATTTTAATGCAAGGTACATTTTATGATGACTCACCTAGGTAATTCTTAAACATCCAGTGAGTGACAAAACAATTCTGTGCTGTGCATTGTTTTATAATCATTCTGACAATTCTAAGGTTAGTCATTTTGAATCAAATCTCTTCAAATCTTTGAAAAGATAAATGTTCCAGGGATCTGGCATATCCAGGAAATGATGTGTGACTGTCTGGGGGTGTGTGCGTGTGTGCATCTCTGCAGTTTTTGCAAATATGGGGACCACAAGGTAAAAATGAAACCTTGATGCCCTTATGACTTTATTAACTATTGTACTGAAGACAGCAAGCCTACATGTTTTGAAATTTACAGTTTCCTGGAGCTTTTCCACAAACAGTTTTGACGTAGTATAGAATACTTCATCAACTGTCACCCAAGGCGATTTGAAGGAAATGCAGGAAATGTCAGGGTCTATTTTGAACCTCGAAAATGCAAGGTCTTCTCTTTCACCATGATGAGGAAAAATAAACCTTTTCCTTCTAGAGAAGATCTATGGAACACTGAGGTTGAAATTCCAAGCTCTGCATTACTAAGATTTCTGGACATCATCACAAAACTGTTAAGGAGCATTTGCAAAGCTTGCCAGAAGACAACTTTAGTGAGAACTGGAACTTTATGATCGTAGATATTACACCTGGCACCATCTCATGGTTAAAAATGAATTTGGAAAGATACAAGGACTTAATTAGCAAAGCAATGACGAATAAGCAGCATTCCAAAAATCCTCATCTTCTGATACTTTGATATTTATAGCTGTCTGACTTTAAGGAGGATGCCTAATCTTATTCAGTCTCAGTCATCTCATCTTTAAACAGAGCTAAGAATACCTACTTCTTAAGTACTGGGATAATTTCATGAGATAACATATATAAAGTGCAAAATGAAATTCCTGGCATATACTAGGAGTTGAATAGATGCTGTGTCCTTTCTGCTCTTGTTAGTGCCTTATATGATTTACTCCTAGGAGAAGGTAAGGCTCTTTGAAAAATGGCATTTATTTTACCAATAGTAGGAATAAGAAAGTTCTCCACCAATTACTGAAGACCTACTTTGTTCCAGAGTAATAAGGTATTATGTATCTATTGAATATAAATTAAATCTTATTATCTTCATTTTGCAGATAAAGAAAATAAAATCCAGAGAGGCTAGATCACTCGCTTAGGAACACAGAGCTAGTAAGTGAAGCTGCATGTGATTCTAGGCCTGATTCCAAACCCTCTACTCTTTCCATTTGTCCACAAATAACAGTCAAGAGACTATGATTAAGAAGCTAATCAATCATTTATACAAATGACTATAGAAATGGATACAACATCAAAAGTGTTTAAGCATTACAGACATCTTAATAATGTCTACATTTTTCTTTTACTTCTGATCTCTATTAATGACAAAGATTTTATTTCCGAATTTTCTTAAAATCTCTTGGTTAAAAAAATCAACTTAAGATTTGATATTTACAAACATGCCCATCTAAATTTTTTTAAGGAGTGAATTTTCTCATGATGTCTTATTTGCAAATACACACATACTGCCCCTATACATACAGGATATTGTGAGGATTTCTGGTCTAATAGGAGCAAGCTGGAGGAGGAATTGAAGCTAGTATTTATACCTTAATTCCCTGGGTTGGAGTGTTAATATATGAATATCACTTGGCCTCAGGGTGCAGTCACATGAGGCATTCTCAGTTAATTTCACTATTTGATAAAAAGTCAAGAATGTCTTATCAGAGGTCCTTCCACAGGGGTTTGTCTTCCATTTCATACTGTCAGTAGCCTTTACAAGAAGGCTTGATAAATTCTCACCAATGATTATGATCCACTGTACTTATATTGTATTGTCAATAATTATATATGTGAATGTATATGTGGATGCCCACCTACACCAAATGAGAAGGGCTACAGGTTTATTTTCCCAGCTGATTTTTCTGAATAACTATTTTTCCTCATTGTATCTATTATGGAGAGCAGTCAGCTTTATTTTTCCCTCGCTGTTCTCTCTTTCTACCTGCCTGGTGAGAGTACCATGGTCTGAGTGGGTACCCTCTGTAATCTCAGTGCTAAGCACATTGGTATGCTGTTGTAACTTGCCATTTTCCCCTCTTAAAAGTCTTTCTGTACTACATTATAAATACCAAAAGAATGTCAGTAGAAAAAACACATAAATGCATGTTATTTTGTTTTTAAAGACTTTATAAGAGGTTGAAATTTTTCGGGGGGAGATTGGGACAAGAAGAAGTATTGTTTTCAGTTTTGATTTCATGTTGACCAATATTTTTACTATGGGTAAAATTAAAATGTATATATCTTGGTAAAAACTCAGTAAAAATAGATCACTTTTGCTGGAAGATATATTTCCTCCTACTGCCATCCATTAGCACTTGCTTATGATGACAAATTCAAGTTTAGGAATAAACGATTTCTCTTTGGCTTTTTTTCCTCTAAGGAGAGAAAGTGAATTTTCTTCTTTAATATCTGTGAAATGTATATGGAAGCCAATCTTTGGGCCTAGTAGAATGGGTGATAACATCATAAGTCAACTAAAAGAAATGAAATGAATGATGAGACTTGAGTATATTGGAGAGACTGAATATATTAATAAATGAAGTCTAGTGAGAAATGTGACAGGGTTGGATTCCTACATCAAAGAAACCAATGAGATCCCCTATTCATGGCAAACAATTAATTTGTTTCTGATTAGTATCGATAATTATGCCAACCCTAAAATGGAAGTAACATATGAACACAGTACTGTCTAAGAATTGAAGCCTTGGAATGGTTACTTCTTGAAAGCACAAAATCTCTTTCTTTGAGAAATTCATGAGAAAAAGTTGAACAACAAAATTTTTAGTTGGTTTAAGTACTCTTTAGACCAAAATGTGGTAGTTGATTTATTTTAAGTATATGTGAACATACTACGCTTAATACATGATAACATTATAGAGTAAGCTAGAGTTGCCTTTAATCCCAGAGGTAACCGCTATTCTGAGTTTGATGTGTATTCTTCTAATCCTTTTTTGCTGCCTAATCCCACTGATTTGTGTTGTGATATCTTGACTAAAAGAGCATGTATGATTATGGCAATAGCATTGATTTTCAGGTATGGCTTGTAGAATTAGTCTCATTACTTTAAAGTCAGATCTTGTATAATTCATTTTTGTAATTCTGTTTAGTATTTCCCCAGGCCTTCCAAGGCTTAAAAAGAAACACACAACAGGGAAATAACTCCTGAGGCAGCACTCAGATGGCGGGAATTCTACAATAGCTTATTAAATTGGTCTCCTAAATCCTGAGTGGATGTAGTAAGATGGAATTTCAAAGGATGTTACAGTGTATTGAATACCATTTTATTTAAAAGAAAGCTGAAATTCAGAAAATTAGATCTAGCGGGGCTCCTATGGGAAACCTTTTTCTTCCACCTCTCATCACCTCTTAGTATCTTGCAGAGAAAGGGAAGAAGAACCAAGCATCAAACTAAAGACATTATCCAAACCTTTGCTCTTGCTCACTCGAAGTCAGCCACTCTACTCTTTTATGACGCTGCTTGGGCAGAGAGTTATTATTAGGATTTATAAGCAGTCCCATGATAGACTTAGATTTTTTAGGTGTTTATAACTGTCATAAAAATTTAGTATGGCATGCAAGGTCTCAACCTGGCAGTAAATTTTGCAATAATACTTCTCTGTATTGTAAGAAAGTTGTTTGTCCATCTTCAAGGAGTTGGACGATGGTGGAACAGAATAAGAATTTCACCATACCAGGAAAATTTTGACACTGGAAGGAAGAAGCTGTCTTGTTTTACACAAAGTGTTTTAAGTGCCACAAGGAATGGTGATATATTACAGAGTAACAGCAGAGGACATTAGAACACAGAACAGCTTTGCATTTACCAGCTACTTCACTTTGGACAAATTAACCTCTCTGTCCCTGAAATTCCTTATTTTTTGCACAATGAGGATAATAACAGCAACCAGCTTATAAGGTCTTAGGGAACATTGAGTGAGTTAATATATGGTAAACTTTAGAAAAGGGCCAGGGATATAAAAGAACTATGTATTTGTTATTTAATATTATCGTAGAGATCTGGCTAAATTCTCTAAAGTCTTGTCCAGATAGCCTCACTGATAATTAAGGTACATTTTCAGGTATATGGAGGTTAACACAAGCATAATTATTATAGTCATTATGCGACATGTGTAGTCAGAGAGTGACTGTGAGTGGGATATCTCACTTTTATATTTTTGTTAGACACAGTCTAGGGACAAGAAACAGAACTCTGTGAAATGCCACCATACTTGCAGAAAGGGAGATGCAGAAAAAGTTGAATCCAAAATAGCCAGAGGATGCATGTTGGATTACAAGGTAGCATATCTAGCAAAGATCACGGTTTTACTCTTGGTTAACTTGAGTCTTAAGCAGATGTTGGTCTCAGATCTTACTTCCCAAAGGGTCTTATCATTTAGGATTAGGTGTAGTTGACTCTAAAGAAAATCTGAAGTTTCTTCTAAACAACTTTTCCCAGAGATAAGAATCAGTTCAGTGGGTAGACAAGGCACTTTCTCAGTAAACCCTTGGGAGGCTGATGTTTGTAAGAAGCTGCCCTTTGAGCTCTGTGACTGCTGAATGACAATCTTTTTTTCTAAAGATCACTGTGAATCTTTAGCATGGCATATAGGAAGAAATGGGATCAAAACATAATGCTGCTATTTTCCACATTTAAAAAGTGCCTGCTTCCTTTCTTCCCCCCTCTAAGCCAGTGACGTGCGTGTGTGTGTGCGTGTGCGCGCGCGCGTGCACACGTTCTGAGTGTGTGTGAATGGTTTTTGGATGGCACATTCATCTTTACCACACCTTAGGCCTGTGCTGGGGACTTCATACCTTATGTTTGATCCTCACAATAATCTTGAGAGGTAAATATTCTCATTCCCATTTAAGAGAAGAGAACACTGAGGTTCAGATACAATGTTTGTAGAGCTAGTAAGAAATGGAACCTAGTTTTGAGCATAGGTCTGACTGACTCCAAGGCACAAATTTTTACTAGCATAATGAACTCATTTTCAAGGCGTGCCTACCTTTAGGAGTTCCTAAGCTGCTAAGTCATGGAAATATCCGTATAGAAGAGATAGGGGAATTTGTTTCTGGCTCTCCTTTCATTCATTTCCGTATCATCATCCTTCCCAATCATTCATTCTCATATCCATTTTTCTTATTTTGTCCTAAACTCAACAGATCCAAATTCAATACTCTTTTGAAACATAATTGCCTGAGTCTCAGTTATCAAGACCACGCTTGGTAACTAGAGCTAACCTGATAGACCCAGTTTATACTAAATCTATTCATTTCAACTTGCAGTGCTGCATTTCTGGCTCTTTCATCCAGCCTACTCTGCTGCTTCCAAACACCATCGGGATACTTTAACATGGAGTATGCCAGCATGAATTGAAACTGACATGAAGCAGAGACAGAAAGTAGCTCTTATGTATTTTCCCACAAACAATTTCCACAATAGTTGGTGTGGTTCTATTTCTTCTTCATTCTTCCTGAACTAATGACATGTTCTTATTTGAAACTTTTTGAGGCTGAAGATTGATAACTTCCATGTTCAGCTCACATTGAGCACCTTTTCCCTCCTCCCTTCCCCCCCTTTATTGTGTGTTATTTGTGCACGTACCTCAATCCTAGATAATAGATATGTTTGCCTACCTGGCGTTTTGTGATTTTATTACCCTTTGAGTCCTCTTCTTCAGCCTTGTATGAGTTTCAGTGAAGCAGAAGTTAGAACCAGATTAGGGGCATTTCAAGTTCAAAGTCTTACTCTGTTATTCATTAACAGTGTGGTAATAGGCAGATTGTTAAGCATCACTGAGTCTCAGTTTCTTCCATCTGTAAAATGGAAATAATAATAGGACCCAGTTCTTGGAGTTGTGAAGATTCAACAAGACAATCCGTATAAAATGCCTTGTACCTTTTGTCAATTATATCTCAGTAAAAACGGGGAAGAAAAGACTTCATACAGAATCTGGCACATAGTAATTAATCATTGCTATATCTGGCAAAACTTTTAAAATTGTCAAAGCCAGCAGCGGCAGGCCTGTAGGCTTGTGATTTGTAAAGACTGAAGTAAAACACTGAGCATCACAGGAAATGTATATGGTGAAATTAATACTAGCTCTAGCTTGTTTGACTTGTAATCTAGGTTTATTCCTTGAAGGAAGCATAAAAATCATATAGATTCTTGATCCAAGTTGATCAAGTTATTATTACTTAACCATAGTCTCAAATAACTATTGAATGCTTATTATCTGCTAATACTAGCTGTCAGAGAAAGTATGCTCAAAAGGTAGAGGTTAGTAAACATCACCAAAAAAAAAAAAAAAAAAAAGGCATTTCAAAGGTAATGTACTTCAGTTTATACAAATCTTTCTATCTTTTATTAAAGATATTTGATGCTGTATAAATTGCATTCAGTGAATATGACCTTTTCTTGATCTTATTACAAGATATAAGTTTTCTTGTTAGAAAGTAGAATTAATTTTCAGTCTATAGTCAGCTTGGTGATACCAAAGTGGTTTTTTACTACCTGGGACAATTCTCTTACATCAATGTGATATAAACTACAGTATATTGTTATATAGATTATAAAATATGGTAACATCCACTGTAACTTACAATGTATCCCCCCTATTTTTATATACTCTGTTCATTCCTGAATGCTCAGCACCTGGAATAGTTCCTGATATATGTTGCTTATGATATGTTTTGCTGTTATATACTAGATTTTGTGCTAGATTCTATTAACGTTGATGAGAAATGGCTCCACCATAAACTAAGAGAATATAAGTAAATCAATTAAAATAAAGTAAAAGATCTATGCTTGCGGTAGAATGATGGCCATTCTGCCTGCAGTATTTAGAAATGGAAAATTTAGGTTTTCAAGTTAGTAGGAGTTTTCCAGATGAACACAAATTGAAGTTGGAAGATTTTCTAAGCCTAAAATGATGGATTTATGGAAAACCATGCTACCCCCAGTATTTTCAAACAGTTTGGAATAACCAGATCTCGTAGTGTGAAAGACAGGTGTCAAGGAATAGGGCAGGAGAAGAGGGCAGCACCCAGGTCAGGGAAAGTCTTTGTGACCTTGAAAAGCAAACTCTTTTGTCTTGTGGGCAAAGAGGAATCATTCACATAGAGTTATGAAAATGGAGAGATGTAATTTTTGCCTATAAAGATCAATCCAGCAATAGTATGAAGATTTGTCAGATGGTAATAAGACTGGAGGAAATCAGCAGGCAACTTGCCATCATTTATAAAACTAAAGTATTAAATAAGGCAAAGTCAGGGTGGCAATGTGAGGAGATGTTAAAGGGTAGAATACATGGAACCGATGGACATGAATGAGGCAAGCAAAGAAGGAGAGGCCAAGCTTTGTTACTTGGTGGAATGTGGATGGTAGAGCCATTAATCAAAAATGTAAATTTAGTTTTGAAAAAGTGGGCTTTTCATGTGGAGATGTCCAATAGGTAGTTTTTACATACATGGGTTTGTAGCATAAAAGCGAAGTTTAGGCTGGTGGTATATCTGGCATCTTCAGGGTTTATAAAATCACCCAGAAAGATTATTGAAAATTAAAAGAGAAAAGGCATACCTTTAAAGACAGTTTTCTGAGCAATTGTCGTAAAGCAGACATCTCCAGTGGACAAGCCCCATCTACACACACAGGGCTCTCCAAACAGCTTTTTATATTATGCCCTCATCCCAAAAAGATGAAAGGAAACCTTAACATTAGGATCACCAAAAAATAAATCAACCATAATGATCCTTTGTATAAGATGATCCATTGAGGTACAAGAAGAAAATACTGCATCTTCTAAGTATGTTTATTATCCATATTAAGAATAAGAATGAAGTTATACAAAAATTTAATAACAGATTAAAATGACCTCCACTCAGTCCATGTTTCAGAAGACCATGTATTACCTAAGGCCACTAAAAGTCCCTGGAAGAAGGGTAATAATTCTATAAGGCAAAATGCTTAATAGAGTTGCCTTCAACTCGTTTATTTTACCTGCATTGTGGTATAGTCTAGATTATTATGCAGGGCCAGTGATGTGAATTCACAGATTGTGTTATCAGATTTCAACTAAACTAACTCTCATAAATGAACAAGTGGCTCACAAATTTTCCAGCTGATTGAAGGAAATAATGCTGATTGAAGATAGTACCAGTAATGCAAGCACATATGAATGTAGGAAACATATGGAGCTGACACGTCCACTCACAGAACAAACTCTGTGAGCTAAAAACAATGCAAATTTATTTGGATCTTCCAGTATTCTTCCAAAATGAGTAAAAAAAAACAAGAAAAGCTACTTGAAATACAGATTTATCATCCACTATTCTAACAATAAGCCTCAAACGGAAACTATGCATTGAGATACTACTTATTGACCTTTGAAAATAATGTTCATGTCATTTTTATAAATTTATATTTTGTGCATATATTTTAATGTATTCAGAGACTATGGCATAATATAACTGATAGATAAAGGACATATAGAGAAGGTTGGTTTCTGGTATTTAAAATTTTTAAAGGTAGAAACAAACAATCAACACAATTTAGAGAGCAGTGAATGAAGGAGTCCCTATGTCCTTTAAGGAGGGTTAAGGAGAGTCAAAGGGACTGTCATTGCTTACGTTCCTTCATCATATCAGCTGAGAAAGGGGTTCCTTTTATTTCTCTGTGTTGTACATCCCTGAAAAGAAAGCCACAATCTTCTCATCACACCATTGATCTCATTATTGAAATTAAATCTCCGAGCCATAACAGGGCACAGAGGCAAGAGAAGAAATTTTAGCAGTGTGATGATTTTATTAAATGTTTGAAAGCCTTAGTGCCAGAAATTACAAGTGCAATCATTGGTCCTAGTTTCATAGACCATTAAGCAAACAACCTGTTTCTGTTTGGACTATTTATTTGATTCAGGTAACATAAAGACTTTCATAACAAGAAATCCATGAAGAAAAGTTGACTTATCAATATGCTTCCATTTAATCATGTAAACTTTCATATAAAGTATAGCTATGTACTGCAAGCTGTGGCATTTACATGATTATTGGCCATCCTTAAGATTCATGAATCTTTCCATAGCCCTTGTTTGGTTCTGGGTGATCAGAGAGAGCAATCTTCACTAGAAATCTTAGTTAAAGGTTTACAGCGGTAAATCCAAAATGGAAACTATAGTGTGAATTCCATTTACTCTCAATGCTTGAATTGCTTCAGTGAATTGCAATTCCCCGAATGTAAAGGGCTAAAGCAAAATAGTAACAGTACATTCAGTGAAACCAAAGATAGACCTTCAATGACTGTTACTTACCCACGCATATTAATGTCTAGGAATTAGATGACTACTGTTAAATGAAATGACTGTAAAATTTAAAGAGAAAAATGCAGAATATGGTAAATTTTGGTTTCTTTTAAGGAAATAAGTATTCATAACTTTTTTGGGGAAAAATTAATAAAATTCTACAAAGTTGGAGATAAAAATAAATAACACCTGCTTCATAGGTGGCATATGATGAGAGTTTTAAGATTCTTAGTGGGTGAGCAAAGGACAATAGATCCCAATGTGGAAAAGAATATGGCATTGATGGGGCTTGTTTGTTGTGGTAGGAGAGATCAAGAAGCTGGTTAATACTTATGAGAAGTATAGCTGTAAGAATATTAAGAAGCCACCTTCACCAACCCATTCTAATCATCTACCATCAGTGACACATGCAAGTAGTTATAGGAAAAATTTTATAATCATCACATGGATTCAGAACTTTACCTAACCAAAGTATTTTTTAACTTGCTTCCAAGTTGGCTCAGGAAGTAGAGATAAACAATCTAAGTTCTCAAGTTCTCCTCTGAGCAGGTCCACCAGTGAGTAATGAAGATAAGGAGAAATGATCGTCCAGGAAGAACCTTAGCCACTGGACCAAATACAGATCTACAATTATTAGCTCTTACTCTTACCAAAGGGAAGACAAATAGCTTGTTGGATTAAAAAACACTTTCCAGAAATGAATGGGGTAATATGGGAGCAAAATAGTAAGAGTAGGAAAACCATGACCTTCTGATTAGGGAAGTAAGAGCGAAGGGTTGCTTAAGTCTCATCCAGAGACTGCCCTTAGAGAGGCTCCAGATGGAACACATCTTTGGCCACTTGTGTTTATCTAAGCAGAAAGTCATGTGCATCTTCAGGCAGTTTTGTGAATCTACTGTAAAATATGCATTGTGTACAAACCAATTGTAATCAAACAGCAACCAATTTCATCTTTAATCTATTTTGAAAAATTTCATAGTGATAATTGAGATTTTCTTTGGGCTTAAAAATGGACTGTTTTCTTCCTTATCTTTGCCACTGTTTTCTACTCCTGCCAACAGAGCCGACACTGAAAGAGATATATAAAAAACAAAGCCACCTGCACTTGGTCTCCTTTACTTCCTGCTGAATCACTGACTAGTTCTCCTTTTGCTGGCTTTTGATCCAGGTATAACCGCAGCCTCTGGTCCCTCTTGGCTATTCTTCTCTGAAGACTAAGCTTTGCATCTTCTTGACATTTATGCCTCCTTGTCTTCTGTCTTCTGTTCTCACCAACATAAAGCATCTTCTGGAAGCTTTTTAATTTTCTTGGATTTCATTCCTCTAATACTTCCCTTGATTCTGCAATTGATACTTCCACATCCTGGGCCCATTTCATGTGGTCTCGCTTTTAGACTATAGTTCTAATTAAGGAGGTCTTCTTACATTAAGATTTCATGAGCCAATTCTTCTTGCACCTCAAATACCAATATCAACCTTTCCTCTAAGACATCACTGAAGCTTCATCTCTGAGCCTACTCCAGAATTTCTGTGTAAATAACTGCAGCGTTTGGCAGACAGTTCTTTTAACTACACATTTAAGAACCTGCCTCTAGTTTGCTGAAAATGGAACATTTCATGCAAGTAGTATTTACAGAGGCAGTTGTGGAGAACTCAATATCAGGAAGCAGATGCGTAGAGGAAGGGGAAAAAGGGTATGAAATGTTTGTCTTTCATAGATGACCAAGAAAAAAAAAAAAAAACAGAAAAGAGAAAAAAAGACTGTCACCGTTCTGACAGTCATTGTGTAGAAGTACAAAAATATCCAATTGGGATACATCCAATTTTCAGCTCCTCCCAACTCTGGATATTTTGTTTCTAAATTTGCCACCTCTGCTTGTGATCTTGAAATGGTAGCTAACCATTTCCAAGGCTAGTAGTCATAAATCCTCACGCAAAGGAAACAACATGTATATTCTAGATAGCAACAGCGATGGGGGGTGGGGGGTGGGGAGAAAAAGACAGCAACAGAAGTTTTAGTATACACAATAATAACAGCTAATGATAACAAGAGGCAGAGAGACATGCCTCTTGATTGTCAAAGGACTGCTCTTGATGACATATAGTGCAGTTCCTGGACTTGGTGGTAAAGAATACACATCTCTGAGAATCAAAGCAGAAAATAAGTATGAAGGAAGCCCAATGGATTTTCCCCTTGTGATCTGGTCCCATTATTATTGTCAATGAATGCCTCTTGCTATCCATTAGGACTTTGTGAGCTCCAAAACTCATATTTGGCATCCCTGCACTTACATCTTTCTGTAACAATCTATTTTATTGTTTGGAAAAAGAAGTAAATATACTTGAAGAAAAAGTGATGAGAGCTTTTAGTAATTTTTATGGTTATATGTGAATATACATTTGGCAAATTCCATTGCTGAGAGATATTTTGTGTGTGTGGTAGTAATGGTCTTCCCCTGTTTCTCCTTCTGATGCCCACTTTTCTCTTCTTGCTCCTGTTCGCAATGCTCCTCCCTTTCCAACCTCTTTACTCTTCTCTCTGAAGAGTAGAAGAAAAACTGAGGTTGACCACTCTGGTCCTTAGGAGGAGAAATCAGATACAGGTGATTAAACAACAAAATGCCATGCTACCCACTCATTTTTCATTATTTCTATGTATCAGTGGCTGTGTTTCAAAGATGATCTTATAAGAAGCCCAAAAGAGGCAATTTGCTAATGTCTAGCAACTAATATCAAACCTGGCCAACCTCAAAAGGAATTTCTATTTGACTATTGAGAAAACATCAAAAACTGAGGCTTCCATTTACTTTCAGCCTTTTACTGCCTCTAATCAGGGTGAGGTAGTCCACATGATAAAAACCCAGGAGAGCAAGGCTGTTGAAACAAAATCAACAGGCCCCCAAAGCTTTAAGTCCAAGTACGTGCTATAGAATCAAATAAAGCACCTGCTGCTTGGAGCTTGCTGAAGTGGCTGGTCATAACAGGTTTAAATGAAGAAGTTATTAACCTGGGTGTTTTCTGATGTTTGTGGGTTGAAAGGCAGGTCCTTGGTGCTGTAATTCTAATAGCAGTGGCGGAGGTTTTGCCTGTGTAGGGGTGTGTGTGTGTGTGTGTGTGTGTGTGTGTGTGTGTGTGTGTGAGAATATTTATTGCAAACTTATTCTTCACTTAGGAAGTTCTTGACATGATTTTAAAATGTAAGGGTTATAAACTAACACATGTACTTTGAACAGTGCCAGGTTTACAGTCAAGAGAAGGCAGTACATGGCACTATTAAGGATAACAAGAAGAAGAATTCTCTGATGGGAACTCTAATAAATGTAGTAGCATGCTGTAATAAAGAGCACTAGAAAATGGATGAGGTATAACAAAATTATTCATAAAGAGAAATGGAAAAGGATGTCATGCTGAGTGGTTACATGCAGTTATATAGACACTAACAAGGTTATCACGAGAAGCTGAGTGCTAGACGTTCACATATGTTTCCTAACTAGCACAAAGAGAGACTGTTTTTATCTTGAAGAACAGGAGAGCATGGAGTTAGAGGTGTGCTAAATCTTGCTACTGATTTTTAATAATTCAGAGCCAAATAGCAATAATGGTTCATGTAGGTCAGTTTAATGAACAAAGCAACCTCACTTCAGGTTGTTTGATGGAAAGTTCTCTGCCGAGTCGCTAACCGGTATACTTTACAGCTATCTCTAGGGTTCTTTTTGATATGATATTATCCTCCTCACCTACTGCGCTTTCTATACACCAAAATATGATGTGATACCACGAGCTAGGATGAAAACACTAAAAGAATTTTCAAATGAGCCCGTGAGCTCTTGCTCTGAAGTAGCAGTAATACTAGAAAAACAGAGGCAGCTGCCCCGCTCACATACCTCTCAAATAAAGTTTTCTAGGAACCACAGTAATTCAAAGAGTTGGCGAGGAAGTCTTCTGACAGTCCCTGGAACTAAGGAGAGTTTACTCATGATATTTTCATTATCTGACGCTCACCAGGATAATATGGCAACAGATTTAAGTGCTGTTAAACAGACTGATTGTAACCAATTTGATTAATACACTGGCAAGTAATCATTTTATGGGCATGCAGGATACGCAGGATCCTCCATTTCTGCAAATTTGCTTTCATAATAAATTTAAATAGTGCAATTATACCAGTGTGTCTTAAATGTAACCCATGAAAAGAAGTTTGACTTACAGATTTGAGGCATTCAGACTTTTTTTTTAGACCAAAATTATATCAAGACGTGGCTAGGCGTATTGGTGGCAATGCCTCAATGCCAATAAAAATTATTGAAAGTATTTTCTTACTGAAATTGGTCCTTGGGGATGTATCTTTGAGATTCCATTTTAATTGAAACTCTGAGTCAATTTTATATGAGGGGAGACCAGAAAACCCACTAACATTGGAATGCCTTGCAGAATTCTGCAGCTTTGGCCACACAACCTTCTTGACAAACCTGGGCCTCACAGAATGGAGACTTGTTTCAGTTCCTCTTCATTTTAGAGGCCTCACATGATATTTGGTGTGCTATTTAGAGATACTCATGTAAAGAGTGGGCAATGCATGTGTTTTTCAGTGTGTTCATTTTTGGAATATTTCTTCTACTGCTTTCTCTGCTCTCCTCCAGCACTTCAAAATGTACACGTACACATTTTGGAAACACTTGGGAAGTAAAGGCACAGGCATGATGAGTGGACCCCCTCTGACCCCCATCTTTGAGGACTTTGATGGAGCGGGCCCTCTTGACAACTAGCTTCACCTAGATGTCACACCTCGCCACAATATTCAGTTACACTCAGCCTCTCTTGCCAGAGGTTCCTAATAGGTTTGAGGTATGTTCCATCCCTCTCAAGTCTTTCTTGCCCTGAATTTATCTAGTGGGGCTACAGGCCTGGAACAGAGGCTAGGTTCTCACCCCCGGGTTATAAATACTATGATTGTGCATGCCCTGGTTCTCCAAGGTAAGCCACCTGCCCAGGGAGGGTTAGGTTTCTCAGAGAGTTTTCACACTGAAGGTTTGCTGGAGCTAAAGCGTTTCTGAAAGATCTGAGGGCAGGGGACTGGGTGTGGAGTTCAAATTGAGAAACTGACTACCCGTTCCTTAATTTGGAAAAACGTACCATCCTCTGCTCTCTAAGAAGAGCACCGCGCACTGGGCAGGGCAGGGGAGAAACTGCGTGCTGAGAGTGAAAAAGGGTTACGTTTCTTTCCCAGTCACATCACTTACAACAGTATTGCAGAGCTGTAAAACTTATAGCTGGCAAGCAAATTCACCAACTTCACCTAACCTGAGCCTCAGAGCACCGCAATCTGTGCGCTGTCAACCCCATTTTATCAGTGAGAAAACCAAGTCTTATAAACGATCAGATTTGCCATCCAGATGCTAATTGGGAGAGTTTGTATGGGAATCTAGGCCTTCTCTTTCTAAGTCCATTGATTTTTACCTCCAAAAATATCAATAGGTCCTTTGTCAGATATTAGCAAATTTACTCAGTTCTTTTCATAGCTGCTATGGGAAACAGGAAGCAGAGATCTCATGGAGGAAGACATAGGCAGGTGAACTTGGAGAAAGCTGTGTAGATTGTGCTGTGACATCATGCCTGGGTCGATTTCCAGGCCCAGGGAAGTCCGTGCACCAGGGACTCAGGGAAGGAACAGATAGTAAATGTTCTTAATAGAGGAGAGAGAAAGGGAGCTTGGATAAACTCTCAAGACCAACTTCTCCTTCTCAAGTTTGCCTTGGGGAGCAGTACAATGAGAGCCGATTAGCGCAGGCCTTAATGCTTTGTAGCAAAAGTGAATAACACTTATTGAAGGGAGACTAATGCAAGCGAAGCTTTCATTTCCAGGGACGAATTAAAATTCTGCTTAAGTTTCCTGATTCCCTATCTCCCTGGGTCATACAGTCCAATAGCTAGTATGGTAGAACCTTGGTACAAATTCTCCTGGAGAGATTGTGTTAAAGAAATGAGCACAACAGAAAAAAGGGAAAGTGTTAAATACCAGAAGATGTTTCAAAGACACCATATCATTGTTACTGGGAAGAAAAGTCACACATAACTACAGACCAACTGTTTATATGGGGGAAAATCAATTTAGAAAAATGTAAGCAGTGGCCACTGTGGGGGCCCTAGCTAGAGTTTGAAATAAACCTCCTTTAAGTAGGACATAATTATTTTCTTTGGTTTCTAAAATATTGGCTATCATAATCCATAAAAATATTTATTTAATGCAACTGACCCTAACCTGTTTATCAAATATAACTGTAGTCCCAGGCAGGAAATCTCGGGATGCTCACAGGCACATGGATGACGCTGCTGCAGGTGGAGGACATGTCTTGCTGAGATACGCTGGAGAGGGGGGGTCACAGCGAGAAGTGTGTGGAAGGCATGTACCATCTCAATCTCCATGCTGAATCCTCATCAACCCCACCAGCCACATTTTATCTATGAAACAGACTGATGATTCTAAAAAGCAGAACGCACTCATCAAATGAATTTTTTTTTAAATACTGCAGCCAAATGAGAAGTTTTCTTTGCATCTGTGACTTTTTACAATGAATCTGGATATGGTTTTGTACCTGCTTCCAGTCTGAAAAAAGACCTGTCTTGCTAAGTATTTGGTCTATCCACCTTCCTCTGTGAACCACTGTTAAGGCTTCAACTCCCTCACCCAAGTGGGTGTCTCTAAAATCTACAGCTTGATGTGTATTTTCAGGGCCTGAGAAGTGAGTTTGCTAAGTCTGTTGTTCTTTACACCCCCTGGCCTGTGAGGAAATGTTACATTCTAAAGAATTTTATGCCCTTTAAACTTACTTTTACATAGTAAGATATAAACAGAGTAGGCACTCGATAAAGCTTTTGGTTGTAAATGACTAGCTAGGTTTTGCTACCTAGATTAAGCTTTGACAACATAAAATGTAGAGATTTTTTTCAATGCTTTTTGATAGTGGCAATTAAAAACTAGTTAGCGTAGCTGACAAATAAGTAATTTCATTTGATTTGAAGCTTAAAAGAAGTGTGGAATTTTTTAAACCTTCTTTATTATGAAGTATAATGCATATACGAAAATCCCACAAGTCAAAAATGCACAGGTCAATGATTTCTCATAAAGCAACTCCTCTATGACTACCACCTAGGCCTAAAAACGTAATGTGTGTTAAATTGTTCCTTATAACGTTCATTAAGTAATTTAGCAAATTTTTTTGTGTCCCTACTATGCCACGCACTGTCCTAAGCATCCTTATAGTCAGTGGGAAAGACAAACCATATGCAAATAAATACATAAAATGCGAGGCAGATGTGTGATATAGAGAGAAATGGAGGGGGATAAGGTCAATCAGGAATGCTATTTGACCAAAGCTGCAGAAGCCACATTAGAATTGGCTCAGAGTTTCAGTTAAAATGGAATCTAAATGGAAAATTTCAAGGGGCAATTTCAATAGAAAAAGAAATATTTCCCCGGCCTTTTTTTTTTTTTTTTTTGGCTTACAATATCTAAGGATGTAGCCTTTAAGGATACTGTGAAAGAATGAGAAAAAGAGAGAGAGAGAGGTGAGGGAGGGTGGAGAAAGGAGAGGAGAGGAGAGAAAAGAGGAGAGGGGAGGAGAGGAGGAGAGAGGAGAGGGGAGGAGAGAAGGAAGGAGGGAGGGGAGGAAAAAAAGGAAGGAAGGAAGGGAGGAAGAGAGGAAGGGGAGGAAGGAGGGCAGCACCCTTGATATTGACAATTTGAAGAATGTTAGAAATTTGCAAAAAAATAGAATTGAAATGTCGGTGGAATTCTTACACGGTTCCTTTATTATGCCAGTTAGAAAATTATCTTCATGTTAAGCTACCTCTGTATTTTGTTTCTTTTTTATGTCCGTTGCAAATTGATACAGTATTCCAAGCAGTGTGCCCCACATGTAGTAGTCCTTCAATAAATGCATCTGATGACATTGATTTTACTAAATCTATTTCCCACTTCCTTTTTAATGACTCCTAATAATCCTCATAATTAAGCTAAATCAATAGTAACACAAGTGTGGAATGTGGCATTAAAAATACCTCATGTAATCAATCATTCCCTCAATCAATAAATATTAATTGCACTTCAGTCAGCGTGCTGGGGTTTAGCTATAAACAAAGCGTATATGGTCTTTGGTCTAGGGATTATAAAGTCTAGCTGGAATGATATTTAACAGCCACCGTTACCATTGCCTCGGCCGTCGTCTTCTTCTTCCTTTTCCTCACCATCATCGTTGCTAACACATTTGCGAATGTCTTCAGTGCCAGGTAGTCTTTCAGCATTTTACATATATCACCTCATTTAATCTTCACAGCAACATTTTGAATAGACAGTATTAGCCTCGCTTTTCTGATGAAGAAACTCAGGCTCTAAAAAATTAAGAAATATGAAGAGTGAATTTCAATACACTACTAAAGTTGTTATGAACCATAAGGTGATGGTTAGAATGGTGACTAAAAGCAGCTATCAACACTGAGGGAGAAAGAGGGTCAAGATTCCTCTCTCTCCATATATGCTCCCTCTGCTTAAGGGAAAACATCTGAAAGTCTTTAAGTATTTTTATTTTAAAGTTTATCTTTTACTTTTCTAGCTTTTCAAGGAGAGAATCGCTGGTGATAATGGTTACAGTATTTTATATACTTGATGCTTTGGAAGTTATTTGTTAGGATAGGGAAGGTAATACAGGTTATGTGATGTGATCCAGAGCCTTCCAAAATGAGGGGAAAGGGCACATCAATTGAGATGTAAGCCAAGGTGCTCTCCTTGGGAATTTAGAGCCCTGTGTTTTATTTTCTGACCTCACTACATAGACTTCCACACCATCCAGGCCTGCCATTGGATAATAACTATGTCCAGCAACCCCTGGGACCCAACCAATTTATCATCTACTCTGCTAGAAGGATTTTTGGTTGCTTGCATCCTGTCTTGTGCTGTGGGGTCTAGCGAAGCCAAAGGGTTGCTAATTGCCATGTTAAATTCTCCTGGCCTCAGCTATTCTCTCCCTTGTGTCTCTCAATCTCCCAGTCCGACTGGGGACATTCATAGGAATTTATCTACACGCCAGGAGCTCAAAAAGCATTTACTGCTAGTTTGTCTGTATCAGCAGAGGAGAAAGGTGGTTTTAGTTGGGGTGGCTGTGCTCTGCATTTTATGATGTTATTTCATAATAGGAGGTTGCAATCTTCTGCCTACTATAAGATAAAAGGGAAAGGAATTCACAACAAGTCATGTTTAGGGAAACATTTTCTTGAATTTAAGGTTATCTATCAAGATAACAGTTATTACTAATGCCCTTATCTGATGTTGTCTAAATAAAGTCCATTAACTGACTTTACATTCCCAGGTCCAGTTGCAATAACTTTATTATAGCTGTCAATACCCTGTTGAAAATAATAATTCTAACATTGATTTCTACTTCTTCTTTGCTTAAAGACCCTTCGGCACCTCCACCGAATTTCTGGATTTAAAAAATCTGTGACATTGGGTAAAGGATTTTAAAAGTTATTGTGTGAACAAGAGTCCCTAGGTGATCTTCCTTATGCAATATTTTAGACGTTTAATTCTGTTCCACAAAATATAGAATCTGTGACTCAGGGTGATTTTTTTTTCTCCCTCCACCTTTAAGTTTAAAAATATTTTAAAGAGCATGAAATGCATTTGCCTCATTCACGTAAACATCATATACACATGGACACGCCGACTGCATCATGGTTAATCATGCCACCATCCCTGATCTGACCTATATATTTTTGAGGTGACCTAAGAACACAAAAAACTGTCCCTGCAGCTGATTCAAAGTGACATATTATCATTTCTTTTAGTGAGAATATGTTTGACATATATTTGATGGGAAATTAGCTTTTTTCAAAAATTGGAAAGAAGAACAGTGTTATATGCATCCCCAACCAAAGGCAAATGAACAACTCTTTCCTCTCTGAGCAAAAGTAGGAGAGGTGGTACGAGGGTGTCTGGTATATTTGAATATCATATTACTGACTTACACAACAGAAGATGTGATTGATGCAGGTAACACAGTATAAACCATAGTGAAGTTCTGTTCCGAAGGAACATGAATTTGAAGGACTGTTATTGCTCTTGGCAAGTCCTTTTTGCCTCCTTTCTGCTTTGTATGCTTCTTTTTCTTTCCAAACCAGATGATGGGGACTAATGTCCATAGCCCTTGAGCAAGAGGATTGAAAGACTTGGACTTTATTCCTGGCCCAGACATACCTTGTTCTCCTCTCTAGATATGTTTGTTCATTTGTTTTCTCTTTCAGGTAGGACTTAAACCCATGGACTTTTTAGAGATCACCTAACATGGTGGAAAGAACACCAGCTTTGGAGTCAGAGAAACCTGAGTTTTGGTTCTGACTGCCATGAATAAGGTGTGAGACCTTAGGCAAATTATTTATTCTTTTGGAGATTCAGCATTCTTATCTGAAAAATGGAAATAAGATTGCCCACCTTGCAGAACTGTTTGTGAGAATTTAATTAAACTTCATAAATATAGTGACCAGCATGGTATAAGTTACATTGTAGGGACCCAATTATAATAATAATGGAACATAAACAGATAAGTGAAAACATAGGGTATTGTGATCTGGTATCTTTGTTTTTCTTTTTTTCAGTGAATGCAATGTCACTTCTGAAGAAATATTATTCATCTAGGAAAAGAAGAATTTGTTTTCAGATACCTTCCCCCTTTACTAAATGACAATGAAGTTTATATTATTTCTCTGCTTCTTTGAGGCAAACATTGAGTAGAGTAGTGAGGAAATTAAATTGAGGTGAGTCCGATTGGAAAGCCTGAGAAATAATTGCTTTATAGCCTCTTTAGGAAATGCAGTGATTTGATTTTAATTTTCTTGTTTAAAGGGTATTCTGAACACCAATCTGCTGTTTAGGCTGTTCAGTCACAATTTCAGCTTCTGTAATATGTGGGGTTAAGTCAGGGTGAGGTCCAAGGTCCCTTCTGTCCCTGAAGGCATTATGATTCTGTGATACACATAGGGGAGGATATGATCCTGAGCTCCCTGAACACAGGAAAGGACCCTTCTTTTTATACGACTAAGTCATTTCTGGATCGCAGAAATCACCTGTGACGTGGGGAGGCTAACATAAGCTGCCCCAGTCAGCCTCCAAGAAGAAGAAAACCCTCAATTTAACTCCAATGAATTTATTTTGAGGATCGATGTGACAAGGCATGAGTCCTAAATTTTCTGGTTAAAAAAATTATATCATTTTACAATTTAACAACCAGTGTTCGATATTAAAACAGAGGGCAACATGATGTGCTGAATTTACTCAGAAGTTTTAGTCTTAGATTTTTTTACTGATTGTAACGTCTCCCAGTGTCTTAACTTGTCTATCCTCTGATCTTTCATCTATAAAAGAAAGGGTTTCAAGTAGGTGATGCCAGATTTTTCTTCAATAGTAAGTTATCACAGTAAGTATAAAAAGGAAAAGAAGAGCAGCTCTCTGGATTAATCAGTTTTATGATTATGGGTGAGACCCTGAAGTTTGCCTGAAGTCAGAGAACTGACTATGTGATATTGGGCACTTGAATTTCCTTGCCTGTGAAATGGGAACACGAGTAACATGAACCTCGGAGGGCAGTCGTAAAGGTTAACTGAACCATATAGGTAAGGTGTTTGGCACAGCTCAGCCGTAAATATCAGCTGCTTGTAGCAGTGACGATAGCGGTGGGGACCAGGAACTATCTCCTTAATTTAATCTCACAGCCTGAGACTTTGTAAGTATGAATATTCATATTTTATAGAAGAAGTAACTGAAGTTCAGGGAGGTTAAGTAATTTTTAAAATGTCATATGGTTAGGAAGTGACAGTCAGATTTTGAAACTAGGTCTGTTTAATTTTAACCAGTAGGAAGGATATTTTCTAGTTCTATAATTCTGTGAAAATTCTATTTTGATTAGAATTACAAAACGGCACTTGTGAGTTAGTTGTTCTATATTTTTGCTCCCAAAGCACTTTGTGTATGTATGTGTGTATATATATATATATATATATATATAACTAGCAAAGCATTCGTCATGTCTTCTAACTGATTGTTTTTTTCCTTGTCTGACCAACAGCAGACAGTGAGATTTGAGGACAAGAATCTTGGTTTACGAGGCCAAGAGATGTGGATCCAGGCACAAAGTAGGCATATAAGAATTGTCTTTTGAACAAATATATTTTAAGAAAATAAAGCGTCTAGGGTGAAACAAAGCAGAACAAAACAAAAACAATTTCATTGGGTTAATTTGGCTTCATGGAAAAAAACAGAAAAATAGAGACTACAGAAATAGGATTTTATCAGGGCAGAAGGGTAACAGACATTGAAGGTAAGATACCATTTAGCCTTGAGGCAGGAAATGGGATTCATTTTCAGGAACTACTTCCTGAAACAATTGCTCTGAACTAAGATTTGACTGGTTCCTGAAATGAACATAATTAAAATTAATCAAATTTTTCGTATCCAGAGTAGTTTTAAACTTAGAGAACTGACTATTAAATTTGGACTGAACAGAGGCCGTTCAGTTTCAAAGACATCCTAGGAGAAATTCACTATGGTTGATGTTTCATATTAAAATTTATACCATCCATCATCCTAATAGATTATCCATATGATTTGTCCATCACATTATAAGAACAAAATGCTATCTTGTCTCCTTGATACAGAGTCTTAAAAAAAGAAAGAAAGAAAAAAAAGGAAACACCACACTGTTCCTTTTCTGGTTTTTTTTTTTTCTTTGAAGTTGTTCATAGCACACAAGGTCTGGCATCGGGAGTAATTAGAGTAAACCATGCAGAAATCCCAAAGGAAGCAGGCAGGTAGGATAATGTTTGCTGCATTAAAAACTTAAAAGAAAGCTTGGTGTTTTAGAGGACAAGAAGGTGAACAAACCCTTACTAGGACGATTAAATGAGTGAATCAGTCTTACCTGTCTAAGTGAGACTCCCTTGGCCATATGCTGAGATGTAATCACAATCATGGGAAAAGTTTAAGAGGAAATTTTTATTAATTAACAATGCTGTACTACATGATAGGCAGACAACTGTTTTTGAAGATTATGACCAACAGCTGCTGTGTACCAGGATCACCTCAGTTGCCGGTTGCCACCCCAGGTCTAAGAAGGCTGAAGCTACAGTCCCTACGGATGCATTCAGGCCCCTCCCCGAAAAGGTCCCTTGGGAAATTGTAAGGTTCTATCCACAATGTGAAGACCCCTGACAGCTAGGACCCTTATAGAGAAAGCCTTCTTTTTCCTCAAACAGTATTTTAATTTTTTAAATTAATTTGGTTTGTGTTAAATGCATCACATGCATAATGCTTCCATATCTCTTTTCCTTACAAAGGCAGGATGCAGCAAAGTATTTAAAACCAAAAATAGTGTGAAAGTAGGGTTTCTGGATTTAGCAAGTAAAAATGTCCCAAACATTACATGGAACATACTTATCCTAAACAATTATTCATTATTTACCACAAATCCCAGTGTAAGTGAATGTCCTGTATTTTATCTGGCTATTCTGTGCAAAAAGGCATACCTCACAGCCTGGAGGCAGTTAATGCACTATTTGCAAATGACCTCAGGCGTGTGAACTGATGCAGAGAAAATTATATTTGTTACCTAAAATAATATAATTAATCTAAATCTTAACATGTTTCCTTTATTTAGAAAACAGGAATTCAAAAGTAGCCTTAATAATGTAACAGCCTCTGTTATAGACTGGTTTTACTATGCTCCTTAATTCACCTTAAATTCAAAGCTTTATTGTTGTGGTGGTTGTTTTTAAAGAACTAGGTTTTTAGTCAGTGAAAACAGTTGAAAGAAATTTATCTGTCTTCCAAAATTCAAAGTTGTACTTAATTTTCCACCTAGACAAGTGAAGTGGCTCTTTAAAAAAATTACCAATACTAAAATGGTCATAGCTACCAAGACCTTCAGGAAGTCTACATAAAGTAGGTGATGATAGGCATCTCTCCTGCATTGAGATCTGACTCTGGGTCCTGAAGAGGGCAACAGATGTGGCCACAATTTGAACAGATGTTTCCACATGTGGGAGTTGGGGTTTAAGTCTCTATCTGCTGCCTCTGCCTTTTCCTTTGTGTCATTCATTGCGGCAATGCGTGTTTTCAAGCTGTCGAACTCCTTTGCCTCACTTTATGCCTCTATTTGGTAGAGCTGTGGGCTGTGGTGTGCTATTTCTTTCTCGCATATTTTTATAAGATTGTTAAGAACTTCTTTTTTTTTTTTTAATTTTAGTCTTGCTGTTTTGAGGCTCCTGAATCAGACTTTCTGGTCACTGTTTTAGGGTATGATTTTATAGCAGAGAGAGAGAGAAACAGTAGAGACATTATTCTTAAGGGGGGCAAAAGCCCCAGCCAAAGGCAGATGACCTTGCCCTTGTTCTGCCTTGACACGGGAAGTTGAACTGCCCCAGGAAGTCATTAACAGACCAGTAGTGACTGTTTTGTCCGGTCTTATTGTTTAATTAGATCACAACCTAGATCCCAATTCTAAAATCCTTTTGGCACATGCCATAATCCTCAGTACTTAGTATCAAATACTTCCTAGCAGCTGCCTGTGTAAGACAAAAAGCAAATAAATTCAGTATTTGAACTAATTTAATTAAAAAAATAAGACTCTTAAAGTAAGAAGTTTCTAGTGGTCAATCCCTCAAACTTTTTATGGAAGTAATTGCTCCCTGTGGCTCCAAAATGCTCAGTTTGGCTACAGGCTTCCTTTGAATCACATTAAGTGTTTTGCACCATGTCTGGAGAATGACAAGTCTTCATCCTCCCAACAGCATATCCCGGTTTGAAGATGCTTCCTGTGTGTTCATGGACTGTGACCTGAATGTCTCCAGACACAAAGCTGAATCAAAGTTCTAGACATGTAGAATGAGATTGGTGGCAGACTTTAAGTATTTGGCTCTGATAGCTCTGTCCCATCAGAGCAGGGCTTTCTGGGGATGCATCATCGAAATTAATGCCATCCAAAAATTAGAAAAAGGAAAGATCTGTAAAAATGTCAGAAATCTCAGTTTATAAAATATTTTTACTGTTCACCCAGTTTAACTTTCAAGTGATAGACATTTCCAGTATAAAATGCCTAAATGTTGGGACTTACCATCCTTTTCTAAGGAGAACATACTAGAGACCAATGGATCTGATTCTTGAGATAGTTCCCCTAGACAAGCAGCCTGTATTCCATTATGCCTAATTTCATTCTTCTGCCACTGGTGATGCTCTATAAAAGCCTTCCCTTTTCTTTCTTTCTTTCTTTCTTTCTTTCTTTCTTTCTTTCTTTCTTTCTTTCTTTCTTTCTTTCTTTCTTTCTTTCTTTCTTTCTTTCTCCCTTCCTTCCTTCCTTCCTTCCTTCCTTCCTTCCTTCCTTCCTTCCTTCCTTCCTTTCTTTCTTTCTTTCTTTCTTTCTTTCTTTCTTTCTTTCTTTCTTTCTTTCTTTCTTTCTTTTCTTTCTTTCTTTTCTGTGTTAAAGTCCATCAATTGTTTCTGCTGCTGGTAACTTCCCCCATAATCTCCATTTAACCAACGCTTCATGTTGGGTTGTGTTAATATTTCCCTTCATACTTTTCTCTCCATTTCTTGTGTCTTGTAGAGCTATGACTTGTTTTTCCCAATTTTATTACTTGTTTTCAATATTTTTCCAAAAAGCACTAGGTATTATACAAGTTTTATTAAGAGGATGGTATAGGAAAATGTAGGAGACACATTGCCTCTTACTGCTGAGGTTCAACAAGAGGAAAGTTTCTTGGCTGAGAAAGCATCTTATGTGTAGGACTCAAGAGGAGTGTGAGCAGTGGGGATAAAGTACTGAAACTGCAAGTGTGATTTCAGTATAAGAAGAAAATAAATTGTAAAGGTTGAGCAATAGGTGACATGGCTAAATAGAAAAGCAAGAATCAAATGTAGAAGACATTGCATACCCAATAGGGTTTGATTTTTATCCTGATGGAAAAGGGAGTAGTAAAGGGACTTAAGGAGAATGATCAGATTTCTGTTTTTGAAAGATCACTCTGGAAACATGTGGAGAATAGATTAGAGTAGGGAAAAAATGGAGTAATAGAGAGTGGTTGGAGGCTATTTTAGTAAATCAAGCAAAAAACGGTGTCAAAAACTCAGGTAGTAATAATGCAAAAAGCTTGGCAGGTAGAATCCATGGTGACTAGCTAAATGATGAAAGTGTGAGCGAGTGCGAGACAGTGAAGGATGACTCTCAATTTCCCCGCTTGGAAAAATAAGGGAATTATGGGGATGGTTCATTCATTTATTGAGAAAGTAAATACAAAGGTGAAAGTTCCAGTATGAACAGGGATCAATTCCATTTTGGATATATTGAGTTTATGGTGTCTGTTGTACACGCAGGTGCAGATATCCAGTTGACTGATTGAGTCATAAATAGAGGATCCATCGGTCTGTCTGTAGAGGGTAGTAAAGTCTTGAGAATAAATGAGATCACCCAGAGAGCATTTTTGGAGTGAGAGTAGAGTCCAGGACAGGAGGTAGGAATAAATCAAAGAGGGCATTATGTCACCAAAATGGGGAAAAAAAGAACTTCAAGAAGTGATCTATACTATCAAATAGAGAAATGGGTCCTGAAAGGTTCATTGCATTCACTAGCAGGACAGTCACTGGTGACTTTGTCAGAGATGGCTTCATAAGAGTGATTATTGTAGATCCAATTGCAATGGGGTTTATTGAGTTAGTTTTGGGAATGTGTGTTTTTCAAAGAATTTGAAAGTTTAAATGTGTCCTTTTAATCTAAGTTGTCATGTTTAGTTGTACAAAATGTTTCATAATATTCTCTAATTACCATTTTAAACTTTATAAGATTCACAATGATGTCCTCTCTTTCAGGATGTTGGTAGTTTGTGTCTTTTCTCTTTTTTATCCTAATTAGTCTAGCTAGAAGTTTATAAATTTTGATCTTTGTTTTCAAATAAACAAGATGTGGTTTCACTGGTTCATCCTATTCTTTTTCTATTTCATTAATTTCTTCCCTTCTCTATTACTGCCTTTCTTCTGCTTATTCTTGTTCTTCTTTTTTTAGTTCCTTAATGTGGGAGCTTAGATCAATGAATTTCAAATTTTATCTTTTCCAATATAAGCAATGAAAGCTATAAAATTTGCCCCAAGTTTTAGCTACACTCATGATTTTGATACATCGTTTTAAATTTTCTTTCATTTTGAAATCTTTTATAATTTTTCTCATGATTTCTATGAGTTATTTAGAAGAATGTTGTTTCATGTCCAAATATATGAGGATTTTCCAGATAACTTTCTGTTACTAGTTTCTAATTTAATTCCTTTATGGTTAGATAATATACACTATATCATTTCAATGTTCATTTTAAAATTTATTGAAATTTGTTTTGACAGACTAAGTGAATGTTTGCATTCACTAAGAAAAAATGTATCCTGCTGATGCTGGTTGAAGTAGTCTATGTGAATTACATCAAGTTGTTTAGCATAGTTCGACTCTTCTATATTCTTACTGATTTTCTGTCAATTGACTCTATCAATATTTGTCCTTTCAGTTTATTCGGATTTTGCTTCTTGTATTTTGAAGCCCTATTATCAAGTGCATACATGTTTAGGATTGTCTTGTTTCCTTGATGGATTGATCCCTTTAATGTCATGAAATTCCAGGTAATATACCTTGTTCTAATATTATTATCTAATAGTAATTATAGCCGCTCCAGATATTTTATGCTGAGTTTGCATGATGTAAATTTGCCTCCTTTTTGTTTCTAAGCAAGATGTGTTATTATATTAAAATGGGTTTCTTATTAACATATAATTGGGTCTTTAATTATACAATTTGACAATTTCTTTTAATTAGAATTTCAGGCCATTTACATTTAATATGATTATTGATATAGTAAAGAATAAATTATCAACTTGTTATTTTTCCTACTTGTGACATCTATTTCCTGTTCCTTCTTTACTTTTTTCCTATCCTGTGGTCTGAGTATTTTTAGTATTTTGTTTTACTTCTGCATACTGGCTTGTTAGCTATACTTTTTTTTTTTTTTTAGCAGTTACTCTAGAGCTTGTAAAATGCATTTTACTTGTAAAAATTGTTTTTTCCATTGTGGTGCTTCCCAGTACATGCAACTTTTAGTGCTAAAATCAGGAAAGTCTGGGGCACACGGGCATGAGATGCATCACTCTACTCTTCTCATATAAAAATATTAAAACATCATGTTATAAATCCCACAATATTTTACTATTGTGTTTTCTTTAAACAGTCAATTGTCTTTAAAAATTTTTTTAAACATAGGAAAGTTTGTTATGTTTTAACCACATATTTCCAGTTTCTCACATTCTTTATTCCTTTGTGAGATCCAAGTTCCCATTTGGTATCATTTTCTTTGATAAACTTGTTATTGAACTTCATTTAGAATTATTTGTAAGTCATATTTGCTGGTGACAAATGCTCTCAGATTTTTTTAAATTTAAATTTAAATTTTATTTAGATTTTATTTTTTAGAGCAATTTAAGGCAGCAAAATTGAGGGGAAGATACAGAGATTTTCTGTATACCCATCGCCCTCACTCATGTATAAGCTCTCCCGTTATCAACATCCCTCCCACCCCCAAGTAGTTATATTTGTTATAATTGATGAGCCTGCACTGACCACAGAATAATCATCCAACGTTCATGGTTTACATTAGCATTCACTCTTGATGTTTTGCATTCTATGGGACAAATGTATGATGACATATATCCATCATTATGGTATCATACAGAGTGCTCTCCTCCTAATCACCCTCCCCACCCCAACCCCGGCAACCACTGCTATTTTTACTGTCCTCATAATGTTTCTTTTTCCAGAATGTCCTATAGTTGAAATTATATATTATGCATAATAATCTTATATTACTTACAGATTGGCTTCTTTCACTTAGTAATATGCACTTCAGTTTTCCCCATGTCTTTCATCACCAGATAACTCATTTCTTTTTAGTACTGAATAATATTCCATTGTCTGGATGTACCACAGTTTATTCATCCATTCACCTACTGAAGGACATTTTGGTTTCTTCCAAGTTTGTGCAATTATGAGTAAAGCTGCTATGCACATCCGTGTTCATGTTTTTATGTGGACATGTCTTCAACTCTTTTGTGTAAATTCCAAGGAGTGCAATTACTGTATTACATGGTAAGAGTATATTTAGTTTTATAAGAAACTGCCAAACTGCCTTCCAAATTTGCTATAGCTTTTTGTATTCCCATGAGCAATGAATGAGAGTTTCTTTTGCTCCACATCTTTGCCAGCATTTGGTGTTGTCAGTGTCCCATATTTGGTCCTTTTAATAGGTATGGAGTAGTTTCTCATTGTTATTTTTATTTGCATTTTTCTAATGACTTGTGATATACAGCATATTTTCATATGCTTATTTGGCACCAGCATATCTTTTTTTGGTGAGATGTCTGGCAAGGTATTTGGCCCATATTTTAATTGTTTTTGTTTTTGTTTTTTTTTTGGTTTTTTATTGTTCTTGTTTACTCTCAGTTTTGTTTACTCTCAGTTTTTATTTTCTGCAAAAACTTTCAGTCCCTTTTTTCAAGGATTTTTCCATATGCAAAGTATAGAATTTAACATTGATAGTTTTTTTAGCACTCTAAAGATATCATTCCATTTTTTCCCTAACGTTCATAATTTTGTACAAGAAGTCTTTAGTTTTATATCTTTGTACCTCTATGTAAAGTACAATAGACCTCCTTATCCACAGGCGATATGTTCCAAGAACCCCAGCGGGAACCTGAAGCCATGAATGGTACTGAACCCTATAATATCCAATTTTTCTCCTATACATACATACTTGTGATGAAGTTTAATTTATAAATTAGGCACAGTAAGAGAGTAACAATAGTAATTAGTAATAAAATATAACAATATTGTTATAATTTACTGTAATAAAGTTATGTGAATGTGGCCTTTCTCTAAAACTATCTTATTGTTTACATTTAATGCCTTTTCTGTCTTAACTAAACACTTCTCACACATTGTAGCCATAACTTTGCAGTTTAAGGTGTGACAGAAAACTATCATGAATTTCTTTCTCTTTTACAATTTCATGGATAGAAGACTTGTTCTTACCATAGATCTTTACAACCTCAACATATGATTTTTTTCTTTACTTAATAAGTTGAAAACTTTAAACTTTTAACTTCAAGGAAGCACTTTGAGTTTTCTCTTTGGCGTATTGGAATTGCCAGCATCAGTACTCTTGTGCTTTGGGGTCATTATTAAGTAAAATAAAGGTTACTTAAATACAGGCACTGCAGCACCAAGATAGTCAATCTGATAACTGAGAGAGCTACTAAGTGACCAATGGGTGGAATACATTGGACAAAGGGGATGGTATACTTCTGGGCTGGTTGTAGAGGGACAGCATGAGATTTTATCATGCTACTCAGAACAGGGAGCAATTTAAAACATTGTTTATTTCTGGAATTTTCGATTCAATCTTTTCAAATTGCAGTTGAGCACAGATAACTAAAACCAAACTGTGGAAAGTGAAACTGCAAAAATTGTATTTTTTATTCCTCTATTTTTAAGATTTTGTCATCATTACTTCCCTCAATATGATTCCACCATGCTGCCTATGTCTGTGCATGTATCCTCCTTTGGGTTTACACGGGGCTTCTTAGAATCTAGCTTTATAATGTCCAGCAAATTTGGAAAAGTTTTGCTTACTATTTCTTCAAACTTTTTTCTGCTCAATTACACATATTTTAAACCACCCTATAATGTTCCATAGATTACTGAGACTGTTTGTTTTATCAGTCTTTTTTTCTCCCTTTTTGCTTTATTCTATTAGTAAAACGTAAAAAACTGATCATTTCATCTGCAGTGTTTGTTATTAACCTCATCAAGTAAAATTTTCACTTTTGATTTGTATTCTTTACTTCTAGAAGTTGTCATTGTTTCTCTCATACTTTCCACTTCTCTTTTTTTGTTTCCATAGTTTACATAGTATAATAGTGGCTTCAACATCCTTGTTTGCTAGAGCTATCATCTCTGTCATCTCTTAGTCTGCTTCCATTGACTGATTTTCTGGGCTTTGTTTACTTTCCTTCTCTGCACCCATGATCCACAAATTGACTCCAGGTTGAAATCCAGGGGGATTGAAGTTTTACCTCTTTTGTGTCCCCTTTCTCATAGACCACAGTTCTGCACTGCCTATTGTTAAATGCTTGAAAACTAGTTACTTCATATGTGTTGTCAAACCTTCTAATTATAATATTATGATAGAAAGTAAAGTCTGGGTCACCACAGCAAGAAGCAGATATCCAGCCACTAAAATTGGTGTTGTTTGTAACCAGCATTATTATGGCAATAATTGAATAATACAAATAAAATTTCTATATGCCAAATTTGTTACTAAGGATGTAAAAACAGACAAGAGGTGGTACCTGCCCTCAAAATGTCAAGGGGTCAGACATAAATGCTAAGACAATGTGCTCAATGAAAAGATAATAGTGTATACAAGATTTTATAGGACCTCTTAGGGAATCATTGTATACTTCTAGGATGAAATTCAAAGCTGGGTCATAAAGGTTTAATAAAGGTGATTTTAGATCAGGGGTGATATAGGGAAAGGATGTTCTATGCAGAAGAGACAAAGTGGGCAAAAGCATAAGGAAAAAGAAATAGCCTGTTGTAGTTAGGAAACTATAAGAAGTTTGGCATTTCTAGAACATAACATGGAAAGTAGTAAGTGAGAATCAAATAGGCCAGAGAAGAAGGCAGCGATCAGATCACGAAGGGAGTTGTCAGCCACAATAATGAGATAGGCATTATTCTAAGGTTATGGGAAGCCCCTGAAATATTTAGGAAAAGGACCAAAGTGTAGACAATAGATAGAGTAGATCAGGGAAAAAATTATAAGACTATATTTATATAGTACAGGACTATTTCAGTGATTCAGGAAAAAGACACTGAGTCACTGAACTGGGATTTAGGTGCCCAAATGAGGAGGAAAAGACAGATTTGACAAATAATAATAAAAGCTCCCATTTTTGGGGTGTTTACTATATTCCAGTCTCTGTTCTAAGTACTTTGCGTAACACTGATGCATTTATAACCCTTAATACAACCTTGTATGGTAAATACTGTTTTTAATCCCAATTTAATGATTAGGAACTGAGCACAGAGGGATTAAGTAATTTAGGTAACATAGCCAGTAAGTGGGGAAACTAAGGCTCAATCCCAGGCAGCCTGGCTGCAGAGTCTATATTCTTAATAATTTTATTGTACTGCTTCAATATGATTGCTTGGTATTATAATTATCAGCTTGTCTGAATTCTTGATTTGACTGGAAATCCCAAAATGCAAAGACTAGGTCTTGATCTTTGTAACATGGCAACAAACTGGGCAGACAAATGACCCGCTGTCCTGGAGAGACCGCAAATAGAGAAATAAATAAAATGACCATTTTAGAGAGTGGTATGAACAAATGAGATAAAGTAAAGTATGGTAAGGAGTTTCTTCAGACAGGATGTCAAAGTCTTCTCTGATGAGGTGACACTAAACTTAGGTAACCTGGGTATGAGAGGTTGTCTTGTTCTAGGAAGTGAAGGAAGGCAGTGCTGCAGAAGCAAGTGTGGGAGGGAAAGATGGTGTGAGATAGTATGAGAGAGAGGTATAAAGTGAGATCCATTCCCAGAACAAGTCTAGTAAGAAATTTGCATTGTATTTCAAGTGCAAAGAAAAGTCAATGAAGGTTTTAGTAGGGGGAGGGGGAGGATGATAAGGTCTGATTTGCATTTGAAAGGAGACTTTGGAAAGTGGAAGGGAAGGAAGTAAAAATTAGAGAAGGGAAGCATAGCCTTTGAGGTATGGAAATGGACAATTCGGTAAAAATGCAGTCTAAGGAATGGCTGTGTTTCAAGATCATTGGAGTTAGCGAGCAGAAGAAATTTGAACAGGGTACCATCTGTTTAGATGCTTAACTCTTTGAAAATGGTAACTATCAATGATGAAGAGATGTGTAATATCATCCAGAAAAGGGAAAAAGTATCAAGATTAAAAAACATGTAGTAATGACAAAAAGTTTGCATAGGCCCATGATGTATCTATATGTTAAAAAAAGAGGAGGCTGATGAGTGATGATGATGGGAAAATAGTTGGGCAAATCAGTCAAGTGCTAGTGTGCGTTGAATAGAATGATGGGCTCTAATGGGTATCCAGAGGGTAAAGCTTGGTTTCAGTTAAAGTCGGGAAATGGATTGAGGAAAATAGTGAATCTATGAGAGCTGCTAATAAGAGAGCAGGTGTTCCACAGCCCATGATACGTGAGTATCACAGAGAGGGTAGACAACCCAGATAAGAAAGGCTCTCTGCGTGCTCCCACTCCTGGTCTGGCCAGGCTCTCGTGTATAACCTCCAGAGTCACCTTGATTTGGAGTGAGCCCATCTGGCAGCTTTGAACAGAACAAATATTCCCATCCCATTTATAAAAATATAGTGGAGGCTGATATAAGTGGACCAGAATGGAGGGGAGGAGAGGAAGACAAAGCATCTTAATTAGCTCAGAATAAACAACATTAATGTGGTACACAGAGTGAGTGGTGAGGAGTGAGAGACAGAGATAAATGCACAAGAAAACAAAAAAAGAATGAAATTAGAGAAGGATGATAAAACTTACCAAAAAGGAAGAGACCAGGCAGAGAAGCAAGCATAGGATGTTGGATTTTTGTGTGCTGAGATATCTAAATATAACTGGACTTCAATGAAAGAACTGAATATATTTCCTAGTCTATTAATTTGGTAATCTGATCAAAAAACATTTGGGTTTGTGAAAAGATAATAGACAACAGAGCAAAAAGAATTAGGGCAATTTTCTTTTCTTTTTTTTTTTTTTAATATCATTTAACTTCTATACATATGAAAAGTAAATGTTTCCACTAGGGAATAAAACACTTAGCAAACCCTGTTTAGCATCTATGAGTGAATTTGTCATATGGTTACTAAAGTGAGTTATATTCAATCTTCAGTCTGTATATTCATTCTGTATATCCCTAGGCCCTGGCTTTAGGGATGGCACACATCGGCTGGAAGACACATATACTCTATGAGAATCAGAATTAAAAATTATAGCTGCTTCATCTAATAGGACAATAGGGAATCTCAGCTGTTACAGCCCTGCAGAAAAACTTTTCCCAATAATTTTTCAATCACGTTTCGTGGGACGATATCAGGTGCTATGGTTTAACAAGTGTGTTGGTTCATTGCTTCATAAATGGTGGGCATACTGCAATACCTTGGGGGTGGCATGTTCCCTTAACCCCCTTGGAGGACTATTAACCCTGGACTCCCAGCCAGATATCTATCAACCAACTATTCTAGGGCTGTCATTATTCCCTAACAAGCCTCTTTGCTCCAACCATGCCACCCTGCTTACTGTTCTCCATCTATGACTTGCTAATTTTAGTACATATTGCTCTGAATCATAGCATGTCAGAGCTGAAAAGACTCTTAGAGATTTAGATCAGCCCTCCTCAATTTACACCTGAGGAAACACATTTCAGTAGTCCTTCAAACCCTAGCTCAAAACTTACTTCCCACAGATTGCTTTCCCTGTGAAGTTGTAGCCAGCTCTGGGAACAATTGCTTTTCTTTGTACTTCTTTTACTGTTATAATTTCTGTTTGTCCAAGAAGAAATCCTTGGATAAGTCAGTGTTCTTTCCATGGCCTCCATTTCTCTCACTGTAAAAGGAAAGGGCTGGATTTGATGACCTCTAAGGTCCTTTTTTTTTTTTTACTATAGCATAGTTTGATTCTATAAATCTATCTTTGAAGTCTTGGGTTCTTCATAATTTATCTTGGTCATGCATGCAGGCAGTTGCTGCTTTGCATGATTCCTTGTTGACTGAAATTGGTGCCTTACTAGTACCTGTTCCTCACTGCAACATTCCATGGTGTCAGAGGTCAAATGTCAATTAACACAGAACTGTGCAAAGTGAAGAATCAGTGCCTATGTGCATGGGTCTGAGCTAGTATTACACAGTGCAAGGTAAGAATTGCCCATATTTTCTACTCCTTAGTAGTGTTTTGCTTTTTGGAACTTGTTCTTCAGATTTTCTTTGAAGAACTAACCTTTCCTTAGTAGATAAACTGTAATTCAAGGTCCTTGTCCTTCCCTTGCCAAGTGTGATTACAAGACCAGAACTAGGCCAGTTAAATATTCTCCCCAGAATTTATATCTTGAACCACAGCAATCCAAGGCTTAAAAAGGGCTAGAGTGGAGTCACCTGATGGCATTGTTCCTAAAGGACTGTCCACATTCCTCTTTACTACTTCCTGCTAGAACTGATCTCGTTCCTGTACTTTTCAAGGTCTAATTCTTTAGCTTTTCTTTTGATTCTGAGAATTACCCTATCTTATTGTACTGAATCCCTATTTTGCTTAGGTTATACAGACTCAATTTGTGCTGTAAACAACAGAAGCACCTCAGCTGATGCAGCGTCTCTGGTTTTACTTGACCCAGCATATTAATTTCTTCCTACAAACTTCACAAACCTACAGCATTCACTGATTGCCCCTCCAATTTCTGAGCACGTCATTGTTTCTTACCTTTATTCATGGACTCTCACCTCACTTAAACTCCACCACTGAAAGTTACAGCCTGCTAAATATAAAGGTTTTTTAAATTTTAATTTCTCAACCTTTTGGATATTTCCTTTGCAGCATCTGACAGTAGGGAAATTCCCATCCACCTCTTTTTTTTGGTGTGCCAATTTGGCCCTCCTTCTCTAACAATTCTTCCATTACTCTTTTAAGTCCTCCTTCTTCCTTCCATTTCATAAATGTTGACATATGTAGGCTTCTGTCCCTAGCCCTCTGTGTTGTACTGGGCTCTATGTTGCTTAGCCTGGATTCTTCCTCCCCAACCCCAGAGCATACGATAGTCTGCTGAGAGTAAAAGCAAAGTTTACACAGGCACATCTCCTTCGATTATAAATTTACTTGACACTTGGGAGCAGAAAACATGATTTTTATATTAATTCAATATCAGGATGGATTTTTAAGGTAAGAAGTTTCTTCTTCCAATGTGTTCCTTGAGAGATACCTATCCACTCCCTAGTATCGAACCCCTTTCACTCAGATGCAAATAGGATAGACTAGCATTCTTCTTGGCCACAAGGTACATTCTGGATAAAACCTTTGAGAAGCACTGCCCAGGATGATTATATTGACTCTTACAACAGTTTAACGAAGTGATTAAGAGTATAAGTTCTGCTATCCGGACAACATGGCTCCACACTCCACCTGGCTCCACACTCCACCACTTACTAGATGGGTGACCTCGAGCAAGTTATTTAACTTTTCTGAGCTTAACTTCTCATCTATGAAATGGAAAGGAATATCTAGTTTATAGGGTTGGGGTAAGAATTAAATGAGATAAGACCTGTAAAGTAAAACTTGTCCAGTGAAAGCTAATTGCTGCAGAGAATTGGTCTTCATCTGTATAAATAATAGTCAAATCTTTATCTCTAGCCCTAGGCATCCTCTCAAGTTCTAGTCCATAAATTACAATGATCATTTAGTTGTCTTGCTTGTTCCTTAAATTCCATTTATCTAAACTGAGGTTATCTCCCTCTTAAAAAAGTATTGCCTTTGGATTTCACTATTTTTAGCAATGGCACCACCATTCTCTCTAGCATTAGGGTATAAAGCTCTGACTCTTTCATCTAAATCACCACCACATGTCCAATCTCTTGACTAGAATAAAACTCAGCATCTTGCTTCTGCAATGCCTCTGGTAAATCCCTTCCTCCCCCACTTCTTTGGTTACAATTGATGAAACCTACATTGATACATCGTTGTCACCTGAAGTCTATAGTTTACATTAGGGTTCCCTCTTGGTTTGTACATTTTATGCATTTTGACAAAAGTATGATGACATGCATTCACCATAGTATCACACAATAGAGTTTTATTGCTCTAGCTATTCATACCTCCCTCCCTGCAAACACTTTGAGAGGTGTCTTTTGCTCATTTTTTATTGGATTGTTTGTTTTCATGTTGTTGAATTTTAAGAGTTCTTTGTACATTTTGGCTAACAGTCTCTTATTGAATGTGTCTTTTGCAAATATTTTCTCCCAGTCTGTGGCTTGTCTTCTCATTCTCTTGACTGCCTTTCACAAAGCAGAGATTTTTAATTTTAAGTTCAGTTTATCAATTATTTCTTTCATGGATCATGCCTTTGGTGTTCTATCTAAAAAGTCATTCCCATACCCTAGGTCTTCTAGATTTTTCCCTATGTTATCTTCTAGGAATCTTATAGTTTTGCATTTTACATTTAGGTCTATGATCTATTTTGAGTTAATTTTTGTAAAAGGTATAAGGTCTGTATCTAGATTTTTTTTTTCCTTTTACATGTGGATGTCCAGTTGTTTTGGCTCCATTTGTTGAAAAGGCATTCTTTTCTCCTTTTTCTCTGTTGCATTGCCTTTGCTCCTTTGTCAAAAATCGGTTGACTGTATTTATAATCCTTTCTTCTTTAGTCCCACAGCCACTGTTTTAAGTTCTGTATTAACCCTTAGCTGAAAATTATTAAACTAATTTCCTCATGGTTTCTCCCCAAACCACTCTCTCCTCTTCTGCTTCTGTGATGACCCAGTCCTAGATTAATCTTCCTAAAGCATAGCTGTCATTGAACTACCACTGACTTCACATTGAAATTAAGCTTTTGAAGTTATAAAACCTTAAAACCCTCACTTATGAAGTTGGAACATGAACTGAAATTATCAGTCTAACTTGCCTGCAATTCATAGTCACCAAGTTCAATATCTCAGAGAAGCAATCATGAAATCTCTACTTTTGGCATTCCCAGTAATGGGAATTTCTCTATCTCAAAAGGAAGCCTGTGTCATTTTTGAAGAATTTCAAGTGTTAATGGTTAGTTTAATATTGAACTAAAATTTTGTCATCATCTACAAGCAAGATGGTTCAAGTTCTTCCTGCTAGAACTTTAGAATGAGATCAGTCTATCTAGAGGAGACTTAGGACCACAGGCTCTAAAACCAGATGTCAAGTGTTCAAGCATCAACTCCATAACTTAGTAACAGTGTAATTTTTAAATATTAATTAGCCATTGATAATAATGAAAATTACCTCATAGATTTGTTGTAAAGATTAAATGAATTAATACTTGTAAAGGAGCTTAAAATACCTCTTGGCATGCACAAGCTCTAAATATATGCTAGCTATCACGATTAGCTATTTTCTTGTGTGATGACTCTTTCAAATATTTGGAGATAATTATAATCTCTCTCTTTACCTCTTTTCTTTTTTTCTCCTTCAAGTTTACCATATGCAGTTTCTTCATTATATGTGAACATTGATTCCAGCATCAGAAAGATTTGGGTTTGAATATCAGCTTTGCTACTTCCCGGTTGTATAAATTTGGGCACGTTACTTAACCCATTGAAGCTTTTTTGTCATATGTGAAAAGGGAGAACTGTGCTAGGCTGGAGAGTTGTCCCCAATGAAACCAGGATTTTAATTCCTGAAACCTGTGAACATTGCTTTATATTGCAAAAGACACATGTAAATTAAGAGTCTTGGATGGAGAAATTATTCCAGATTATCCAGGCAGATCTAACTGTAATCACAAGTGTCCTCATAAGAGGGAAGTAGAGGGAGAGATTTGACTACAGAAGAGGTGAAGGCAATGTGACAGTGAAGCAGAGGATAGACACAGGCAACCACAAACCAAGAACTGCTGACAGCCAAGAACAGTGCTTTCCTAGCTGGAAGAGGTGAGGAACGGATTATTCCCTGGAGCCTCCAGAAGGAAAGAGCCCCACCAACTGACACTTTGATTTTTGTCCCATAGATTCATTTCAGACTTCGGGCCTCCCGAGTTGAAAAAGAATAAATTTCTGTTTGTTTAGCAGGAAGATCCAGCTACCAATCCCAGGTGGGGATTCTCACCTCGTGGAAAGTGGCATAGAACGTAATGCTGCCAACAATCAGGAGCAGGAGCCCACGAACATCAGCCCACTGAGCCAAGGAGAACTCCACTAACAAGGTGCTTGTTGGAAGAATGTTTCGATCATAAAAGGAAGAAAGGGTCCAGCAAGATTCATGTTTCTAGTGTGTGCCCATCTCCCATGGTCAGCAGGATGGCCTTCAAAGGGTGATGGACGGCACAGATCCCGCTTGTGCTGTGGGTGAAAACTCTGTTCCCTTCCCTCAGAGGAGAAATACTAGTGGACTAGCCAGATGCTATGTGATGCACCACTTAAACAGTACGAAGAAGTTCGCTATGTACTCAGAATAGGGAAAGATTTCCCCTAATAAGGAAGGAGAGTCTGAGCTATGGCTCAGCACTGATCATAAGGCAATGTTCCAGGCCCAGGAACATTCACTGATTGGGCAATCTCAGGGACTGGTGATAGGTTGCTATTGTTTTAAGCCACTAAATTCATCATGTTTTTACAGAAACAACAGAAAATGAATACAATTATATTTATCAAATTGGGTTTTTAAGAGGATCAAATGATTATATATATAAATAAAGTATCTACCACAGTGCCTGCCATAGTGTCTTACACAAAGTAAGTATAATCATGTCCAGATGCTTTAAAAAATGACCCTGAAAGGCACAAATGGATTGAAAATATTAAGATGTGTAGACAGCAATTACATGTTTATTGCACACTCCATGTAAGAAATGAAGGTGACAGCATGCTAGAAAGAAATAGAAAGATTTCAAGTACTTTTTAGAGGGTAGAGGAAATTTGACCATTGATTACATGGAGAGGAGTAGAGGTGAAGAAAACTTGAGTCAAGGTTGACTTCCAGCTTCCTGGCTTGAACAATATATAACCATCTAATCTTTCCTTTTCTCTTTGGGGACCTAAAGTTCACATTTGCTAAAGGTGAAGTTGTTTGGTTGTGGCAATGAAACAAAATACCTGGCCCATTTTTCCACTGGCCCAATATTAACTTGTCCCAGACACTATCACGACCTGCAAATAATCAGAGCCATGGTTCACATCTGAATTTTTTTTTAATTCAAAATTTATTTCCTTAACATAGATACTTGTGGCACTTGCAACTTTGTTCTCTAACCTCAGAATGGCCTAAAGTCTGACACAATGACAGTAATCTCAGGACATTTCAAAGTACCGTGCTGCATAGAACTATTCCCTGGAAGAGAACAGCCAGAAATCAAGGACCTGATTCAGGAAACAAGGTACACCTTCCAGAAACATTTGGCAACAGTGTGACTGTTCTGCCTTGCTCCTGGATAATTTAATCAAGTGACAGATGTGTCCAATGGGTCTCCATTTAGTATGTGGGGTGGCCAGGAAAAAAAAGAGATTAGAAGAAAAAAAGTCATACAGCAATTGTGTTTGTCTGGGTCCACAGTTTATGTGATGATATTGAATATAGAATTCTTTCTCTTCTGATACAATCAATTACACTGACAACCTTTTTTTCCAGTCTCAGATCTGTGCATACCTGCACATTGCAGTGTTTCCAGAAGACTTATTATAATCATCGCTGAATATTTATTGAGGACCCACTGGGCACAGGGAACTGTACTAGGCATGTGATCAAGAGAGAGCCTGTTTCCAGCCAAGTTCTTTTGTTTCCATCCTGTTCTGGGAATAATAACATACCTAAGGAAAGTGGAATTCTACACATAATCAAACTTATTATCTGATTTGATCATTATTTTGATTGCTACTTATGATTTATAATAGAGGTCATTATTTTATTACATGCTTTCTGTATATAATTAAGTTACTTTAAATGAAGACTTTCATTCAGCTCTAGTTAGTAAGAATAATGTATTTCTGATTTTCTCATCAACTGAAGAAAAATTGAGCCACAAGAAAAGGTATTATACTATTGAACAGTTTTTTTTCCCAAAAAATTTAGAATTCATTGTATATATAAATGGGAAGATTGATGGCATTTAGTATGAGATAAATTTCATTGTTTCAAAAAATTATCAGAAGTATGTCAAGGAAACTAAGTTCCTAGCGTTCCATGTGGGGCTTGAATTCTCTGATCAAATTACAAGTTTCAAGTTTTAACAGTAAAAAAAGATCACATAGTTATAGTTGCACATATATTTTGTAAAAGACAAAGGGCCAAACTGATAAAGGAAAAAAGAAAAATCAGTGCCTTTCAAAATAGCATTTCACGGTTTTCATTGTTAGTGAGTTGGTTTATGTGTCAGGTAAACTTTGATCTTAAAATATCTTTCACAGGCATGATTTCCTCCAGAGACCATTTTCTGTCTTGATATCCTCATAAGAGAAACAAGAATAAATATTTTGTCCCATAAAATATTCCTCCCATGACTATTCGTATCTCTCAAACTTGTCTTTGTGTGAAGAAAGTTGTAGCCAATTTTGGGGAGATATATTTAGCTTTCCAGAGAGCTTCTCTCTCTCTTAGATAGGAATCATTTTCTAATATCCTAAAAATTGGGGTTGGGGTGGAGGAACTATTCCCATATCTCATCACCTTAATTTAATATCCAATGTCCAGAGCAAATTTCATCTCTTGATTTCTATCCCTTTATTTCTCTGCTCTCTGCTCTAATCCTTCCCTTCCTTTCTCTCCCTGTGCCCTCCCTCTCCTTCTCTTAACAGGATGACTGTGTCAGTGCATTAAGTGAGAGAATGTTAGCAGTTGGACGTTGTTCCTTCCATCTCTGATCTGGCAAGTGAAGTGCCTCACCCTTCTGCCCGAGCCACTTAATACCAAAGACATTTAGGTACATTCTTTGCACCCCCTCAGACAACACGTTTCCTTACTGTGCCAAAATCTTCTTGGAAACTTAAGCCAGATGAATTAGTCAAAAGTACATTCTCTACGATCACAGAAAGTAATCTGGACTGTGTTTGGGCTATATTTAAGCTCAATTTAAAATGATAAGGTCTGCATGTGGTTTCCTCTTCAGCAGAGGAGAGGTAATTGACTTTCCCATTGGCTCCTATTTTTGTTATCAGAGTTTTGAGTTAGTCATATCCTAATTAATTCATTCATCAATGTAAATTTGGATATTTTTGCATTCCGAGTTCTTCCTCAACTCATTGGCAGTGTTTATGAAGACACCATGACTAACAGAGGCAGACAATCAGCTTTGCTAGGGACACCCTAACTTATCCACCCCAGGGAGTCCAGCTCATCTTCCCATTACTAAGAATTCCACCGCACCAGTAGAGTCCTGGCCTCCGTTTAGGACAAAACTCTCTCATGCCATCAAAGAATTCATTTCCTATAGTCCACCCAACAGGAAGTTAATTAACTTTTGTTTAGTACTTTTGTAATGGGTTTGTTATCAAGAACAAGTCCACCACATAGGAAAAGCTCATGATTCCTTATTAAAGGTTATATATACCAACACAGATGGTGATTTCTACCCACTTTATTGTAGTATTTAAAGGAAGTGTGACTTTTCTCATAGAAAGTTCCAAACTTGTGAATTTGGGACTTGGTAATAACTGGAGACTATGAATAAGCAGTGGCAGTGATGGCCAAAACTTTGCTCTCCCTGCATCTTCCTCCCACTGCCACCCACCATCCACTCCATCCCTACTGAGATAATGAACTGGGCTTTGTTTCAAAAGTCAGAGTGCCAGACCCAAAGTATTACCTCTCTTGTGCCAACACAGGCTGATAAGTTATCACTGGTCTGCATTTATCTTACCCAACTTCAGAGTTCTCTTTCTACCTCGAAGAGATCCTCTGATTGGGGATTTCAACTCCTCTGATCAGAAAAGAAATGTAGATTATTTCCCATTTTTCAAATTAAAAGTTAATTCATTAAAGAAATGCATATTTTATGTTTACCATGGTGACTGTCCAAAAGAAATAGTCTACAGGCAGTGTCTGACAGGTCAGTAGTTTTAATATGTGCTCACACTCCAAGTCAAATGTTTAGATTTTCCCATAGAAATGGCATGATAAGTGGTGGCTTGTTCCCCCCACCAAAAAAAAATTCTATTTTGCTCTGGAATATAGTTAGTCTTAAATACAGTACTAGTGGCATCAGTTCATCTATGTCTGAGTACCATATATCACATAGAGTCCATGAGAAAACACAGATACGTTTACCTAAAACACATCCCCCCCTCTCATTTTGTGTTAGAACATGACAAGAAAAGGTAGATACTTTGGGGTTCCAGTTAGACATTTACTAGCTCCTCAAATGACTCTTGCAATCAATCAACTCTTCACCTATTCAAAATGGAAAGTTGAGGACAGAAAACTAACAAGGACAAAGACTCAACTCAATATGCATGTAAACCTCTTGGACTGACAACATCAAGATGAAGGACAGAGAACAGGTTGTGCAGCCAGAAAGAGTACAGTTTTAGCTCTTGGCTCCACTACTCATTGGCTGTTACCTTTTTTAAATTTCAATTTTTATAGGTAAAATGAAAATAATAATAATAATATCTACCATATTAGGCTTCTTGGGGATTTTTTGAGACAGTATGTGAAAAGTACTTAGCACAATGTTTAACCAAGATAATGCTAGTTGTGGTTACAGAAGACACTGTAAGTTAAACTAGCTACAATTGGTTTTTGAAGCTTAAAATATTAAAAAATTAAACTGTAATTAGCAGTAGTTACTATAATAGTAAAAGTGATACCATTACTAGGAGTAGTAGGGATAGTATAATGCAAACTCTTTGGCTTCTCATTCAATGTGCTACACCATCTGGCTCCAACTTTGTTTATTTCACCTTTATGTTTTGTTTACACCCATGATGATAGGGTCTAGAGATTACTTTTGAATCTCTGGCTCCATGGAACCTATATGATATTATAGAGAGAAGTCACTCATTTAAATATTTGTTGAATAAATAGAAGAACTTGTGAAGGAAATAAAGTTAGGTTAGATATGAAAGAATCTAGAGAATGTAGTGAAAAAAATGAGTTTTTTGGAAAGTATTTTATTTTTATTTATTTATTTATTAAAAACAAAATTTTTTTTTTTTTTGGCTGTGTTGGGTCTTCGTTGCTGCGCATGGGCTTTCTCTAGTTGTGGTGAGCCGGGGCTACTCTTGGTTGCGGTGCATGGACTTCTCATTGTGGTGGCTTCTCTTGTTGCAGGACATGGGCTCTAGACACGTGGGCTTCAGCAGTTGCAGCATGTGGGCTCAGTAGTTGCGGGCAGGCTCTAGGGCGTGTGGGCTTCAGTAGTTGTTGCGTGCAGGCTCAGTGGTTGTGGTGAACAGGCTTAGTTGCTCCACAGCATGTGGGATCTTCCCTGAGGGAGGCATCAAACCTTTGTCCCCTGCATTGGCAAGCAGATTGTTAACCACTGTGCCATCAGGGAAGTCCTGGAAAGTACTTTAAAGCAAGGCATTTTAATGGGCGGGGGGGGAGGGGGAAATGTGTACATCTCATGGTGCCACTGAGTTACAGAGTAAACCTGGACTAATTAATAAATCATTTTCTTTCTCTAAGCTAAATACTAGTTAGTAGAGGATAAAGTTTTTAAAAAGTTTTAAAAAGACAGTAAAAGTATATGGGTCATTAACAAACAGATCTCTCTCTACTTGCCAAAACACAACCACTCCCTTCAACTTCCATAACACTTTTTCTGTTCTAAGGGTCATATATCATGGTGACTTCTGAAGGCAGGTTTTTGTTTGAGAATCTGAGGTAAATAGCTGTGGAGTACAGCTCTTGCAAGCTTTTGAGTGGAGTTGGCTTTTGAAATTTGATTTACCTAGGAGGGACTGGTTACTTTGATGAGGGATCTGATTCTGGATGCCAGGTACTTGAAAAGTCAAAATGCTACAATGATGAGATGTTAGAAAGACACCTGTGGAAAGAATCTTTTTAAAAGTCTTTCTTGGAACTTCCCTGGTGGGGCAGTGGTTAAGAATCTGCCAATGTAGGGGACACGGGTTCGATCCCTGGTCCGGGAAGATCCCACGTGCCACAGAGCAACTAAGGCTGTGCGCCACTACTGAGCCCACCTGCCTAGAGCCCATGCTCTGCAACAAGAGAAGCCACTACAACAAGAAGCCCGCACACTGCAATGAAGAGTAGCCCCTGTCCGCCGCAGCTAGAAAAAGCCCGCGCGCAAGAAGACCCAATGTAGCCAATAAATAAATAAATTTACTTAAAAAAAATCTTTCTTGCCAAAGAAATTGCAAGCTTTGTTAGGAGATATGGATGTAAATACTCAATAGACTACTGTCCTCCTGGACTTTCTGCATGTGACTATCTGGCAGAAACTTAACCTGGTCCTGCTCGTATTCTATTGTTTTAAAAGGACAGAGATTCTTTTATAGGGACGTGGGAGGAGAATGAAAATGTATTTTAATTTACTTTTAGGATAAATATCATAAAATCAAAATTTAAAGCTCTATATTTTTATTTTCAGTTTGATGCCCGTAATGCAAGAAGGAGTCATTTAATAAGAGATTGAAATGAGCATTGGCTAACAATGAAGTCATTATTTTAATGAAATCTGATCAACTTTCCTGAATAATTTGGGATTTTTTTTAAACAACATATTTCAAGGAAGAAAAAAAGGAAAAGACCATACGTTTGGCAGAAATGAAAAATGGTTACTATGGCAGCTTGATTTGGACATGGAAAACCTGTTTCAAGCTATTCATAAACCCAACTCTTGCAAACTATTTATTATGTACAATAAATTATACGAAACATGTAATGAAAAAATGAGAGCGACTTGTTTTAGAACTCGGAGAGTTAACAAAAACTATTTGAGAAGGAAGGACTGGGTAAGATGTGGATCCTGGTGTTCCCTGCTGAACTGGCTTAATGAATTGGTATCCATACCAAGAGGACCACCCACTCTTCACCAATTGACCAAATGTCACATTCTTTAAGGAATGTGACGTGTGGAATGTGCCCTAACCATAAAGCACACCACTTTCACAATTCCAACACAATTCATTTAGCCTCCATTCTTCATGCCTGAATGGACATCCCTCATTGCACACCAAGGCGAAATTTGGAGATAGTGAAGGGGGAGAGATACATTGCCAACCTTCATACGCTGAGCTGCTTGTTCTACATGAGGGCTTAAGAAAAACATATGATTGTATCTTCTAAGTGGAGCATGAATGTTCCCTTGAGTCCTGAGAAGCTGGCAATTCTGTATTTCTTCATATGCATGATACAAGAGGAAGACTTGATTTCTGATCTCATAGTCATTGTCAACACAAAATTTACATTCTCAAAACAGGAATCATTAGAAGCAATACTCTGAAGTGTTTAATCGTCGTAGCTGGATAATAAATGCCTTACAATGGGACAAATCAGTTTGGGTGGAAATAAGAATAGGTGTCATACTGCTGTATTTATTTCAAAATTTGAAGATTTGTGCATGGTAGAATGGAATCAATTCAGAAAAGAAGTGAAGAATAGGGAGGCAAAGATGTTTTAAAGCAGGAGTCTGGTGGGCAGGATGGTGCATGCTAACTAAAGCAGTGCTTAGTATGTGTTAAAGTATTATCTTATAAAAAAAGCAGTAAAGATTCCAACCTGCATACAGAAATCTATTCAAGAAATGTGGGTGGTAAGAAAATGAAAAAATCTTATAGTACAGTCACTGAATCTGTGAAGTCGTCAAAATAAACTCTCTTTTTAAGCAAGATTAAACAGAGCTGGATCCCTGAAGCCAGACCACCTGGGTTGAAATCCAAGCTTTGCATTTATAAAACTATGTCACTCTCTGTGCCTCAATTTCTTTATATGTAAGATGAGTATGGATAATGCATACCCAGTGAATAGAATTATCACAGGGACTAAATAAGTCAATATTTGTAAAGCGCTTAGAACAGTATCTAGCACAGAGTAAGCAATTTATCAGTGGTTATTAAGTTAAAATTTTGAATTTGAAAAATTATTTGCCTAATTTCTTAATGCTCTAAAATATCTCTCATCAAGTAAATTTTAGAATGAACATCCTTATTAGCATCTTTTACATTTTTAACTTAATGTAATCTGTAATAGCTGTATCATGTTATAACTAACATAATAAACTGCACATATTTAAAGTATGAAATGTGATCAATTTTGACACATATATATCACAGATATATGTATATATCCGTGAAACCACCTCCACAGTCAAAATAGTAAACATATCTGACACCTTTAAAAATTTCCTCCTGCCCCTATGTAAACCCTCACAATCCATTTCTGTTCCCCACCCTTGTGTCCCCAGGCAACCATTTAAATGATTTCCTCACTATACATTAGTTTGTATTTTCTACAATTTTATATAAATGGAAATATATAATATCTATTCTTTTGTTGGTAGGCGGTGGCCTGGTTTCTTCAGTACAGCACAACTGTGTTGATATTAATCCATTTTTTTGCATGCATTGTTCATTTTTGTTATTCATTTTTATTGCTGATTAGTGGTCTTTAGCAATACAGCTTGTTTGGAAATACCACAATCTGTATATTCATTCACCTGTTGATGGACATTTGGGTTGTTTCCAGTTTGTAGCTATTACAAATAAAACTGCTATGAACATTTATATATGAATTCTATAGGGCCACATGCTTTCATCTATCTTGGGTAAATACATAGAAGTAGAATGGCTGGGGCACATATTACTGTGTCTAATTTTTTAAGAAACCACCTAACTGCTCTTTAAAGTTGTAGCATTTTATCTTCCCACCAACAGTGTTCTATTCTTTCATGTGATCACCAACACTAGGCAGATCAATAATTTAATTTTAGACATTCTAAAAGGTATTTAGAGGTATATCATCTTGATTCTAATCATATTACCCTAATGATTAATAATGCTAAGCACATATCATTTGCTTATTTGCTATCTGCAGATCTATTTAAATCTTTTGCTTACATTTTACTGTATTGTTTCCTTATTATTGAGTTTCATTTTCTCCCAGTCTGTCTTGTTTTTCATTGTCTTTCAAATAAAGAAGCTTTAAATTTTAAGTCCAATTTATAATTTTTTATTTTATGGCTTTTGCATTTAATATAGCTAAGAAATCTTTGTATAACCCAAGAGCATAAAGATTTTTCTCCCATTTTTTTTCTAGAACTTTTATAGTTTGTGATTTTATATTATATCTAAGGCCCGTTTTCAGTTAATGTTTCCATAACGTGAAGCATAAATTGAAGTATTTATCTATGTCTTGACTATTATGTCTTTATAGAAATCTTGAAATTGGATAGTATAAATTGTCCACTTTATTTTTTTTCAGAGTTGTTCTAGCTTTTCTAGGTTCATTGCGCTTCCATGTAAATTTTAGAATCAGCATTTTAATGTCAACATTAAAAATTTTTCCTGGAATTCTGATTAGGATTGTATTATATCTCTGGGTCAGTTTGAGGGATAATGGATATCTTAACAACACTGAGAATTCCAGTCTATGAATCCATAGTTCTTCATTTATTTATATAATCTTCTTCAACAATGTTTTCCAGTTTTTAATATGAAGGTCCTTTATGTATTTTTGTATATGTATGCATTCCTAGGCATTTTGTATTTTTATGCTTCATGAATGATATTGATTTTCAATTTCCATTGCTTAATGCTAGCATATAAAAGCACATGGATTTTGTATGTTGATCTTGTATTCTGAAATTTTGGTAAATTAACTCATTGTTCCATAAGATTTTATACATAGACAATTGTGTCATATGTAAATAAGGAGAGTTTTACTATTTCCTGTCTACTCGAGACACCTTTTTTCTTGTCTTATTTTGCTATTTAGAGTGTCCAGCACAATTTTGAATTAAAGTAGTGATTGTATACATTCTTTCCTTGTTCCTGATCTTACAGGGGAACACATTCAATCATTCATGATTATGAAAGATTTTGATGTTAGATGTATGTTATACATAAGTGCCATTTAACAATTTTTGTCCAGTGTTTTCTTTTGTATACTGAGATGATTATATGATTTCCCTTTTTAGTCTTTTAATATGATGAATTGCATGGATTGATTTCAAATATTAAACTAATCTTGTGTCTCCGGCATAAACCTTATTTGGTCATGATGATTTGCTTTTTATATATTGTTGGATTAAATGTTTGCATCTATGTTTATGAGGGATATTGGTCTGTAGTTGTATTTTATTTGTTTGCTTGTTTTGTTTTATTTCCCTGGTATCTGGTGTTAGTATTGTAGTAATGCTGACTTCACAAACTGAGCTAGGCCGTATTCCCTTCTCTTCAACTTTCTAAAAAGCTTGTGTTGAACTGGTGTTATTCCTTCTTTAAATGCTCCAGTGAAGTCATCTGGGCTTGTAGTTTTTTTTGTGGGAAGGTTTTTAACTACATAACAATTTCTTTACTATGTATAGGACCATTTCGGTTATCTATTTCTTTTTAAGTTTTCATAGTTTATGACTTGGAAGTATTTATCTACTATATTTTCCTAAGTTGTCAGATTTATTGATACTAAGCTGTCATAGTATTCCCTTATGATCCTTTTAGTATCTGTGGAATCTGTAGTGATGTCACCTCTGTCATTCATGATATTACCAATTTGAATCTTCTCTCTCTCTTTTTTTCTGATCATCTTGTTAGAGTTCTATCAATTTTAGTGATCTGCTCAAACCACCAGCTTTTGGATTCATTAATTTTGTCTGTATGTATTTTAAAACTTTTAATTGATTGTGCTGATCTTCATTATTTCCTTTATTCTACTTACCTTGATTTAATATTTTTTTCCTAATTCCTTAAGCTGAGGCTACTGATTTAGACCTTTATTTGTTTCTAATGTAAGTGTTTAGTGATATAAATTTCCTTCTACATTTCCACCAGCAGTGAATCCCACAAATTTTGATATGTTGTATTGATTTCAAAACACTTTCTAATTTCCATTTTGATTTCTTACTTGACCCATTGGTTATTTAGACTTCTGTTAATTAGTTCCAAATATTTGGGAATTTTCCAGAGAGTTTCCTTCTATTGACTTCTATTTACATTGCACTGCAACTACATTGTAGTCAAAAACTATGCATTTTTCAAGTTTATTGAGACTTGTTTTATAGCCTAACACACAACATTTTGGTAAATGACCTGTGTGTATTCTGCCATTTTGGGATAGGGTGTTTTTAAAATATCTACCAGGTCTAGATGGTCGATGTGTTGTTCAAATATATGGCTTCACTGGTTTCTCCTTAGCTGTTTTTCAATTATTGAGAGAGGAGTGTTAAAAATCTCTATTTATAATTAAATATGTGTTTATTTCTCCTTGCAGCTCTATGGATTTTGAGGTATGTATTTTGAAGTTATGTTATTAAATGCATAAACATTTAGAGTCATTATGTCCTCTTGATGATTTCAACCATATCTCATTATAAGATGTACTTATTTATCCATGGTAATAGTCATTGCTCTAAAACCTACTTTATCTGATATTAATTTGGCTACCCCAAATATCTCTTGATTGGTACTAGCATAGTATATATACCTTTTTCATCCTTTCCTTTCATTTGTCTGTGTCTTCATGTTTAAAGTGTTTTTCTTGCAAGCAAGGTCTACTCTTTGAACCAATTTGAAAATCTCTGCCTTTTAGTTGGGGCATTTAAAATATTTACCTTTGAATTTAATTGTTGATATTGTTGGGTTAAAATCTACCATGTTTCTACTAGTTTCAAATTATCCCATATTCTTTATTTCCCATTTTAAAATTTCTCTTCTTTTGTAGTCATTGGGTCTTTTGGCTTATTATCTATAACTCTATACTGTGTGTTTTATTTTATTAGTTTATAATATGTATTATTTACTTATTACAGTCTATTTTCACGTGATTTTTTAAAATATGTCTTTATTGGAGTATAGCTGTGTTACAATGTTGTGTTACTTTCTGCTGTACAATAAAGTGAATGAGCTATATGTACACATATATCTCCATATCCCCTCCCTTTTTTTAAGAATTTTGATTGATATGTAATTGACATACAGTAAACTGCATTAAAATGTACAATTTGATATTTTTTTTCTTAATAGTAATGTATATATGACAATCCCAATGTCCCAATTCATCCCATCCCAACACCCCCCCACCCTGCTTTCCCCCCTTGGGGTCCATATGTTTATTCTCTACATCTGTGTCTCTATTTTCAAGTGGTTTTAAGCTATTTCACTTTTAAGAAACTGACAATGGTAAATTTTAATTTATCCCCACCCAGTCTATGTGCTATTATTTTCATACATTTTACTTTTACATATGTTCTAGATCCCACAGTACACTTTTTTCTTTTTTTCTTTAGTCAACTATTTTTTAAAGGGATTTAAAAAATAAGAAAATATGTATAGTTTATATTTAACTTAATAATTACCATTTTAGGAGTTCATTCCTGGATGCAGTGTTCCTTCTGGTATAATTTTCCTTTTGCTTGAAGAACTTCCTTTAACCATTCTTATAGTGCAGGTTAGCCAGTGATGACTTCTTTCTTCTTTTGTATGTTTTAAAAGCCTTACTTTTCCTTCATTTTTCAAAGATATTTTAACCTGGGTATAAAATTCTGGGTAGATTTTTTTTCCTCTTGCAATAGTTTAAAGATGTTGTTCCTTTGTTTTTCAGCCTGCATTCATTTTTCCCCTGAAAGAAGTCTGAATAAATCTGTTTTTAGTTCCTCTGTATGTAATTTGCCATTTTTTTCCTCTCTGACTGTATTTAAGACTTTCTATATATTACTGGTTTTTAGCAATTTATTATGAGTGTTGGTGTAGTTTTCTTCAAGTTTATTATGCTTGGGGTTCATTGAGTTTCTTGGATTTGTAGTTCTAGAGACTTAGGTACATTTGAAAATATTTTAGCCATTATTTCTTCAAATATTTTTTGCCTTTTTCCTCCCTTTCCTTCTGAGACTCCTTTGACATGTGACAGACTGTTTAAAGTACTTCTGTAAGTCACTAATGCTTGATTATGTTTTTGTTTCCAGTTTTAGTCTCTTTTCTTTCTGAGTTTTGAGTAGTTTTCATTTCTATATTTTCAAGTTCATTGCCTTTTCTTCTGAAATGTCTAATATGCAGTTAGTCCAGTTGAGCATTGTTATTATTGTTCTTCATCTCAGCGTTGTGGTTTCTGCCTGAGAAGTTCTATTTGGGCCTTTTTCATATCTTCTTTTTTCCTACTTAACATGCTCAGTTTTCCCCTAAGCCTCTTGAACATACAGAATGCAGTTATAATAATTGTTTGAATGCTCTTGTTCTATTAGCTGCATCATCTGTGCAAATTCTTAACTAATTTATTTTCCTCTCATTAGGAACTGTTTTTTTCCTGTTTCTCAGAATGCTTTGGTAATGTTTGATTGTATGCCAGACATTGCAAATTTTGCCTTGTTGAGTGCTGGATATCCTTGTATTCCTATAAATATCCTTCAACTATGACCTTAGGTGCAGTTGAGTTATTTGGAAAAAGTTGGACCCTTTTGAGTCTTGCTTTTAAGCTTTCTTAGATGGAACCAAAACAGTGTTCAGTCTAAAATCAATTTTGCCCTACTACTGAGGCAAAATCATTATGAATGCTGTATCTGATATCGCATGAGTTATGAAGTTTTTCTACGTGGCCTGGTGGGAACAGAAACTATTTCTTTCTGTGTGAGATGTGGGCATTGTTTCTTGGAACTTTTTCTGGTGGTTCTTTTCCCAGCTGCAGATAGTTTCCTCATACATTTGTAGCTGTCAGTACTCAGCTGACATTGGGGGGGATCCTCTAGAGATCTCTGGAATTTCCTCTCTATGCAGATCTCTCCCCTCCATTACTCTCTTCTGGAAACTTCTACTTCCTTGGCTTCTCAAAACCCCAGTTTTGTTTTGTCAGCTTATGGAGACCATTGGGCTTTATCTAGGTTTCCCTTCCCAGTACTATAATCTGGCAACTCTCTCCAGAGAGTAAGTCAGGGCAAATGTATGCTTTATCTTGTTTATTTCTTGTCTGTCAAGAATCTTTCATTATTTATGTTAAATATCTTGAAAGCTTTTATTTCATGTATTCCATCCAGTTTTTCAATTGTTTCACAAGGAAAGATAACTCTTGGCTGAAGTGACTGCCTCTTTGAAAGTATATCTTTCTTTTTATTTTCTCAATTTACTACTTTCTGACGCTCATTTTTATCTCCTTTCTTTCTCTGATATTCCATGGGCAGTGGGCTATGGGCTATGTTTTTAATATATCCAGACTACAACCACATCTTTCTACCTCTTTCACAAATAAACTCATAAAAGCCATCATCATGTCCTTCCTGGATTATTGCAGGATTTTCTCCAGGACTTTCCTGGATTATTTTTTAACTGTTCTCCCTAATTTGTCCTTTAATCTCCCATGGGCTAATCAAAATAATCTCTTTGATTACTATGAAAAAAAAACACACAAAAAACACTCTTCTGCTAAGAACCCTGCGGTGGCTTCCCATTGTATCCATAATAAAAGTTAATATCTTATAATGGCCTAAGGTACTATATAATTTTGCTTCTGTTATCACTTTAGCATCATCTCCAAGTATGTTCCCAGCTGGTTACTCGTTTTTAGTTATCAGGTGTCCTTTCTGTTCTTTGAACCATCCAGACACATTTGCCTTGGAGAGTTTTCACTTGCTATTCCTTCTGCCTGGAAGGCTATTACCACCAGAACCTGTAAGGTTTCCTCCCTTGCCAACTTTCTCAAGTGTGTCATCTTACCAATTTAAAGTTGCACCTCAACACCACCAACCACCTCAGCACAGACACTCCTAATACCCTTTTGCGCTTGATCTTTGTTCTTAGCTCTCATCACCATCTGATGGAATTATTCTGTTCTAGTTTCTGGGACTCCTTTCTATTCCATGACATAACAGGTTCTTTCTGGCCTCTTTTTGTATTTACTATTCCCTCTTCTTGAAAGAGCCTTCCAGAAAAATATATCTCTTAAAGAAGAGTGGTTCTCTTCTTTAAGCTTTTCTCCATATGTCATCTTGTCCATGGTCTTTATTAACCATTGTATTTTAAATTGAATCTCTCCCCTGACTCCCTGGCTTTTTATATCTTCTTTCCTGGTTTATTTTTCTCAAGGACATATAAAATGATGCATTATATATATATTTTATTGTCTACATGTTTTATTTTCTCTCTCTTGAACTAAACTGGAAGCTACATGTGGACAGAGATTTTTATCTTTTTTTTTCTCTCTCTCTGCTTTATCTCCAGAACTTAGAAATATACCTAGTATGTGGTAGGTCCTTGGTAAGTATAGTTGATTACCTTTTAAAAGTAATATTTTTCTAAAAATTACCAAGTTCATAACCTAGAAGGGAATAATTAGACAAATTTAAAACATTTTCCGTATTATGTATGGATTTCAAAATACCCAAGTTGCATTTTTTTCCTCCAGAACTCTATTTTATGGAGGCAGCAATGTTCTTACATAGTTAAGAGTTCAGAAGTAACTAGTATATCTAAGCATCCAATGTCAATGTCACAAAGTCTGTATGGAATAAAACTTAGAATACTGGTGTCTTACTCCCCCCAAAACTCATTAATCTGAATTTGCATGTAAGTCTTTTAACTCCACCATCCAGCTTCCAGTTCCACAGAAGAGTAAAAATTGCAGAATGCATTTTTATTAGTAAGCACCCTTATAGGGAACAGGAATTAACATTGGTTTATCTTTCATTGTACGTAAGACCCATTATTTAATCCTTATTACATCTCTATTAGGTTAGTTGCTATGATCATTTTACAGATAAAGAAACTGGATTAGAAGAGTAATTGGCCCCCAAATCAAGAGCTTGGATCTTAGCACGGTTTTCTCTTCCCTCTAAGCCCGCCTCTTTGTACCTACCAGTGCTGCTTCACTGTCAGCAGTGAGAATGGCAACTGGAGATCTATCAGTAAAGGAAGAATATAACCTAGAGGCAAATATTCATAAAGACTAATACGACCACAGGCCATCCTGCATACCACAGTCAGTGTCCAGGACGTCATCTCTGGATAGCACAGCAGTCATTAATGTTCATAATGATAAAACCAAGTCATCAAAAAAAGATTAATTACATTCCATCCATTCTGTTTAAGAAGGCAGGGAAGTGTGAAATCCATTTTAGAAAGATTTCCATCAAAAATGATTAAAATTTTCAGCTATCCAGAATGATTCATTCCCTGGGGTTTCTGCATAGCCAAATATGTAAATGAAAAAGCGCAAATATTGCCCATTTCCCACAAAACAAAACAAACGAGTGAACCACAAAAAGGTGCAGAAAAGATTCAATTGAATTGAGGATTGGATATCCCTAGTGTGTATAACAAGGTGTATACCTAAGCTGGTAGGCATCCATTCTCATTGGTCAGGTGTCCATTTGAATGGTTGGTACCTTTGCTTGGAAAGTTTTAATTATTTTGGTTATTTCTTCTGCTGTGCAATCTCTAAAGGTGGGATAAATGTATTTCCTATACTCCTGGGCACATAGCTGGAATGATTGAGTCTGCCTTAACCACAGCTTCCTAAAAAACCTAACTTCAAATACGAAAGAGAGGTTAACTTAATATTAAAAGTGAAGCTGGACACTACTTAATTCATACTTCAGTTATAAAAACACAGAACAAATGTATTCCTCATCTCAGTGTAGTGACTGTGGTACCTGGTAGCTATTTAACAAATGTCGGTTAAAAGAATTTTCGCTGCCTATTAGTAAAAGAATGATTAAATGAGTTGAGTGCGATTATGGAACATCTATATGACGGAATTATGTATACGTACTTCAGATAATGACCTGACAGATGCTGACATGGGTATTTACTCACCCCTGTATCCCCATCTCCTAGAAGAATTCTTGGCATCTAATAAGCATCCAATAAATACTGGTTTCAAGAATGAATGGATAAAACATAAAATAAATGAACGAGTGGTAAAACTGATTGCTGATATAATGATATGACTAATATGATATAATTTGGGGAAGGGGTATATGCATTTAGTTGAATCATATTATTCCAGAAATAATCTGGAATGCCACATAGTAGTTACTCTAGTAAATGTGGGGAGATTTAAGAAAGACTCTCACTTTTTACTTTATTTATACATTATTTAAATGTTCACAACGCATATACACTACTTTCATAGTTAAAATGATTTATGCTATAGCTATCACAAAAAATGATTTATTACAACAGACAGTCTGGAATTTAAGTGTTCATTATAGAAATACAAAAATGAAATGAGAACAGCTGCCTACAATATAGACCACTAAACAGGATAAATGCTGATGGATCCAGAAACAATCTTTTAGCATTGAAAAGCCTTAACTGGGCAGGGAGTAAGAGGTGTGAAAAGTAAACAGAAAAGAGACTATCAAAAATATTCACAAAGTGGAGGGTGGATGGCGAGAAACTGCTTAATGGGTATGAGGTTTCCTTTTGGGTTTATAAAAATGTTTTGGCACTAGATAGAGGTGGTGGTTGTACACTATGAAAGTACTAAATGTCTCTGAGTTGTTCACTTTAGAATGATTAATTTTATGTTACATGAATTTCACTTCAGTTTAAAAATAATATAACTGGGACTAATTTCCAAAATAAAGTGTCAAGGCTTAGTTCTAATCACCAGAACCCAATTCTTAAAAAGTAAATCCTGGTATCTATTCTTGTGATGGGAACTTCACAATTGAATTACCTTCCAGAGGGGGGTAATAGAGGAAAAATAATCAAATCCTGATACTAGGAAAAGTCACCTATTGTCAGCTAGGTAGACCACAGGATGTTGTGCCTGGCAATGAACTCCTTATCAGCAGAGACCACACGTACTTACTCTGTGTCCTTAGCACATGGTGTAGTGCCTGACACAGTAAATGACGGATGTTGAATGAGTGGTGGTTTATAAGGGGAGTAACGGCTCGAGGGAAATGGCCCTCAAGTCCCTTTTGACGTTGACCAATGGAGGACTGAATTCAGGAGCTCATATGGCCATCTCCAAACCATAGCAAGCAACTAAAAGGGCTCATTCCTTCCCAGTACGGTCTTCTACCTACCCAGACATCCAAGAATCAGTTAAGAAGCTAGAGAAAAAAATGTATATTCCTGGCTCCACCTCCAGATATTTCAGTTCAGAAGGTGTCCAGTGGGGCCTGGAAATCTACATTTCAAAAGAAGTTCTCAAGTGGTTTCCTGCAGGTAATCTGTGGAGCACACTTACAGAAAAATGGAAGCTCAGGATTAAGAATGGCCAATGCCTTTTTACATAAGAAAGTTCAAAATTAGCAGCCACTGCTTTCTTTTGCCTTGTTTTCATTTATTATGAGGACTTTATAACATCCAAAACTGTCCGGAAAATGAAAAAGCCTTGTGGTATCATAAGCTTTAGAAACACTCACATGGTTGAAAAGAGCCTCTCTCAGGGGTGTTATGATAAATTCCTTTGCACTGAGCGGGATTTCAATTGGTTGGCTCCTAGGGTTCCTTCCATCTCAGATTCTCTGATTCTGTAATGAAATCAGGTTGAGGGAGGAGAAGAGACAGATGATTCATGTATATGTGACTTCTTTGAAAAATGTGGATTACTATAAAAATGTGAAATACTATTTTTATCATTCATGATTTGGGGGCAGAAGTCTAACATTATTTTTTGAAAGTTTTTGAACTTCATTTCTATTTTTATGAAAATAATAGAATATTGTTTACAAACAGGTGAATTTGGGGAAATGAATTTTATTTGTAAAATATAACAGATATGATGTTTTCAGGACTTATTTTTCTTTAGTGTTACTCATTTTACTTTTTTCCAATTTTAAAACTAATGAACTTTCATGACAGAAAATTTGTAAAATTCAGAAAAGTTAAAGAAGAAAAAATAAAAGGAGAAAAGTTAAAGAAGAAAATTTTACCACTGAGGGATAAACTCTTAGCATTTTTGGACTATTTCTCTCCCTTTCCCAAATACACACACACCGACAAAAACATTCATGTTTAGCATTTTCTGTTGTCATATATCCTTTGCAAACGTTCTTAATTAACAATATACTACATCATTAATAAATGGATTAATGCCAGAATGAAATGGCCCCTTGGGTCAAATTTGATGTTGGCAAGTGGAGAATTGAATTCAGGAGCCCATATTGCCATCTTTAAACTGGGGCAAGCAAAAAGAGTTCTGTTTTGATTTAATTAGTTTCTTATCTTTGAACATTTAGAGTATTTCCATTTTTTTCCCCTTATAATAAATGTTCAGTGAAAGTGCTTGCACATGATTCCCTGACATACCTCTAGATCTTTGGGTTAGATTCTCAGGTATGGAGATTGTGGTTCCAATTCTATGAATATTTGCAGACATTCCACATATTTTCAAAGTGCTTTACAGAACATTGCACCAAATTATGTTTCTACCAACTGTGGATGAGCATTTCTCTCTTACTGCCCAGTGCCAAGTATGAATATTAATAATACAAACAAAACAGACAACTTTCTGCCAAATTTAGTGGGCAACAATTTGAAATTTTGTGTTTACTTCTTCTCTTTTGATTACTAGTTAAGTTAAATATGTTTGTCTATCCATATTATACATTTGTATCTCCTTTTAGTGTTTCCAGTTTCACTTTTCTAACATTTCTTCACGTATGGTATACAACTGTGGGAAATTTAATCTTCAAAATTCTTCTTAGTGTTTTTTGGGGAAAAATAAAACATGGATTGGGAGGGAGAATATCTTGAAGAAGAGGATACAACTGTCAAGTTACTTTGATATTTTTATATAAAATTTTTTTTAAAATTGTGGCATTATGTGGTATTTGCAGAGCTATGAAATGGTAACTCTTTTCTTCAGAAAAACAATAAAACAATAAATAAGAATTTTTTCCAGAGCATTGGAAGACACCATGAGATAATAAATATACATCTTCCAAGTTAGTATACCAAAATTTTGTTTTTAATAAATTGACAGTTTTCAGCCAGAAAGAAATAGTTCCAGGCGGCTTAATTTTTACATTTAAAAAAGCACAAATCTCATATTGACAAGATTTCTTCAGCTACTATGATAACCTAAATATCCTATACAGATCACTTGTAAAATTGTGTCTTTATTAATGTGATACCTGTTGCCACCTAACAGCTTTGGGACTCCTCCCTGAAACTGCATCTCCTGTCTACGTATCTGCCAACAGGTTATTCATGATATCTGGCTTATGAACATGAGCCCATTCTACAAGGTACTGTACAGTCATAAAGTTCTGAATTTTATATAGTATATGTTTTCCCACAATTAAGCTTTTTCTTATAAATAAAACATTTGTTAAAATAAATAACAAATTGCTACATTTTAACATTTCCACAGTCTATCAAAAGGACACAATTTTATAGCAAGATTTAAATAAACACAACTTTCTAGATGCTCTGCTTTTATCAATAAACTTTATCCTAATCTATTTAATCCTAGTTTGTTTTAGAAAACAAGCTTTTCCTTTCATTTGTGATGCTTCAGGTGTTGAAAATGTGAATTGTGTTCAGTTTCCTAGCAGTAGCACTAATCTACTTTCTTGCACAAAGAAAAAATTGTCCTTGTTAACTGTATCTCAATAAAAGTTCTTAAAAAAAAGTAAATGCTGAAAAAAAAAAGGAAAAATTGTCTCCTTTTCAATTATTTTCTTTACCTACTTTTCTCTGTGAATGAAAAAATGGCAACAAAATATCATGGCAACTTAAAAAATGGGTTTCACAAAACCATGTTGTCCTACATATTTGTTACTCTCCTATTAACTTATGTATCAAAATGTGTAGTCTGTGATTCAAAATGTGCAAAAAAGAAACATTACTACTCATTTGCCATGACTAATCTAAATGTTCAAGCCCTCCATCCTGTTGGGTATCAGTGAATACAAATTTAAACTTGGTAATTAAAAGAATCCCAGACGTGCATTTAAGCAGTCTTCCGGAAAACATTCAGTTAACCTAAAGGCAAGCTTGTTCTTAGTGTTATTTCTTTTATTTCTGTCCTTTTTCTCAAGATGGTGTCTGGGTTCATGGAAGAGCTTCTGTATCCACCTTGCAAAGAGGAAGGAGGTCTGAATGTTGTCCTTCATATCTTTGCTGGTTTTTGATGTGACAAAGCCAGTCTGTTCTCTTTAGTCACTAGCTATCTAACACTAGTACCCACTGAGTTGTTGTTAATACTGCTATCTTTTTTTTTTTTTTTTTCTCATGAGAGGGAGTGGGGAGTGAGTATAATACCAATGCTGAAATTCATGGCTTGTAACTTTCAGAGATATATCCAGCTCAGCTTTCATTGGCCTATCAGCCTTACCTCAGCTCTTACCCATTCTACAGAATCTCTGGTCAGTTTCCCTTCACCTGCTCCTAGTCTCACTATGGTGGTCTCATTGAACATCTGTTGCTTCTCAATTCAATTACCTTCTTGCGCCTCCTACTTTCTTAAGGGAACATCTAGATCTCTTCACTACTACCCCTTCCTCTCTGCCTCTGCATGCCATGCAGCCCTTTCTCCTCTAGAGAGGTTACCCTGATGCTTATGTGAGTCACCCTGTAAAGGTTCTTCTCAGGACTTTCCTCTGATTAAATGCCTCAAGGTCAGCAATTTCTAAAGGACTTCCTAGAAACATCTTAGATGGCATCATGTGGCCATCATCATTCTGACCTGAGGCATTTTCTTCAGAGGTCTGTAACTTTCCTGAGCTACATCTGAAACATCAAGTACAGAGAATTTTTTCAAACCTTTCCTTTTACCTCTTGCAACTTCCTTAGGAGAAAGCCAGAACATATAATTAGGATTCTTGCCTCCTCCCCTTGAATTCTTTCAGAATCACTATCAGAACTATATCTTTTTGTTGTTGTTGTTGTTGTTGTTGTTGAAGTTGAGCTTTCCCTACATTGTTTTTTTTTTCTCTACACACTAAAGCATATTTTCATACCTCCATGGTTTAATTTATATAGGTAAGTGGCTCTTGGAATCTAGAAAGCTCCTTTCTTTTGCCACAAACCTTTATTCATAAACTTTCATCTCACTACACATTGATAAAAAATAAAAACACAACTTCCTAGAACACTGATTTTTTTCCTCTTTGTATTCCAGCTTAAATAATCCACATCCTGCCTCGGATAATGGATGCCTCTGGCTGAATAGGGGGAGGGTCAATTAATTTATTTCAAAAAACTTACTCCTGTTACAGTTGAATTGATATTGATAAATTGCTTTTATCTTCCAGTTGTTTCCAAATTCATTTCTTAGAGGAAACATTCCTTTTCTCCAGAACCTACTTTTAAAAGCAAAAGTGTTTTAAACAAACATATACTATAGTTTATCTTCAGCTACACAAGAATTTCTATGTTGTACTACACATAAAGATTTCAATGAAAAACTTTTTGATTTTTTAAAAATTTCAATTCAATTCAACAAGCATCAGTTAATATTTTTTAACCAGCCTATAACTGTGCCTTATATAGGAATGAAAGGTTTACAAAAGGAAAAATGCAAAATCCTAACTTTTCAACTGTAAGTAACCAGATTCATACATGAAATAATAAGAATACTCTACAATGCAAGACTTGGAATAATTGTGTCAACACGTGTGCCCTGTTTGTAATAGGTAATTAAAAGATATTTATTGTTCCTTTTTATGCATTGCATAGACAACACAGTATAGTTTATCTGAGCATCTTGAAAACACTGTTAGTTAGAGAAGACACAAAGGAGGAAGCAGCACGGGCTAGACTTCACATCTGGGGTAGAATCTGGAAATGTGGTAAGGAGGAAATCATCTATTTCAGGCAAGAAGAAAACAACATGGGGAACGACTTGGGAAACAGGACTTGTGGGCTCAGAGGACAGTTCTGTTATGTTAAGCTTTAAACTGGCTGAACAACACAAGTCATTCTAGAAAAATGTGTTTTTTCAGATATTTGTTCTTGGCATTGCCTCCCTCGTTCTCCCCACCCCCATATTTTTCCTAAAGCAAATGCTTTGTCATATTCTTCCTTTTCATGGGACTGATGTTGGCTCATTCCACTGCTTCTGCTTGCTTGGTCACAGCTGCCTATGAGAGTCTCTCTTCTCCCAGGTGGTCTGACTAAGCAAGGCTCATGGCAAGTAATGGGCAGCCCAAGGGTCAGCCCCAGTGGGGCTCACAAGCTTTTAACTTTGGACTAAAGCCATTTTTGCTACTGAGGCTTATGAGAGTTTGTTTTTCTTCTAATGTTGCAGCTAAATTTCCATTGAAATAATAATAGCTCAAAAAAAGAAAAAAAAAAGGATGCTACCCTTTCATCTTTTCTCATTCCTTTCACTGTCAAATATATTAAGAGAATGGGAAGATATACACTGCAGAAACTTTCTCTCAACCCACAGCTCTGCTGAAACTGCATCCTCCAGAGTCCCCGTGGCCTAAAGAGACACATCTCAAAGACTTTTATTTCAGTTTAATTATCCTTGACCTCCCTGCCACTTTAGCCAAGCCCTCTTAGGATGTGTTTTCTTGGTTTCTAGAATGGAGCACTCTTCTGATTTGCCTCCTACTTCTCCAGACTATTCTTTTCCTGCTTCCCCTTGCTCCCTCAACACAGATATTTTTTAACATTGTCATTATTTCTATTTTTTTCTCCCCCTGCATTCTCTACCTAGGTCATCTTATTTACCTTTAATCTCATTTCTATGCACAGGGCCCCTAAATTTGCGTATGTAGATAACTGATTTTGCCACCGGACTACAATCCAGCATTTCCAACTGTTTGCTGAATATTGCTGTTTAGATACTCCCACCAATCGCTGCAAATTCAATATGTCCAAAGCTGAAGTTCTCAGCTCCCTTTTTGGGTCTCCTCATCTTCGTTCCTCCGTGTCCACCACGGGCTGCCATGTGCTAGAGCTGGCTCTTACCAGCATGTGAGGGCTCCCTGTGTGCATCTCTTCCCAACTCCAAGGTCGGCCGGAGTGGAAGCACTGACACCACAGATAAGAGCAAACGCTACAAATCAGGGCTTTGTTTTCTTCTTCTCCTCCCCCTTCTTTTTTTCTCCTTCTTCCTCTCCCTCTTCTCCTTCTTCCTCTCTCCCTTCTCCTTCTTCCTCCTCCTCTTCTTCTCCTTCTTCTTCCCCTCCTTCTCCTTCCTCTCCCTCTGCCTCTCCTTAGTCTGCTTTTGCTTCTGCTTCTTCTCCTTCCTCCCTCTCCCTTCTTCCTTCCTTCCTCCCTTCCTCCTTCCCTCCCTCTTTCTCCCTCTTTCTTTTTCTCTTTCTTTTTCTCTCTCTCTTTCTTTGCTCCTTCCTTCCTTCCTTCTCTTTCTCTTCATCAAGCCTGATTATTGAACATTTTCCAGGACACCACGGATTGTCATAACCCCCAAGTAACCCGAGCTTGAAACACGGGGGTAGCTTTGGACTATTTTCTTTTCCTCATCACCCAAGTCCATTCAACTACCCAGTCTTCTAATATTTAGATCCCTCCAAACCTTCCCATTCCCATTGCTCCTGGCCAGTTTCTTGCTAGGCCTTCACCTTGTCTCTAACCAACTCTGCAAAATGCTGCAAAATTAATCTTCCCAAGGAGCAGCTGTGATCATAGTAAAAATTTTGTTGATTGTCTCTGCTCACCAAAGTGAAGAGGCATCATCTTCAGTCAAGATCAGCCTTAATCTGGCCGTCAGTCCCACTGCAGCCTGTCTCTCAGTGTTCCTACCATATAGCTCAGGATCCTGAACTTCTGGCTTATGCCTGGATAATAAGTACCTGGAAAAACCTGGAGGATAGATTATCTAACTGACCAAATGCAAGTGACTTTTTGATTCTGTGCCTATTTTTTTCCTCCTGGACTCACTCTTTGCCATTTTCACAAACCTACATCTTACCTGTATGTCAAGGTTCAGCCCAATGCCCACTTCTCCAATCAAAATGATCTTTTTCCACCATCTGAGAGCCCAATCTCAGAGCATTTTACTTCCATAGTCACATGATCATTATGCTCTGCCTTTCATTAAGATTTCTAGTGAATATACTATATTCTATTGTTTTAAGTGAGCAGGACAGTGATGAGTTTCTTCTTGAATTCAATGAACATACAACCAAACTGTGTTGAATAAATTGATATAAATGAGAATATCTAGGATTTATATAGCATATTTCCTCTCAAAGATTATCTAGTATATTTTTCATTTTTCATAACATGTTATAATGCAGGAAGAAATCAAAAATTTTATCACATTTGTAATATTACTGATTGGGAAATTGAGGGCTACTACTGAGAGGAAGTTTATGTGCGAGGCTGCAGATTTCCTACTTCTCCAACATTATTTTCTACCATGCACACCTTTGTTCTTGACATTCTAGGCAGAGTTTATATGGTTGGATGATTGTTTGGTTAATACCTATCTTCCCTGAATGTATAAAGAAGGATATTAGGGATATTAAGGGATAATATATTGGACCATAAGCTCTGTGAGGACACAGACCAAGTCCATTTTATTCTCCAAAATAATGCCAGCATTCAGTTTGGTTTGACATTATTCTGTTAAATTAATGAACCACATTGCCTGTGTTTTTTCAACACCATAGGCAGAATGATAAATATACAGTTTCTAGTATTATTTTGCAAAAGTTTATTTTCCAAAGTTTTTCTTTTCAAGCTACAAAACCACTGTATTGTAGATTAAGGACTTTTCCCCAAGGGCTTTATTGGTTTATTTATTTACAGAGTTTGACTATAGCTTGGCAGATAGTATCAGGAACTGAGTACAAAGAAAGAGTAATCGGGCACTGTTTTAAAATTTACTGATGGCCTCTTACAGCTGTAATACTTTAACATGGGCAGTGAGAGTAACATCTCTAAATTTTTTTTTATCCTTTTTATCTGTTAGATGATGGCTGGCATCCTTAACTGCATAAGGTTATAGTTAATGATCATTGAGCATATTCATCTTGTTCTAAATATACTTACCTTGTTCTCATGCTGGAGAGTTTTTTGTTTATTTGTTTCTGTTTTGTTTATTTCTAAACATTAAACTGAGAGGTTTCCCCTTTGTTTTATTTTCTGATCTGGAAATGGCTCCACTAGCAAAAGCTAAATATCTCTTCAAAATGTATGTACACGAACTGGTTGACAATACAAATTGGTAAACCATATGAGTAGATATTGCAATCTAAAGAATATCACTATAGGCCAAGATTCAAAATGAGAAAAAGACATTTCTGAATCCTATGAAGGTAATAGATAACATGTCAGGCTTAAACAGAATTGGTAACCCAGCTATTAATATTCTGTGTATACTAGTACATCTTATTTTGCTTCCCCATATCCTTCTCTCAATACAGCACATGTTTTTGTAATATTAATATTTTATCTGCAGTTGATTGCTTTAATTTTTTTATCCCATAATCCTCATAGCAATATTTATGATGAAATCCCTGGTCTACTACACATACTTCTCTCATGGAAGGTTTTTATGTCCTTCGTGCCTCTTGTGTAACTAACAAGTATTAGATTTGGGCTTATGGTAGCCTGTTTCAAAGTGCAGATTCTATAAACTTTTTTTTTTTTTTTTTGGTATTTAGTGTTAAAATGAAATAGTAAGGACCATTAACCCATCTGATAACCTATTTTAAGATATCATGATTCTGAAACATAAATGTAAAAAGAAAAAGCATTATCTTAGCCTGGTCCCTTGCATTTTTGTCTCCGTGTAATATTTTCTCAGATTAGTGCAGTTGGTAGACTGTTGTTTAAACTAGTCAATGCAAATTAGCCTTGTAATTTCGTTTGTAATAAAAGTCTGTTCTCGCTCACCTAATCTGTAGTTGAGTATTGTTCAGGCTGTTGCTTTGAGCTCCTATTAAGGACAGAGGAATCAGAAGAGTGGTAGATAAAATCTACTACCATCTACTTCAACTATGGGTTTAAAATTATTCTTTTTTTTTCACATTAGCTTTTCTTAAATTTTATAAAACACTGGCTGTCATTTTAAAAGAGCTATACTCTACATTTTTAAAATAAAGTTCTTAGAAAATAGTAAATAATCACAACTTCTAACATGTATCAAACACTCACTAACGTTCACACCAATACAGAAGAAACATATGTAAATTTATAAATGATAAGAATTATATTTTCTTTGCAAGGAAAGTGGTCATAAATTAAACAAGTCCTTTGGCCTTCTTAATGGTAATAATAATAATGGCCATAATAACAGACATCATTTATTGAGTGCTACCTATATGCCAAACTGTTAATATAAATTAACACTAATCCTTACAACAATTCTAAATATATATTATTCTTATTTTGCAGGTGAAGAAATCTAAGCTAAGAAATGTTATATAACTGGTTCAATGCTTCATGTTGGAAAATTACAGAGTTGGAATATATAACTATGTCTCTCTTGTTTCAGTGTCCATCCTCTTTGAATATCTTACTCTCCACCCGCAAACCCCATATAGCTAGCTCCAACTATCTGGAAATTGTAAACTTCCTAATAGGGTTTATACACTCCTTAATGGACTTAATTAATTCATAACATTTTTCTATGAGCAAGTTTTTTTCTTATCGATATTTATAAATAGAACTCTAAATACTGATTTTTATGGATTTTATTTCAATCTTCCACACTGCATAAAAGTATACTTTGACTTCTGATCTATCCCTCAGCTCTCATAGTCAACACTGATGACCTTCTCAGTTGGCCAATTGTTACCTCTACCTATGCTTGCAAGGACAAATGTAGCCCTGAACACCTCCTGCCGAACTGGAAGCTTGTCTTCCTTATTTCTTATCTTCGGGATCTCTCACAGGTCTGGCACTAGATGAATGGAAGTTTTTTGGTTAGTTGTTTCTTTACATAGACCAACAGCTCCTGGAATGTTAGGATCACATCTAAGCCTTCTAAGGTGTCTGCTTCAGTGCCTGGAAGGGTAGAGGCAAAGCCCACACCCACTTGGTAAAATGTGCAAAGGGATGAATTAATCATTCAATTAATTGATCAACTTCTTGAGCAGAAAGAGAGAGGCAAAGCAGAATAGCACCCCCCTGAAAAAGAATTAGAACAATAAACAAAAAGTCTTGCCACTGGCTGGTTTTTATGGAATTATTTGTATAATAATATATTTAATACCAATAATAATAGCTATTACTCAAGGTCCCATTATATTCCTGGAGCTGTGTCTGATTGTTTATATATAAGTATTATCTCATTTAATTCTTAGAAAATATGGGTAATATTTTTCTGTTTTAGAGGCAAAGAGCTTGAAATTCTAAGTCACTGTTATAAAGTGCAAAGCTACAATTTGAACAGAGGTTTGTTTTCCTTCAGTTCATATGCTTTTCCAAAATACCACATCTGGAATTTGTCCAGGAAAATAAGAGTTTCCTGCATCTTTTAAAATACCACTGATTCTTTCACATACTGTGTAATTACACATTTACAGCAGTTCAAAGAGCTTTTATAAACTATTTATATACTTAAAAACATACTCTGCACCAAAGTTATTTTCATGAAATTATCAAGAGTCCATCTAAGAATTAGAAGCCAAATAAGGCGATCATTGGTCACACAGTTAGGTTTGTTTTATGGAGCAGTGTGCGTGCGTGTGTGTGTGTGTGTGTGTTTTACCCACAATATTAAGAGAATTCAGTTCTTGCAGCTGATGATTATTTTCCATTTATCTCCAGGGTTAAATAAAAAAGTCCTCAAAATAACATCATTTATATTGTAAGCTAGCTTATGCCTTGTCTGATGAAAGACAAATTGAGAAACATTTGCCATGTTGTATGCAGGCATCAACTTTGGGTGCTATCTATCAGAACTGCATGTAACCTTATTATACTATTACCCAAATAAAACATAGATATAGAGAACAAGAATAAAGTACTAAGCCCAGCTTGTTCTTTACCTAAGTTCACCCTGGAAGATGTTTCCTTCTACTTCTTATTACAACCTCTTAATTTAGTTTATGTTTATGTAATTATTTGTCTATTTCAGAAAGAAATTTACCAGTAAAATGACTAATTTTTGAGAAGAAACCAAATATATTTCAGAGACTCTGCCAATGTGTAATGTCTTCTAACACTGGCCAAAAATAGCAGTAGACTAATTTTGAAATAACTGTTTTCTCTGCAGAATTCTTGATGCTATTCTCATTTGCCCTCCTTTCTTGAATCCCCCACCTCCAAACTCCCACCCCGGAAAAAAAGAAAAACAGATTACAGTAAATTTTTGGCAAGGAATTCAATTTGCATCATTTTCTTAGAAGTCACGTGCTTTGGATTTCCTCTTGTTTATGATATATTAAAATGCCTTCCAGATGTTTTTAATTATAAAAAAAGTTTTCAAGAAAGCAGAGTAATCCATAATAAAATTTCCTCTTTTTTTAATGGCCAATAAATTAGTATATTCCAGCTTATCAAACTGCCCCATAATTCTGAGCATGACCTCTTTAAAGAAGGTCAGGCACTGAGTCAGACAGCTAGATTAGGCACATACAGAACTTTACCAAGAACACTTTCAGTTCCTGTTTCCAATTGAGGCTGCTCCCAGCCTGGGGCCTAGCTCGATGTAAAAGCCCATTGGCTGGAATTGCTTAAATGTCCCACACAAATATAAACACCTCCACAGTGTTGAGAAGATGAAAGGAACAGCTTATTGATATTGTATATGGTAACGTTTGGATGTGGGACAGGAAAGACGGCATTTAACTGCTGGTATGCAATGCTGAAGCTGGGCTGCGTGAAGAGGTTTTCATTTACTGACGTTGGATGTGCGCCCAGGTTGCCATAGTAGAATTTAGGAAAAAACAAAGTAAGGAGAAGAACCACAGAACGGTTTGGGGGAACATCCACATAGGGAGAAGAACAAATATATCTGAAGACTGTGTTTCCAGAAAGGAAAGGACTCACCACTGGGGAAGAGCTGTGAGCCCCTCAAATCCCAACCTGGCCTCTACTTAAAGGTAATTGTCTGCTCATCCTAATTTCATTCAGAGTAACAGTAAGACTATAATTCAGCTGAAAGAGAAAGAGAGGAGGGGCAGGGCAGGAAGAAACCTTAGCTTGCTTTGTCCGTTGTTTTAAGCTTAGCAAAGAAAATAAATGTGTTTTTCTTTTACTAATGTTACCAAAAGAGAAAGAGTTTTGTGGATTAGAGACATGGTGGCTTTTTAAAATGTATCCGCTAAATATCTATCATGTGGGACAGACCAGGAAACTTTTAGGAAGTAGATGTTTTGTGACTCACAATGTGAATTTAAATTTGAATGGGACATTTGTTGGCCTCACTTCATAGAACACTTTCTGATAATTAACTCTCATCACTCTACTCTACCTCATCTCTTTGTAACTTTAGCATTTTTGACAAAGATGAGTAAGAGTGTAAGTGATGACCGCTTTGGAGAGGTAGTTCATCAAAATAGGTGTCTGCAAGGAAGTGGTGCTCAAGGAAATGTTAAATAAAGAAAATCAAACAGTGTGACACAAACTACTCACTAGTCACGTAATTCATATTTATTGATCTCCCACATTAAACAGAGGAAAAAAGAAAAGGATCCTATAGAAGGGAAGAATTGAAAGAAGTTTCACTGGATAAGAGTGAATGGGTCAACAGAGGAAAGTTATGGGATTACTGTAGAGACCTTCCAGCTCAAAGGTGAGGAGATTGGAAATTTGCAGGAAAGAACATGAGGACTGAATATGTGTCTTGAAGGCAGAAGAAAAGATCGCCAATGGGTCAAGGACAGTTACCCTGCTACAGGCATTCAGGACTTGGATTTTGCAGCCATGCACAAGATAAATTCCAGATGGGGTCAAAATGTTCATATTTGTTTCTGTGGTCAAAATGTGCCTATTGGTGATGAGCAGAAGATACCAGTACAAATGAATACAATGTGGGGTTATCTATTAACAGCAACATCATCTGTAGTGATAACACTGTAGTAAGAAAGGAACTGGATGCAAGTATCACTAGTGACCATCCATGATGACCACTTGATGCAATTTAAATTAAAAATTTGGAAGAATCTCTGAGACAATGTCACATCTGGGAAAAGAACAGGTCAACAAATGGTATCATGTGAAATATGGCAAGTGAGGAAACTTCCATCCTTATTGAACTGATGAGGCTTTTGTAGTTACCAAATAACATCAACTCAATGAATGGAGGTAGAGATTGAGGGACTCAAGAATTCAGTTTAGCAAACATTTACTTCCAACTTATTATGATTTAGGCAGAACTATGAGTACTGTTAAAGAAATAAGGCTACCAGTGACTGTGGAGCAAGAATTCTCTTAGCTATTCTAGCCAGATAATGCACCAGCTGATGTGACTTCAACCAAAGGTCACCTTTCTTAGATGTAGGAAGCCCACGCTAATCATTCAAACTTTCATCTTTATGAGGAAATTAAGTGGAGCAGTGAAAGACCAACTCCCAGCCCTACCTCCTGCTAAATCAGAGCTGTAATCCACAGAGAGATAAATGTCCCAGCCAGATCACTCTCACATACAAACAGTATTGCCCATATTTCCCAGTTCATGGTCCTTGCCCTAGAGGAGTTTATTGTTTTGCATTCCAGGTATGATCTACTCAGAAATACCCCGAATGCAGCCCCGAACTATCTCTTTCTTCTCTTTTCCCTTCCTCTCCACCTTGCTCGCTCCATTCTGGGCATACTGACTGTCTTCCCACCCATGGAACACACCAAGCATACTCTGTTATCTTTAGGTTCCCTTTGCCTGCATGTTCTTACCTTAGATATCTGCAAGGCGCACACTCTTACTTCCTCAGGTGTCTGTTAAAATGCGACTTTATCAAAGTGGCCTCCCTGACCACCTTCTGCAGGATAGCTCCACTCCCTACCCCCCACCTTCCATTTTCTTTATGCTGCTTTATTTGCCTTTAGGTAATTTATCACCACTAGACAAACTGTATAATTTGGGGGACATTTCTTTGTTTCTGCCACTTGAATGTGAACTCCATGAAAGCAGGATCTTTGTCCATTTGTTCATTACTAGTCTCCAAGCCTCAAACTGTGGCTGGCTCTTAGTAGGTATTCAATAAATATTTGTTGAATATATGAATTAGTAACCAAGGAAAATCACAAAATGCATTTGGACCCAGATGAAAGAGAGATTCTACTTGTAAGAATCATGAAGGACTTTGGGAGGATGATGTGTATCAACTAAGTGCCCAGGTAGTGATGGTGAAAGGCTGTATCAGATGATTTATAATTAAGTATCTTTCAAACTAGATTTTGTGCACACACACGCACACACACAATAGTGTTTTAATTATTACAAATCATTCAGCTAGTTTCTAAAATAGAGGACACCCAGTTAAAGTTGAAGTTTAGATAAACAATGAATATTTTTATTAAGAGTAAATCTCTTGCAGTATTTAGGGAAAACTTATACCAAATATTTCTTTTATTGTTTATCTGAAATTTAAATTTAAATTTAAATTTAAAACATAGTATCCTATATTTCAGCTGGCAAGCTTATGCTATAGGGACAACATAATGAAGGAAAGGTGTGTGTGATTCTTCAGAATTCAGTATTTGTACAATTAACATAAGAAATACAAAAAAAAAAAAAAAAAGAAAAGAAAAGAAATACAAAGCAGGGCAATGGCTTGCCAGAATTCATTAATATATCTCTGGCTTTCATAGCTTTGGGACAGATTTTAGGGTATTGATCTTAAAGCCACACCACAAGATGAGGTTTTTGTTTGTTTGTTTTCCATTTAAAAATCATTCTTGACTAGATTATTTTACAGTTTTTGAGAATCCTAAAATGTATTTAATGTTACTGTTGCTTTTTTTGTTCACCATATTCTCTCCAAAATTTCAGAGGACTTTGTCCTAAATGATTCACAGTACATCATGGTGGCTATTTGGCTTTCTTGATATCTTCTTATCAAGTCTAAATTCTAATTCAAAGTTATATGGGGCATATTTCTTTAGTAGTAATTATTAGCATTAATGCTGACAAATGATTCTATTCACTTTTAGTAGATTGTAATTTTAAAATGGTAATTATATTGAAATTAAAATAACCACAAAATAGTTACCAAAATGACTTATGAAGTTCATTTCAGATAAATAGAAGCACAGCTCAAGTGATAACAACAAAAGAAGAATATTTCTGTTGAATGGCTAACGAGATGCTTTTATAAGGCTAAAACATAAACCTTTGAAATTGTAAGATTCTGGATGACTTTTTAAAATTATAAATTAATTTTTAAATAATTATTTCAAATTTTGTGCATAAAGTGTTATTAATATTTTGAGTTGCACTATTTCAAATTGCCCTTCTTTAAATATTCACATAAATTGTCAGTGGCTTTGTATAGGACTATCTCTGACCTCAAGGTCCTAGAAGTACTTTGGAAGCTAATATGAACAGAAGTCAAACAATTACAAGAAAATGTATTCAATGTGCTGTCAAGTTCTAAAAGCAAAAATTCAAAGAATGGAGAAATCATCATGGGATGGAACAGTTGGGAAATCTTCACCGAGAAATGGGGGCTTAATTTGTGCCTTATAGGATGGACTGGGGACGTGTTCTCAGAGCGGAAGGGGAATGTTAGGCCAAGGAAGAAGCAGTATGTACAAAACTTTGGAGAGAATAATAAGAGTCGGAAGAGCCAGAGATGACATAGAAAGCAAGGAAAACGTAGAAATACTTCCGTTTGGAATTGCTGGGACATGATCATGAATGAGAGAAACAGTCATATTAATCAAGATCTTAAAGGCCACACCACAGAAGTTAGACTTAATGTCACGGGCTATAGACTCATCATATATGCCTACCCAAAAAATGAGCATCGCGAGAGGGGTGGTCATTGAGAAGTCAGCTCAACAAAACTGGCTCAGTTCATGGGTACACCCCCCCACCCAAACTCAGAGGACAGTAACTGGTGTTTTCATTTGAGCATTTCTTTAAGGAAAGTCATCTTCCTTTACAGATTTTTGAGCTTGTAGGGTTACTTCTACTCAGAATGAAGCCCCACGAACTTCTGTCTGGGGATACAAATCAATACTTAGGTCTCTCAGAATTTCAAGTGAGTTGGTGGCTTCGCGACCAAAATGTCAGAGTCTAGCTTGATTCCCGTGTCCTCGCCACAGGCAGGTCCCCCACTGACAGCCACAGGGGTTTGGCCGATGTCAAGGCTCTCAGATCAGGCACTGGGATTACTTTCTAAGCATTAATCTCTTTGAGACCAGTCACACTGTTCAAAGAGATGTCACTTCCGTGCCATTCTCCTCAACGAAAGACGAAGGCATTTTAGTGAGGTCTATTTTTGCCAGCTTGTCCATCAGAGAATATTTATTTGTTCATTAATTTCTTTTATGAACATTGTACAAGTTACACAGTACAGTACCTTCTGATCATTTACTGCCCAGATTTACACTCCGTGACTTGACGGAAAGTGCAGCTCCAGAATGGAGCTCTCTCACTCCCTGTGTAAGCAGTTGTGCTGCGATTTACAGGATAAAGACATTCTTTTTAGACACTGTAATTAGCACTTGTCTTATTTATACGTCTCCCTTAACATTGTGTCCCCTTTAAAAATATTTTTATTTAAAATGGCTTGCAAGGAAATAGCTCGGCATGCGCAAGGAAAAAAAAAAAGAAGAAACAACAAACTACTGATAAATCCATCTAACAACCACAGTACACAAATTAAAAGAGCACGTTAACATTATATGTCTTAATCTCATAGCACCATTGTTCATGCTTACTGTTTCTCACAGGATATTCAAAAGGTATTTTTTCCAGTAGACCAGCTCCTTTTAGTTCACACCCTGGAAATGCTTTGCTTGTTTTAAATAGGTCCATTATGCCCCCAGGCACCTACGTATTTCGTAGGCCCAACCTCAGTAAAGTGACTGGTCTATATGGTTTTCCTCCTCTATTATTTATTTTGTCTCCTCCAACTCCCCTTTCAAACAATTCATAGTTACCAAAAGATTTATTAAATTCCTCACCAAAGTTTCCCTACTAAATGCAAACTGTGAGTCTGCCTCCAGCAGAGCAAGATGCAGTAACTCAACAGTCTGAAGATTTCTTTTCTTAATTCTTAAATGTTTCCCTTCCTCCATCCCTTGTGAGATAGGTGAGAAAAGCAATTGCCCCCACTGCTTAATGCATCACAACTCAGAAACTCACTCCATCCTTGTAATTTTGAATCCCAGCCCAGCTGGCGGTTCCTTGATTTCAGACTCTGAATATGAGTTCAGCACTTCTAAATCAATCACTCTGAACAGTATTTCTGTCAAATGGAAACCTTTTCTTCTTTGGCAGAAAGGCTTTACTGATTTCGACTGCAGGCCTGGAGAACTGAACAGTCTCATAAATGAAACCAGGATGTAGGAGAAAAATTAAACTAGATATAATTTTCTTATGTTGTCATTGGAAGAGTCTTGTTCCATTTGCTGTTCAGTAAGATGAAGGCACCTCTGTACCCTGTAAGATTTTTCAAATGGTTCCCCTATTCCTGGCAAATGGGTTGCTGCAGTTTGATTAGCAAGGGGTTACTTGGATTAGGTGGAAATAGAAGAAGGAAGGGAAATACTCCTTGGGGTCTAGTCCCCTAACTTAAAATTCTCCCTCCTATTATCAAAATGCTTTTAGAATTAGGTTACTTCATAAATTTTGCTTGTTATTGCTTTTAGCAAGTTACATCCTCCTCTGAAAATCCCATTGTTGATGGTGGGATTGATGGGACAGTACCGAGACCTCTTGGCTGAGCCACACATGACACAGTAGCTGCAAAAATAACACCTCTTTCTCTATTTTCCTAGGACAAGTTTAAATCTCAAGACTTAAAAATAAAGAAATAAAGTCAAAGCCCTGAAAATGATATAAAAGCCCAAATTTCTTTGGGGCCTTAAATAATCATAACAAAAAAATGTTTATAAATTTTACTATTCCTAGAGCACTGTTCTTGACTCTTCACATGCACTTTCTGTGACTACCGTACATGATCCATGGTGCCCAAACATCAAGGTAACTCAGAAATTAATGCTTCCTATATTCTCAACCTTCCACTATGCTCTTTATTTCATATATACATGGGTTTCCTATTACATAAAATAATCTAACATATATACAGAAATAAAGACTGTAGGATTTATTAAGAAAAGTGTATGGAGAGGTGTTAATTTTTTTCACCTGATTGCACCGAAGGACATTTATAAATGTAATTTCCTGCATTTTTATACAATGACTGTGTTTTCTATACTTTGATTTCTTCACAATGCTCTCATATAATCCCTTAGATACCTTGAAATTATTTTATCTATAGACAACCATTGATTTATGGACATTAAACATGAGATTTTTGAGCTCTAAGTTACATTGGAATTGGTAGTTACAGGGAAATGTGAATAGTGAGGAAGAAAGATTTAAACTATATGGAGTTGAATATAGCTCACAAATTTATGGAAATAATTTTGAAATAAGTACATTCATTCATTCAATATTTATTCAACATATATTTATTGAGTGTTTACTATTACTGAGCATTGAGTGCCAGGCACTATGTTAGCTATTGAAATTCATCGGTAAGAGAAACAGACATGGTCCCTGACTTTATGAGTTCAGGACATTGGCCTCTGAAGCAGGAAGACCACGTTCTTGAATTCTTTAAAGAAACATTGCTGGACTCAATTAGTATAGGATTCTGAAAATCTAATCTAAATGTGCAGCAATAAGCAAGGAGAACTAAGGAGAGACCATATAAGAGGTGTGTTTCAAATGAATGGCTAAGAAAATTATACAAAGTTTGAGCTAAAAACCACCTTAAAGATCAAACATCCCAGCCTGCTCATTAACCCAAATGAAATTCCTGTTTATATTCACACCAGTGGTTAATGGCTGAGTGAAGTCCAGAACCCATATCTCTTGACATCCAGGAAAATACCTATCAAATGAGTGCTCTTTGAATATTTTGGTAATAAAATTCCACTTCTGAGTGTATAAGAAAGAAGGTGTTATGCATTGAATTGTGCCCCCCACTCCAAATCATATGTTGAGGTTTTAACCTCTTATCCCTTGGAATGTGACCTTATTTGGAAATAGTCATTGCAGATGCAATTAGTTAAATTAAGTTGAAGTCATGCTGGCATAGGGTGGGCCCCTAATCCAATATGGCCAGTGTCCTTGGCATTGAAGAAATTTGCAATCTGATGAGTACAGGCACACAGGGAGAGTGCTATGTAAAAACAGGTGTTATATTGTCAAAAACCAAGGAACTACCAGAAGTTGAGAAAGAAGCCTAAGACAGATCCTTCCCTGGTGCCTTCAGAGGAAGCGTGAATCTGCTGATCTCAGATTTACAGCCTCCAAAACTGAGACAACAAATTTCTGTTGGTAAAGTCATAGTTTGTAATGCTTCCTTACATAAATTCTGGGAAACTAATATAGTGGGCAATTCCATCTGAGGTTTACTCAGTTCGCTTTTTCATTCATTTACTTATTCATCTAATAATTATTTATTGAGCACCTGCTATGTACCAAGCACTGCAAAAAGCATTGGGAATACAAAGATGAATAAGACCCAATTGCTATCCTCAAAAAAATATATGAATGTTCCAAAGTGTTAAATAATTTTATTGCTGGGTTCCTCCTACCCCAATCTGAGATCCACTTGCATCTGTGTGGTTCTTTCCCAATGAGGATGATTTATTCCTCCAATTGACACTGAAAGACTAGATTCCACTTCTATCTTGGGCCCAGCCTCTTCCCTGGAAATATATGAAACTCTTGCTTCCCAGGAGTAGTAACTCTCTCCAATCAGTGAGTCATGGGCTGGGGGTGGAATTCAGGCCAGTGACAGTCCCTTAGCGTGCTGTTAAACCAAGCATGTCAAATCCACCCACCAGAAGAGCACAGGGAGGCCAGCACTGAGTCCCTGTCATGCTTTATCAGGGCTATAAAGTGAGTATTTAAAATTTTAAAGTTTTCAAATGAAATATACAAAAGTGGATTATTTAGCAGTTTATCAACTTTACCCTTCTGTGGCAAAGGGAACAGACAATAAAATTGTTCAAAGGAGGTTTCAAAACTACTTTCTGCCATTTTATTGCAACTTTAAAGAGGACTGAAAACAAGGCCCCCAGTAGGCCCCTGGCCGGCTCTGCGCTGCCACTCCTGAGAGTGTGTGTGCATTCCTACAGCTGATGCTGCTGGAGGCAAGCCCTCTTTGCCCTCACTGGGACCACATGGCCACAGCTTCCCCAGCTGCGTCTGTGACAACCAGAAGCCAGAGGAGTTGCAGGAACTCTGGACCGCAGAACCAACAGTGGGGAAGGTCATCATGCAGTTGTCCCTACTTCCCAATTACCTGTTGCCTGTCTCTATTTTCCAGTGACCATCTGCCTAAAATCTTCCTGTCCCCACTGACACAGTGGCCACTCTCATGCAGAGGGCAGTAAGAGTGAATGTAAAAGGAATACAAAATTAGGCAAAGGGTATATATACCCTTCAGTCATTTTTCTTTCTGAGGCTGTTAGGAGGCCCACATACGTGCTACAGGAAAGGAGGGAAACAAATCCTGCTTCTCCTAAATTGTGAGGAGCATCCGTGCTATTTATATTTCTAGAAATCCCACTGGAAAAAGCCTGGAAGAGGGACTTTTAAGTGAGTTTATAAGGGTCTCATTGTCCATGGTTTTTAGTACAATTGTTATTTTTTACTTGAGGCCAACTCCCTTTAAATCTCAACTTTTTATCTAGAAAAATAAAATATAGGCTCATCATGTGCAGAGTATCCCTTTTAGATGGCAGAGGGTGAGCCAAGAGGTCTAGTGCACCTGAGATCTCTTGCATTTTTGTTTTATTGTCTCTTCTCAGATGCAAGAGAACACAATGGGAAGCCAAAATACTTCCCCCCATGGGTTTATAGGACTTCCTGGAATTAAGCCTCTGCCACGGTGGGTACCATCCTCTCACCTGCTAGTCTATGTATGGCAATGGGAGCATCTACAACTGTACCTAGAGAGGAGGTTACCCCAAACCAAATACAGAGAAAAATCCAACTTCCAGCAAATGGTCGAGATCACAGAGAGGGAAGAAAATTAAGGAACAGATTATTATTAGAGTTATGTATTCATTCACTTATTTATTTATTCAAAAATATTTATTGAGCACCTACTACATGTCGGGTTTACATTACTCTAGGGCTAATATAATGCACAAAAATAGACACACTTACCATCCCCAAAGCTCACAGTTTGATGAGAATGAGGCATCCATCAAATAATGATGTAAATAAATTGATTAAAAGTACAAGTGTAACTGCTGTGAAGGATAATTATTACTGCTATGTGGGCATAAAATGAGCCAGTTTTACCTTGTCTGGGGTGGAGGTAGTGGTGAGAGGGTCTCAGAGAAGGCTTGCCTGAAAAAGTAATTGTTGAACTAAGATTTGAAGAAATGGTAGGAATCAATTAAACAGCTCGTGTTGGAGGTGGGGATGGGAATGGGGTAGGGAGCATTCCAAGCAGGGTGTAGAAAGAGGTCAAACATCCTTTGTCAAAGGAAGAAGGGCACATTTAAGGAACTTAACATGAACACCTAGAGAGAAAGGTGTGAAATGAAACTGGGGTGGTTGGTAGGGGACAGCCAGTCCATGTGGGGCTTGGCAGACACTATTAAAGCTTTGGAAGTGATCCAAAGAGCAAGGCAGAGCCATTGAAGGTTTAAAGCAGGGTGAGTAACATGAGGAGAAAACCATTGTTCCTGCTAAGATCAGGTGGAATTAGCTGCAACCTACGAAAACTTTGTGCTACCCTCTTACTCCACTCCCAGCTCAGAGCCACAACTTCTAGAAACCTCAAATAATCCCAGTTTACCATGGGAATCCTAAAGGCTCAAACTAATTTTATTTTCTTGCACATTGATTGGACAACTTCATATTCCCCAACAAAGGGGATGGCAAATCGCTGCTTAAAAATGCAGCAATTTGGACTGCACACCTAGAAAAGATTAGCAACTAATAATAGATTTAGAAAACAAAACGCTCCATTTGCAACAACTCAGTGGAGCCACCTGCTAAGAGAACAAGTAAAACTTTTTCAATATATTTCTGTATTACCTTTAATTTGCTTCAATATCTATCCTAGCTTCTAACACGGTCTACACCCTAGGCTATCAAGAATTATCAAAAGTGATAGTAATATAATTTAAGTTGTTTACTTTTAGAAATAATGAGCTGATTCATAACAACAGAGCAATAACCACACTTCCATGTTACTGGCCAAGAAAACCTGGCTATTACCCAAATTTGGGTACATCACACCACAAAACACATGTTAATTTTGGCTGCCCCTCCTTACTTAACGAAATGTGTATTTCAAATTATCTGAGCTCCCTGCATTCATTTTCTCTGCTCTTCAATACATTGTGGAGGGAGGGTTCTTTTCAAAACTTGAATCTGCTCGTGCCACTTTGCCTCCTTGAAAACCTTCACTGGCTTTCCGTTGTTCTGGGGCTGAAGGCTAAACTCTGAAACACGGTCACGTGCAAGGCCCTGTGTGGCTCAGAGCCCCACAGTCTGCAGCCTCCCCTGGTGCCATGCTCCCAATCACTTTCTGTGCATGGCATTCCATGGGAGGGGAAACAGTGCTGTGAACAAGATGCAGTCCCTCTCCTCAAGACGAGTATGGTCCGGTGAGAGAAATTAAGTTCCCGTGCATGGATTCCATTAATGCTATGTAAATGGGCAACATTTTACAGAGTAAATGCAGGATGCTAGCAGAACACACATGACCAACACTTAATCCAGGCTCATAAACTCTGGGAAGTTTTTCTGGATTCACTGTCATGTAACATGTAGCTTCAGAAATGAAGACCAGCACAATTTAAACCTTCATTGTATACATTCATTTTTCCCCCTTATGGTGTAATCTTGTTCCCCAGATTATATCACAAACTCCTTGAAGGCAAAGACCATGACACATATATCCAGTGCTGCCCACATGGTATATGCTTTTAAATATATGTTGACCAATTAATAGGACAGTAAATCCTTACTGTGTGGGGGGCAAGGGAGGGAGTGGTAAAAAGTGCTGGATCCACCAGATCAACTAGGAATGAGAAGATGGCTATGTGGAAAGGCTGGCACAAAGACAAAGCTTTATTGGTACTTAATTTTTTTTTTCAGTTTAACAGTGATAATGATATAATGACTATATGATTTAATTGGCAGGTAGGAGCCAGAAAAAGACCTCACTAACTCACACTAATGAGAGGGAGGCCCATTGCAGTCCGACTGAGGTTGCTCTTAGTAATTGATTTTCTATTTTTAAAATATGTGCTTAGCTTGCTCTGGCCAACATACACACAAGTTGACTGCAACACAGAATACACTTTGTTCTTTCATTTTGTCAAGTGTAGTTGCATTTTAATTATTTATGATAATACTTAATAGTATATTAGTAAGTGTCCTGTAGTGTGGCATGTAAAAATAATGAAGTCTTAGTAATATGAGAACATGATAGAGCTTGCAGCTATTAAATCTTTGCTGAGAAGTGAAGTGAGACTGCAGGGTTCTTTGTGAGAATTAGGGGTTTGCAGATTAAGGAAGTGAAAATTAGCAAAGTTTTTCTAAATTACATTTATGAAGTATATATATATGGTGATATTTTAAAATGCATTGAATATGACTAATACGTTTGAATAGAGCAAATATGTTCAGATACATGTTTCTTTTATGTGGGCTGCTTAGTAGATATTAAGACCTAAAAAAAGAAAATAGGCCTCAGCTGGTTTTCTACTTGGTGGCATACTTTTATATACTTCATTTTTATTTCTGACTCCAACAAAACACATTCCATCTCCAGATTATTAAGACTAATTTGAGCATGTGAAGGTTTTTTAAATTTCAGATTTATCTTTCTTAGGGTTATGGATGGAATTATAATCATTTCCTGAGGAAAAAATAAGATTAATGTTTTAAAAGTTATATAAGACTTGACTTCATATTTTTGCTATTGGTATATTTTACATAGTTTTTTTACTTAAATATTCTGTTACATCCAACTTTCCAATTCTAAATTCCAGAAATAAATTTTACAAGATTCAGTTGAATAAATGTCTGCCAGAAGACTCCACCAAATTCTAACTCCAAATACTACCTTCCCTCCCCCTCCTAAAAGGGCTCTCATTCTCTGCAGCAGGGTCTTTGTTCTTTTCTACCGTGTTAGAAGTGTTTGCCCAGTTCCTTTGTCCTGGTAATTGAAAATGTTTCCCAATCATTTTAGGCCTTTCTTTGCAAACCATCTCTTCCCTTTCTTTGAACAGCTCTTCTTCGTTTCCTTCCAGTTTTGTCCTCATTCCCCTGATCTCTCACAGCTCATCCCTCATTCTCTTTAAAACCCTTGTTGGCACCATGTTCTTATTCTAATTGGTCCTATTCTCTCACCCACCAGTTTTATGAGTTCTTTTTTTCTAACCTTGTACCACACTCACAGAAGACTGAAATAAGGGTTTTGTCCTATTACTAAAATATTGAGACTATCTATGTTTTGGGGTTGTACATTTCAAGTGGCCAATTTCTATTGTAGAGTTGCATAGTTACTTTCAGTTTATTGGTGAGAGAATAAGAATTGAATGCTCTTAAGAACAATCATAGAAAGTATGATCTATTATATTATTATAAAAATAAAAATTCAGAGATAAAGGAGGTCATCTCTATTTTAAGGACTAATAGCTAAGGCAAGCTTGCAAATAAATATCAAAATTACTAGCTCAAATGAATATTTTGGCAGCTCATCTTTTATTGATGTATTTCGTTTATGAAATGAAGAGAATATATATATATTTATACATACAAATAGTTGATAAAGACATAAAATAGTTGAAATGACATCTAAAAACTCGGTTGTAAGCATTTATGATACCTCTCATAAACAGGGAAAAGATATTCAAGGCATGATGTCTAAAGAACATGGCTAGTGTAGATAACAGAAAATATGACATATCTGGTTTCCCAAGATGAGGTGCAGGGTGCTAGGTCAATGGGCAACTCATGGAGGTAGAGAATCCAAGGTGATCTATACTTTGGAGAGTTCTTGAAGAGGTTTGGTGATGGTTGTAGTACCTCTATCATCATACCTGCAGCAGGGCAGGTGCTCTGTGTCCAGGACAAGACACTGGCCAGAATAAAATAGAGCAGATTCACATTCAGGGCTAAGCGTACTTGGAATAGGAATTTCCAAGACAGTGGGCAGAAACTAATAAAGAAGTCAACAGAAGAACTTAGGCACATGAGGAAAAGCATTAACTCGGAAGCTCAGTGGTCATTACAGGGGCACTGGATCCTTAGTCTAATTAGTAGCACACAAAACATAGGGGCACAGTGGATAGGGCTGGGGTGGTCAGATTCTACTGTGCTGTGAGAGAAAATATTGCCAACTCTGAATTCAGACTGCTTTGAGAACTGTGGTGAGTGCCACCCCTCAGGAGAAGTAATTAAGAAACACAGCTGGATAAGAGAATCAGATGCTGAACAGCAGTGATTTCCAAAGTGAAATATCTATGTTTCTATATGTATCCCTTTATGTACACAAATAAATATGCATTTTGCATAAGTACATACATATACCAATACAACAGAGCTACTCTCCATCTTGCATCAGAGAAATTTGTGACATAAAGGGTCTAGACTAGTGTGTAGAAATACCACTCCTTTCTTTACTCCAAATGCATCCAGACATCTGTGAAATTTGACATATTCCACATTCTAGTGCTGTCCAGTTTCAAAGCACACTAGGAACATACTACAGAAGGAGGAAATGCTTTTTTGAGGACTTCCATTTCTAAGCAATGATGGACTAGACAGCTTGAAAACTCTCCTAACAATGAAACATCTAGAAATTTTAGAAAAAAATATATCACACTTTTTTTAATGCATAGGTCAGATCACAAGGAAGTCAAGGAAAACCCCACGGTTCAAAAATAGATAGGAAGTTGACCAGTGGTGCAGTGAGCTGAAGCTAATACTTCAGAGCTAGTCAGAAGGGGTACTGGTCTCAGCAACCAAGGAATAAAGGGGAATACCTAGCAGCCCTAACAAGAAAAGAGTCATAACTCAGACCCCATTTATAAATCTGGAACCACACAGCATAAAATCCTGCCCACTTATATAGGAAAATGATAAATATGCTTTTCTGTATAAATATAAACTCTAATGGGGAAAAAGCACTTACTTTAGACTTTTAACCTAATGTTTTCTTCAGGCACAGGTGCTTTCAAATGTGTACTATCAGTGTGAGCAAAGACCCCCTCACAATAAGAAATGTATATGTCATAGACCAGATCTGGGATGATGTGTACAAGCAAACACAAAAACATTTATGGAAGGGTAGACCTGCAACATGCTGAATATGATTCACATTCACAGATAAATTTCTATTCAAAATGAGCTCACAATTTAGAATTTACAAAGAATTTCATATTAGAAAATAATTCATCATAAACAATAGTGATCACACATAGGGAACAGGATTATACATTCTACCTTCATGTAAGAAATTTAGATGCTGTAAAATAATTGTGTTTAAAATAACTATATATTTTAAAAGGCAATGAGAACATGTTAAAAGAATATGATACTATGAAAAAGACTAGTCAGCTATTGAAAGGAAGGAAATAGAACATATAAAAATTTTAAATATAATCAATGAAAATATAAAACTAATGATCTATTTAAGCAAAAGATTAGATCTAGCTAAAGAGAGAATTAGGAAACAGGAAGATAGATCTTTGGAAATTATAAGGTAGCATAGCAAGATAAAGGGAAGGATAATATGGAGGAAAGTTTAAGAGACATTGGGGATCAAATAAAAAATGTCAAACATGTATTTCAAAGGCGTCCAGAAGAAAAGAACAAAGGGAATGGAGAAGAGATAATTTGATGAACAAAAATGTGAAATGATAATAGAGAAGTTCTTCCAAAAGTGATATGAACATGAATTGTCTGATTCAGGAATTACTAATAGTCTCAAGCATGATAAATATAATGCAATCCACACTCAGACAAACCATAGTAAAATTTCAGAACACCAAATTTTTAAAAAGCTTCTGTAAACACCCAAAGAGAAGGAAAAATACTGAAAGAATAAAATTATAATGACAGCAGAATTATCAACAGCAACACTAAAAATCAAAAGATACTGGAATAATGATTTCAGTATGTTGAAAGCAAATGGCCGTCAACTAGAACTGTATGTTGTTGTAATCACCCCACAGAGATGGATGAGCTCTCCCCCCAAAATTTAGCTCAGATATCATGATGATGCTGTCATACATACACCAAAAGAGTATGAAAAGTTTTATTAATCATAGAATGAGGCTTTATGAAGAAAGCAGACTCCAAAGCCATTCCGAAAAATGACTTGAGAGAGAAGGGAAGGTAAATGTGTATTGTGTCCCTTTGAAGGTGAAGGCAAACTGTGACTGACAGGCACAGAATAGACTCAGCTGAATCCATGACTGAAAAGGACTTATCAGTTGCTGATTGTATGGAGTCAGTAATTTCAATAATGCTGAATATGAGAACCACAGCATTAAATTGCAGTAATCCATCATAAGGTGCTATTTATTCTTTCCAGGTTGAAAGCAGACAAATTGGATTTTTAAATAGAAAAACAGTAGCAATAATCACCCTTTTTCTAAATAGGACTTGTATAATAGATTTCAATCCTTGAAAGCCCCATTTTAATTTATATTGAGTGTTTTAACTATTTTAATCAGGGGCAGGGAGGTGAGGATGTCTCTCAGGTCTTTTTGTCAAGCCAATTGAAAGTACCAAAGACAATTTAATTTTAATTTCTCATCATTGGGCAGAGTATTGGTGCACATTATGGGATATTTTGGGGGCAATGAGTGATACGGCTATGGGAGATTTAAGTAAAGCAATAGTTCCAGTGGTTAAGATGTGTCATACCAGTTAGTACTCTATTTTATAGTCAATAAATCTCCTAAGAATAAGTCCAGGTATAAGTGTAATTCAAGACCCAGTAGTAATTTAGGCCATGTAAGTTTGCCAATTGATATATCTTAGTAGATGTTAAAATTAATTCAGAACCTATACTATATAGGCACAAAAAATAATTACACCCTTTTTCTTTTTATTGTATAATTTCTTTTAGTAAATTTGGATTTCCAGTTGGGTCAACATTTGGACCTGCGTTTCAGTTTTCTGTTTCCTTACCATATATCCAGGTTTCTAAAACATATTTATTTGTTTTTGTGGCTATTATACATATTCTGGGGAGGTCCTCTCCATCCTGATCATATTTATAAGTTTCTTTCTCCAGAGAGTTTTAAGTTAGTATCATCAGGGTTCAGGTTTTCCTTCATGTAACAGTTGAATTAACCACTTGGCTGTGCCACAGGTTGCCACTGGTGTTACCCCTGTAAGTCTGAGTACCAGGATTTCTTTTGGTGACTGAGGCATAGTTAGCAGCAGTGGCAAAGGCATTTATTACGATCCTAGTGAGACACCTACTCTTAGGGGTGTGGACCTCAACATGCCACTTGGTGAGTATTTTTCCTCCCTATGAGTGGTCACCCAAGGGGCCTATGTACTGCACAAGGCATCAGTCTTTCACCTCAGAGCCCTGTAGAATGCGAACCGATACCTGGTTGAGACACAAACCCCGAAGGCACAAGGTAAGAGTCATTCCCTTTATCCTCGCATCAGTCATGACCTATACTGGAATCAAGACAGACAATTCAATCTGAGACATTCAGATAGGACTGTGCTAAGCACACAACCTAATGCCACTTTACAGAGGACCCCAATCCTGTATGCCTGTCCTTAAATGCCAGTTATCCAAACTTTCAAATTAGGTTCAGGAGGACTAAGCAAATACAGTACAAAGAAACACAGTTCAAAGTGCAAGCTTGCCAGCAAGCAGCTGCACCACTAAAAGGACGTGCTAGCCAGCAGGCAGCAGTGCAATTTAGCAAGAAAAGAAAAACCCCTGGTGGCGGAAGTCATTGCCCAGATATCCTCATTACTGCCCTGATTCTTGTGTCACTCCTCAAAGACAGAAAGGATCCACCCTCATCCCAAATTTAGTTCAGATGTTGAAACTAATAGTGTCATGCGTACACCAAGAGAATATGGAATGCTTTATTACTCACGTAATGAGGCTTTCTGGAGAAAGCAGGGCAGGTTCCCAAGCCGGTCCAAGCATGGCTTGAGAGCAGGGAGGGTAAATGGCTTGGGGTTTATGTAGCTATGGGCTGGATTTGGCCTCAGAGTTCTCTTGCATGGACCACATTTGCATGGTTTGAGCTTCCTGTTGACTCCAAAAGAGGGGGCACCCAGGTTTTCTTATTAGCTTTCTCAATGTGTAGCAGAAAGAGAGGGGCAGGTGGTGGGGCTTGAAAGGGGTCAGAAGTCAAGCGTCAAATATGGACCCAAACTCTTTATTACACATGCTTCCTTAACTATTATTTAAGAGTGGAGGTAAAGTAAAATATTCTTATGAAACAAAAGTTGAGTTTATCTTAAATAGAATCTCACTGTAGAAATAACTGAAGAATACACTTCAGATCACACAGAAGGAAGGTCTGAGATATATGCTGGAATGGTGAGCCAAAAAAAAAAAAAAAAAGAGTAATGGCAGAATCTGTGATGACAGCCAGCTCTTTCCTGGTCCACTAAAGTTGTTTAAACCCATTAACTTATTTGATAACATTTACAGAGCACCATTTCAGTTGCTGACATTGTAACAGTATACAAGGTAAAGAGTGTCCCAGACCACATGGACTTTACCTTCTCCTGGAGAAAAGACGCCTACGTGCACACAGCTGGCTGCTCCTGCTACTTCTGCAAGTTCTTGTGGTCCCAGCACCACATTCTGTTGGTTCCTGTTCTTTGATTTTACAGGCTGTTCACTTGAGGTGCTGGTACACATCTACTGTTCTGCTATTTCTCACAAAACAAAGTGTGCTGGGAATTAAGCTCACAGAGCCTGAGGCTTTTACCCTGAATCAGAAAGGTGAGAGGGCACCTCAGGTCCTGAAACTACCACCTTAATCTGACATTCAAGACTTTTGGTAATATCTTGAAGACACTGAAACATCTATGGATCAACAAGCAACTTTCTAATGAAACAATTTAAAAATAATTATTCCTTATTTTTTTCTCCCAAAGAACTTTTTCTTGCCTCTCTTTTTAACCTTTTTCCCAATCTACTGGAATTATTTTTCACTGTATCCTTGGCCAGCCACTAAATCATAATCCTAAAGAACATGATTCCTGAGTTTAGAAGATATAAACTTGATTCCTGCATTGTTTCTTTATTGGCTATGTGCTCTTAGGCAAAATTACTCAATTTTTCTGAGCTTCAGATTCCTTACCTACAAAATGGGAACACAAATAGTACTTCACTTAAAATAGGGAAGGTTAAAAGTGCCACAGCCTGTTTGGGTTTCACCCAAAGCTTGGCACAAATGACAAAAGTAATAGCAGCAAGTATTATTGTTCTGTTTCCTCTGCGAAAATGTCAGCCTTTTAAGGTGAGAGAATGTCTCACAATGTGCCTGTTAAGTCAACATCATCTAGCATTGTGCTTTGTATGTGGCCATATATATGGCTCAATCAAATTAACATTTATTTTTAAATTCATTAAATTTAAATTCAAATCGAATCCTACCACTGACTGGATTTATTTTCTCTCTGCTTCGCATGCCCTTTTCACTTTATCTCAATTTTTGTGTCTCTTCCAGTTTCTTTACCTTTTTGTCTTCTCAATCTCAAAAGTCACGGAAGTCCCAAGAGATAGGTGAGAAAAATAAGATATAAAAGAACCTTTTCATAAGGCAAAGCAGTCGTGGAATATAAATGAAATTTAATTTCAGAACCACACTAGGATAAGGATGGCTAAGGCATCAACTCATAACTCCTAGAAATGAGATCACAGCACAGGTTTCTCCACCAGCTGTCCAGCGGTGGCTGGGCTAGCATGGAGGTATGTCGTGGTGCACTCGTGCTGGGGGAGCGGAGCAGTCTTTGCGTGACTGTTCTCCCAGCGTCTGGCTGAAGTATCAGGAAGTTCTGTCTCCATGCTGATTTCTTGAGTATAAAACTTCAAACTCCATCACAGTGACTACCATTAACTGATGAAATCAATTAAGCCAGCAACACTACCTGCTGAAAACTGACTTAGCAAAGACACCGAGGAAGGAATGGCAGTGTAGGGCAGATGAAACAAAAAAATAAGGGACTGGGTTTTCTTCTCATTCTGTTTTTAGAAGCATAGGTTCCATCAATGTGTTCTTTTACACTGCGCTGAACCACTCCTTCCCCAGCAACTCAGAACAGCCTCCTGCTGGGCCTCATTCCTTAACCTTGCTAAAGTGATTACAGTTAATACTGTGGTTAATGGTTTCTGGAAAGACGATCTCTATCAGCATCTGAGTGTACACATTTGGGCCTAAATATTGAGAAATCGTAGGTATGTAACGCAAAGCCTGGGTGTGCCTGCCTGTAGAAAGGAGTTCATTAGGATTAATCTTTTACCGAGTGACTAATGCAAAGGGAACGAGGCCCTTTCCTCTGACTCTGCAGAGGTTTTGTCCAAGCTTTCAAACAGGTCTCTTTGGAATGCAGCTGGTCACTCATGAAGACTCTACTGAAGACTCTGCTTAAACATATGGAACTTAAAAACCTCATTTTTTTTTTTTTTTAACTTTTGTATACTCTAGCAAGTTCCTGAAAATCAAATGGCAGAACCTAGGCAGAAGACTGACTGCCAAAACGCATGCCCAGTTGGGGAAAAGTGTGTGGGGAATCATCCAGCAGGCTTTGAGAGCTTCCAGCCCAGCCTGGTAGAACTCTGTATTACCTTCTGTTCTGATGCCTGAGCTCTGCCAGACTTTTGTGTGAAAAAGCATCTTTATGAAGCAGTACATGTGTTACGTTGTATCTGTAAATCCTTTTCTTTCACCTTGGTTGCTGCCTTTAACTTGAGTGGCATGACTTGATCTCTTGAGCTACCCTCAGAGGAGAGACCAAAAGGACACAAGGCAGGTGAGGGTACCAGGCAGACCTTCTCAGGGTGGATAATTTTTTCTGCTAAAATTACCATAAGACAATAGGAATTTTTTGTACAAGTGCTGTAGTCAGCTAATAGAAGTCAGATTCTTTTCCAGGGTAATGTACTTGTTAGCCCCGTTAAAAGGGGGAAAAATTGCTGCTTTATCAATAAAAGCATACTGAGCTGAATACCTACACAAAGAAATTTTCAGTATAATTTATGGCATTTCATCATGTTGAACTGCATTTCAAATAATTCACCCTGGCAGTTTTACTCTCAAAATGGAAATCTTTGTACTTTTCTTGCCTCCATCACATAAAATAAGATTGTGTTAACTGTAGTCCATATACTTGATAATTTGTCTGACTGGGTAAGGTTATTAGCAATTTAAGAAATAAACCCATTTGGATTTTCAGAGAGAGTTAACAGAAATAGGAGATTGCTATGATGATCTCTTAAAAATTACAGTGTAACACACAAAAGTGAGATTTAAGTAACAAGATTTTCCATACCCCAATAACACCAGGGAAATTCAAACTCAAATTCCCTCGATTGCTTTCCAGGGATTAAGTGGTCGGTATTGAAGTCAATGAAAGATATGTCTTACAAAGCTGAGAGGTCAATTCAATTCAGAAAAGCAGACTAAACAGCACACTGTCTTTAAAGTCTCCAAGGCTAAAATGCATCCAGATCAATTGGGTGAAAAATTTTGTAAGATTCTCCAGTCTGGTCAGAGTAAAATGAATAGTGGTGGTCAAAGCCAGAGGATCCTAAAGGTTCAACTGATAGAACGTCAGACCTGTAAGGCACTTGGAGATTACTTAGCACAACCCCATCATTTTATAAGTAGGAAATGGAGGCTTGAGGAGATTAAATGACTTGGCCAGCACCACTCAACTGGTCTGTATAGGTGTCCATTTCAAATAGAGATCTAACTTTCCCATCAAATTCTTTCAGAAATTAATGATTTTATTAAGTTGGTTTCTTTTGATTTTTTATTTTGTAATGGGGATGATAATAATTCTTGGGTAAAATACTGATATGGAGAATTTTCAAAATTGGTACTATTTTTAACTTTCACTTAGCCTCTTGTGACATTGCACAGAAGGCAGATAGCATTTATTTTATATTTGGATTCAACTTTTCAATTTACAAAACATTTGAATATCTAAGAGTTGTCAATAATATATGCTACTTACTGTTTAACCCATTTACAGATAAGTTTTTAGGATGAGCAAGGTTAAATGACTTTGCCAAGGTCACATAAGCAGGCAGTAAAGAATTAGGAACCTGAACCCAGCAGTTTTTACAGTTTACACCACATAAATTGTGGATGGATAACTAAGGTAAAGGAATCAACTCGTAACATTCTTACTGAGGAGAAATTGAAGTGTTCATTTGCTGTCTTCTTGTAAGGATTTTGCTGGAAGGCTGAGTATGAGATTTAGACTCAGACAGAAATCCCACCTCTGCCTTAAAGTAGTTTGGGGACATTGGTTAAGTGATCTCTCTAAGTCCCAACTGTTTCATCTGTTTAATGGTGATAATAATAACCATAGGTTTTATGTAACTATTAAGTGGATAATGTATGTAAAAACAGTGTGTCTCATTGTTTGCCATACAATAAACACGGTATGCTATATTCCATGCTATTATTCTGAATTATACTATTAGGAGGACATAAGTAATGTTTCTCTTTTGTCATTAATATATGAAGGTTATATATATACATGTAACTTATATATGTTTATATATATAGATAGAGATAGAGAAAGTTTATATAAGCTTCAGTAAACACTGTCAGTAATTACCCTTTATATCTTTTAGAATGCGAACCCGTCAAGAGCAAAGACAGTTGTTTCATCTTTGATGTAGTGTAATAACAATGACAAGGTATGTCCAGCCATATATCCCCAGAACCCAGTATGTTTTCAGTAGAGAATAGGTGTTCAATTAATGGCTTTTATTGTTGAAGTAGAGCTTAATATTGATTTTGAAAATAATCCCTACCCTGGGCTAACTGTCTGATTGACTCACTTATATTTATTTATTTATTTACTAATTGATGTGTCTGGAGTGTGAGGTGAGATGTGTGAATTTGCTCTTCTGTCTTAAGGTCTCAGTTCCCACATGCTGCTCATATGGTAAGCATCTTCTTCTGCAGTTGTTCCTCTGGTGTTTAAAGTTATAGTATGTAAATCTTAAAGCATGGTTTCTAGCTCCTTATCTAGCAAGCTGACTATATTATCTGAAGCTCAACAAAAGAAACTACCTAGTCCAATGGTAGAGAAAAAATTGGCCATGTTGCACATACTGAGAAATGATACTGTACTTACTGTACTTTTTGAAATTTAAGGGTTTTGATGATACACAATTTTTAATTTATATACTAACTTCAGCTACCTCATAAGATCCAGCTCAACTGTTCAAAAAGTGATATTTTTGTTTTGTATTGCATTATTGTGTTTACAAGTGAGGTTGACTTGTTTCCTCCAACTGGTTGATGAGGATGAGAAAGCTCTGGCCAAGTTTACAGGTGTTTCTCCGTGATATTCAGGCACCACCCAGAGTAAACATCTGCAGCACCACAGTCCCTTTCTGGGACATCCTAAAAGAACTGTGATAAAGGAAAACCCTACCAGTGTGCAGATCTTAGAGCAGGACACCTCGATATGCACTGGAAGGAGAAATGGCAAGAGGTAAGATTCTGTATAAGATTCTATATTCATGGGCTGTGGCCAATGGTTTGGCTGAATTGTTGGAGACGGAAGGAATATGATTGGAAAATTGGCAACAAGGAAATTTGGGGAAGAGGTTTATAGGTAGGCTTCCCTGAATGGACAAAAAAAAATGTGAAAATATTTTTATCCCATGCGAATATTCACCAAAGGGTGACATTAGTAGAAGAGAATTTTATTAACCAAATGGATAGGATGACCCAGTCCATGGATACCAATAAGTCTCTTTCCCCAGCCACCCCTGTCATTGCCCAAGGAACTCATGAACCAAGTGGCCATGGAGACAGACGGTGACGGGGGTTATACGTGGGCTCAGCAACATAGTCTTCCATTCACCAACACTGACCTGGATTCAGCCACTGTTAAGTGCCTAGTATACAGCATCAGATACCCATGCAGAGTCCCTGATATGGTACCATTCTCTAGGGTTATCAACCAGCTACCTGGTTGACTGCCTTGGACCGCTTTTATCATGGAAGAGGCAACACTTTGTTCTTATTGAAATGGACACTTATTCTGAGGTTTGCCTTACCTGCAAACAAAGGTTCTGCCAAAACTGCCATTTGTGGGTATATAGAATACTTTATCTACAGTCATGTATTCCATATAGCATTGCTTCTGATCAAGGAACTAACTTTATAGTAAATGAACACGAGAAAGGAATCCTAGGCAACTGGGAAAACACATGTAAAGACCAAGAGTGTATTCAAAAGCACAGAGGCAGGAAAGGCCATGATATATTTGATGATTGCCAAATACTAAGGCCTGTTTGTGATACGGATGTTTATTGGGGGATGATGGGAACTGAGGCTGACTACAAGTTCAGTGGTCAGGGATGGTGCAGAAAGGGACATACGCTCCATGCCAAGGCAAGCAGATTTTATCAATTGGTCATAGGAGATCCACTGTAAGTCCTGAGGTCAGGGGATGAAAACATCAGATATGCATTGAAAGCATTCAACTTTAGCAGAAGCAGAGGTGAAATGAGACAGCACTTTCCAGGCCACAACTGCCTGAAAGTAAAAATAGTTTTGCAGGAACAGTCACAAAGTATTACTTCCCTGACTATTCACAAACCACTCCCACTAATTTTTTTCTTCCTCAGTAGATGTAACGAGTCCTCAATGGTGTCTCCTACAAGGTTTAGTCCTTTTGGTTATGCTGTAATAGCCACTGTTTCCTTCCTCCATGTTTAAGTGTATAGCATCTAGGGCAAGACTGCCTGGAACTAAATTCTGCCTCCACTTACTAGCTGAGCGAAAGCAGCAAAATTATGAGGACTAAATAAGTTAATATATGTGAAATACTTACAATTATACCTAGCATGTAGTAAATACTCAATAAATGTTAGATATCACAGTTGTAATTCCTATCAGAAATGTGTTTTTCATACTGTGGGTCAGAATTCATTCGTGGTCCATACATCAATTTAGTAGAATTATAGTTTTCTAAATAAAAGAATATAAGATACAATCTAATAGAAAATATCAATTGAATATAGAAAACATCAGAGTGGTTTCATGGCAAGCAAGAGTTAGCCTTGTTTCATGAAACTTTGTTTCAGTATGCATGGTTGTGTGTGTACATATTTGTGTGTATACTCAGTTGGGATAGAAAATATATTTCTCCCTGTACTTAGTGGTCAAAAAGGTAGATATGTTGTTTTTAATGCTGTATTCATAACCCCCAGTTCTTGGAATATAGTAGGTGCTCAGTAAATATTGCTTAGAATCAGTGAATGGCTGCATGAGAACACTGGCTTTCTGTGGTCATGTCCCCTGTGGTTGTCAAAGGGCTGTTTTGTGGCTAGTGGACAGTTAAGGGGCAAATGCTGCTGTCCCTATGGCCACCTGTGGGCATCTCTCCCAAGACCACTGAAGGAACTGTGGTATCTACAAGGACACCTCCTCCCCTGGCTGCAGAAGGTGTGGAAATCGGTGTCACCAAATGCTATCCTTCCAATGTCCTGTTGAGACTGACGTGAAATTAACTTATGTTTTCCACCTATAGCCCCCTGAAACCCAGACAAAAGCCTAAGAGGCTGGCAGGAGGACACTCTGAGTTACAGATAACACTGTCATCTTCAGAATCACCTGTTTCCTCTGACATTAGCCCATCTTTCTTGAACCAAAACTTCTTTGTTTCTATCTTTCCTGCATCTTCTTTTGTTTTTCTTGAAGTTTCTAAATCTATCATAATAATGGATATACCTGGGCCTATCTCAGCATGCCTGTATCCTACAGTGAACCCAACTGATCTCATGCCCAGTCAGGGCCTATTGCAACAGTCTTTGCAAAGTATGACAAGGGCCTGAACCAGGTCAGTGGCAGTGTTAATTGAGAGGTAGTGACATTAACCTGGGGAAATCAGGACACGAATCACTATGCATCCTTTCATGGGTAATATTCAAAATATGTAAAAATCAGTTTGGCAAGAACACTGACCAACAAAGTTGATGCCACAAACAATCTGAAGGGACTCCAGACAGGAACAACACTGTAGCTGTGAGCCATTGTGCATTGGCTGAATCTCAGCTTTGACTTCCATGATTGTTTCAGGTCATATTTTCAAAAATTCATGTTAAAAGAGATTTCTGAGCAATTGCGTGGAGGCTAGAGGATAAGAAGGGAAGTTTGATTATTAAAGTGCCCTGGCAGCGGGCAGGTAGCTGTTAGAATCATCAGTGATTGTGTTGCTATGGGCTGGTCTGAATGAATGGGTAATTGTATTTAATGACCATAGCTTAAGAACCTCTGAAAGAGACCCACCCTTGAGAACTCACCAGAAAGTAACTGCCTATATCATACACAGAGGTTAGACTTCTGCTTTCACAATCATACAAAGCTGTATAGTGCACAGACATTTCACATATTGATCTGAATCTCCTGTGGACTTAGAGAAGGTAAGACTTTTTATAATTCATGAAATTAAAACATCATTCTTAAGTTGATGATAAGCCTGCTAACTTTTCATTCTGACTTGGCCCAGAAACAGCCTATAACATTTCACAGTGTTAGAACTTTCAAACTGAAAGATTAATTTTGATATGGAAAAAAGTTGCATTCCTATTGCATTTGATCTTTGAAACGGCAAAATTCCTGATTATTTGAGGCTCCAAAGCTTTTCCTTTTTAATTCACCAAGCTTGCAAGTTTTCTCAGTAACACAGAGAACAAAATAACTCACCCGATCAATGCCAGCATCTCCTTTAGATTTTCCTAAGTATCAAAACATAACTTTAATATTTACTTTGGTTGGAGTGGTATGTTTTTCATTTCGTCTCTCAGTTAAACATTAGCTATTTTACCGTGCCCTATTCTGTTATCACATACAGATACAAAATTATACTTGTTTGTTGACAGAGAGAGAAAGAAAAAAAAGAGGTTAATGACAGAAAGCATTTTGTAGGTGTTTTGAGAGCCCAAAGAGGAAACTGGAATGTTGTTTGCAGTTTTTCTGTATCTTTTCTATGTCCTCCCTGACTAATATTCTTTTCTCTAGATTCTTTAACACATTTAAAAATGTCCAGTTCCTCTTTGTTCTTCATAAAGGAGATGGGGAATGGCGATTCCAGCTTGGTCAGACGTGCTCCGACAAGAACACTTACAGCAACACATAAAGCACAAACCTGTTAAGAATTTCACCTTTTAAGAAATGACAGAATAATTACAGGACAACATGTCCTTCATGAGTAAAAACAACCAAACTAAAGTGCTTTCAAGGCTGGTGTGGCCTACTTCTCTCCTGGCAAGCTGCATAAATCATCAAATGTGAAGGGACCAGTTCATGGCACGTGGCACACGTGTGTGTGTGCGAGTGTGCACACGCGAACATGCACGTTGGGATGCACATGGACACACCATGGGTTAATGCACTCGGTTTCAGATTAGTTGAAACTTTGATAATAAACCCCCAATACATTTTACCTCCATCTCTCTTCCCCTTAATCTTTAAACCCCAGGCTGCTTTAAAGGGAAAATTTAATCCATGTATGTCTGCCTCATTTTCATTTAAATCGTCAAAAAGTTGTTTTAAAAGAGTTCTTTGATGTCCTACACTCCCTTGAGCCTTTTCTTAGCCTATTTTCTTAAAAACAGGAATTAGCATTTTCCCAGGTATGGAGGAGCTCTAACTTTCTTCCTTCCCAAACACAACCCCCACCGTCCACACCCCAGGTCTCCACTGAAAAAAAGAAAAGAGTTTTGGAGTTACTGAGGGAGTGCTGGTAGAGAAAACAGCTTATCTGAGGGTCTAAAAGCATTTACAAATATGAACTCAATGCGGGGCCCCACATTCAGGTTAATAATTAACATTTCTGCTCTTTGGGGACCTCGTTCTACCCTGACGACCTGCCCAGGGAAGTATTGGATCTCCCCACCCTTGACTGGTGCCTGCATTCTGGAGAATTCAGAGACGTGGCTCTTAATACGAGCAGCTTTTTTTGCCTTATAATATTTTTGATAGAACCACAGATATGCCCATGTTGGAACTCATATTTTTTGCCTTCCGGGTGGTACTTTACTTCTTTGCTTTGTGCCTAATGTGTATCATTTCATTCTGGTTTTCACATTCAGGACAGAACTTCTTAATCATTTTTAGATACACAAAAGTAGGCATATTCCATCTTACTGTGCACAGTATTATCCAAAGAGTAAACTGTGTTTGGCTAAAACTCAAGGGTTCCCACAGTGAAATCCTAACTTTAATCAATGGAGAAATCTCAGAAAATTGTTTAGAAGAAATGCACAGTTAGAGAAAGAGAGCAAATATCATAGTCCCAGAATTCTTACTTTTTGGAAGACTTTTAAAATAAGAGCGTTATATTTCCAATGTGCTTTCTTCCTCTCTCCTCAACACTCCTGAAGCTTCCTATTTCAGATTACATTCAGTTAACACCAGAGGGTCTGAATCTGTGACCGTAGCTTCTGAAGAGTTCATAGCCATCAAGTGGCAAATCATTTGGGAATCTGGATATAAGATTCCAGTTCTGGAGGCTCAGAATCAATGGGGTGTTTCTACTTTATTTTTGGAGTGCAAAGTTGATCACACCACCCCATTTTAAATCTTCAGTGGCTGCTCATTGATTTCAGAATAAAGGACAAAATTCAGGATCGAGTCCGCCGAGCTCTGCAGGGCCACATTGTGCTGAGGCCTCAGCCCCATCTCCGTGTGTGGTATCAGAGCCACAGAGGTCCCCTCTCTTCTTCACTGGCAGATGCTTCCATATCTCTGTGCCATTGTGGATGCTGATGCCTGTCCTAGGAGTGCTCCCTACTTTTTATGCCTGTTGGAGTGTCCCTTCATTCTTCAATCCCTGCCTCAAGGGATATCCCCTCTGCATAGCTTTCCCTAACCCCTCCAGGCAAGGTTATTATGATTTGTCTCTTTACCTCTTGCTGTTTCTTATGACAACTTAAGCTTTTGGAGGGGAGCTACTGTATAGCACTAGGTGTTCTATCACCAGCACCTCGCATAGTAGCTGGCAGAATGATGTTCTGGGGAGAGTGATCTGTACATATCACCCACTCCCATCCAGAGCTATAAGCCTCAAATGCTGCCAAGAGGAAGCCACCCAAGCTGAGCTCCAGGTCGCTTCAACCAGAGTAGCCTCGCTTTCATCTGTTGACAATCTGGGCTTCCATAGTAGCACGCATTAGGCACATGTAGATGTTTTTTAAGTGGATGGATGGATGCATGTATGGATGGATGCCTGGAGGATTGATTAGGGTACAAAATCTTAGAATTCAAGCCAGTTAAACAAACCCACAAATATTTATTAAGCACTTATGTACAGTGTTTCAGTGAGATCTAAAGAGGTCTCTATAAGGAAGTAAATAATTCAATGTCCATGTGAAGGAGTTTGGGGTTAGGTAGTGAGTTACATTACATTACACTTGTAATGTAAGTTACATTACAGAATAAGTTACAAAATAAATTACACGTTACATTTAAAATACCCAGGAATTCCAGAGCTGAACAACAATACAAGTTCCACAGGCAACTTTTGAAGCTGAAGCAGTAGATGCAATTCTAAACTGAAGTAAGGAGGTCTAGTGCCTGTTTAAGTAATGCTTTAAATAATGTACTATTTTTAACTTGCCAAGTACTTTTCCATAGATAACCTTCTCTAAATTCACTATTGCCATGCTTGAAAGTATTGTTACACATACTTTAAGGGAACGTGAAGTAAAATAATAATTATAATAGTAATAATAATTATTATTATTATAACAACAGCAGTAAATAGATAAGTGATGAGCCCAGGTTTTCATAGCTAGAGAGCACCAGAGCCAAGAAAGAGGAATTCACATCTGTCCAACAGTGGCAGGTCCAGGTTTTGTGGGGCCTAAAGCATATGCTATTGGGGTGGGGGAGCTTCTTAAAAATAAGAAAACATTATTACACATACAAAATTAAAGTAAATATTTAGAATGAGAAAGAAATCACAACATAATATTGTTTTTATTAATTGCTTGACATACACTGATGATGCTTTTCTTCCTTACACATTTTTGGCAGTGTACTTTGTTCAGATTTCCAGCCCTGGGGTTAGGCCTGTACTCATCTGTCAGGACCAAAGTTAGGGTAACCAGTTAGTTTAGCATAGTTAGAAACAAAGCCACTAAGACTGGAATAAGAATTGGCCTCTACTTCAGGTGTGTGCAAGTTCAGAACACCCAGTGGCATTCACTTATGACCTCACCTACTCCTTCCCTTTAAGGGTAGTCAGGTATGAGCACATTTTAAAACTGAAAAAAGTTTTTGTTTGAAGAGTCATTAAATGGTCCTTGAGATAATCAGAAAGTGTGTTGCTAGGGTGATGGGGGAGGTGTCATCTTTTTCAGATCTGCCTCACTCCTCAATCAATATTAAGCAAAACAGTTTCTCCTTAATATCAGTCCTCATGTTATGTCCAGCTCTAAACATGTACATGACATGCAGACAGCACATCAGCCATATTTGGTGAGAGAATGAATGAAAGAATGGCAAGGCCATGTTTCATATTAAAGAATATCATCCAGAGTGGTTATGCTGAAGCACCCATTCTTGTGGGCCAGAGAGAGAATATTGAGAGGGATTCCCTAATAGATAGCTGCTGGAAAGAGCGCTTTCACCATTATCTAAGAAGTAGGACAGTTTATACAGAGGACAGGAGCAGAGGGGAGGCAACGGGGTCAGTCAGAAAAAGAGCAGGAGTTTCTGGGACTTTTATGCAATTCTCTTAGCTGTGTACCCTAGAAAAATTCTTCTTTTCATAGCATAGGAAAATGAGTCTTTGCTAAGTGGCCAGATATTGCTGTTGATTTCATTGTAAATTTCTTGTTGATCTTGTAAGAGGAACTGTTCTGGCTCACTTTCTGTGCTCTCATTTTACTTTCCAGCTTTCATACCTGTTTGTCAATTGATGGCGTTTTTCATTAGCCCTGATGAGTTGGTAATGTTGTTAACAGTCCTGTATATATATCCACAATAGAAAAAGGCGTTCTGTAAAGAACGGAGACAGAGGAGCTCTCTCTCTCCTCACTCACCGTTGGTACTCACTGCACTTTGGATGCCTAGCATCAGCCGGGTCTCTTTGTTAGTGTTCACACACGTACAGCATCTCGTGCTGTCTTTGGTAATCACCTCCCAAATTGCTCCATGTGTAAGCAGATTGGTTCTAATACCTATATAATTCATTGAGTTTCTGGTTTTATCTATCTTTTTTCCAGCCATGTAACTGCAGCTTTTCTGGGGCTCAGGATGAAGAACACCACTTTATGCCCCACATTCGTGTCTTTCCATAGAGCTCAGTTACTAACCCTGCTCCATACCAAGACCTTTTGATCTTGGTTACCCTCTTGTGCACCTTTTTAATTCTTCTCCAGTATATATTTCCTGTAATATGATATTCGTGTGGGAGCCTAACCATGGGGTTGATATGTTCTGACCTTTCGTGTTCAAATCATTTGTGAAATCTGCTTCCTGGCCTTTTCACTTTCAGGTTTCTGTCATTACTTCCTTCCATTATTTTGCTTCATTCACATCTGTGTTTGCTTATTGTGCACCCAAATATGTCAGATATTTCAATGCCAAAAAAAAAGAAAAAAATACACAAACATACCATCATCTTCTTTTTCTGAGTTATCATAAAATATGATTCCTAAATAGACCCTTGTAGAAGACGGTTACAAAAATGAAACAATCAAGTGTGGTGGAAACACAATGAACTTCTTAATAAACTAGGCTGGCCTGAACCCATGGAGAGAAATGGCATTATTAAGACCTTTTTCTGATATTTTCCATGCAGTGCTTTTATCATTTATTCCCCTAATCTTTGCTGGGCAACGTGTACCAGCCCTTCAGGTTTCAGATTCTAAAGCACTTTGCAAAGCTTTGAAACACTCTTCAAATTTTACAGTTATTGGTCCGTAGCTATCTCTCCTCCAAAAAACTATGAATGCCACAAGGAAGATAAGGAGTTTATCTGCTTGTTTACTGTTGTACCCCCATTTTAGAAAGATAGTAGGTCCTCAATGCATATTTGTTGGAGGTGTAATGAATTGATCTCACTAATTCTTTTCAGTGGTCATTAATCTTCAATATGGACCTTTTCTGTTTTATATATGTTTTATTCTAGCTAGATTTCTCTTCTTTTCATTCTTAAAGTGGTAGTGCTTTCTGACCTCCACTTCAATCTTGTCTTGTCTTTTATGTTCTTTTCCTTTTGCATTAGCTTTCAACTTCAGACACATCATAATGTATTTTCCTCCCACTACTGTCTGCCTCTCTATGGCTTTTGAATAGTTTGCTTTCCATCTTGAAGTGGATCTGTTTGGGGCCTAGAATAGAATTAAGGGTGCCACTTTGAGATAAATAATTCAAAATTATAATGCAAAATTGTAAGCAGACGCCTGGGGTTGGAGAGTTAGCCTCTACCCACTGAACACCTTTTGGTCCATTTCCCATAAAAGTGGCAGATACTATTGTCTAATCAAGACACTGAGAACAATTCTGAAAGCAAAACAAATTTAATTTAAAAAACAATTTAACAGAATCAGGAGATAAAAGTGGTGTATAGGTAAAGGGGTTGTGATGATAGTCAAGCAGAAGTAGGAATGAAAGGATAAGTCTGAGTCAGCAATTTGAGAGCTAACATCAGTGTGGCTCATGAGAATCAATTATAGCACAGTGAGTTACAGCTTTTGATTTGTAAAGGGTGGATTTCATTCATTAGCTGTGTGACCTCAGGTAAATTACTTAACTTCTCTGTGCCACTGTTTATTGTAAAATGCCACACAGAGTCTCTGTGATGTTTACATTGGAGCATTCATGGTAAAGTATTTCATGTAACGCTCAATAGATAGCAGTTGTTACAGTTATGGTTTGGTCAAACCATAAGAAAAGCCTTTGTTCAGAAACTGCAAAAGGAAAGAGAAAAGCAGGAGGGGGAAAAGCAGTATTAACTAAACCAGCTTCCAGTTTCCTTGGCATTATTCTGCCTTCCACACTATCCAGCCACCACTATCAGACTGTCTAGCTCTTGAAGTCCCCATTTCAATGAATGAAGTGAAATGCTTGCATTCAGAAGCAGATTACTGTCCGTGGTCAGTTCAAATGAGTCACAGCATATCAGCAGGAAATGAAATGTTGGCAGCACCTTGCAAGTCTCTCTCAAAACAGCATCACCAAAATGATGAGGGTTCACATTGCCCAGGCCATGATAAGTTTCCTTTGGGGGACTTTCACTATTTGACACTTGGTTATTGATGCTCTGACTGGAAAGCTCAAGGAAAAGGCCTGGTTTGTTCTCATGGTTCCTCTGGGGGAGAATGGAGAAGCTGGAGAGGCCCATTTTTCTAAGGCAGCTTGCCTCCAAGCTACAGACGATATCATGATGGTAAAATGATAAACACTGACGGTTACCACCCCACATTTGCATCTATATTCATAAAGCAGACTGCATTCTGTGTAGCAAATCCACTACCCTTGTTTATGATTTCTTTGTGCACCTGACACAGGGATCTGAACAAATAATCTCCCCCTAATGTTTAACGTTTCGGCAAGGCTCTCGCTTTTTTGCTTTTAGACATGTTCAAAATGTTCAAAAGGCCCGCTAAACACTATTTCTTGTTCTTGAAATACAATATTTTGAACTCTATTATTCCACCTTCATCTGCTCCCCATGTAATCTCATAGTGTGGAGTAATTTAAAAGAAATATTGTTCCTCTGTGGCTTTCTTGTTCTAACTTAAGACCAAATTCTGGGCTATTGTAAAGTTTAAAAAAAATACCTCAAAAATCTGAATACTTAGCTGTATTCACCACAAAGATTTTGTAGCATTTTTTTTCAAGAACTAAACCCTAGGTAGCCCATCCCATCCATTTCTCTAAACATTGGCTGCACAATTCAAAGTTTATTTTAAATGGTCAAGATGAAGCATGATTATATGAAGCATTTCTCCCTATTTTGCTCAAACCCTGGAGGCTGATTTGTCCTGGCTCAGCTCTGGAAAATCAGTCTCAAGGAGATCAGAGAGGGCATGGAAATCTTCCAGGTAAACATCTCACCCCTGCACGGACAGTGTGTGCTCAGGCTGGTCCAGAATTCTCCGACCTCTCACGTGCAGTTTGGTATTGAATTTCTGATGTTGTCCTGGGATCCACTAAGTATGCTATGCTTTGGTTTGTAGTAAGCCTCGATATTATAGGCCTTCTACATTTGGAGTGGAATTTCCGAGGCTACTCTAGGCCTACTCTAGAACTAAACTCATTTTATAACATGGCAGGTTGTGGCAATAGACCAATAATAACTCATCTTTTTATTATCTTTTATTATCACCATCACTTCAGGATGAGGGATTTTTTTGCAGATTCCATTTAAAATTCCCATTTCTTTTGCCTCTTCCATCTGTATTACCCTCTATAAATCTTAAATTACAGCATGTCTTAAACATGTTTCTGTCATCAATGTGTATCTGCTTTTAATATATAACATTTAAAATTATACATAGCTGTGGATGTCACTTATCTGATAATCAAAGAGTGAAAGGGATAAAAGGAAGTGTAGCTTTGGCCAGACATGACCCAGGATGAAACATCATTAGGTTGCTCCTGGTTTTTGAGAGTGGGACTCCTTTTTCAAACAGGGTAGAAGAAGCTGTCTTTAACATGCATGGCCAGCCATCAAGGCAAAGCATGACGGATGCCGTTTAAACAGAGATCGTATCTCTGCAACAGCCAGTAAACTTTTTTTGGAAAGAAGTGTTCATCGAGGACTTAGCATCAACTTTGTATGTAAATGTATACTAAAAATAAACCATGCATTATGGATGATAGGTACATGGCTCTGTCTCAAGGATTTTGCAGACTAGTTGGAAAGCAAGCCCCTTACCTACAAAACATTTCATCCAAACGTCCATTTTCATTTCCAACCAATGTGTTGTGCTGTTTTTTTTTTCCTACAAGAGACTCCAGACTAGCTGTCGGGGTGACAGACACTCTGCCTTATCACTAGCTCCATGTAGACCAACATATGGAAAAGTAAAAAAAGGATCTGCAGCCCAAACAATGTGCTTCTGTTGCTTGTTTCAGAGTGTTCTGTTGGGCTGGTGCTCTAGCTGTCCCACTGATAATGTTTTCTGGTCCTAAAAATGATGAAACCAAACATAAGTTAGAAAAGTATCCAAAAGGAACAAAGGAAAATGTTGAAAATATCTGTTGTCTCAAATGATATGTTTTCATTTGATTTCATTGACAATGTCTGCAGATCTACAATATTTGAAATGTATGGCTCTCCGTTGAAAAATTTAACTTTCAATATAAGCACATTCCCCAGTAAAGAACTATAGGGGTATCAGTGAGTGACATGTTAACACGAAGTGACTGTTTTTGAGAATGTACTCCCAGCATTTTCAATATTTGGCACACAGAGGTACTTCTATGTTTTTCCTCTCTTTCTGCATATTTGGCCTCTGCCTCTGCATTCAGTATGTAGATCAGTCCTTCCTTATAGCCCTGGACCCAAATTAGGAACCCCTAGTTCTAAGGTGAAAAGATGTTGCTCTCCTTCCCAACGTCTGGCTCTCCATCCTGAGGTTTGGTCCATGTCCTGTGTGTTTGGTAGAGGGTACCCAGGATAGGCTTCACCCTCAGACACTGCTTCAGAAAGCTAGGAGGTTGACTGCCCTCATGAACATTTTAATTTCGTTCCTTAAGATTCCATCCTGTAAGTGCAGCTCACTGTCTGTTGTCTGCATTGCACTTTTCTGAGCACTGTTTAGGTAAGTGGAGATTCTTTGTCTGGCAAAGAAATTCTGACCCCATCCTTTGCCCTATTGACTGAGAACATTGGCACAGGCAAGAGAGGCTCTGAGCACAGATGAGCAGCTTTTGAGAAATCCAAGGGGGCAAAGATGACAGCCTCTGACATGGGCAGGCATGGCAGAAAAGCATTAATTATCCATAACTACAAGCATTTCCATGTGCACACTTTCCACCTGCTGGGCCTAACTCTGTGACATTCTGACTTTACCTACTGTGGGAATCTCTAAAAGGTATCATCCTTAGAAACATTCTTTGAGTACTTGCAATGTGAGAACGTTTTGAGAGGTGCTGGACACCAAAAGGAGAAAAGACAGATCTCCCAGCCTCTAGAGACTCACAGTCTAGGGGAGAAATAATTGAACCAAAAAAGCCAAGATCCAAAGAACACTGTGTTTAGTGCCATTTCAATTGATGAAAATAATACACACCACATGAGTTTTTTAAAAAGAAGTAGTACTTTGGTCTGGAAATGTGGCTCTACACAGATGTGGATGTCTTGGAATAGACCATTAAGTTCCTGAGGACAAGGACTGTGGTCCATTGCAGTGGACCCTGGTGGGGTGAGATTTCAATAAGCTAAAAACAATAAGGTTTTTAAGTAGTGGATTGCCTGCCAGTTGGAGTTGTATGCACTTCCTCTTCCAAGTAAGAAACTAGAATGTAGAGGCAATCAGCCCTGTCTCTAAGTGTGTTAAGTTGAGTTATGTAGATGAAGCTGCTGTGGCCCTTGTTTGCACAGGAAAGCCTTGATAGATAAGAAAAAACACTGAGGCTGCAGGCTCCTGCTTTGAACTGTGCAGATGTGAGATGTGCAAAGAATGTTACAAGCCCCCTGCTTTGACACAGATAAGAGAAACAGAGAGAAGATAGAGCCCTGGGTCTCAAGGCTGAGAGCCTCGAGAAAAGGCAATGCCCGTGCATTTCAACCAGTGAAGACTTTTAGCAACCAGAATGTGAGAGAGTTGGGGAGATGAAGGATCCCAGTTAGAACTGTAGTTTCAGAAAAAGGAGAGGGCTATATACTGGCATAGGAAAAAACAGGAACTTTGAGAATCAACTGGTCTTCTAGAGAATCCTTTTTGCTTGGAGACCTCATCTCCACAAAGAGAATGTAAACCATGAACTTTGCAAACCACCTTCTATATCTCCAGCCACTTCCATTCTGGCTGCAGCCTAATAAACTTGTAAGCCCATGATGCCTGACTGACCTGAGGGTTCTTAATAAAATTTGATTGCGTTGAAATTTGGTTGCTAATCCCCTAGAAACTGACCCAGGGTTGACTCCACTCCCTCAGATTGTATAAAAGGATTCAGTGTCCCCAGAATCACACACATTTCCAGGTGAACCCAGGGGCCAGGGCACGTTGGTGTTTTGTGTTGGTTTGGGGAAGACATTTGGGGAGATATAAATTCTTTGAGCATTAAGTTTTTGTTCTAGCCCAAGCATGATAGTGGAATCTTCAGCAAATTTTTAACTTGTCATTAAAAATGCCTTTCATATCAGAATTTTCAAAAGCACTGATAGCTGAACAAAAAGAAAAGGCAAGCATTAGAATTATAAAAATAAGCAATCATTCATTTTGAATACAAAAGGAAAATGCACCCCTTTCGGAGTGTTTCAAGAAATAGAAAAGTGCATTTTTGCTTGCTGATAAATTGCTATTAAGGACACCTCTAAACCTATCAGCCATAAGAAGATTGCTTTGCCACTCTTTTTGTAAAGAAGGAAAATGAATGAAGTTGGAAAATGTAAAACCTACAATGTGTTTTCAATTGTAGATCATGGCACTTTCATCCCGAAATTTGGGGAAGATAACTTTTAATTACAGTAATAAGAACCACATGGGCAATGATTGATGTGAACCCGATGTGTCCTATTCTTTTATTAATCTTTTTAATTAGAGGCAAAAGAATGTTTTATCTGCTGGGAAGGAGATGAGCTAGGCCATGATGCTCCGCTGCACTTTGGGATGGAGAACCTGATTGCTCACCGAGGGTCCCTGTTAACCTGGGGCAGGAGGTGAGGGACCCAAAGCTGGGATCACTTGTTTCCAGCTGGGAAAGACTTTGCTTATACCTCTTGCTGCAAATCACCTGCATGAACAACCCTTTATTTTTTTTCTTTCTTTCTGTTGGATTGGTTTTCTTGGCATTGTTAAAACTGGGGAGTTAGGGAGAGAATTTAAATTGTTGCCACACCAGTGTTAGGACTTCCCATCTGCTGTGAAAGTGAAGGTGCAGAATTGCAATGGCGGATGTTAGAGCAGCTGAAAAGGGAGCCTGGCTCTGATAGGAGTGCATCAGGAAGTAGACTGAGGCCACAGAAACAAAAATAATGAAGTTAGCACTAATTAGAATTGCTGGGTGATGACAGAATGGACAAAAAAGAAAAGCAGGGTTGGGAAGAATAAGAAAACTAAGTAAATAATCAACAGATACAAAACATGATATAACACCCACTTAAATTTGAGAGGTTGATAGAAGTCAGTTCTTTGGGCTCTGTGGTATAGAATCATGTATTCATTCAACAAATTTTTATTGAAGTCTCACTATGCATCAAACTATGCCAGACCCTGGGGATGCTGTTATTGGGAAGATAACCTGGAAGAGTCATAATCTCGTGAATAATATAGGTACATATGTAAATATGGAGACACAATTAATCAATTACCTAACGGTGGGGAAGTCAGGGTAGAGCTGGACAAGGCAAGTAGCCCATGAGCGGACTGTTGAAGAACAGGAATTTTCTGGGTGTGTATGGAAGAAACTTGTTTTGGTAGAAAGAATAGCTTCTCAAAGCTGTGGAGCTATGAAACAGCATTTCCTATTTGGAAAACTACACAGAGTTAGGTGTGGGTCTGGATGGGGTGAATGGTACACAGTGAGGCTTGAGAAGCAGGTGGAAGCCAAGTGAAATAGGGATTCATCCTGTGTGTGATGGGACTCCACCGAGGGAGCTTAAATTAGAAGGCACTGGAGTGTGGAGGAGAAGAGCACAAGCTACAGCGTCAGAGAGACTCTGGATAATAGATTCACCCTTTACTAGGTGCTCAGATTGTGACAGCAGGAATGACACAGGTCTGTGTCTGAATCCTCCTAACTCCACTTACCATGCACTCCAAGCCTCTGTGTTCTTGTCCCTAAAGAGGGAATGATACTTCCCACAGAGTTTCACTGAAGAGACAATGATAAGGTGTGTAAATGTGTCTGGCAGGTAGTAAATGCTCAATAAATGTGACTTTCAGTTGCTTGTATAGTTCCTCAGTTAACAGAGATTTGTTGCAGAGAACTTCAATTTTTGAAATGCATATTATTATCTCCTAAGTCAGGGTGCTAGCCCCACTCTGGGAAAAATTGACAGAGGTTCAAGTCTAGATTTTCTAATGCACTTATGCAGTTCCCAAACAGCTAAGTCTTTCTCAGCCCACTTATCACACGTACTACATTCAAAATAGGTCAGCCCAATAAATACTTAAAAGGAAAGGAAGGCTTGGGAGGAAGAGTGAATTGTTAGGAGCTGTACTGAGGGAAAAGCGTTCATAAAAGACTTTGGATGATGACAACATCTATTCAAATAGACTTGATCCTGCTTCTTCTCCTTCAAACCCAGTTTGGAACCACCTAGACAAGCCTTTCCTTATGCAGGAAATGTATGTAGTACAAGGTGAAGGGTAGGAAAAAGAGCAGGGTACAGTGGGTTTGCTGAGACTGAAGGAAAGGTCAGGCCAGAGCAGAGGAAGTCTGAGCAACGTTGAGGAGGAAGTAAAATGGCTCAAGCGTGGCGTGGAAGACTTCAAGGTGGAGGGGCAACCTTCCACCCACCTCTCCCAGAGAAAGGAGGGCAGGACCAGAGCTAGGGACTAGAAGATGGTTTTTCGGCCATATCAGCGCCCGTGTTTCCTGATAGTGTTTCTCCAGTCCTCTCATTCTCCAATGCTGGTGTGTTTTACTTGTTTTATGATGCAGTTCATGTTCTTGGACTTTGATCAGTTGGGACACAGAGCACAAAGAGATAAATTTTGGCTTTTCTTTTTCAAAAAATTAAAGAGCTTGTAAGTCAGTACTGCTGAACATGACCCGCCCTTGGGTCTTTTTTCATTTGGACTGCCTCTCTGTGCATGCGTTGGGGAGAGGACCCACTGAAGGTGTGTTCAGATCCATTCGAATGCATTATCGCCCACAACAGACATCAAACTTTCTGGGCTATCCTCATGTATATAATGACCTGGAGGAGTCAAATTGTGGGGCTCTGGAAGAGAATGTAGGAAGAGAAGAACCAGCACAGGTTGACCCTTAGGGAAAGAGACCTATCATTAAATAACCTTTTTCCAGATAACACATGATCAGTTTTTTCAGGGTCCACTATTGTCTTTAGTGGGATTTGTTGTCAACACACCCCCAAGAGCATGAAAGTCTCCTTTCTTTTCTTTTCCTTTTTTTTTTTATTTTGAGGGGACAAAACAGGTGTTGGAGTGCTCAAATTAAGAAGCATAGATAAGGGTTTGGTGCTATGTTGTGTGCTGCCTCCCAGGAGTATCAGCAATGTCTTTCACCATGAGTGCTTGTTATAAAATCAGTGAAATTATATAGTAAGTGGCATTGATGATAGCAGCTGCTGGCTAACTTGTGTTTTAGGGTACCTGATGTTCCCCCACTCTATTCCTTTATCAACCCTCTTGGTATACCCCGTCTTGTGCTTCTTAATCAAGCACACCAACCTCTGTCTTCTTACACACACAACATGTTACTTGCTGGCTCTTGGAGGTGTGTTAACATGCCCATTGGAATAGTGAAGATTCTGAGATGCAATAGAAACTTGATTTAACCCAACATTTCATGTTAAATTGAGTAAGCTCTAGTTTTGTGGGACCTAGGATGGAAATTGCTGAGTAGATATTCTGATAATCTGATTATTCATGCTTAGGTAAGAAAGGCTGGTGGAAGAGATGCTTTTGGAGTTTCTGAAGGGTTTTTGACACCCAAACCATACCATGCTGGACACCATCTATTCATTCAATGGTCAGGCCAGCCCTCACCAGTTACTCACCATAGCTGTGTGCACATCTGTGACATAAGCATTTGTCAGTTGCTGCCCTCTTCATCTTGCATTTTTACTTCTGCATTCTCTCCACAGCTTGCTTCCCCCCACTCTTCCTCAGATGTTGAATATTTTCTTATTTGTCTGAGATTTAAACTTTTACTCTAGACCATTTAGGTTCTTTTGAGTTTTAGCCAGCATAGAACTGCTCCAAAACTAACTTCATCTCTTAAAGATTACTGACTTGATGGAAAGTTGGAAGCTTAAAGGGAACTGTAGAAAATGTTTTGACTTGTATTTTTCCAACTATCTTATTTCTGCCAACTGAAGATCAGTGGGAAGAAAGATAAAAGCAAATCCCTGGTTAATTTAATCCCAGTTAATTTATCTATCCCAGGATCTCATTAATTGATAAGTCATGTTATTCAACAAGCTATTGAGTACTTACTGTAGACTAAGTAACATCCGGGAAATTAGGAGTGCAAAACGTGGTAAGATATAGTCCCTAATTTATCAAATAGATGTTAGTTGAGAGTTTTGGACCTACATTTTTAACAATCAGGGAATTCTGATGTTGGTGGTCTGAGGACTAAATTTTATGAAAGGCTGGTGAGCAATGATTCACTTTTCTAAAACCTAAATTTATTTTCAAAGTAGGTGCAAGTAGAGAATGTTAAATGCCCTTTAATTCAGATGTCTGCTTCTATCTGCAGCATAGATGTTGAGTCCAGTCAGTAAAGATTTTGGTAAACAGAGCATATGTTGACAATATCTCAACTGATATTAATGGCCCCAACTGAATCATCTGTTAGTGGTAAGAATTGTCCAGGTTAACTCTCCTGGTGCCACAGATCTCTTCTGCTATATGTTACCCATAAATATTCTGTTGGTTTTCCAAATTTTTTTTAAATGGTGCTAACCCAAGTGTTAAGGGGAGCAGAGAGAGGGGTAATGCTCTTGTTTGCCTAAAAAGCCTCAACATTAGTGAAGGCAGCAGATTTAAGCAGTTTATATAACCCTCTTTGCTCATGAAAAGAAGCTCCATTCAGTTTTGGCATTGGTTTCTAATGTTCTGTCCTTTTGCCTGTAATTAGAGCACTGATTTAAGTCCTAACAAAGTACTTTAAAAGGTACAGGACACTCTGGACCTACAGAGGGAAAATAGAAGGCTCTGCTCTTCTAAATGAGTATCCCTTGGACTGGATATGGAGAACCCCGGGGTCAGGGCTGTGAGCATGCCCCAAGCAAAACAGCATCTACATTTTCAGATCTTGGAACAGCTATTTAGAGAGGGCATCAGTTCAGCCCAATAACCTGCTCAGATCAAAATATAATAGTGGTAGTGTGTTCATGGGGTATTGTATTCTGTGTTAGCGTGAAACTCTATAATCACTTAAGTATGTATGATTAAGCAAGGGAGCTTTGACATTCGAGAACATAACACTTAAGATTTATAGCTTTTTATAAGCAAATGACCCAAAGAGTCAGGCCTCTAATTTATGGAGCTGATGTTCAGCCAGAACCCATCAGTTTATCTCAGCTGGTTGTTCACGGCTGACATCTCTTCTGATTGGCTGAATGTTCATTCTGATCAGTTGCTAAACCTTTACTGGGCTTTACAAGTTTTTGTTAGCATCCCTGTGATGTGTGGTTTTGTGAAGACCCACTTATTATGAGTCAATAGGCCCAGCTGGATCATTTTCATCAAGTCTGAAGGGGGCTCTTTCAGTTTTCAAATAGACTTCACAGAACAATATGTTTTATTGATGTCCACAAAAATAAGGATTTTCAAAGTTTTAAGATATATTTATCAAGAACGTGAAGAATCTGTGAAATTGCAGGTCAAATCAGGCAAACACGAGCTGTTTACATATTTTTAAACCTAAGCACATGACAGTCATTTTCACTGTTCTCCCCATCAGACTTAGGTTTATAAAGAGAGGCTGTTGTCCCTCCCTTTATTTAAAAATTGTGATTTCAACAACCTACTGGGCTACCACTGGGGATACAGTGAAGAAAACAGACACGGTCACTGCTCTCATAGAGTTTACATTCTGATGGAATCACGATATGTACCTACCTTTATAACACATTTCTATCACCCCCCCCAAAGTGTCACGTGACTACCATTGTAGTCACTGCTGATACTTTACTTCTCTCACTACTCATGTTTACCAGACCTCTAACTACTGTTCTCACCCTCTCAGAAACACTTTAGTCTATTTGTGTGCTTCTCCAGATTAAGCAAGCAATTACTATATTACAGGCATTATTTTAAGCATTTTTTATCTATCATTTAATATAGCCTACCGAATAGCACTGTGAGAGGGGTACTGCTACCAAACCTGTTTTGCAGATTAATAAGCTTAGTTTCATAGAACTTAAATAACTTGTTCAAGGTTATAAAATTCACAATGATAAAGCCTCAATTCAAATTCAAGCAGTCTTATTCCAGAGCTGGTGAAGACATAATGATTACTCAAATTGAGTCAACAATAAGTAGATCAGTTTTAAATATTAAGGAAATAAACTTAGTGTATGCTATGCAGTTTCCCTTGTCTAAACGCTGAGAGTCTGGGTGAAAGTCATTGACTTTCCTGGTTAAAAGGGATCTTAGACCTCTCCAAGAGGAACCAAGAAACAGTTTCTTCAGCATACCTCTAAATGAAAATCATTCAACTTAAGGACAACAATGCGGTGTGTATTACATAAGGTTCTCCAGAGAAATGGAACAAATAGGAGATATATATATACACACACACACGCATATACATACATACATACATACATACATAGACATATATATGTATTATTTGAGGAGATTTATTATAGGCATTGGCTTACATCGTTATGGAGGTTGAGAAGTCACACAATTTGCTGTCTGCAAGCTAGAGACCAGGAAAACTGGTGATGTAATTCAGCACAAAGTTGGAAGGCCTGAGAATCCAGGGCCAATGATGTAAATTCCAGTTTGATTCTGGAAACTCAAGAACCAGGAGGCCAATGTCAAGGGCAAGAGAGGATAGCTGAAGCAGAGTGAACGAATTCACCTTCCTCTGTCATTTTGTTCCATTCAGTCCCTCACAGAATTGGATGATGCGTCCCTGCCTTGGTGAGTGTGATCTTATCTCAGTTTACTGATTCAATGCTAATCTCTTCCAGACACACCCTCAGAGACACAGGGAGAAATGTTTACCAGCGCTCTGGGCATCCCTTAGCCCAGCCAAGTTCACTCATAAAATTACCCATCACAGGGTGCTTGTCACTTCATGAGCCAAACCATTATACTCACATAAACTTCACTTTGAAGACTGTTTTTTATCCTGAGGCACTGATATATTCCTTTTAGTAATTTTCATTCATTGGGCTATTTCTCACTTCTAGAATGATCCAGAATACATCTACGCTACAAGGCCCTCTTTCGCGTCTCCAGCTCTGAATTTCCTCTTTTATCGTCCATTTTTCAGAGATGTCATGGGTGCCTATGGCCATATTTGTCTCACAAATGTGATTTACTACACTTATACAACACTGGCCTTCACAGAAGTGTTTTTCTTTTTAATTACAATCTAGTGAATATTTAAAAGTTGGGAGATTTTTATGTAAAATAGTGGATCGCCTTCTTCTCGTATAATGATACTCTCTAAAGTACTTTCCAAGTAACCACTGCTCCATGAGACAGGGAGTCTCCTCTACTCAGATCCCTCTCAATGACTCAGCATCCTGCTTATGCTTTTATTTTTCTTAAGAAAAATGTTAATAATTCTTGGACTCGTTTTGCTGTCAAAGGATGGGTGGAGAAAGAAGTACTGAAATCTGCATTTTCAAGAAAAATAGGAATAAGAACAATTCATTAAGGAGGTGAAATGGTTCATTATACCTGGCCTGCTTTGCTCACATTTATTACTTGCTTGTCTCCTAGAAGGCTTTTGAGTTCATGATCTGGGCTTTAATTTTGTTTTTCCTATAAGATGTTTGCCAAGCTTCTTACCATTGTTCTCACACTCTCAAAAACACCATAGTCTGTGTGCTTCTCCAGATGTATTTCAACCAGCATGGAAGGCATGGATCTTTGACCTAGAATGACAGTTGGTGCCTTCAACGTCTACTTGCATTTCCTCTGCTTTCCGCCGCCATAATCATTTTTATCTATTTACTACACGTTAAATGTTAAGACAAAGAGGTAGTGTTCATTCAGGTAAATTTTCTTTGAGGCTTAGAGAAAAGTGATAAGGAGACAAATCTTCAAGACGTAACATGGCAAGGCCAGGCCAGGATCAGGTTTTAAAACACAAAGTGTGGAATTTCCCTGTTGGCTTTGTCAACCCAGGTGTCAGGATGTCATGAAACAAATTGGAGTCTCAGTAGAGCATCTACAGGCATTGTATTTTTAGGAAAAAAAAAGTGGTCTTTAACAACTATAACTGGGCAAGAGCTCATCTTTATAGCCCATTATATTGATAGAAAGAGCAACTAATGACCCCTCATTAAAATCTAAAGCCTCCAATTATTTTATTATTGTTATTTCATATCTATTGAGTTCTAGCTTTAATTTTACCCAGTTGGGTCTACAGATGTAATGTCTCAGTTGGTATGGAATTAATTTAGGCTTCTTTATGGACCAATATCCAGAACCTCTTCAACTATGGTAATTTTTTACTCCTCCCAACACACACACATACTCACACACCCACTCAATTCACACAAAATCTGTTCCTTATTTTGGTACACTTTATTTTACCTATAATTTCTGTAACAGGAAGAATGGAGGAAACTTGCTAGAAGAAGAAAAGGAAACATGACTTTATTCTAATCAGTTGTTGAAATAGGACTCTATACATACAGAATTTGTACTCTACCTATGGTTTTTATTCAAAACCAAGTCAAATTTTGTCCTCTCATTCCCTGAAATTTACTCCAATTGATCAGTGACTGAATAACGTATTTCAGGGAAAAGAAACCAAGGGGGGAGCATTTTGCTGAAGAGACTGACCAGTGTGCCCATAGCACACTGCCACTTTTGGGTGGTGTAAGAAAGGTCTGCCTCATCTTGAGACTTTATCTACGGAAGCAGCATCTATATTTCTATCCCAGCCCCTGCCCCAACAACTATAATGTACTTTCTATCTCATATATTTTCCTTTTCTGAACATTTGACATAAACGAATTATATAACGTGTCAATGCTTTTGAGATTTGTCCCTGTCAGAGCATATATCAGTAGTTTTTTCCTTTTTACCACCAAGTAGTACTTCATTGTATAAATATATCACATTTTGTCTGTCCATTCACCAGTTGGTGGACATTTAGATTGTTTCCAGTTTTTTACTATTGAGAGCAATGGTGCTAGGACTGCAAGTATTATGCAAGTCTGGGTGGGTGTATATTTTCATTTCTCTTAAGTAGATACCTAGGAGTGGAATACCTAGGTTATATGAGACAGTGAATTATAATAGGGGGCAGGGGAGTAAAGTCTTTTAATTCAGGCAAATTCAATTTTAGCTACAAGTCTTATGTTACACTGTAATGTAAGATCAGTCTCTAAATGTTTTTCATCTGTAAAATGGAGATACAGTAACTATCACATTGGTGTGTTGTGAGATACAAATGATGAAATATAGGTTAAATTACCAGTATAGGGACAAGCATGTCGAAGTTACTCAGTATTTGGTAGCTATTATTAATCAAACAAAATCAGGAAGGAAGAATTTAAGATCATAATTCTTCTAAAATTATCAGAGCAAAAAGTAACCACGTCTCAGACTTAACCATTTACTTATTGTGGACATCAGCAGATACTCAATTTTTTTGAGGCTTCACTTTTCTAATCTGTGTAATCCACCTTTCAGGGTGACTTTAAGGATTTGGTGGGATCATATGGATGAAAGAAACCAGCGTAGATCTTGTTCACTTTAGATGTTTAGTAAATGGTAGCCATTGAAATTATTTGAGGGAGCTTTCATATACTTATTTTTCTACAATCTGATTCCTCAAATGTACCAGGGTGAGTCAAAAATTATCTGCACTCCGGTTATATTAAAACTTCTGTTGACCACACTGTCTTATCAGCACTTTCTGTTCAAGGCTACTGTCTCCCCAGTCACTTCTGTGCAGGTGTGAACATGTTACATCAGTTCATTTGTAACTGTGGCGCGAGCAAAAATGGATGCCCCACTTGTGATTTGCATGAAAGAAGAGCAGCGTGCAGTGATTCTTTTCTTGTGGTCTGAGGGTGTACCTGGTGCTGTTATTTATCGAAGACTTTGTGTGCAGTATGGAGAAAGTGTTTTGTCGCAAAGAAGTGTGTATGAATGGATAGAGAAGTTCAAGAACGGTTGCACGAGTGTTAGCCATCAAGAAAGAGATGGATTCACTTCTGATGAAGAAGTGAAGACAGTAGTGCATTCGTGGTTCGCAGATCAGCCTAAAACATTTTTTAATGAGGGAATAGGAAATCTTGTTGACAGATGAACAAAGTGTACTGAAAAGCAAGGAGATTATGTTGAAAAATGATGTATTTCTTTTCTAAAAGTTAATTAAAATAAATTATACAGCAAGAGTGTGGATAATTTTTTCACCCTCGTATAACCTTTCTAGGAGCCCAGATAGAAGGTGGCCATTTACATAGACCTTTCATATATTAGGAAAACTGAGTCTCAGAATAATTAGCATCATATTTAAAATGATAGCTAATATTTATTGAGCATTCATTAATATGAGAATTTTATGTAGTTATCAGAGGGAATCTTCCCAATAACTTTACTAGTAAGTAGAGACACAGATTAGTAGACCCTCCTTTTTTATAAGTGAAGAAACTTTAGTTTATAGAGATTGAGGAGACAAGATGCAGAACCAGGACCAGGCTGTCTGTCTCCAAAACCATAATCTTAACCTTCATCTCTAAGGTCCTGTGTTCTACAACAAAGAATAAGCTCAACCCATGTGACTCCCAGCTCACGTGGGCTCTGTAAGACACATGTGCTCTGTGAAAGGTGATTTCTAAAATCAGATTAAATCTAACTCTTGCCCCTCTTCCCTATCTCCTTGCCCACTCACTAGAGTTGATGGGAAATCAACCTCAGTTAATTTTCTAGCGTCCTTCTCTGAATTGGAATTGCGTGAGATTCCTGGAGTTTGTGCAATCCAAGAACATAAGAAATTGGGGAAGAATCTTTTATCCTCTTGCTTTCAGCGCATCTGAGCACTTGTGAGATGCATAATATTCATGACAGTCTAAGCCTAGCAAATCCTTTGCTCATGACATCCACCTCTTCTATTCTCACACCCTGTCCCTGGAGACTCCCCCGTGACTTCCAAAGCCTCTGTACTTACTGTTCCTGTCCCATCTTCAATCTTCATACCTTGAGCATGACAGAATCTCTGTGGTTGGGCTACCCTTCTCCTTCCCTTTTCAAACAAACCCTCATAGTCTTAATTTTGCAAAGTAAAGACCTCTCAACTCTCCCCTGAGGAAAGGGAGGCTAAAACCACCAAACTCTATAGCCTTGGCTGCCCTCTTTAAAAAGTGTTGGAAAGAAGATTCCTAATATTTCATGGCAAACCTGTAAGGCACAGTTAATTTTCAGTGTGGTTATTCTGCCACATTAGCTTTTCGATAAATCATTGTGCTACAGGTATGTTGGGTATTTGAAAAAGCAGATTAGAGAGTAAGCTGACACGCTGCTGATATTTCACACACTCTGAAAGGGGTCTAGCATTTCCCTAAATCTTTGATTCCTAAAATACAAAACGATGACATTGTAACAGGAGATGTATATCTGAAGCACTGCTGGTCCCTGGAGTTACTGTTAGGAATAGTTTGCTGGCACAAGCATAGTCTAAGTAGTGCAATTTTTAAAAACTTTTTTCCCCTTATTTTTCCATTTTTCTTTTCCTAGGTGTATTTCTTTATTTTCCCAATTATATTTAGAAGCACAATTAAAAAGTGGCAAAATATGTGCCAAAGTTGCTAATTATGTAATTGTAAGAGTACAAAGCAACCATGTGAAGGGTGGAAAAAAAAAAAGAAAAAAATAAATAAAAACCTCATTCGTTCCAACTAGGAAATAATGAAAAGTCTTCCACCCAGGCTCCCACTCTTCTCTGCCCCACATTCCCCTTTAGAGGGCATCGTCACCCAGTTATTAGTATTTTCAGGACATGGCCGCAAGGTCACTGAGCTCAGTGTGAAAGGCTGGTGTTTGTCTCACCTTAGGTCTTGAGTGAGTGTCAGGAGGCAGGGGGTAGGTTGACCTGGGGAAGGGACTCCATAGTTTCAAACAAAAACTCTAAACCGTTTTTGAGACCATTTCCTCTGCTCCTGATAACCTGTACATCTCTATAAATTGTATATGGGATTGGGCCAATCCCAGAGAGAAATCTGCTCAGTGTCACTTTCATCACAAATGTGTCTCTTTATCTGAAAGAGTTTTAAAATAGGTGTTTTAACAGAGTTTTAGGAAGTATAGGTCTGAGCAGGTGATATCTTTTCCCAAAAGGTTATCTCCCTTCAGCACAGAAAAGTTGGTTAACATTGGGGGAGGTGCATTTAATAGGTGTATTTAGCCGTCATTAAAGGTCAGGAAATACTGCCTGCCTTCCTTTGTCCTTCCTTCCCTCTTCTTTTCTTTCCCTCTTTTCCCCCTTCTCCTTCTGATTTGCTTTTCTCACCTAACATTACGTTTCTGAAACCTATCCGTATCATACCCATAAATTTTCACCATATATATTATATATATTATTGTGCATATCTCCTAATTTATACTTGTAAAAGGTTTTAGTGCATCAATTATCAACTGTTCTGGTCGCACGACACCTTTTCACTCTGAAAAATTGTTGAGGACTCCTAAGAGCTTTTGTTTATGTGGATTATACATTTATCTATACATTTTCATAGTATTAGAAATTAAAATTCAGAAATGTTTAAATTTTTATTAATTTATTTAAAACTAATAATAATCCCATTACGTGTTAATTCTAGTAACATTTTTACAAAGAACAACTATTTTTTAAAACAAAAATAAATTAATGAAAAGAGTGGCATTATTCTAAATTTTTGAAAATCTTTTAATGTCCGGCTTTAAGGAAAACAACTAAATTCTCATATCTACTCTTCATTCAGTCTGTTGGGCTTATATTTTTGGTTAAAGTACCTAAGAAATATCTGGTCTTGCACAAATATGTAAATGGAGAGAGGAGGACCTTGCAGAGATCCTGAAAAAATTCTCAGATCGCACTTTGAGAACTGCTGTCTAGGAGTTGAATTGCTTTCCAGAATAATCTCAAGTTGTTTTTAATAGTCGTTGTATCACTTTATATTCTATTAGCAGTGTATTCTTATTGTCCATGCCCTTGAAGACATTCAATATTGTCAGACTTTTATATCCTTTAAAAATCTGTTACATAGGAAATGGTATCATATAATGGCTTTAATTTTCACTTATCTAATGACTAATGAGTTGACTATCTTGGAGCTATGCATGTTTCCTCTTACATATGGTGCTAGTCAAATCTTTTGATCACTTTAGTATTGAGTTATTTATCTTTTATTGATTTGTTCTTTTTATATTCTGGATATCATTCCTTTGCCATTTATACATATATTGAAAATATATTCTCCCATTTTGTGGTTTTTCTTTTTTATTCTCTTTACGCTAACTTTTGATGAAAGATTAAATTTTAATGAAGAGAAATTTATCAACCTTTACCTTTATGATCTGTCCTTTTGAAGGTCTAGTTTAAGAAAACCTTTCCTATGCCAAGGTCATGAAAATGATCTCCTAAACATACTTCCAAAAGCTTTTGTTTTCTTTCCACATTTAAGACATTAGGCCACAAAGAATTGTGCGTATTTGAGGTTGGATTTTTGCATATCCATAACCATTAGTCCCATACTAATTTATTGAATTGCCTATACTTTCGTCACTGGATTACACTGTCAGTTTTTTACACATCAAATTTCATATACTTTTGGGTCTGTATCTGGGCTCTCTATTGAATCCACTTGTCTATTTCTGACAAATACCATAACATTTTCATTACTTTAGTTCTAATAAGTCCTGACACATGATAAAGCTAATCACTTTAACTTCTTTAAAAACATCTAGGATGGTTTTTGTTCTCTTATTTTCCCGTATAAATTTCAGAATCACATTACTCACCCTCTACACATGAGGAAAAAAAAAACAAAAATTTTGGAAATTTGGTTGGCCTTGCACTGAATCTATATATCAAAAGGAGATGATAGATGTCTTCATGAAATTGAGTCTTCCTATCCTTGAATATAGTATGCCTCTAAATATTTTTGGTCTTCATTAATACCCCTTACATAAATATAAAATTGTGTTCCATAAAGTTCTTACATGTATTTTGTTAAATTTATTCCTGGATCCCATATATTTTGTACTATTATTATAAATAATGTTCTTTTAAAATTTTATATTTTTAATTATTACTGACATAAAGAAATGTAACTAGCTCATCTTATTCTGGCATTTCAGTAAATCATTAATTCTAATAATTTGTGAATAGTTTTCTGGGAATATTCTTTTAGATCTTTGTATACTGGTATGTTCTCAGTATGTTATACTCTTCTTTCTTCTTTTCTAATCCTTGCCTTTTTTTTTTTTGTCATACTACACTGATAAGAGCCTCACCTCAGCTATAATGATAAATAGAAGTGTTGATAGCTGGCATTTTTCAGATAACTGATTTTTAAAGAAAGCATTTTAAAGTTTCACCATTAAGTATCATAACTATAACAGGATTTTTTGCAGATACCCTGTATCATTTTAAGAAAATCCCTTCTCTCTTTACATTGTATAGGACATTTTTTCATTAATAAAATTTGAATATTATAAAAAGCTTCTTGACAAAATTTCATGTTTTTTTTTTTAATCTGCTAAATATGATAAAGTATGTGTTAAGGGAATTTCTAATGTGTACTCACACTTGCATTTCTGTGATAAGTATACAATGGGTTTAATATATTTTCTTTTTTATATATGGTGGGATTCTGTTTGTTAGTTTTATTTGGGGATTTTTGCGTCTATGTGGTTGGCTAGTGATTTACCTTGCTCTGTCCTTGTCTGGTGTTGATTTTCAGTTTACACTAAAAATCTCATAAAGTGACTTGGGGCATGTTCTTTCTTCTTCTAGTTTCTGCCAGATTTTTTGTACAGAGATTGTGTGTTACTTGAATGTTCAGTAAAACCATTTTGTAAAATTACTTTAAAAGTAGTATTTTCTTGGTGGGGAATTTTTAACCTCTGTTTTAATTTCTTTAATAGTTAAAGGACTATATATGTTCCCATTCTTTTTTTCTTTTCCTTGACCCAGATTTTATTGTATTTTCCTGGGGATATATCTCTTTCATGGATGTTCTCAAATTTATTGCCAGAGAGTGGTTCATGCTACTTTCTTATTCTTTTAAATATCGATAGCTTTTGTTGTAGTGACCCCTTTTACTTTTAATATTTAAAATTTTTACAATTATCTGGTCAATCTTGTCTGAGTTTTATAAACATTAATCTTTTTGAACAGCAAATCTTAGGTTTTGTTGATTTTCTCTTTTTTCTATTTCATTAATTTCTGTTTTATTTATCTTTTTTTATTATTCCACTTTCTTAGGGTGTGTTCTGTACTTTTTTTGAACTCCAAAACTTAGACTTATAGTTCTTTAATTTCAACCCTTTCTATTTTTTTAATGTTACCATTTTAAGGCTATAATTTTGCCTCTAAGGACCACTTTAGCTACATTTCTGAAGTTTTGATATCTATTAAATTTAGTATTTTTATAATTATTCTGTACTAACTTCTAATTTCTATAATGATTTATTTGTTGACTCACTATTTATTTAAAACTAGTTTGAATTTTGTTGAGACTTGCATATGGTCTAGTAGGTGGTCAATTTTCAAATGCAGCTGTTAGGTGTTTATGTTTTATACAAATATTTGCTGTGTGTGGTTTTCAGATCTATATTATCATTCATTTTTGTCTGCTTAACCTAGTAACTGCTGAAAAAGTTGTGTTAAAATATTCCCCAGTTAAAGTTTGTTTATTAGTTTCTTCATTCAGGTTCTTCCCATTTTTTATTTATATATTTTTAGGCAGTGTTAATAGCAATAAATGTATTTAGAACTTTCCATCTTTCAGATATAAATCTTTTTGAATTACATAATGATCCTTTTCAATACCTAGTAATGCTTTTAATATTGGGGTCTATTTTGAAATATTTTAGTTATTTTGTTATTACAATATAAAGTCCTTTTTAGTTAGTATTTTTTCTTTTTTATCCTCATTTTAAGAATTTTTTGGTCTTATATTTTAGATTTTTCTTTGTAAATATCACATGTGGATTTTTTTTTAAAGTTCATCATCCAATATTTGTCTTTTATTTAATGGGAATGTTTAGTTCATTTCAGTGTATTGTGGCCATCAGTATATTCAGATGAATTTATTTTATTTTGTACTATTTTGTTCAATTCTATTTTTGATCAGCTTTATCTAGGGAAATGCCTTGAGACATAGTTTCAAGGGGCTTTCCTCTATAAAGCGTATTTGTTACTTCTAATTGGGGACTTCCAAAAGAGAATATCGCTTTTAAATAATTTCTGGATTTGAAATTTTTGGCCAAAACAGGTAGTGTGAATATGTATGAGCTATAAACTTGAGTGAGGGCTGGCTTATGAATTAACAGGAGAAAATTTTTTCTCTACCCAGAACATAAATTTCTCTGCTATTCCTCTGTAAGGCAGGTTTTCTTCTTCACCCCTTCTCTATGGGTGAAGACCTTTATGGTCTTGGCTTTATGTAATGTTGTCCTATCAGATTCCCTAAGTCAGGTGTTCTCTAAGATTTGTCTCCTGTCTTTGTCCCTCAAATTCAGCAAGATTGAACAGATTCCCAAGGGATAGCAGTTGCCTCTCAGTTATTTCAGCTTTGTTTGTTTTTTATTTTGGGCTTCAAAGCCCTTATTACTCTAAATTCTTGCTCTCACTTGTGTTTGGTCCCTGAGAATTTTCTCTACTTTCTTGCCTACTCAGTTAAACATTTAAAAAATTTAGTATATATTTATATAGAATTCTTATAGCAGGATAACTGTTTAAGATATCTTGTTTTTCACATTGCTAAATCTGGAAGTTCTTTCTCATGTTTTTATTAAACATTTATATTATATTTGAATATTTAAAAGATACAGAGGTCATCGAATCATAAAATTTTAGTTCTAATTCATGACAGAACTATGCAAGGGAGTATTAGATATAGAAGGTTCATGGATTGTGAGATTAAAAAGAATCTGTTGTATGTTTGTAGTCTGCATACATACAGTGTTAGAAGAGAGAAACACTAGTTAACCTGGGAAATGAAGGTAGAAGCCAGATATTCATCCAGTGAGCAGATAGGCATTCTGCACTTGCTCTAGATCAGAAACAGGGCTACATGCTAAGGGTAAAGCTGGGAATAAGACAAACAGGATCCTTGCCCTCACAGAGCTTACTGTCTGTCTGAAAGTAAGTTGAAGGTGCATATAAGAATTAAAGGGGTCAGAATGAAGAAAAGCCAAAGTATGAACAAGAGCTGGTGAAAACAAACAGGAAAGCCATAGGCTACAAAAGCAGAGACTGTTCAAGTAAAACACAGTTAAGGAAATAATTTAGAAAATACCAGTCTTGCATGCAGCAGTGACATTCCAGGAACAGACCTACGTTCTTCAGAGGCAAATAAGATCTCTTAAAGAGACTGTGATATCTAGATAAGGATGAGCATTTAGGAAAATGCCTTTACCAGTTCTTCAGAATTTTTCAATATCTGTAAAGGATTTTTGCATCTGTTGTGTATCCCAAATTACAGTAGATAAATTATTGTGAAATCATAATGAATGAACTAGAACTAAGATCCCACGTGTTACTTTTGTTTTAGGTAGACAAGAAGTCTTGCATTGAGCTTGAATCTTATGTAGATGTTACAGATCTCTGATCATTGGTCACTTTTTGGATGTCAGAAATGTCCTTTTTTCACATTTTATGCTGCCAGAACTGTAATCCAATAACAATTTTCCCAGTAAGTGCTTCTCACATGCCACTAGGGAGCAACTGCTTTGCTACACTGCACTTAAAAGGAGTTTAAACTAAAAAGACACAAATTTCACTTTCTTGTCTACTGTGGTTGTGAATATGTTAAAAAATAATATTTTAAATTATTGAATTTGCTCTCCTGTGAGACATCAACATAATTGCATAGAGGGCACCTTTAATTTTTTTATATACTTATTTATTAATAAAGAAGAACTTTCTATTCATACAACAAAAGAATGGTCCAGTGGAACAAAACAATAATGCAACAAAACCTCTAGTTCATTAAATTGGAATGCTGGGATTGAATTACTAATTTATGTTGTTTTTAATTTCATGTTATAAATTATACTATTTTAAAATATAGGAGGAAACTGTTCCCTTGGAGTCTGCTTACCTCCAACTCTGACTAGGAAAGTTTATTTGTCCCTGGGGAACTGGGAAGTAGGGGGATTCACTGAAAAATTGCAGTTACACAGGAGCATACCATGAAACATTCATAGACATGTTCCTGCATTACAGGAGGCTTAATAAACACAGCCAATCACTTAAAAATACACATGGCACTCTCAGGCTTTTGAAAGGCATTTTCCTAAAGGAAAAGGTGGATTTTGGAAATCTGATTTCAAAGGTGTCACAGATACGTTTGCCAGAAAGTTCACCCTGAGCTGAGGATAATAAACAGTTGATGTGGGATCAGTACTTTGCAAAGGAGGAAAGGGAAGGAAGCAAGACTGAGAGGTTAGGCTGCAATGCAGTCTCTAATAAGGCATTAGCCAAGCTCCTGGGAACTCTGGAATGGGGCTAACCATGGGAGTTGAATGAGACGACCACCCTTTTACCCCCGGGTGGACCAGCCATGAGATGCAAATTGACCCTGGGAATGAGCATGGCATGGGGTGAGGTGAATCTCTGCATAGCAGGGCCACAGCTGAGAGCTGTCTGCTGGCAGTGCTGGCAGCACTCACAGCAGAAGGGAAAACACATCTTTCACTTCTAAAGATAGGTTTGAGGAGATCTGCATTGCAGGTCTGGGATATATCAGCATCATAGATAGGATCAATGCACTATTAAAAAGAGTTTAAACAAAATCAGACACATTTGTCCAAAATTAATGAAGAACAAATATCTGACAGGGGAGATTTTAGTCCATTAAACATTATCTTCACTCACTTAGCAACCGTGACGTTAGTAGTACTTACTTTGTGCAGACATGTTACCAGATGTGTGGAAACACTGTGGAGATGAGTCCATCACAGGAGGACCATGAATACTAAGCATCCATCAGAGCCCAAGCATTTTATATAGATTTTTTAATCCAATCCCTGCAGAACCCATGTGTGATATCAATACTGATGAGGAAACCGAGAGTTTATGAGTGTTAAAAATTTGTCCAAGGCCACGTAGTAAGTAGATGGTGGAGCAGAGATATAATCTGTTCTGCTTGAGTCCAAAGCATTCAGTCATATTATAAAGAAGAAAGGAAGGAAGACAGGGAGGGGGAAAGGGAAGGAGGGAGGAAGGGGAAGGAAGGAAGGAGGAAAGAGGTGATTGTTTGGGTGGATAAGGAGAGAACTGAGAATTATATCTGGCAATTCAAATTTATAAAATATCCCTTGTAAGGTTTATTAAAGGCTTTTGGATGAAAAAAATGAAAAAGAAGTTTAGGTCATTCCAATTTCAGAATGTTTTAATATGAATTGATAAAAGGTGCTTCTTAGACTAGAGGATGTTTGGTAATAATTTGGAGAGAGAAAACTAAAAAGTTTTAATATCTTCAATCCTTTGTAACATCTGTACTGCTATGGTCTTGACATTTGCTATCTTAGCTGTTTTTGCATTTCCCTAATAAAAAGCATATTGTTTAGGGGTTTTTGTTTTGTTTTGTTGGGTTTTTTTACTTTGTCATTCAGATCAACCCACTCCCCCTCAATTTTGTAACTTTTCAGTTACAAAACTATTATATGCTTATTATAGAAATTTTAGAAACTACAAAAATATGTAAAGAATAAAACTCACCTCAAATGCTCTTACAAAGAGATTTAATAAGCATTTCTCCATCTTCTCCTTTTTCTTCTTTATAACAAAGTTAAGCTGTATATTCAATTTTACATTATGCTTTTTTCCTCCATGAAGCAAATATAAAATTCTCCCCAAGTCATTAAGAATTCCTCAAAGTAGGATTTTTAGTTGGAGTGAGATATTAAATTATACGAGCACATCTTGTTCTGCCTAATTCTATTGTTCTTGGACATTTAGATTCCATTTTTTCAATGGTTTATAACCAAAATATAAAATAGCATTGAATCAATAATAGCTGGGAAGTGCTTCATATTTGGAATGATGACTTTAGTTATACCAGCCCTCTTTATTTGAGCTACAATTATTTTGGCTACTATTAATTTTTATTTTATTTTTTTTAATTTTTATTTTATTTTATTTTATTTTATTTTTTTACCATGGCAGGCCTCTTTATTTTTTAAGCTTTTTATTGGAATATAATTGCTTTACACTCTTGTACCAGCTTATGAGGTACACCAAAGTGAATCAGCTGTATTTATACACATATCCCCATATCCCCTCCCTTCCTTGACTCCCCCCGGCATCTCCCACCCACCCTACCCATCCCGGACCTCTAAGGCATCACCCATCATCGAGTTGATCTCCCTTTGTTATACAGCAACTTCCCACTAGCTATCTATTTTACAGTTGGTAGTATATATATGTCTATGCTACTCTCTCACTTCATCCCAGCTTCCTCTTTGCCCCCTGCCCCCCAACCCCATATCCTCTAGTCCATTCTCTGCATCTGCATCCTTATTCTTGTCCTGTCACTGGGTTCAACAGTACCATTTTTTTTTTTTTTTTTTTAGATCCCGTATATATGAGTTAGCATATGGTATTTGTTTTTCTCTTTCTGGCTTACGTCACGCTGTATGACAGACTCTAGGTCTATCCAACTCATTACATATAGCTCCATTTCATTACTTTTTATGGCTGAGTAATATTCCATTGTGTATATGTGCCAAATCTTCTTTATCCATTCATTTGCTGATGGGCATTTAGGTTGCTTCCATGTCCTGGCTATTGTATATAGTGCTGCAATAAACATTATGGTACATGTTTCTCTTTGGATTATGGTTTTCTCTGGGTATATGCCCAGGAGTGGGATTACTGGATCATATAATAGCTACTATTAATTTTTAAAACCTCAGTTTACTAGCCTGAAACTAAATGCAATTTAAGGAAATTATGAGACTCTTCTGGTATCCCTTAGAAAAAGAAAAAGGTGTCCACATTTATTTTTATTCATTCATCACTCATTATTAATTGCTGTTCTGTTGTTTAGGTCTAAAAACTGTGTAGGCCTTCAAAAAGAAGCCTTCTGAGAGCTTATGGTTTTCTGTAACAAGCAGTCATGCACACAGATAACACTGATGGAAGACTGTGGGCTCAAAGCCATAAGAATTCAGGTAATTCATATTATAGAATTTCTGGAGGGCGAGATCTTTTCTATTGGGGTGCTATAGGAGGCCCTAATGTCATTACAACATTCTAGAATAACTTTTTGTCATTTGTTTAAGTATGCATATATGTATGTAGAGTTGTTAACAGGTGAAATGTGATTGTTATTTTTTCAAAATTCTTAATTAGCCAATTTAAAAGCCATAACTAATAATCAGTAGTAATAGTCATTCAAAAATACTGTTCAGAAAATAAATTTTAGTTCTCAAAGATCATCAGAAAAATAAAGTGTAAGAGCAATTGTAACTTGAAGATATCTAAAAGAAAAACATATGTATGAGATATATAATGGTTTGCAATCTTAAAGTTTATTTCTCTACTCCTTGTAAAGTCTGAGAAAAAAATGTTAGGTTTTAAAAATTGTGTGATGATTCAAATTCTCCATTAAGCTGTAAAGGAAATATTTCTCCAAAAAGAAAAATCATATTCTCCTATTATTACCAACGTTTGTAGTTGATCTGCATTCATTGAAGCCTTCTATATGTACCTTACGTTGGAGGTGCCCTTTATTTGACTTTATCTCTGGTGGGAGCTCCCTTTTCATTTGCCTTGAAATGCAATTCATTGTAAGGTTTCAGAGTTAGAAGGAAGTGTTAGTTCCTGTACATCCCTCCTCCAAGAATGCCTTGGCTTTGTTTTTGGAGGTCATGCATCTGGAACACACCAATTTGCCTCTCATGTTATGGCTCTTTCTTTAAAAAGCCACCCATGCTGCATGATATATAGTTCCTTTTCAGGATGATACTCTAACACCATGAACTTTGAATATTTCTGAAGTTTCAAAGAGCATCCCAATCTGAGTGCCACTGCGAACTCACTGTCCAAGGCGTTTTCAAGGATTATCTTTTCATGCCCTGTTGGCTAGAAGTCTCTTAAAGATTGTTTCCATAAAATGACAAATATAAATGAAAAGAAGATGCCAATTATCAAATCTGAATCAGAATTTTAAATAATACAGTGTATACTTTTCATTACCCTTTTTGCTCTATTTTCATCTTCTGCTTACATGAGGAAAAGCAGGATGGATGCTAATGTGTTTTATATTTACCTTTCTGGTACATAGAATTTTGAAAGTAGTCTTCTTACTAAAAACAAATTCTTCTAATAGGATTCTGTTCAGGAAGAGAGACCAAGATGAAGAGTCATACCTCTGAAGTAAGATATACAGCTGTTCTTGCCATGATTTGTTGCAAGATTTGTGCCATTAATATAAAACAAATGACTTACAATCCATGAGTTCACATGTGAAAGGCATTGTCTTCTAAGGAAGTAATTAGCTGCAGGTCCAGGATAGCTCATGTGTGGTATCCATGAGCGTTGTTTCAGTCCTAATACTCAGGGTCATCCTTAGGCAGATAGCCAGTCACAGTCAGACACAGACACTTCTGTCTCTTGTCTGTTGTACCAAAGAATGTATTTTAAGATTGTTCTATCCTTCACCTCCATTTCTTTTCTACAGCCATTATTTCCACCAAATACTGTTTCTTACCTTCACTGTTTTCTTATACTTTTCTAGTTGGGTGTTATTCATAGCTGAGAGTAAGTAGTATAATTACTCTCACCAGGTCCCATCAGAAACCTAATAGATTCATCCTCATCCACTTGTGGCATCCAAGAGATTGTGATGCATCTGGGAGACATAGCTTGCAGTGAATGACAGACTATCAACACAGCCTGGATGGGTGGCAGGGTGACAAGGAGGAGGCAGCCATCATTCCACAGAAAAATCCTGGTTTTCTGCACAAGGAACTATCCCTGTGTTGGGCTTTCAGAAGTAAAATAATTTCTCACAGATTAGATAACTGTAATAATTATTCCTAAGCATAAGAATTTCCTCATAGGTAGATTAATCATCTTTAACATTTATTAAAATCATGGAGAATTACATGGAATTTACAAAATACATGGTGGCCATTTTAGTCATTTACATATATATGGCACAATACAACCAAAATATTTGTAAGAAAAATGTATTTAAATCTGATTCTGACAGGAGGAAATGATGTTGGTTTAGTGTTTCCTGGGGTGAAAAGGGTTTTTTTTTTCAGATTTTGCTTTCAAACTTATAACGCACCTCTGTTCACCCACTGTTCTACTCACAAAAGTGGAAATAGCTTTTCCTGAAGAGGTTTTGAGGAGTAGGTTAAATAAAATAACAGGTTATTGCAGGTTTATAGAAAGGCATGTTATGCCCCCAGCCTCTTACTTTTGATTTAAACCTGGATTCTGCTTCCTTTCGATTAATTGATTGCATTTGTACCGGGACAAAACAATGTTGTTTATTCTAGTGTGAGCCCTGCTTCTCCCTCATATGGAAAACTAATGGGTCAACCATTGTCCCAAATACCAGAGAAGTTAACACAGATATACCTTTAGAGGAAATTGGACATGAAATGTTATTGAAAAGGCTACCTTCTCTTTCAGGATATAGCGGTGGGTTCCACAAAATTTACGATTTGAAAACCTAAGGAGATACTCAATTGGAATTACATAAAACACATTATTTTTGATAAAAGAATCTGAAATCTGCAGTTTTCTTCACTGGCATTCTTCCCTACGCTGTGCTGTACTGAACATGTGCAGTACTATTCTGAGTTTTCCGGAAGTGAAACAACTTTATGGAAATCATATGCAAAATGTTTCTCAAGTTTTTTTGCAGTTTACTTTTTTATGATTCTGTTAAAAATTTAAGAGAAGCCTTGTTGACATTTTATATGTTTATTTTTCTTTCAAAGGAAAATTGGAGGATTTTTAAATTTTCATATCTATGATGATAAAAGGTGAAATAACATCATAATTCTTATCTTGTTCAATTTAATATTTGGTTGTTTTATTTTCTTTTATGAGTTTTATTCATCTTGTAACCAGTCTTGTATGTCTCATAAAAAAAAAGAGGTTTATTTTACTTTTTTGGTTTTGAGGAATCTGCCTAGAGCAAAGTATCTAGGTAGAAAACCTGATGGCGAGATCTAAATTCTTAAAAAGCTACCTCTGAGAAATATTAATAAATAATGTAAATATTTTAAATATTATCATTTCAATATTTTAAGTACCTCAACAAATGATTTTGGTGGAGCTTTGTCCTCTGAGAAAATTAAAGAAATGAACATATTGTTGTCCTGAATATATTTGAATATCACAATCATATTGTTTCCCTCCCCATGTGTTTATGAAATGGAATATTTTAGCGAAAGGTTATGGCTACAGCCATTTATTACTTTCTATAATGTTTAATTCATCCAACTGAACACTAAGATTTTTATAGTTCTCCAAATAGTTTACTGATCCAAGTACTTCTTTGGCCATTGAAGTCCTTTTGTGATCTCTTAAGAGAGAAACGTTATGACATTTGTAGATACAGCTATTCGTTAGGTTTAACACAACTATTTGTTCTTTAATTAAATATTGACTTGAACCTCCAGGTTCTACTTTAGGTGAAAGAGTGATCTTTTACCTGTAAATGGTGGTGCTGATTCACTGCTTTTACTCAACTAACATTTACTGAGTGCCTCCCATGTGCAAAGCAATGTTTAGGCACTGTGCGTATGCATGATGGTGTGCAGGGAGATGGATATAAAGATGAAGCCTTCACGTTTTATTTATTTTTATTATTATTACAAAGATAAGAATTAGAAAGCTATTGAAAAAGCCTGCTGAGCACTTTCTAAATAGGCAAGCATGTAGCAGCTGTGGGAGGAGGAGACAGAATGGAGGCATTTTTCAAAATGGGCATTTGGTATTGCAGATTGATGTGCGAAAAATAAACACAAGGATAAACTATTGAGTCAACAAATTATTATTATAGCTATTTTTATGGGATGATCTTGTTCTGCATTTGGATTAAACCGCAAATTTCAGTCACTCATTAGCATTCCTTCTTTGAAATGACTTTAATATGGTTGTGTATTAATTCGATCGCTACGAGTTTCCTGAAATAGACGATTGACTTGACCTGTGGCCAGTGCTAGAGAGATCACATCCTGTGTCACATCAGCAAATTAGCACTGAGTTTAACCCTTATGTAGTAAAGCCCAGCACCGGCAAAACAACATCATTGCTATTTTTCTAACTTCCAGCACTTCATTAACTATGGTGCCACATAGGGGTTATATAACTGTGAGCATAACTTTGTAAAGTTTATAAACATAACAGAGAACGTTCTCACGGGTGTCCTAGGCCAGGCCGCATGCTTCACTCCTTGAGGTCACCCAAAGTTCCTTCTCCAGACACGGCTCACCCTTCAGCTGCAAGGGGAGGTGGCCTGCCCACATTGGCTATCCCAGCGCTAACCCCTCCAGGGATCGGGCTCAGCAGCCCTGTACTCCTGCCAGCTTGTCACCAGAGGAAGATTGATTGCCTCTTAATAAAGTTTCTCATGAGTTTGACCAATCGGGTTTTTTTTCCCAGTCCCCGGGTTCTTAGCACTTGACCCCCACAATGTGGCATTCCTTGGGGCTCTGGCCTGACAAGACAATGGAGTCCCTGAGAGAACTGGATTTTCAGTCCCTGCAGCAGTAAGAATCTAGGACTGCAAGGTCTAGAACACCCACTGAACATACGCAATGCAGACATTGCAGTCTTGTTCCCGGCCTCAGGCGGGACTTAGAAAATTCCCCCAGAGCCCTTCAGGCCTCACCATTGGGCAGGGCTAAGGATGCTCCTTAATTGTGACTCTCCTAGGTCTTAACCTCCCTCACCAAGCAAATATATACATACAGAGTTTTAAGGCCATTAGAAGTAGAGGTCACCAGGGAATTCTCAGGGATCATCCATCCCAGAGCCTTGATGTTAAAAGTTCATATCCTAGATGGCAGTCTTGATCCCAACAATTGTTTCTCATCGTTATCACATGGTCCTAAAATATCAAATATTAAAGTGTAGTGGATGAGTGTGTGTGTGTCTGTCTGTGTGTGTATGCCCGGATGGGAAGAAAGCCCTAGCCCTTTATAAGTATAGGGCTATTGGACAGGACCACGACCCGCCTTACGGGATAATTGTGTCACATTAGGCTTTACTCTTTGGTGTTATATTTCAAAGTCATTATATGAACCATAGTAAGTTCAAATGCCCACAACATACTGGGTTCCATCCTTACTGCATCCTTTCAATTCTTGGATCATTAGGAGTATTTTTTTTCCCTCAATTTCTGTACTATGTTATAGAATATATAAAATTATGTTCCCCTTTCAAATATTTTTATTTCCCCTCTTAGTGTGACTTTATAGGCCATTTTTAAACACACACACACACACACACACACAAATAAATACATGTACACAGATTATTCTCTCTACCTCCCTTTGTCCAAATCTAACTGGGCTGTGGATAGCTGTGTTTGATTGAAGGGAGATGGCTTATTCTACTGCTAGCCTTCACCCAGGCTTCAAAATGGGGAGCTTTCTGAATTAAGAATGCACCCCATCTGAGATTCTGTGGGAGAATTTTTTCCAAAAGAATGTGGGGTCCTAGGAGTCAAGGCTTTTGGTAGTAGTCAGACTGGAGTTTAAATCCTAGACCTGGCATTTAATTACTAGGTGGCCCTGGGCAAGTTAGCTACTTAATCCTTCGTGCTTCAATTTCCTCATCAATAAAATGCAGGTCATAAGAATTACTTGACTTAAGGATTTAGCAAGTTAAGATATGTCTAATATACCTAGTAGTGGCTGGCATGCAATAAATGCTTAATAAGTAGCAGTGAGGGTTTGGAGGGCCATTCCTGAGTTAAAAAAGCTCCCCAGACTTTATTTCCTATACAATGATATTTAGTTCAGTGCCTAATTTATTTATTTATTTTTACAACAAAAATACCTTTTCTAATTTACCACTATTTACCCTCTTTCCTATACCCATCTCTGCAGTCCAGACACTATTAGTTTACATGTGATCCAACCACAGGCATCTCCTCTGCCGCCCCCTCCCTCCACCCACTGCTACTGCCCCAAATTAGAACCACATTAAAGAAACTCTCTATTGGTTTTATCTTCACACCTACCCAGACCCACATGCAAGCTGAAGTTATTTTCTCTCAATGTGGTAAAGACAGACACATGAACTCTAAAGAGAAAACTGGGACATATTTTTTAAAATGAAAGGTTATTTCTTTGTCATGGAAATTAAGGAAAAGCCGATCAACTCCAGATTCCTCTTTAGTAACTTTCTAAGTGATAGTTGCTCCTTCTGATGGTCAACTTTGTAGCTTTTACCCAAGCAGCATTGTGCTATTAGTTATAGCAAAATAAAAACTCCAATTAAAATGCAAACTTTGGAAAGTGTAAATAGGCAGAAAAGCCACTTAAAAGCCAAAAACATCAAGAATGCTTTTAAGAGTAGGGTGCAAAGTTGTGTTCTTAGCAGCTTTCTTCCCATAAGTCTTTTGATAACTGGAACTTGAACCAAACCATGATGCTCAACACTGAAGCGAACAGTTTTAGGGTTTTTTGTTTGTTTGTTTGTTTGTTTTATATCTATGCCACCATCTAAAATACCACAAGCAGTCACATAGAGAAGCAGTTAGAGTCGTAGTTATAACACCGAGGTTAGGTATATTCACTTATTCTTTCACTCAGCAAGGCCTTTGAGCACCTAATCTTTGCAAAACTTTGAGAGAGGCCCTGATGTATGTTGGTAAAGAAAAGGGTCACAGCTGTTGCCTTCATGGAGCTTAGAATTGCAGAATCTGAGAATAAACCATCAGCAAACAAGCAAACACACAGTGACATACACATGCACATACATACAGTGATAAAGGCCACCAAGGAGACAAGTTGGTGTGAGGACAAATATCTGGGCAACATACTTAGATCAGGTGTTCCAAGGAGGCCTCTCTGAGAAGGGGCTGGATCAGCTAGGACTGTAAATTAAGGGGTCAGCCTTGAGGAAAGTTGGAGAACAGAGCTCTGGGGGGGGGGGAAAACACCAAGAGCAAAGGCCTTGAGGTGGAACAGACTTGGTGTGTAAACAGAGAGAAAGGAAGGGGATGCAGTAGTCTGACAAATTTGCCTCCAGATCTTGGCTTGACTCTGTTATCTGAACAATTTATTTTGGGGTAGTGAATATTATAGGGTGTGAAGCACAGTGTCAGGCTTACAGGGTTCACTTGGCTTCGCCACTTACCAGATGTGTGTCCTTTAAGTACTTAATCTCTCTGGTCATTAATTTCCTCCTCTGTAAATGGGGGTAATCATACCTACTTTACTGGATTGTTGTGAAGATTAGATAGAGTTAAATGTAAATTTCTAGAGTAGGACATCATAGAGAAAGCATGTAATAAAGGTAAACGATTCCTTTTCTTATTATAATCACATTTACTATTATTATTATTAATTATTAAATCTTTCTGACCCTCAGAGGGTTACAATGAAGTTACAGGTTTCCCCAGTATTCGAAAGCAGAATGTTCCTATGAAACCTTGCTTAAGCTGAAACGACGTAAACTGAAGAAGCAATCACCTTAAAACACATCTTGCTAATGATACACAAAATAAATGGAAATAAAGCACACATGCTCACAGACATAGTTCAGAGCTGTGGGGCTTGATGCTGAGATGCTGAGTGTTGTTCCTGGAGAAGGAGCTCTCAGCGGTGCAACTCTCGCTGCTCTGGGTGTGCGCTGACTGTATCATGGCTCACTGCAAAACCAATGTTATTTTTGCCTTTGCTTTTTTTCATAAAAGCAAAAATCCTGTTCAGATTTCTTTTGGTTAGCAAAAATAGGTACCAATCTAGGTCTTCCATAGAAGCCATGTGGCCTAAAGTGAACTTTCAAAAGCAGGGGATACCTCTAATACAAAAAATAAACCCCACCTCATGTATTCTTTTGAAGATTGTATGAGAAGATACACGTAAAATTCTTAGCACATGCTGCCTGGCACGTATCACTCAATACTCTGGTAGCTATTACTACTGTTGTTTTTTAATTAATAGTAGCATTGGCTATAAGTTAAAACTAGTATCAAATCTACATGTTTTCTAAATTGACTGAACCCAAAATATTCTTACAGTATCAAAATGTTTTTAGAAATGAGCTTTAGCCAACATTTCGTTTGGTTCGAGTCCATATTCTATACATAAAAAAGCACGTTTGTTACACTCAAGTTTTCATATCTGTCTCAAGGCCATCCTAACTTGTCTCCTATAAATGTTGCCTTTACCACTCAGGAAGCTCGATGCATAGCTAAATGTGCCTGTTGGTGTTTGTCATGTTGCCTTACTAATAACCTTTCCTTCTGGCCTCAGAAGGGAACAGAAAGAACACAGAGTTACGTATGGCCCATCTCCAAACTTCTCACAATCTCCATCTCACTAATGTGTACCACAAATAAGGGAGTAAAAGAGTCATTGGTTGATGCAGGGTAAGCAGATGGAGTTTTTACCACCATGAGCCACCAGTCTGGCCATTTGTGTAGGATATTCAGTGAGGTGTAGAAGGTCTTGGAAATAATTTCAAACAAATGGAGGAAGGGAAGGAAAAAAAAAAAAGGACTCAAGGGTGAAGGAAGTAGGGACAGGCATATTGTACTCAGTCAGAGCCAGGCTTAAAGAGAGCTATGGAAATTATAAAAGCACAAGACCTCTTGTGTAAGAATTAAATGGAAATCAGTCCACAGACCAAATGACAATCATATAGTGTGTAGTACTCTTACCACTTGAGTCTTTGTACTATTTCTGTTTGATTTGATTTCTACAAGAATCTGTTTGTGAGCAACCTTAAGCTTTGGTCTTTGCAATACAAAAACAAATATAAACACATATAGATGAACATATACCCATGTGTATGTATGGATGCTATTTAAGTCAATTTAATTGAAATTCACCTTTTCAATTCAACCTTTTGCCATGTAATAGACATAGTTGACATATGAACAAACAGGATTTTCCCTTTTCCCAAATCTTTTGCTCTCACATCAACTCTGCATATATTTGATAAAAGGAGGTATTAAGGCCCCTCCTGGAACAATATGGGGAGGTGGTCAGGGTGTAGATTTATCAGCAGTATATTCCCTCTGACTAAAATGCTTGCATACATTTCAGGATTTATGACTTCTCAAGATTAACATTATTTGAAAATGTATTTCTAGGATGCTTTAATCAAACTGCAAAAGTTTCTGACTCTAAGAAACACTTATCAGTTATTTTTTCCTGTTAAATAAAGCAAGGGGACCTAGATGTAAGATTGGACACTCTAAAATGCTTAAAGGAAAACATAGGAAGAACACTCTTTGACATAAATCACAACAAGATCTTTTTTGACCCACCTCCTAGAGTAATGGAAATAAAAATGAAAATAAATAAATGGGACCTAATGAAACTTAAAAGCTTTTGCACAGCAAAGGAAACTATAAATAAGACAAAAAGACAACCATCAGAATGGGAGAAAATCTTTGCAAACAAATCAACAGACAAAGGATTAGTCTTCACAATATATAAACAGCTCATGCAGCTCAATATCAAACAAAACAAAACAAAACAAAACCAATAACCCAATCAAAAAATGGGCAGAAGACCTAAACAGACATTTCTCCAAAGAAAAATACAGATGGCGAACAAACACATGAAAAGATGCTCAACATCACTGATCATTCGAGAAATGCAAATCAAAACTACAATGAGGTATCCCCTCACATCGGTTAGAATGGGCATCAACAGAAAATTTACAAACAATTAATTATGGAGAGGATGCGGAGAAAAGGGGACCCTCTTGCACTGTTGGTGGGAATGTAAATGGATACATTCACTATGGAGTTCAGTATGGAGGTTCCTTAAAAAACTAAAAATAAAATTACCATATGACCCAGCAATCCCACTGCTGAGCCTATACCCAGAGAAAACCATATTTCAAAAAGACACGTGCACCCCAATGTTCATTGCAACACTATTTACAATAGCCAGCTCATGGAAGCAATCTAAATGTCCATCAACGATGAATGGATAAAGAAGACGTGGTACTTATACACAATGGAATATTAGCTATAAAAAGGAACGAAATGGTGCCATTTGCAGAGATGTAGATGGACCTAGAGACTGTCATACAGAGTGAAGTGACTCAGAAAAAGAAAAACAAATATAGTATATTAATGCATATATGTGGAATCTAGAAAAATGGTACAGATCAACCAGTTTGCAAGGCAGAAATAGAGACACAGATGTAGAGAATAAATGTATGGACACCAAGGGGGGAAAGCAGAGGCAGGGGAGTGGGATGAATTGGGAGATTGGGGTTGACATATATACACTAATATGTATAAAATAGATAACTAATAAAAAATTTTATTTTCAAAAAAAATAAAAAATAGACCACACCAGCTTCCTACAAAATGTCCTGCTTTTTAATTTCAATACACACACATATCTTAAACATATTTTTAATTAAATAAAATCATCTGTACAACGACAACAACAAAAGTAAAGCAAGGAGACACTTACAATTCCTTTCCTGAGAACTCATACATTCACTTTCTCATCAATGTAATGAAAGGAGCTCTGGAACTAAAGTCAGAAAACCCAGACTTCAGCTGACTACACCTACTAACTAGGATACCTTGAACCAGCTGCTTAAATGCTCAAAATGTTTGTCTTCCTCTATACAAAGTGAGAGAGCTGAATGATATGATCTCCAAGTTTACTTTTAAGCCTTCAACTGTAATCAATTCTTTGAGTTCTCTCAGTAATTATGCCCCAAGTTTTGATGAAATACATGTTTCTAGGTACTGAATAGAGGCCAACTCTTGTCAATTGAGGGATTCTGTGAATGCCCTTCTTTCTGTAAGAAGCATCACCATCTCATCAAGCATGAGTCAAACCCAAACCTCAACTTTCCAATAACTGCTGACTGCTCTCAATGTGTGTGTGTGTGTGCGCGCGTACACGCGTGTGCATGGCACACCTGTGTATGACACAATCCCAATTGGGCATGTGACTGTTTCAGGGTACAGGTCCCTTAAAATGGGTCTAGGGCGAGAGTAATGAAAGCTCCACCTCCACTTTTCAGTATGCTTGTACTTAGAAAAATGTTTTTAGTTTACAACTCGTCAAAGAAATATAATACTGCTTAGAGGTTTTGTTTTTTTTTTTTCTTTTTCTTCTAACTACCCCATTGGACCTACAGTTCTCTCTGTCATTTGAAGTGCAAAGCATGTAGAGAATGAGAGCAAAATCACCTCTTATACTAAAGCACTGAGCTTATACAAGGATGATTTTCACATTTTCCCCTTTAAGAATAACACCTAGATACCGAAACTGTTTACCTTCCATTTTTTAACCCTCTTGCTGCTGGGGGGAGGGAGAATCAGGATTTAATAAGTGTGCCATCAAGTTCATTTAGTAAGAAATGTAGAGAAGCGGCAACAGCTGAACAGTGTTCTTTATCAACGTGCAGGGGAAGGAGAGGCTGTCTGCCGAGCATTCTTTTCATACTTTGTAGCTCTAAAAGTAGCCAGTTAATTAGATTCCATGGTTACTGCTATTGTAATATCTGCTTATTTGAAGTGCAAAGATAATCATCAATTGTACACTCTTGACTACACTATTAATGGCTCTAATACCCACATTGTGTTTACATTTTGCATGGTAACGAACACTTAGCTATTGTGGTTTTTTAACATGTAGTAATTCAGTGAATACTGTCCCTACGTAATGCCCTTGCCATTTCATTCTGCAGTATTAAGTGTTGTTTTTCCAGCGAGGTCTGGAAATGTGGGGCATTATGTATGAGTTATGCTAATTTGTTAGGGCAATGAATACATTAATTTCATTAGTAAATGGCCTCAAAGCAATAATTACCAGTGTAGGTGTGTCAGAAGCGATCATGTTCAGTTTTGCCAGTTAATTATTAAGATTTTGTTCTGAGGGGCCCAGATTTGACATCCAGCTTCAATTTAGCCATAAATAAAATCCGGAAATATGTAGGGCTGAAGAAATGAAGCCAAGAATGTGTTTTGTACTTATAGTCTTCCACTTTTTGTCCAATTGTGACTGCCAATTAGATGCCAAAATAATTAGTGTCAGAGATATAAAGTTTTAGTATACCCTCCCAAAAGCACATTTTATTAAAAACAGCAATTGTATTTTCTTGATACCCTTCTCTGCCTTTCATAGCTGGATTTTAAATTATCCACACAACAGTATGTAACTTGTTAAGAAGAATTCCATTTAGAGTTGTTGTCTGCAGTTCCTCTTTAAAATCACTTTATTTTTTTAAATAAATGGAATTTTCCTCTAATGGATTAATTGGCTCCCTGAGCCTGCTATATTATTATATTACTTGAACCACTTTCAGCTTAGCAGTAATAGTAGAACCTATATTCTAGTATTAATTTCCACAAAAATTTGACATTCTTTTTATAATCATACACCTGTTGGAACCATTTAATGCATCTCCATTTGCTAAAATGGTGTGTGAAGGTCATTTAAAACTGAGCAATAACTGGGGCTGTTTATGGAATCTTGGAATACTAAACCATTCTCAGTGTCCTGGTGTTCTGCTCTAATGGGAAAATAATACTCTCCAAAATTTTTGGAGGAAGGGAATACTGTGGAGTTTGAGAAGCAGATGACACATATGTGTAAAGAAAGGACATGTGAGCCCTAACAGGGAAAGGAACAAAGCAAACACAGGATTAGAGGATGGAAGAGGAAGTCATTACAGAAGAAAATGCAGGAAAGGAGCTGGAAGAAACTTACTGCTATCAGAGTTTAATAAGTCAAAAAATCTTGAGTTGTTTCTGCAAGGGACTGTTGTCAAATCAAAGACAAACAATAATCCTAAACAGAATTGTGGTGATGATGAGGATGCAGCTGGCTGGCTAAGAAGTTGATTCTCTTCTAGATTCTTCCAGTCTCTTAGGGAAATAGGGGATGCTTTGTTCTCCTGTCCAATTTTCCATGCAGTTACTCTGCCATTGCAGCCTCTAGCTTCCACCTGCCTTTAACTTTGACTGTATAGAAAAGTTTTTATTTTTTAGTGTTTCTAGACTTCAACCAGATTCTTGAAATCTGACATGTGAGATATGAGATGCCATGTGCAACAAACCATCAGGATTTAGAAAAAACAGATTTTTTAAAAATCCAAAACAAAGTTTAATTTACCTGCATGGACAACCAAAATTGAATGCTGTTGTTTTTCACAGATCACAGCAGTTTGGACAAAGATCATACAGTCTGTCAATTTAGTAACGATGACCCTTAGTGTTAATGTTTGAAAAAGATCTTTTCCTTCCCCCTTAAATTAATATAGGAGTCCAAACTTTAGAATTGATTTTAAGTTAGACTAGCAGGGTCTAGAAACTAAAGATATTTGATTAATGTGAATTTATCTTGACTAGGATCATTGGTAGTGATTTTGACTTGTTTAGCTATTGCTACATTTGAATCACGTTTACAGACATGAATGGCTGTTCTGTGAAATGTGCACAGACAAATGAACAAATACATGTCTGCGAGCTTGTCACATGGCAAGAACTCAACTAATGTTGAGTTATCATTATTATTACTCTTAGAAGTGGTATCATTTTTAGTAAGTGGCAATACCAGAGCACCATAAAAACTGAGGCCCAGATGTGAAGGCATGCTATGCCTGTCCAGCTGCTGATGACAGTTCAAATACTACAGCCATTGCTGATGTTGACGCAGTTGCAGATTCGCAGGTGTCAGGGTCTTTTCAACTTCAGGGCCTGCTACAGAGATCTGAAGTATTCACCCAGCTCCCTAAATATCCTTCAGGTGTTTGCCAATATTCTTTTTCTTTCATTTTCTCTTTTTTTCCTTTTCCTCTCGTCTTCCACTGCTCTCTCTGCTCCCTCAGTTACAGTCACATTTGTCACATCAATCATAGCCCTGCAGTGTTCCTATTTGTCCCCACATCCTCAATGGCACATGTGAGCACTTAGTCCTGACCTGCACTGAAAACCCTACCCAGTGAAGATGGAGCCAACTGATTTTAAGAAGAAATACCCAAAAGGGATTAAACTCTAAATATTATTCCCTGAAAACTCTTTTTTCTAGCCTGTCACAAAGTACTTACAACTGTTACTACAAATTTTGAGTGCTACTATGTACCATCAATTGTGCTAAGTCTTTACATAATTTTATTATTTAATAATCACTAACTTCTAGGTATAAATATTACTGCTCCTTTAGGAATGATAAAACTGAGATTTGGAGAGAGTTTGAGTTACTTACTCACATATAGCTGGTAAGTACTGAAATATTTATTTAAGCCCAAATATGATTTCCAAGCCCAATCTCTTAACTACTACCTTTTGCTTCTTTTCCACTACATTTATAGATTCTTCCTATTTGAGTCAAGTGCATCATTCAACATCATTCAAATGTAAGCCCTGGAGCACTGGATAGAAGGAAAAATAAGGGGAGTTCTACCACCACATGTAAACTATGTTTTCACCTTACTTCTCAGAATATTGACCCTGGTCCTCCTTTTTTTTTTTCTATTTTTTGAGTGGAAGCATATCATTAATATGAAAAACACCACAAACCTCCAAGCTAATGACACAAAGATGGCGGGCTGAGAGACATGCTTATCCCTTACACTTGTTTTTTCCTCTAAGGTTTATCTTCTAATCCAAGCAGGCTCTGTTTTTAAGCATCAAGGAAGTAGGACGATGCTGGCAGGTGGATCCCAGAATATTCCAAAGTATCCATTCGGTCAATATTGTTACACTTAAGACCATAGCAAATGTCTTCCAGCAGCCATTTCCCCTCAGGGAGTTCAGTGGTTGCCCACATGTGGGCTCCAGGCTCTTGGGAAACAGCAGAGTTAGTGGCAGAGGTAAGTGAAGCTAAAACCAAGGATTATCTCAAATAGTATTATATTTCACAGAGATGCATTTATTAAGTTTGGATGTATTTTCAAAGGTCTAGAGAGGCAGATGTGCCTAATAACACATATTTTAAAACACATACAGGGAGGGTCATGAGGCTTTATAACAAATTAAATGGTTTCCCCAAAAGATAAAATGGAAAACCATTGAATTCCAAATTCTAGACTCAAGAATTTTTAAACTTAAGCAGGACAGAAATACAGGTACCAAAGGATGTCCTATCTCTCTCTTTAATGAAAGAATGTGTCCATTGATTCCTCAAAGCCCTGAAACAAATGGTGGACTTTTACAGCTTTATGTAGAAAGAACCTGCTCTGCTCTGTAGGAAAGTGAAAGAAATAAAAAAAAAAAGAAAGAGAGAGTAGGTAGCTTCTACCATCCTTTCATCCTGCAATTTCTGCTGATGTCACTGCCCTTTTCTTTAAGCTGCCTTGAATTTAGTAAAAGAATACCCCCAGAGTTAAACCAAATTACATGAAAAGGAAACCGCAGCACACATCGTTTTCTTCATGTTTTACCTACCTGTGTACTATTAGCAGCAACTTGTTGTCTACTGTGCTTTGTACAGTACTCTTCAAGGAACAGCGCTGCATCCAGGAACTAAGTGTCCAGTGAGAACCTCTGGCCTCTTAGGCCCTGGAAACACAGCTTGGTTTCATAAGAGATACCCCTAACACCCAGCCCAGACAAACCATATCATCTCAGATTCACCTACCTCCCAATATCCCTGGCACCTCTTGGGTCACCATTTTGTTCCATCATATTTGAAAACTGTCCCAACTCCTGAAGCATTAGGCACGGCTCGGCAGCCGGGACCTGCCTTAGCACATACTATCTCCTGGATTCCAGGAGGAAAGCTGTCTGTCCTGCCAGGATTGCCACACTCTCTTTGCAGAGATCTCCAAGTCATGAAAGTCGGCCCACAGATCTCTGCCAGGTGGGGAATCTGCTCACTGGGACAACAGCACAGTTGTCTTTCTGGCCTATGACATCCCAAAGGTAAGCAATATTTGCTAGTGAAGCTAGAAAGTGAATCTAGAACTTGTTAAACAGTTTGTCTCTCTGCTTATTCACTTGGATTTAGGTGAAATCTGAACTTCTGAATTTTAAATTAATATTTATGGCACAATTTAATACACATTTAGTAATGTAAAGAATCTGATTGAAAGATGTGGTTTGCACATAAGCCCCACCAGAAACTCATTTACTAACAGAATCCAACCCTAAGTAAAATAAACAGCTTTGCTTTCTACTGACATTTTATAACCACCTTAAGGGAAAGGTGGAGAGGGGAATTGGGTTTCCATGTGGATTTAATTCAAGAACTTCCCGAGAAAGTGCTTGAAGGCAATACAGTAGTGAGCCAACTTTCTTCTGTGGAGTCACAAAAAAATAGATTGTACCAAATAGAGGGGATCAACCACAGCTGCAAAGAGGAAATTTAGAATTATCATCATACCAGTATCAGAAGGTCCTTTATGTTTATAGCTTCATAAAAGTTCACAGTTAGAGTATTTGCTGCCAACTAATAAAAAAGTAATGAAAAATTTTGCAGATTTTTTTGTGTAGACAGCAGTTACCTAATCCCCAAATCCTGATGAATTCATATATTCAAAATATTTAAAAGGCAAAATACACCCAAGAATTTATTTGTGATCCCTTTGAAAGCAATGGGTCTTAACCTCATTAATAGATGAGAAACAACTATATTGTTAGGCCGTACATCAATATGTGTTTGAAAATAAATTCTGATTCGTTTATGGCCCAAATGTTCGAAAAACCATAATTAAGCAATGACACTCCAGGATGGATGTTATTAGGTAAAAATGAAGGCCTTGTCCCTTTAATGCCCCTTGATGTGTGTTATTACCCAGGAACCCCCTGGCTTTCATGTCTTTTTGTGATTATAAAGGAGGTCTCTTTTACATTTATTTTTTTTTAATGAATTCTAACAAGAGGGCTTTTGTATTTATTGTACTAAACACATCCATCCATTTGTGGAAAAAGAGTTCCTATTGGAAGGGCAAAAAGAGGCAAATGAAAAGCAAGCGCTTGAAAATATTTTTTCTGCTATTTTTGGTGCTGAGTTTTTTCCCCCTAGTGTATTTTTAATACGAAAGTGCAGACACCTTCTGTGTGTTTCATAAGTTTCCCCGTGTCTCCCTTCCTGTTCACATCACTCTCTGAGCCCTGCGCCATCAGCTGGCCTGGTCTGTCTAGTAAGCTTTAGCCTCAAACAGATTGCCTTTAACCTTTACTTTTCATTAGAGAGCACAAAGCAGGAGGCGGTGGGGGAGGAGAGGAATTAAAACTGGAGGTGTTTCAAGCGTCTGTACTATATTATGCCACTATATGAAAAAGTCATATAGTTTAAAATGAAAGGTGAAGCATGGTTCTTGTGATCTGGCATTAAAATTCATTGCTGTGTAGAGCTCATAAAAATCTGTATATAAATGTTGCTGTTATTATTTATGAATAGTAATTGTATGATAATGCTTCCTCTTTAGTTAATTATTTGTGTGGAGGCCTAAGTACATTTAGCTATTATTATTATTTATAAAATCCGTACGCTTATTGAGTGCCATGTGCCAGTCGCAACATACTTTACATGCACTATCTCAGTTAATCTTCCCAATAACTAACACACATACAGACATGAGTTACAGTAGGTAACTGATCCTAAGTCATAGCGCTAGTGAATAATGAGGAGAGGTTCCTGCCCAGGTCAGTCAGATTGAGAGTCCAATATCTTAACTAGTTCATTACGTAAATCATTGCCATCCCTAGATCCACATTAAATAAGTAAATAAAGAGTAGCCTTTTAGAGCTGAAGAAATCAAGACTGAAAGAAAACAATTAACTGATAAATGTCGCATAGTTACCCAGCAGTGGACCAGGGAAAGGAAAGCAGACATTTCTGAATATGGCTCACTGCCTTGACCACAAAACCACGTAGTCTGAACTCTTTTTGATGATCCTTTCTTTGGGAGTGGTTATTAACATTGGAAAGCTTGAACGACCATGATGGAAGTCTAGATTAGCACCAATTCCTTTTTTTTTATTAACAAAAATATAAGCTTACCCATGAGAGCTACTGCCTGGGAGGTATGAAAGAAATATCCAGACAGAGGATCAAAATAAAACAAACTCAATTTAAAAGCACTCCTTTTGCCATAAATTCAGTGTGCTAGAGGTCAAATCAGACCCCCGTGTGCAAATGAAGTAGAGTACATCTCTCTCTTAACACAGATGTTTTACTCTCCTCTGACAACCACTTTTTTTTTTTTTGGTAATGGATTCTATTATATATAAAACGGAAATACTACTAGCTCAGACTTTTTGCAAATTTTCAGAGCTCTTGTACATTCTTTTTCCAGGGACCATGTGAATCAAATAGAAACAGAACCACACACACACACACACACACACACACACACACTCCCCCAAGCAGACAAAACATAAAAAATCTCTCCTGAGCACCCCTTTTGGTCCCCACCCTGCTGTTTGCATCCTGTCCTGCTGAGATAGATTTCAGGAATGCAAACCACCTAAGTACCCTCGGACTGGCCCATTGTTCTGATTTTGCAGGTGTGTCATTTTTCACCAAACACAGTTGCCAGGCACCAGAGAGATGCCCTGGTACCAAACCCACACCGCACAGACAGCAGCAGCCCTGCATGTCCCCTCGGTCCCAGCCATTCTATCATCTCGCGTGGAACTGCCTGGAGCTGTTTGTTGAACTGCTTCATGTTACTCCTTGACTGAGAGAGAGACAAATGTTCCATATTATCTTTAATTTCCATAAAATTGTTTTAATCTTTGCTTTATAATAAATGTATAACGGTGCCCTGGGGGAATCTCTGTTTTGTATTATAGGTGTCTCCATTGGGGTTATGTGCGAGATAGAACTGCTCAGCGATTGCCTTTCACCCAAAGGACTCAAAAGATACTTTGAAACAAAAGATTCCTCTGGGAATCATCCATAAGCATAAAATGGAAAATTTCCTTTCCCCCAATATGCCTCCATTCAACCTCCCCATCCTGGAGAATGATTATTAGCCAAATCAGATCAGAAACATGAGCGCGGGAGCTGAAAGATATTTGCCCTCTTTCTGACTGTCCCAGCTTTTGGTGTAATGTTTATATACGTGTATGTGTGTATAAATATATATCATTATAGATACAGAATACATGAGCATCATCATAAAATATAATTAATTAGCTAAACTGAAAGCCTTTGCCAGAGTGTCCATTTTAAACTTTTTAGCTCTAGTGGTTCTTTAATATACCAGCTTGATGAGAAAGGAGAAGGGGAGGGGGCGGGAATGGGGAAGGTCCCATGAATACATTTTTGACATTTTGTTTATTATCATTTTATCTAGGCTAGTGGTAAATGGATGGACTTGTCAGCAGAAATCTCTCGGTGAAGTAAATAAAGAATCTTAATAGGCAAGGAGAATAGAACTAACGGCAAATTGCTCACAAAGAGATCTAATTTATTGGTTTCTTTTTCACGGAGATTCTGTTCTGGATTCTGGCTTTGCCAGAAGAAACAGCTGAATGATGACATGAATCTGTACGCAGAGAAAGTGCTCTGTCTGAAAGAAAAGGGGAAAATGCAGAGAGATTCTCTGCCTGGTCTCGCCCCAGCCTCTTCGGAAAGTTAGCTGCCTTATTACTGTTGTGGTGTCTCTATGTAAAGCTAACGCCTGGAAGGGCGCCTCTATTTTTATTTTCTGGTCTCTGTTAATAAGCCCATGCTGCATTCATGAAAGAAAAATATTGAATGTGACCACACCAGTTATAATATTATGGCTATTTGGGTTTAAGCATAATAAAGATACCAACAAGGGCGCCTCAGTTATTAATATTTTTTCAGGTTAAAAGGCAGCAATAAATCATAAAGAGCATTTCCAAGCAGTTGCACTTTTATAGAAAATTGCTTGCTATTTAAACAAAATATTTGCTCTTCATCTCAGGAAAATATGTGGATGCTTCTGAACAAGGAGCTATTTTACCTCCTCTCTGCCTCCTATAATTAGCCCCATCTTCCTTGAAAAAAAATTTTTATTTTATTTGCTTGCATGGATCACAGCAACATATGGGGCTCAGGTTTGCTTTGGCCAAATGGGCAGTCCCTTCAGTAGCCTTTTCCACAGAGTGTAGGGCCCTGAATTTAAATATCTGTCCTTCTGTATTCGTTCTTCTGAGAGGACTGGAGGCCTCTGGGTAGCTCTTTTTAGTGCATGGATGAAACAGGATAAACAGAGAGGGAGTTTTGATCCAACAGACATGGGTAGGAATTTCTTCCCACCACTTGTCAATATAGATTCTCCTTCACTTCTGCACTTAGGAAAATTCCTCTCCCATGAGCCCTGAGCCCAGAGGTCTGCTCAGGAAGGGGCCATTTATCTCTAAAAGTTGGCTTCTTTACATCTTTGGACAGGAGTTGGAAAGAGAAGGTCACATAGATATTAAGCTATCTTTCTTTCCTCCTGGATTAGACTTGCAGGTTAGCAGGAAGTAATGGATATTCTAGACTCACATTGCACTCATTTGACCTTCTCCACTTCATTACAGTATCTTAAAGAGGCCAACAAATTTGACTAACTACATCTCAATAATCACATAGCTCACGATGGTTTATTGTTTATTCATTTTCACTGGAAAGAAAACGTAATCATGAATATCTGTTTAAATATTCCCTTTGGCCAAAAATAACTGTCAATGGCAGACGGGATCAGGACCATAGGTGAAAAACAAACTAACCCACCTTCTTCTAAGCAAGATTGCAGTGTCAATTTCATATTCTGAGTTAAATATGTTTTTTTTCTCTCTTGAAAATAAGTTCCTAAAAAGAGTTCCTGGCATTCCAAGTAATGATTGTAAATCTACCAAGTTAATTTATGAACCAATAAAGTCCTGTCAAGTCTCCTTCTCATCTTCTAGAAAACAGGTCTGCAGAGAGGGGAAAAAAAAAAAGACCAACTAGTTACTAAGGAAATATATTCTTGCTTCTTATATATTCCTCTTAAGCCTTGCTTTGGAGTCAGCTTCTGTGCACTGTGGAATATGGAAATCCCTACAAACACAGAAGGCATTTGGGGTGATAATGGTCTACATTGTTCGATAGTAAGGCTGTAAGGAAATTAACAATAAATGCGTCATTATTATATCCAAACTGCCATCAGATTAAATTCAAAACTCTAAATGAAAAGCTGAGGCATTCGATTCCTTAGGCACATAACATAAAATCAAGGCTGGTACAAGGAGACAGTATTTAAGATGCCCCCCCCCTTTCCTCCTCAGTAAACACCTTGTAAATTTGTCTGAAATTTTCAAATTTTGCATTAATTGAGGCTCCTTGCCTGTTCATTTGAGTTTTGGTGTGAAAATATATCAAATCGCAACACACAAAAAGCTACTCTCTCAAGCCACATTTCATAACATGATTTCATCAGATGGTCTTAATTTTCTGCATGACATTATCTTTCAAAGCTGACATAAGACTGGGCTGTGATATTTGCATACTCAAGACAGAACCATGTAGCTTAACTCTGTTTCTGCTTGTGTGGGAATTTGGAGCATTTTTACTTTGAGGAATCAAACAAATAAACCTTCCAAAAATAAAAATAAAAAGATTTCCTTTACTCTTTGAACGACTTCTTGCCGTTTAACGCAAGAAACATTCTGAGTTATTTTAAACAATGCTGTAGTATCCGAATCAGCTGTCTCAGTGTATGCAAGGTGTATATATCTCTTGAAGGTCTTTGAAGTCCAGACCAATTAGTCAAGGAGACTTGACTATTTCACTTGGCTAGTATCCATATAATTGTAAATGTGCCAAAAGAAGGAGGTGTTTTTATAGACGGAAAGATTTAATATTTTAAATTTTGCAATGTAGACAAAATTAACGTTAACCTTGGACTTAGAACACCTAGCCCTCTCCTCCCCTATTTGCCAGCTCTGACTGGGCAAGTCACCTAGCCCTGTGTCAACGTCTCCTAATATGTATATTCACATTTCATTAAACACATATTTCTTGAGTGCTCACAACACACTTGTTGCCATTTGGGGTACTATAAATTTCAAAATATCCATTAATTAGTCTAGAAATATAGAAGGTTAAAATTGGGAGGTACTCTAAATCCAATCTACTACAGCTATGAAGGAAATGAGACCAGCTTTGGTCAATGATCCATTCAGGGTGGGATGTAGTAGAGGCGGTGGGAAAGAACTGGAATTCAGTTCTCCTGCCTTGAATGCCATCCTCTTCCTAACACTTACCTCCGTTGCCCCTCTTAACAATGTTCATAATCAAATAAGAAGACTGCAAAAACATTATTATTACTTGGAAGAAAAGGTAGTCATCCCCTCCCTCACTTATTGAAGTTCAATCAGTAAAAATTGTTCTTTTATTTGTTTATTTGGTTGGTTGATTGGTTGGTTCTTTGTTTTAATGAAGAGAGGTGGTGTACTGGGTTGTTTCTGAGAAGCATAGATCCTATCAGAGTCATGGCATAGTAGGTACACAATAAGAATGGTGGTTACAGCACATTGAATTGAATATGCTCTTTTCAAGGTCATGAGTGGTCTCCATATTTCCAAATCCACCGATGCATTTTCCTCCATCTCTCATTAACACCTGACATAGCTGATTACCCTCTCCTTGAAAGATATTCTTCAAGTGACTGCTAAGACACCATGTGGATCAGCTTCTCTCTCACTGGCCACGCCTTTCTGCCTCCTTTTGGGACCCTGCTCTCTTCCTTACCTCTGATCCAAAAGTGTTAAAGGCTCATCCCTCACAGCTCTTCCCCTCCTTCTCAGTATTCACTCCCACTATGAGTTGATCCAGTCAGCTCCACAGCTTTGAATATCATCTATATGCTAACAATGACCTGGTATGTATCTTCAGGCCTAACCTCTTCTGTGATCTTCAGATGATGTCAACCTGCCTGCTCATTATCTCCACTTAGATGTTTAAAACACATTTGTATCAGATGGGAATGCTTTTGTCTATGAGTAACAGAAAGCTTGGTTGACGTGGACTTAAACAGACAGGTGTATTTATGTCAAGTGGTCCGTGGCAGGTATCAGTGTTCTGTGGTGATATCAAGAACTCACTCTCTCCACCCCTTAGAGTAATGGAAATAAAAACAAAAATAAATAAGTGGGACCTAATTAAATTTAAAATCTTCTGCCCAGCAAAGGAAACTATAAGCAAGACAAAAAGACAGGAATGGGAGAAAATATTTGCAAATGAATCAACAGACAAAGGATTAATCTCCAAAATATATAACCAGTTCATCCAGCTCAATATCAAAAAAACAAACCACCCAATCAAAAAATGGGCAGAAGACCTAAAAAGGCATTTCTCCAAAGAAGACATACGGATGGCCAAGAGGCACGTGAAAAGCTGCTCAACATCACTAATTATTAGAGAAATGCAAATCAAAACCACAGTGAAGTATCCCCTTACACCGGTTAGAATGGGCATCATCAGAAAATCTGCAAACAGTGAATGCTGGAGAGGGTATGGAGAAAAGGGAACCCTCTTGCACTGTTGGTGAGAATATAAATTGATACAGCCACTATGGAGAACAGTATGGAGGTTCCTTGCAAAACTAAAAATAGAGTTACCATATGACCCAGCAATCCCACTCCTGGACGTATACCCAGAGAACACCATAATTCAAAAAGACACGGGCACCCCAATGTTCATTGCAGCACTATTTACAATAGCCAGGACATGGAAGCAACCTAAATGTCCATTGACAGATGAATAGATAAAAAAGATGTGGTACGTATATACAATGGAATATTACTCAGCTGTAAAAAGGAATGAAATTGGGACATTTGTAGAGACATGGATGGACCTAGAGACTGTCATACAGAGTGAAGTAAGTCAGAAAGAGAAAAACAAATATCATATATTAACACATATATGTGGAATATAGAAAAATGGTACAAATCAACCGGTTTGCAAGGCAGAAATAGAGACAGATGTAGAGAATATACATATGGACACCAAGTGGGGAAAGCGGGGAGGGTTGGGGGGGAATGAACTGGGAGGTTGGGATTGGCATATATACATTACTAATAAGAAAAAAAATCAAATTGTATACTTTACATATATATGCAGTTTATTGTATGCCAACTGAATCTCAATAAAAGTTCTTAAACACACACAAACGCACGCAAAGAACTCACTCTCCTTCTATCTTGCAGCTCTACCATTTTATGGTGCATATTTGGCTGTATCATCAGAGATGGCTGCTGCAACTCAAGTATCATTTCTGCACTGCAGGAATAAGATGGAAAAGCCAAAAAGCACAGAGGAAAAAAGCCTTCTCTTCATGAGGGTAGGCCTGGTTTTATCTTTTTTTTCTCCAGGGAGTTTAGCCAGGCACGCCTACCTACATCTTACTAGCCAGAACTCTTATCACATAGAGGCTGGGAATTGGAGTATTTCATTTTCCAGTTTCTATTCCAAAGGAAAGAAGGAAGAAGGGATTGAAAGGGTTGTTGACTGAGGCAAAGCACCTCATCTGCAATAGCACTTCACGCTTAGGATGTACTCCGCATATGAGTAGGCAGCCCTGTATTTTTCATACGTAGACTAAAAACTTTATCATCATTGGCTTCTCTCTTCCTCTCCTACCACACATCAAACTCAACAGCAAATCCTTGTAGCTCTACCTTCAAAATATATCTAGACTCTGACCATTTTGCACCACCCCTTCCCTTCCCCCCTTAGTCCACGGCTCCATCTCCTCCTGCTTGAATTATTACAAAACCCTCCTAACTGGTCTCCCTGCATCTTTGCTTTCTTCTTCCAGTTTATTCTCTACTCAGAGACCAAGGGATCCTTTTAAAACCTGTAGGTGTGTGTCACTTTTCACTCAGAAACGTCTTGTGACTTCTGCCTCATTTAATATCAAATTCCTGGGATTGCCACATATACATTACTAATAAGAAAAAAAAACAAATTGTACACTTTAAATATATGCAGTTTATTGTATGTCAATTATATCTCAATAAAAGTTCTTTAAAAAATTAAAAAAAAACACACACCAAATTCCAGCGACTCACAAACAACCTACAATGACCGTCTTGTTCTTGCCCCAGCTCTTTCGGATGCCCTTCGGCTCCACCCTCACCAGTCCTCTTGTGGTTCTTCCAGCATTCCCCTGCATTCTCCTGCCTTGGGCACTTTGTGGGGCTCCCACTGCATGACTCCTGTATGTCTGCAGTTCTCACTCCTCCACTTCCTTTAGGTGCCTAACATTAGGATAAATGTCATGTTATCACAGAAGCTTTTCTTGGACTCCTTCTGTAAAGTACCAAGCTCATTCAACTCCATCTCTTTTCGTCTTTTTATATTGCTCTAATTATCTTTGGGACCACAAGATAAATATTTGCGTATGTGTGTTTGTCAATTTCTTGTTCCCTCAGCTAGAACATGCCTCCAAGATACTGAGGACTTTATTTCACCAATTGCCTGCACATAGTAGTCCCTCAGTATGCACAAGCAAATTAATCCTTACCAGGTATCAAAACAATGCTCGGTATACTATATGCATTACCTGATTTAATCTTCACATCCCTGTGAGGTAGGTACCATAGTATCCTCATTTTACAATAGATCAGCCGGAGGTTCAGAGAAGCTTGCAAATTACCCAAGATCCCACAATTAACAAGTGGCAGAACCAGGACTTGATTGTATATATATCTGACTCCAAAGACCAATCTTTTAATCCCACCCTTCATTGCCTTTCAATAAATATTGAAAGAATGATTGATATATTTACAGAAAAACGAAAGCTTAACTGAATTTTCCTTGTTCCCCAGAGCTTTAAACAGTTTAATTCCATTTGCATTGGATACTCAATTGTAGTCTTTTGTTTTCCCTGTTTTCTCATTTTCAGAAGGAGCATTTCACAAGCCTCAGAAATCCTCTAAAAGGAGCATCTGGAATGAGCCTACCCCTCATCTCCCATGGAGGACTGGTCTTATTAAAAGCGAATAAAATAGTATTAGCACTATCTAATCAAATGAACTAGGGTAGAGGGAATGGAGGCATATTTATAAGATTGCCTGTTTATTTCAAATTCTCATTTTGTAATTTAGCTGATTGCCTGGTATTTCTTGTGAGAAACTTGAAGTGAATTCTAAGCAATGTTGAAGAATCTACTCCTCAGGAAATGTTAAGAATAGGATTGATAAAGTTTGCAAATTGGCATGGGATCTGGACTTCAGAGAAATTAGGCTAGATTTATTTAACAAATGTTTTTATTAAAATAGAAAGTCAATTCTGCTGGACTTAGATACATATTTTCTGAGACGGTAGCTGATGGAGAAAATTTGTGAAGAAATTTGGCATGCATGAATTAAATCTGTCTGCAGCAAGGGCTAGGAAAGTTAATAATCCAAACTGCTGTGTTGGTTTGTGTGTATAAATGCATACATGTCTAGCATGTATTTTACGTGATGGTTTATCTGGGTCAGCCAAACACGGTTTTTCTTGGTCAGATCTTTGATACTCTGACTTGTTCATCTGGTCTAACAAATATAAGCTACTCCCCATCAGAAAACCAGACTAATGAATGTGATTGGGTTCACCCCATTCTGGCATCTTAACAATATATGACTTAATTTTTAACTCAATGCTTTAAAGAGGAAATCAAGAGAGTTAGAAAGACCATGAAGAAACTATAAATTTACAAACTCTTCAACTTAAATAGATAAATGCATAGAGAAAATCCCCATAGAAGAGAAAGTATATAGCTCCTAGGTGCCTCTGACATTATCTAACCAGTCCCCAAGGTGTCATTTGGTTAGTTGGTCATTTGATGCAGATGGTTTCCCTATACAACTCTCACTGCCTAGCTTCTAGTCCCTGATATTATTGTCTTGCTGACTCCTTACTCTTCACAGTGGAATGGCTGAGAGGTTACTATGAGCCAAAGTAGTTTATACAAATATTAGCTAAACGTAGACCCTCTGAGGTAGGGATTATTATTATCTTCTGGCACTAGTAAGCACTCAGAAAATATTGAGGAAATTAAAGCACAGAGAGAATAGGTAGCTGCCCAAGATCACTCAGCTAGGAAGTGGAAAGCCTCACTAAAACCCAGGTAGTCTGGCTCCAGAGCTTGGGTTCATCACCGCCACGCAATTATACGCCTGCAAATTGCAGAGAACTCTGCCAATTATCCAGCAGTCAGTGCTGCTAGGTCACTAAAGTGTACATATCTGCTTCAGCTACAGAGTTCAGCCCCTGCTATGACTGCTGACCTACCGTTTAGAAGGAAGTTCTAGACTGGAGTCCAGAGACCTGGTTTCAAGTAACAACTTTGCCTCAGACTAGACACATGACATAGGACAAGTTATCACCTCTCAACTCTTGAAGATTCCTCAGCTATAAAATGAGGGAGAGGGATGCTAAATGATTTTAAGGTCCCCTTCAGCTATAGCATTTTATGACTTTGCTTCCTCTATTATCTGTTCCTGTTTCTATCACTTATTAAAAGTTATAGCGATTGGCTTCTGAACCAGTCTGTGCACTGCAAAAGCAGCAGATGGTACTTTGCAGGGATATGGAAGTGACTGCCTGGGTCACTGTCCATGAGCACTTCTAGGGACTCAGTGTCTAGAGTGAAGCAAACATAAACAAATGATACTCTAGTGCATGAGTGGACTAGCACAGCCTTCCCACTTGAGGAGGATTTGTGCTTCCCTTTAAGAAGAAGCCAGCTAAAGGGAATCCATTGTAAATGGGGACCAGACTTTCATAGGAACATTCTATTGTAACTTCATATTGAAAAAGAATCTAAAATGCATGAAAATAAGTGTAGTATTTCATCTTATAATAACACCATTCCATGCCACTGCCAACATGAGACCAAAGCGTGTGATTTATCAATGTGCAGCCCAATAACATGAGAGGCTGATGCTAAATATTCAAAACACTTCCAGTTCTGATTATATTTCCAACCAGTTTAAATTCTTAAAACAAGCAGGGAGTGGGTCAAATGGTAACTCTTGAGGTGATACTTTTCCAAAAATTTTATGGTAGCCCGATTGGACAAATTTTACTTCAAATTTGACCCTCTAAGTGATCATAAAAAAGAATATTTTATGCAACATTCAGGAACCCTCAGTTTTCCTAGACACCTTTATTAATCCTGAAGTACGAGTGTCGTTCCCATTTGTGGTTGCATTTAGTATTCTCTTCCATTTCTCGTCTTTAATTGCTAACTGATTTATTTTTACAAGATTCTCATCTGTCATTGATCTTGCTGGTCACTCGGAGAGTTATTCAACGTCGCTGTCAGCCAATGTATTGTTTCCAGATTTTTCTGTTTCACTGCATAATGTATTTGTCTTGTTTACCTTCTGGGGAACAATGTTTGACAGTCAGTGAAATGCTGACCAATAGAAGCTTCGGCTTGTCTAGAAGGGAGAGATCCTAGTCTACCCTTGGTAAGGATGTTTGCGTGAGAAGTGCAAGCATTCAGTACATTAGAGGATATTTTCATATTATGTCAAATTTTGCTTCCCTACACAACCTCTTAACTGCAAGTACTGAGGTGTGAATACCTAGATATCAAAGATATTCAGTATAATGCAGTAATTATGACAACCATGTTTAATTAGATTTACAGACACACACTTCTCATTGATCTGCTTTTACTTGAACACTTAACTATACTCTTATATGCACAAGGCTGAGTTCTCTTTAATCAAGTAAGTGATTATTTAGTTTAATGGCTCAATGTCTTATATATGCACCTTTTTTGGAACTACAAGAAAGGTAAGTCTCAGAGGTCCCATGTACAAAGTAAACTTCAGAAAGCCTCTTTGTCATTCACCACCAACCTAAAAATGTCTGCATATTTGTTATTACATATCTCAGTAAAGAATATTTATTTAAAATATAATTAAGGTTAATGACACTTTTTTTTCTTTCCAGGGACCAGTATTCCTTTATCCTCTTAGCAATGATGTGAGTGCCAGATGTTTGCCTACTGCTCACTCGCCAGCCTTCTCTTGTGTTGATCTGTACCACAGGGAACTACATTTCCCAGGTTCCCTTGCCAACCAATCACGAGGTAGTTTCAGCCATTGGGAACAACTGGAAGAAGCCAGGAGTGTGGGAAGAAAAGATGAGGAGAGAAGTTGAGGTATTTCTCCCTTAGATACCTTCTAAGGTGGCATCTCTGACTGCGGCTATATCTCCCCCTTGGCTCCAGGTGCTCTCTGACCCCTGATTCCAACTCCTGCTCAGGCATCCCCTCCATGGTTCTAGCCCCAAATGGTTTTCACCAGCTTTAGGGCTAAGAACATCAGCTGTCTTGCTTCCTCCAGTCCTCAGGGTAATGATCATGGCTTCCTGCTGTTTATAACCTCTGGGTTGACTCACTACTCCACTTTTCTGGCTTCTCAGCTCTTCTATCATCTGAATAATCAATTCCTTGTATTAAATTCTCTCAAAACACCTACAGTGGTTTTGATTTTCTTGACTTAATCTCTGACTAATATGATATATATACAATTAGTAGTGAACTAATATATAACATAACTCCTGGCTCAAAATCACTTCATGAAAATTTCCCATCCAAGATTGTTGTGCTTTGAATAGTTTGCATAGTTGCTCAAACATTCAGGGGTCATTTACAAAATTTCAGTGAAATGGGAATTATCTCTGACATGTATTGTACAGGATGCGAATGTATTTATTAAGGCCAAGAGTCACTTCCTGATTTTCCCAGGAAATATGTTATCATTTCTTTCATTATTTTGTCTTTCCAATCCTCTATTTTAGCTCCGATTTCATTGTACTAGAGCAGCATTTCTCAACCTTGGCACTATTGACATTTTGGGTTGAATATTATTTTGTGGAGGTGGGAGAAGGGACACTATTCTGTGCATTGTAGGATGTTTAGCAGCATCTCTGACCTCTACTCACTAGATTCCAGTCGCAACCCCCCATCCCACCTAGTTGTAATAGCCAAAAGTATCTCCAGACATTACTAAATGTTCCCTGTTGGGAAGCGAGGAGGCGAAGCCGTCCCTAGTTGAGGACCATCATACTATAGTTAGTTTACAAATAGATTTCCTGTCTAGATTTTAAGTTCCTTTATGAAGAAATCATAAGTTGAACATATCCTTCACTTGAATATAGTAATTCAAAACTTTGCTCAAAACTTAGTATAATTACACACTCAAAACTTTAATCAATGCATGCGTGAATATAAGTATTAGGAGTCATATGGATTGATTATATCATATTAGCTTTCCTCACAGAAGTTATAAGGGAGATAAAATATACACAGTTACGTATATACTTAAGGTAAAAATTAGGGACCTTTAGGGCAATTTTTATTAACGTTAGAACTAAATCCGTTCCAGGTGGGATGGTGTAATAACGAACACATTGTTCACATGGTGAGTGTTTTATACTGTACTCAAGATGGTCACAAAAATTATTCTGACATGAGCCTTGTAACAACCTCTGAGGTACATAAACAATATCACTATTTTAAAAACGAGGAAACCAGGACTCAGAAGGGGAAGTGTCCTTCCCAAGCTCTCATATGCGGGAATGTGACAGCTAGGACTCAGGGAAGTCTCCTGCCTTCACCCCCATTCCCTTCAGCACTCTTCTCAAAATGCAGAGCTGCCTGGGTTTGTGTCCTCTTGATGTTCTCTCCTTTCTGGGCTTGAAGGACACACTGTCCTCTAGCTCTCCGTCATCTTCCCTACCTTTTCAGGCCCCATCCTTTGCTGCCATCTCTGCCTGGGTCTGCACACTGCCTGCCTCTCTTCTGACTGCACATGCTTCTTCTAGGTCATCTTCTTATGTCAGCCACTACTTTCACGACTCCTGAGCACGGGAACGCTGTAGCCAAATGCCTGGCTTCAAATCCTGGCTCCCCCACCACTTAGTTGACTTGGGAATTATATAACTTCTTTACACATCAGTTTCCTCACCTGTAAAATGATGATTGAAAATAGGATCTACCTCACAGAGGGGCTGCAAGGACTGCAAGAGCATAATTCACATACAGAGCTTAGAAAAGTGCCTGGACCATTGTAAGAGTTCAATACATGTTAATACATACTAACAAATTAATTAAAACAAAGCATATATGCCTCGTATCTCTTGGTTGTCTCTCTCCTGGGTTCTGAGCCCAGAGCAGTAGAGGAGGTGGAAAATGGAAGCAGCACATGGGCCAGTGAGACACAGACAACAGGAGACAGATAATAAACGATGAAGAAAGAACTCCGGAAACTTCTTCACTGACTCACCCAGATACAGTGTCTTTCTCCCTGTTTGCTTCTGTCTCTAACAATGCTGCTATTGCTGTACTTAACACCCTGCATTGTAATTCGTGTTTAGATGTGCCTTTCCCTTCTAGCCTTTGAAACCCTTAATTCAGTTCATAGGTCACAGTCATCCCTCTTTCCTTGGCACCTAGCAAAGTGCCTGACGTCGTTAGTACTTAGTAAATCTCTGTTGAATGAAAGAATGAACAACCTGGTGAATGAATATGGATAGCTTTTAGAAATGCATCTCCTAGGGAAAGCAATCAGTGCACCATAGGGCCAGGCTTGGATCAGCGCCTGTGATTGTCAGACTTCTGTAGCCATGGCCAAGAAGACCACTCAACAACCAGTTTTTTACCCCCTGGAAACACTCATACACTAGCTACTGCTTTAGAGCTTTAGCAAAACTGTGGCCTGAATCACAGCCTTTTGATCTCCAACTCTTTCAGAAACCTTTATTATTATTATTATTATTACTTTTATTTCAGTACTTCTGTTACACATCAGTTTTCCTTCTCTGCTGCTAATGTTTCCTAGCATTTAACAACCATCCTGTGATGCCTTGCCTCTGTGTGGCATAAAAGCCTTTGTAATAGCATCGGCTAAGTGCAGTGATGCCCAGAGGCAGAAGGGTGGACCCAGATGCCCTGAGAGAATTCCTTTTAGCATTAAAAATCCCTGAGGTGGATTCTGACAGCAGTACTTCTGCATTTGCTACACTCTTGTTGACCAGTTTAGTGGTTAAGATCATTTCTAAACAAGGACTGCAGAGAGAAAAAGGGGGGCCAAGTAACACATTGGTGGATGTCACACAAAGTGACAAGGAACTGGAGAAAAAAAAAAGTTTGTTTGTGTCCTGGCTGGGTGCAAAACAAGGAGAGAAGGGAAGGGAAGGGAAGGGACCCAGCAAAGATATTTCAATCAATTTTCTGCACAAATAAACAATTCCACTGTTAATAAAAAAGAGGTTTCTTTTGATGATGGCCAGCTAAAGTGCACATTCTAGAGTTTAAAGCAAATGTAAGGGGTTAGAAGGGTCTAGGAGAGTTTATAACTAGCTGCCTTTTGCTTTTATGCCTTGTGGGCATCACTATTCTCCAAATCCTCCCCTCTCCCCAACCCAAGGGAAGAGCAAATTTATAATTGGTCCAGATTAATGATGAGTGATGGCTTTTTTGGCATCCAAACCAGAGCTCAGTCTACCAGTTCAATTTCAGGTTCATAGATCTGGGGTGATGCTTAGGCTACAGACTTAAATGTGTTAATTTTTTAACACTCACCAGGTCGCCTTTTGAAGTTAACACCCTTTTAGGGAAAGTAAGGGAAATTCACACCTCTTCAAAAGCAACTGTTTTCAGAAGATTTACACGAGTGTAGTGTATGCTGATCCACATTGAAGCTCATCGCTTGGAAAAAGCATAAAAAGTTTGCGCTAGAAAAAAATTTTTTGAAGATCACATATGTAAAGAATGAGTTTATTTATTTGTTAAAAATAGTTATGAAAGACACAGCATAAGATGTTCCTGTGCTGGAAATTGTAGGGATACAAAGTTACTTCTCTTCTCAAGGAACCTGAGGTCTCAATAGAGTCACCGTACTTTTATACACACTGTCTGTCTTCTCCACCAGATTCCTGCAGGCAGACTCCTCTTAAACACTTCATTTTATTTATTTTTTAAAATCTCTAACCCTAGCCCAGAGCATCTCAAGAATACACTTAATAAATGTTGTTGATTGCCACTCCATAGTCCTGAGAAATTTAGGAAATTTGTTTTCTATCCTTGCATTCATACTTGTGCTGGTCAATAAGTCAAAAGCTATCATGCAAGCCAACAAGCACATGCAAAGATGCCCAGCATCACTAATTATCAGGGAAATGCAACTCAAAAACACAATGAGATAACACCTCATAGCCATTAGGATATCTACTATCAAAAAAAAAAAAAAAGAAAAAGAAAAAAACAGAAAATTACAAGTATTGGCAAGGATATAAGGAAATTGGAACCCTTGTGCACTGTTGGTAGAAATTTAAAATAGTGCCACTTCCATGGAAAGGAGTATGACAGCTCCTCAAAAAAATTAAAAATAGAATTACCATATAATCCAGCCGTTTCATGTCTGTGTATATACCCAATAGAACTGAAAGCAGAGACTCAAACAGATGCTTATACACCATGTTCATAGAAGCATTACTTGCAATAGCCAAAAGGTGAAAGCAACCCAACTGCCCATCAATAGATGAACGGATAAGCAAAATATGGTATATACATACAATGGAATACTATTCAGCCTGAAAAAGGAGGGAAATTCTGATACATACTACAACATGGATGAACTCTGAGGACATTATGCTGAGTGAAATAAGCCAGTCACAAAAAGACAATGTATAATTCCACTTGTATGTGGTACCTAGAGCAGTCAAATTCATAGAGACAGGAAGTAGAATGGTAGTTGTCATGGCCTGGGGGTAGAGGGAGATGGTTAATGGGTACAAATTTCAGTTTTGCAAGATGAAAAGGGTTCTGGGGGTTAGTTCCACAAAAATATGAATATACTTAACACTACTTAATTGTATACTTAAAAATAGTTAGGATGGCAAATTTCATATTATGTTTATTTTACCATAATTAAAAAAAAGATATCCAAAATAATGAATGAAGCAGTATGTAGGTGAAATGCAGAAGGGTGTCCTAATTCCCTTGGATTCTTATATGTTAATGATGTAGGTCACAAATATAATATCACTGTGATTTTTATGAGCTGCAATATGGGAATTGTATCAATTTCGGAGTCCATTAACTTTTGATAACTAGGGTGGTTTGTGATATACAGTAGGCTCTTTGTGTAGATAGCATGCAGGTGTATGAGACCCACCCCACCATGTGTGCATTAAATATGGTAATGCTTATAGGAAGGCAAGGCACATAGTAAATACTAAGGGGGTAATAACGTTTGTTCTTTCAGAATGAAGAACCAGGAACTGATGTGATTTAAATGCATCATAGCAAACATGGCAAATATTTCACAGTAAAATGTTTTATCAGTAACCCTTTAGGGATCTAAAGCAAGGTCTTGAGAATGTGTTTCTCCATTGCTCTCTTCACTGTACATTTCTCAGTTTGTTTTCAGTTAGTCACCTCAGTTCAGTGTTGTAACCCTGACATAGGAAACATCATTGTAAATAATATAGCTGGGAATTTGGAGAGTATATTCTATTAGAGAAGAGCTTTTTTCCTTTGCTTTTCCTTTTTTATTTTTAAGGGAAAAAGTCCCTAAACACTGAGATGAAATGTTTTATGTCTGTACTGTCTGCAGGAGGAAGATGTGGAATTAAGGAGAGCTATAAAATATAAAGACTCTAGACCTGCATATGATTATCCACATTAAATTGAAGTAAATTTACTTTATATTGCTCACTGTGCATTTTTCACTTGCAAAACAAGATCTTTCCCCCTTGGTCTTTTCAGTTTTCACAAATCCAAATGCCTGGGAAGATTTCGGTACTCAAAGCGAGTTTTGGATACTTTTATACTTTCAGAATGTTAAATTAGACTTTATTATAAAGGTAATTAACTCTAAATAATCAAACTGGATTGGCTCTTATAGTCTTCATCTGTCAGCTGAAGAAAAAAGCAGAAATTTTGGGTAAAATCCTTTTTCGTCAAAAAGTCTCAAAGAACAAGTTTTCATGAAATACTTTCTGGTTTGGTTCTTGAATAAAGAATACATATACACATATACATATATACACACATGTACATTATATATATATGTAAGTGTGTTTATATGTATATTTTGTTTCCTACCTATAGATGGGAAAGATTAAACGTTGATAGCTTGTACTCCATGAGTAGCAGATGTTTTTAGGAACTTGTATCAGTGCTCTCAGGATCTCTCTTTTTCTTCAAACCCTTAACTAACCCATTGCCAAGTAGTCACCATCCCATTTGGCCATTCTGTGTCTATTAGTATCCTAGTTTAGGATCTAATTATTCTCCATTCAGATCAGTGAAGTCGTATGTCTGATTCTAGGATTTCTTCAACCAAAATGTACTTTTTATTGGTACCAAATTAAACTGTATTAATCACCTGGTTTTCACCATGCCATTTTCTGGCTCATAAAACTCCAATAGTCTACATACCCCACTACATTTTGTCCAGTTCCTTAGTCTGTGAAGTTCTCCTCAATCTGGACCTAACCATTCTCCCCAGGTTCATCTCCCACTATCTTCCATGAACTATCACTTCCAGCCACACTAGGCTTTTTGCAGTTCCTAAAATACTTTCTCCTATGCTTTTGCTCTCTCCCCTGCCTGGAACCCAAGCACCATTTTATTGATCCTTTCTTCAGAACCCAAACCAAATGCCATTTTTTCCTGAAGTCTTTCCTTATCATATTGAATGAAAGTGTTACCTCTTTCCTCTGAATTCCTGAATCAAGCTTCTCCTCTCACATATTACTGATACTTAAGATGCTTTATACCTTAACTTTTTGCATAGGACCTCTTAGCTCCCATATTTTCCCCAGGAGCTGTGAGTCATCCACTTTGACATTCTTATAGGACCTGGTGCTTTATGTTTTACATAGCAAATATTTACTGATGAAATATGTTTGGTTTACTCAATTTCCATAGCATATTGAATAAATTTGTCAAGTTAATCAAATTTTCAGTAGAAAAGAAATATCATGGATTATTTAACCAGCACAGCAAATTCAGGAAGCATTTATTGGAATGCTTGCTTTGTTAAAGCGGACCATAGGTATTGGGAGATGAAGCAGCTCTGACAAAGGAATTCCGGGCCATCAGAGAAACTGAGTCAAGAAACCGGTGCCTAGGGAATGGCTGCCAATATGCAACATCGACTCCAGCTGAAGATGGGGTCCCTGCCCTCATAGAGCCACATTGAAGAGAGTAAAGTGTAGCTTTTGTGACTCCTTCGAACCTGGCAATATAATTAGATACAGAACACAAATATTCTTTTGGTCTCCTATTTTCTTGACCACTTTTTCTCTCTCCAGTGAAGTCTGACGTCAGTCAAACACTTCTTCCTTTCTACCAATCTAGTCTTTTTCTCTGGCAACTTTTGGCATTTACTTTTTGTCTCTGATTCTCTTAAACATTACGATTATATGTCCAGATGTAGAGATTTTCTCCCAGTAAATATACTCTTGTTTGGCAATTTATGAAGCTTTTCAATCAGATGTGTTTCATCTCTATTTCTTAGAAATTTTCAGATATTTCATCAACTATTTCCTCTTCCATTTCCTTTTACCTCTCCTTCTGGGTCTTCTATTATCCATATCTTGATATTTCTTCTTCTATCTTCCATAAATTGAAATTTTTCTTTTATGCTTTCTTTTATACCTCCTTTTTGTCTTCGGAGAGAAATGCTTGGCCTGATCCTTCAACTCACTAATTTATTTTTAAGATGCATCTGTCATTTTGCATATTTATGGATTTTTGTCTGCTATATTTTCCCTCGATTTTGAGTTGATTCCTCTTTATAATTTGTAATCGTTTCATATTATCAACATCCCAACTTGCCTATCTGATGATGCTCACTATGCTTATTTTAAATTCTTTTTATCTTTGGTCCACTGATTCTAATTCATATGTAAAAAATATGGTTTCAGTGTTTGGTCTTTCATAGTGCTGATGCACTTCAAATAGCTCATTATTGTTCAGAAGGAGAATAATGGTTATAACTGTGCGCTTCCATCTCCAACACAATCAGACCTCTGTTCCATCCTGAGGTCACCCTAGCATTTCGGCGGCACTGGGCTGGAATGGCACTAATGTACTCGTGGCAGAATGGGTGATACGTACATCTAAGACTCTCACCCTGAACATTTACCTTTACACAAAATTTTGTCCACTCTGCGTTTCTCATCTTTACCTTCCTTACACACAGACCCCATGATCCAAACACCTTTGCCTCCCCAAGAGTTTCTCACAGTTATGTTTTGTTTTGTTTTGTTTTGTTCTCAGATTCGTGAACCTTTATCTTCCTTCTGTGGTATCTCCAGGGTAGGTAGGATTGTGGGATATCAAGCATCAAGCCATAAGGTGTGTTCATTGGCCTCTCTCAGATATTTAAACATAATTTCCCAGTTTAAAAATCTTAGCCATTTTTTTATGTCCATTTGCCAAATGAGTTGTTTTAAGAGGTGTTTCTTTGCGTTTGGCATGATATTTAAGGTTTGGTTTTGGCTGATGTGCTCTTGGCTGGCAATATAAAGAGCAGATCCAACTTAAAAGGGGCATGCCTAAAGCTTAGGCTACTAAAAAGCCTTAGTCAGGATTCAATCAGAGAAGCAGAACCACTAGAACATACAGATAGGTAGACAGGAAAGTATATATGCATGTGTGTATGTGCATATGTGTGTGTATATATATATAGTTATATATGTACCTTAATGAGATAGAGACAGGTATATGTGTGTGTATGTATGTATATATAACTTAATGAGATAGAGACAGAAATCTATTACAAGGATTTTTTCCTTACACAATGATGAGAGAAAGCTAAACAATCTCTGCAAGGCTATTTACATCTTATGCTAGAGCTTGAAGTCCTAGGGTCAGGGAGTTAAGGAGAGAAAATGGAGAGCAAGAACAAGCTGGAAGCCACCAACATACGTTGGAAGCCACATGTTAGTTCTCTGCATGAGACCCATGTTAGTTCGCAGTGCCTACAAACTTGAGGATGATCACATCCTGCACAAGAAGTTAGTTTCCCTCATCATTGAGTTTAACATCTGGCCTAGGAGTTGGAGAAGCTGAAGGAGAGTCCAGAGGAAGATAGAGCAGTTGCAAGCCCAGCTGCAAGCCCGCACTAATGCAGTAAGCCAACACATATGGAACAAAGTGTATTTGCTGCAAAATTGCCTGGTGACCCACTCTGACCCTTTAAGAATGTAAAACAACATGACTGCTGCTTTACTCTCATCCTCCAACTGTCATGCCAAAAAAAATATCTCTTGTGGCCCACGTTAGCCCATACGTAGGGGGAAGAAGATTCTGGGAAATGTAGTTCAGCCTAGCCAAATCTCTATGGCTCCTCATTCCCTCATCCTATTCCACCTATTTGCTCCATTAAATTAAATGTTACAATGTTTTTCCCAGGTTGTGGAAAATGACTAAACTGTTACAGGAGTGAATGCATCCTTCAACCCCTCCTTAGAACTTCTGTCTTGCATTGACTTCTCAAAAACTATTTTTGACCAATTGACAAAAAACATACAGTATATCAACCACAGGCCTGGCAGAAAACAGATTGCACCCTCAAATTAGGTATATTTGAAGACAATTTACAAAGGACCTATTTTAAAAAGCCGTGGGCAAGGTATAAAGAAGCCACAAGGATAGTGCAGTGTTCTGGGGCTAGTAACAGTGCTGCTCTTGCCATACCCTTGTTCAAAAAGATGGGAGAGTTCAGTTCCAGGACGCTGATGGAGAGTCACAAAGAGGGAGCTGCCTTGAGAAAACCAGGGACCTTCCACAGAGAGACACAGCTAGTCCAAGTCATCCCTGTAAATTGATAAGCCAAAAGAACAAGTATTTTGACCTCTCTCCACCTTGCCTCTGGTCTGCCTCAGGGTCTTCCCATTGACTAGACACAGCAAAAGCCAGTGGGCAAAAGAGCCCATCCTCACTCTCCCAGAGAGTGGGGTGGAAAAGAGTGGAAAATATACGAGAAGAAGAAAGTGGACAAGATTCAACAAAACCAACACCATCAACATCCACACAGAAAGCAGCAAGACCTGAACATGACTTGGGCCATCACTGTTATTTTAGAGATGAAGAAGGCAATGTGTTGAGTAACTCTGATTTATCAGAATTTAAGATCCCTTAAGATCAGGAATATCTTTGTCATATCATATCACTAATACCTAGCACAATGTCTGGCTCATAGTAGTGGCTCAGTAAGTGTAAAATTAACTGACCTGATTGAATCAAATTGGATTATATAAGACAGAGCCACAATTTAAACACCTTTGTCCTGAGTGTCAATTGTGTATCAATACTTCCAGATATCTCTTTAATTTTCAAATATCAGAAATGCTAGAAATTGAAAATTTTGACTTCCTTTTTATACTTCCATCCCTACCATCAGTGATAAAAGTCCAAAAGGAGGAAAGAAGAAAATGAAAGGACCTGTGTGATTTACCAAATGTGTAATTAGCCTCCAATTAGATCCCAGTAGGCTGCAGCATTCTTAGTCCTGTTGGATCTTTTAGTACTGAGCATGTTCAGTGCCTTCTCATGCCTTCACAATTGCACAATAGCCAGGCAAGTGCTGAAGCCTTCTTATATTTGGAAAATGACTCCATATTTCTAATACTAGTTTTTCTTTGAAACTATTTGTAAATGATTTATTGTAGTAGCAAATCAGATCATGATAAGATAAAGCTTTTTAGAGGTCATTAAAGAGTTTGGGGGAAGTTCCTACAAAGATGCTAGCCTTACACTGTCTGTGTGATAAGGCAAGTTAACAATTTATGTCAAAGTTTGCAAAATGTGTTTGTCTGATAAACAGTTTGCTCTGTGGGCATCAATCATACTTGCTCTCCGTGGTGTGTTGTATTTTTCATGAAGTGAACTTTCGTGACTTTGCCCATCTACAAGTTTTTGAGATAGTGGCATGCTAAAGAGAGCTTACCATCTCCCCCCTGCACAGTTGCATTTCAAACTTCATAAGGCACCTGCCGTAATGCAGATTGCCAACATGGACAACTGCAACAGGGTTGGTAAGAAAGGAAGCTGGTGTCATTGGGAAGGGAAGATTCAAACAGACCTTGGGTCAGGAAAAAATAGATACACTAGGACAAAAAAGAAAAAGTGTGCATGTTTTTCAAGCACAACATTTCTAGGTGGTATAAGGATCAAATGGATACAATATCATTTTGTAAGACTGCAAATATTCACAAATTCGAGGCGCTACATTGAGAGGCATTCTCATGATATGAGGTAGTGAGCTGATGTCCAGGTTTCAGCTCTAGTCCTTGCTATGCATCCTCTGGAAAATGAGGATAATAATACCTGCACCATCCACCTGGTAAGGTCGTTCGGAGATCAGATGCAGGGAAGCATATGAGCCGACTTTGTGAACTAAATCACTATGCAAATATAAGCTATCACAATAAATGTTGGCGCAGGAGAGAGGATATATTTATTGTTCTTCCATAATTTAAAAAATAAAATAAAACACTCAAGACCGCAGGACAACTTGGTGAACATGCATTCGGCTTTCTCGAATCTTACCATTTTAGAAGCATTTGCAACTGCTTGTAAATCACTTCTCAAAATTGCCCTGAGCTGCAATGATATTTCTGAGCGCGTGTTAAAAGGCTGTAAGTGCTTCTGTTCTTGAACAAAGTGAAATCAGCTTACGTTAATAGAAGTATTAATTAATTTGCTCTAATTTTATTCAGCAGAATTAGCATTATTGAAAAGTCTTTCCCATTCTTGAGTACCCTAAAGTGCAGGAAGCTTTAGAGATGGGGGCTCAGGCTGCAGCCCCTACCAGTGAGTGTGAGAGAGCAGAAGATTATTGTCTAATTTGGAAACCTGAGACATTACTGGGAAGTGCTGTGGGGTGTGTTATAATGAAAATACCAATCCACATTAGCCATGGTTGCCATAAGCAAAACTCTCAATATGTTGGCCAAACCTACTTAAGGTTCATGTAATAAACCCGCATTCCTAATTTTATTAGTGATGTGCCAAGTTAAGCACTTTGCTGGCCTTTGGACAGATTTATAACTTGACTGTGCTGAATTAGTGGTGACTGACAAGAGGACATTGTTTTATAGGATGCTATTTAGATAAAAACCTGCAGGGTGTTTCTGTAATGTTGTCACTTCAAGTCCAAACAGGAAAAAAGAAATGTGTATTAAGGAGGCCTCTTCATTAGCTTTTATGAGTTTAATCTAGTGCAGTCAAACACTTCCTTATAAGGCAAGACATTTTAATGTACAGAGACAACCTTATCTCTCTTCCAGGTTTCAGAATAAAACAATCTCTCAGGCTTAGTAGTACATCGAAAAAGAAAGCTCAGTGAGTTAGTATTTGTTAAGCACTTAGAACAGTGCCTGGCATATAACAAGCACACTCTGTGTTTGTTAAAGAAGTTAAATAAATTGAAATCTGTTTCTCTCGTACCATGGTCCTATCTATATGTTTACCACCTCCCCCAAATGACACTTAGCCACCCTTCCCCTCCTTACCAGCATTTTCTTGCCAGGGGGTTTTTCCAAATTGTTAGTCATTATTTCTCCCCATAGTTTTTAATATTCACATACTTCTTGTTGCAAGGAGGAAGAGCAGAACTTTTCTGTTCATTCACAGACATGCGCGCTAACATTCCTGCTGGGTTTTCATCTTGAAAGTGATATGCCTGTATGTTATGGGAGATCGTACTGGCTTCTGACGGTTTTGGTGAAGACGTGAATTTGGGGGCCTCACGGTACCTCACTCTGAACGGCTGAATGACTTTGTGAACACAGATCCTAGCAGCCCTCTTGGTTTGGTCACTGGGGGAATAAGTCTTCTTTAGAAACTTAAAGGCAAGGTCTATAAATGTGTTTTCCTCATGACCTAAACAGGTCATTGGCCTGAATGTCAAATTCATTAATCCAAATCCTGACCCCTCTCTCTTTTCTCATTAAAAAAAGATTCCCTGAACTCACTCTTACCATCTGAGACCAAGATAAAGATAGCTCTATTCAAAGCTGACTTTATACAATCTCACTACCAGAAAGGACTTGAAACTCAAACCTCAAAATGAGAGATCTTAAAGGGTATCTTAGAATCTGTACTAAACTCTTTAAAAACAGGCCCAGCAAAAGGAGAAGTCAATAACTGTGATATGGTTCCCCCATTTAGCAAAACTGTGTTCCTATGGCCTACAGATGATTAGCAGAGGTAGACAACAAGCAGCTTCCAACATACTGGGAGCGAAGTTCTGAAATGTGTCTCTGGTTTTACCTGAACATCCCTATGGACATTTTGGGTCCAGGTGGAAATTTGCTAGGAATGCTGTAATATCTTTCACCAGCATTTTCATATTTTATCTAAAGAGCTCAAAATATCCAAAAAACAGTCATTATTTCTCCCAACTCTTTTCTAGCTGCACATCATTATCTTAATTTACATAAGCGTAAATCCAGCAGTTAAATAACTTGAGCGAGGTCCTGGTGATCCCAACCTCTGCCTTTTATGCGGTTCATTTCCACAAAACATGGCCCCTCCCCGTGGGCTCTCAGCCACTTTGGTAATCCAGGTACAAGGCATACAAATCAGGCATCATCTGTTCTGACTCTTGTTCCTAATGTTCCTAATGCTTTGGGTCAAACGTGCAGTTATGAAGTGCAGGCTGCCTGGGTTTGGATCCCGCCGCCTCCACACACTAGCAGTATGATCACGGGAGGCTGACTTTTTCATCTGTAAAGTAAGGTTAATAATAGTCTCTCCTTCCCTGAGTTATTCTGAGGATTGCATAGGAAAATAAATGTAAAGTTCTGAAAACAGTGCTTGGCACGTATAAGGGGTCTAATATGTACTAGTTTAAGCATTCTCATTATTATTACTACTATTATTATTAACCTCTTTCTCGGAAATAAAAATTCAAGTTAGATCAGGTCTGACTCCTGCTCTGTTTTCTCCGTGTGGTTGCCTTCTAGGCATACACAAGAGTGGGTTTAGTATGTGCAAACCGCAGGTATAGGGGATAAAGTCCTGAAAATCGTCACTGTATCTGATATCCCAGGTTGGTCTAGATTCCTGCCTCCATGCTGAATGTCTGCTCCAGCACACAGATTTCAATATGTGTGTGTGTGTGTGTGTGTGTGTGTGTGTATGCACATACGTGTCTGGGTATATCCCTGTATGCATAAATACATGCATGTGTATATTTCCCACGGTAAAATTATGTGATGAAAATGATTGCACATGGTAACTCAGCTTTAAAATTTTGTTTCATAAGTACTATATTATAACCGCTATAAAACTAACTTTATCTCACATTTTTTTTGTTTTGTGTAGGTTCATCTACTTTGACTCCTAAATAGAGAGTTACCTGTTCGAATTCTGGTTTGAAGGGAAGTTCCCATCACTACACATGGAGGTTATGGCTTCTCTTCTCCCCTCCCCTCCCCTCCTCTCCTCCCCTCCCCTCCTCCCCTCCCCTCCCCTCCTCCCCTCCCCTCCCCTCCCCTCCTCCCCTCCCCTCCCCTCCCCTCCTCCCCTCCCCTCCCCTCCCCTCCTCCCCTTCCCTCCTCCCCTCCCCTCCTCCCCTCCCCTCCTCTCGTCTCCTCTCTTCCCTCAAGTCTAAGATGGCAGATGACCCTTCCTCTCCCCTCGTCTGCCCCATTAACTGTGCTACTTGCTTTCTGGGGCCTGAATGAAGTCACATGGCTGAGATGCCATCTCTAATCCCATTTTCCATTTGTATGCTGGATTTCGTTAACCACTTTTTAAATAAAAATACAGCATGATTCTAATGTAGTAAGGAGTTCTACGGATAACTGTATAATTTCGAAATGATACTGATTTTGTTTATATGCAGCATAATCTTTTACAGTCCTTAGTCTTTATTTGAAGTATTGCAAAGTGGATTTTTATGAAAGGTATTATAAAGGACTCCTTGTTTCTTCATAACAGATCTGAACGTTAACTGATCAGAGTTCAGATAAATAGTCTTTACTCTCCATTAAAATATTAAAAAGCCTTTGGTAAGAAACTGGCATAAAGATCCTTCATTCTTGTTTAATGAACACTTGTTGGCAAGTATAACACTTTAATAGCTTTGCAGAATGAATTTTGTGTGAGCATCCTCCATTTCCCTGTCAGACACTTGTCCAGGTGCTGGAAATTTATTGGGGGAAGCATATTTTTACTCATTAGTTTTGTATTTGATTACAGAACAGTAAAATATGAACCACCAAGTCCCTGAGGCATAGCTGTGTACATTGAGATTAGTAATTGCATGTCATCGTGTTTTCCATTGGAATTTATATGAACAGATAGGATAGGTGCTTCTTAAGTAGGTTTAAAAGCAAAGCAAATTTGTATTTAATCTTCTTTGCGGCTATAGTTTCCCTAATGGAGAAAAGGTTAGACTATATCATATATTTTAAACATAGTTTTAATTTATTTTTTCTCTTTCCTATTTTTTTCCTTCACAGTTGAAGCATATCAGATTTTCATGCTAACCACTACTAAAAAAAACAGTGCCTATAAGGACGATATGATATAAAACCTGTCAACAGAGACCAGTTTTGCCCACATTCCAGCAAGCACAAGGAGAAAAGATGATTATAGCTGTAGACAAGCTTTGCTGTTCAAACAAGGAACTTAAACACAAAACAGAAATTACAGGTTGATCTTCAATATACATTTTTTCTAAATCTACAAAGTTGTGGGGATTTATATATATATATATATATGTGAAGATTGTAGTTTTCCTCTTAAGCAAGTTATGTGTTTGGGGTCTGAGGTAATTTTTTTAGTTGTGCTTGCAAAGAGAAATTATCATTTTGTTGTTTTGCAGTATAATAATAATAAAAGAGGTGCATTAAACAAGTGATTTTGCTTTAGACTGTACTATGGTTAAGCAGTGCCAATCATGTTGTGCTCTTTTCTATAAAGACACTCACAAATGCAATCTCCAAAACAGAATCTAATGAGGTACTTAATGGTCACAAAACTGGCGCATTTGATAATTAATGTTCCTTACTGATTTTTTGCTGATGCAGCATAGTGATAAACAGGGGCACGAGTTAACGAAACATATTCCTAAACCACTAGTTAAAATGAGAGCACAAAAAACTTTAGTAACATTATTTACTATAGAGCAAAAGAACATCTGATAGCATCCTTCTAGGATCAGCTAGAAAACTCTAGGCAGACAAAAATTGTCTATTCTGAGAAACGAAACCCTTTTCACATGGAGGAGCATGAGAGTCTCTGTGATTTCTCTTCTTATAGCGTATCTCACTGACAGAAACTAGGATACTTTGCTTGCAAGATTCTCAGATACCAAAAAATAAATACAATTTTTTGAGCACTTACTATGTGCCAGGCATTTAATTATACATTTCTTCATTGCATCCCAGTAACAATTCTGTATACAAATTATATTATACAAATAATTGTTCTCATTTTAAAGATTAGGTTGCTGAGGCTTAACAAAGTTAAGGCTTTAAAATAGCATATTAATAAGAGAGGCCATTTATAAGAAAGGCAGTGATGTATAAAGAAAGCTCTGTAGTCTTACTAAGCAATGAAACCTGAGTATGAATTCATGAGCTACTATTTATTTCGCAGCTACGTGAGACACTTAGCTTCTCTCAGCCTCAGTTTTCTTATCTACAACATCAGGATAACAATACTTTATAGTGTTTAAGGATTAGAAATCATATCTGTAATGCAGATTGCATATAACTCGAAGACAATAAATGATCATGAAATGGTAGTTCTTTCCCTGAAAAATACACACACACACACACACACACACACACACACACAATGCTTCCAAAGAATTCAGCAGGAGTGAAATTGGAAGACAGGTACCCCTCTTTCAAAGCTCAGGGCCTTTCCAATACACCACTCTGTCTTCTATAAACATGTGCTAAAGGTAAATTCTTTGTCTCACAGCACACGAAGCAAGTTTAATTGTAATGATAGATACCTGCGTCTTCAAATATGACACATGACTTTACAAGTATCTTTAATAAAAGTACATTAAAGGACTAGTCAACCTCATAACTCCAAACCTAGCTTTGTGTGACCTTTTAAAATGATTTGTAATAATATTGGGTGAAATTCTGTTTCTCAAAAGACATGCAGAAATTGAGTCTTTCTACCCCCAGTTACCAGTTATGGAATCTGATTTGGGGTGTACGGGCACGTGTGCAATTATTGACATTATATTGAGTGCTTGACTTGAGACCCCTTTTTAATGGAGAACAATCTAAATCAAAAATAAAATGTAGAAATGGTTGGGGAAAAATTTTGACCTAAAATCTTTACTAGACATTAGTCTTTCAAAAGAAGGAAAGATTAGATGCTGTAGTTAAAAACTACCACTTCTAGTTTTTTTTTCTTAAATTGCATCAATGTTTTATGGCAGATGGATCGTGTTTATTTTTTATTGTTGTTGTTTGTAAATTCCCATTGACTTCAAAAGGGGCATGCCTACTAAGAATAGTGTGTGTTTCACAGCTGAGATTTAAGGGATTTGAGGGACTCAGAAAAGCTGAGAGATAATTGAAGACTCACAGGGGAGGCATAGAAGGGATCAGAGCAGCAAAGGGAGGCTCAAAGAGGATTGCAGGGGCTCCAAAGGAGCTATGAGTAGATCAGTGTAACAAGCAGAAGTCAAAGGAGCTCCTAATGGCAGAGGAATGATGAGAAAGAATTAGAATGTCATGGGGGACATCAACAAAGGGGATATAAGTATGGCTAACTATTTCCAGAACGCTCCATTTATCCTGGGTAACCTTACCTATCCCCATGTACTAGAGCCAGCCTACATGCTAATAACTCGCTCTCCAGTACCAGGCCACAAATCCACTGTCTGCTGAACACCTCCACCGGGTTGGCCAATAGACACGTCACACTCAGCATGTCCCAGATTGAAGTCATCCTTTCTCATCCCTGGACCACATCTTAGGTATCAGAGTAGCTCAGAGAATCTCCTTGACTCGTACCTTCCATTGAGAATCCTCTGGTTCTGAACTGGTGTTCTTGCACTTGGCTTTCTTTCCGCTCCACTGCTTTAGATGGATGCTTTGGTTTCAGTGCATGCCTGGCTTTCAGCTTCACCTTTGCTCTATGCGCTGCAGTCCCTCAGGTCAGCCCTGGGTCTTATCAAGCCCACATCCCTAAAGAGATCCAGTATGCCCCTTTCTACATGTTTAAGAGAGGAATTTATCTTTTATTTAATCTAGAAATTGGAACTTGTTCTAGATTCCTCTCTCCTCATGTTCTCTGTCTAATAAGTCACCAGATCTTAGCAATTCTACCTCAGAAAGATTTCTCCTAATCTTTTATGCCACTCTTACCTTTCTCCCCCACCGTCATTTCCTTGAATTCATTATTTCTTCACCCTGCTCCTGGAGCGAAGCAATAGTCTCCTACAGGTTTCTGCACTACCAATCCACCTCACTATATTCACCTAAATCATGGTTCTGAAATATAAGCATATCAAAGTAATTAATCCAATTAAAATCTTTCAGTGTCTCCCCATTGCCTTCAGGACAAAGTCCAACCACTTACTTTAACATGACATACAAATTCACTCTATGTTCATCCCCCTTCCTTCTTCAAGGTCACTTTCTGCCATTCCTCATCTCAGGTCACCCTCCTGCCACACTGAACTACTTACAGCTTAATGCCGTGTCGTGCCTGGCACACCTTTGCTGTTCCCTAGATTTGGAATCCTTTCCCTCAGCCCCTTCCCCTCTCACTGTCAACCCAGTGAACAACTCATTCTTTACAACTCAGCTCCAGTGTCACCCAGGTGAGAAAGCCTCCATTAAATCTCCACAGTCATGGCTAGATACACCCAAATTGTACCACCACGGAAGGAAAGGGGTCAGGAATGTCCAGCACTTGCAAGAATGGAAACAGTTTGGGGATGGGGCCATGCCTCTCTGAAGATGCTGGGAGGAAGTCTGGCCCAGTATACGCAGCATGGAACCTTTGGGATAAATCTCTATACTACAGATGAGAGTTCGAATCTGAAGAAAGTCAGACGAAAGTCATGGGTTTCCTAGCAGGAAGATGAAGCATAACAAAGGGAATCCGATAGCAGTCAGTTAACTCGAGTGGGCATATGGGTACTTGACATGTGGGAATTTTGTTAGAGAGAGCAGAACTATAGTCCCTATGCTTAGGGATGGCTGAATAGCTTAATAAAATGGAGCTTCAGGCACAGGAAACAAGACAGACAACCAGTAACCAGTACTGGGCTAAAAAGAAGAAACCAGGTCTAATAGTAGGTAAAAAGTCAGCTGTAAGAAATGGAGGCATACATTAAAGTGTTTATGCAGCAGAAGGTGACTTGATGTCATGTGGAAGTACCTCCACTCTGGGCCTCAGACCTCAGCTTAGGGCCTGAGTGGGGCTGGACCCCAATGAGGAAAGTGTGGCCACAGCCTTGCTACAAGGGGGCCCGTGCAGCCAGGGCTAGGCAGGACCTAACACCCCCACGTGCCAGCTGACATCCAGTCTGTAGGGGGAAGACTTTTCTTGACATTTGGCCTAATTTTTTTCCTTAATTTAATTCAATGCAATTTAAAGAGCAATTATTACACCATTACATCTTACTTTTGTTACACTTTTTCTTACCTTTCTCTAGAAAACCTCTGTCCCTGATATTTGCAGACCGCCAGTGTTTATAAATTGTCAACACACCTCTGTTAATTGTTGCTTAGTCAGCCCTCCTTCTAGTTTACATCCTTAACCTTTCTCTATATTCCAGGCCATTTGTTACCTATGCACTTCCCTAGCTCAGGCTTGCCCTTATCTTTCTGACATGGAGATACCCCCATTCAAATCAGGAACTCAAGAGGCAGCTCCCTCAGTTGTATATACCACTGTTGACCAGGCAAACTGGTGCAGAAACATAGCTCCTCATCCTCCCTGCAGGAGTCCCAGCTTTGCCTGTTCCTCTGGGAAAACCTTCAGTTTCCTGTCTCAGATTATAATGATCTCCTTGCCTGAGCTAGTAGTAAGTAATCAAATCCCATCCTTATACCTGAAGGATTTAGTTTGATTTTATGGCTTAGTAGTTACCTGCAGCAGCTTTAAAGACAGTCCAGATCTGTGATCTGTTTCTGCTATACAAACTTGGGCAAGTTCCTTAACTGGTATGCACCTCAGTTTCCTTATCTGTAAAATGCACATGATCTATAACTCAAAAGGCTGTTGTAAGGAGAAAATATATGTGATCACCTCATACAATATCACCTAGTAATTGCTCTACAAATGCGTTAGTCACTGTTATACATGGGGAAAACTCTGGGATCCAGATTCTTCATTAGGACATTTTTTTTTCTCCCCAGAGTTATCAAAGCTGACATTCTCTGAGAGTGAAACAGTGGACAGAACATGTTTTCCAGGCTTTGGGGTTTTACTCCTCCCCCAATTCATTGTGTTCTCCTCTCTCCATACCAGTAAGGATAGATGTCTCTACCATTTCACCCACTCTTTAGAAAATTGCCTGATGGGAAATTCTAGGACATCTCTGTCACCTTTCAGTTAAAATCCTTGTTAATTTAATTTACATCCTCTCTGGCTGGGGATTCATGATTAAATATATTTGATAAGTGTTACCCCTTCTCCTCTCCAACGCATATCAAAAAAATGTTGAAATGAAAATATAGAGACCAATTCTGATTGCCCAGAAGTGCTTTGATGGCCTGCATGGTTCATACACTTCCACCATCTTCTTCCTTTTCATCTTTACACTGAACCTATAAGGTAGATATTACTATCCCCATATTACATAAGAGGGAACTGAGCCTCATTGGTTTTAAGTACATTAGAACTAATTACCTGTAAACTCTGGATCTCTTCATCCTATGTCTCAGGCTTAGTCCAGTCTCCCAGGCAATGGGCTCTAAAGGAAGTGGATTTTCAGGACCTCCTTGGCCACCATATTGCTCTTAGCAGCTTTAAATTTGAAGCCAACATTTCTAGATTTGAATTCTGGCTTTATCTCTTATGAACTGTGTGATCCTGAGCAAGAATTTGCTGTTAGAAGCCTGATTTCCACCTGTAAAATGGGTCTGATAATCTTTTCATGGGTTAGTAGAGCAAACTTCCTAATATGTCACATGAATTGGTAAATAGTGGACCCCTTCCTGTTCTTTTCTTTCTCCTTCAGGTCCTTGGCAAACATCCCCAGCTCTCTTTTTTTCTTCCTGGACAAAACTCCTTTGTTCATGAAATTGTCAGTGATTTTCAGGCACATTCAAAGTAAAGACCGAAACCTTGGCTTTCATATTAAGGATCCAAATATTTTGAGATATGCCTCACTAATTTCCACCCCAAACACTTTATGATTTAAATAAGCATAGTTCTATCTTGCCTTATTTAAACAAGCTGCCATCCAGTGTATAGGAAGAAGTGAAAAATAACATGGTGTTAGTGGGCGTGAGAAGTGGGGAATTAATGTTTTTATTTTATTTTACATATCACAGAAAGTAGTCCCTACCCCAGCCCTGCCCCCAGCAGAAAAGGTTGTCACAGTATTTAAAATTTGTATTCAATGACATTATGCCAGTCATTAAATTATTTCTGAAACCTCAGAGTTTTTGTGAGAAGTTTTTGGGGAAATAACCAAGTGATTTAAATTCCTACCCAAGTGTGATAATATTTTTCTTACCTAGAACATTCAAACCAATTTCCTGAAACCAGTAAATATCACCAAATTTCTCTTTCCTGATTTTGACGTACCCTCAAATGGATAAAGCTGATATTTGTCAATTGTTGGACGAACACATAACCTCTGCTTTGAAGGTTGTGTGGCTTGGTGCAAAGAGAACTGAGCCACCCTCAGTCTTGGGTTAAAAGGGCAGTTCTTCCACTCAATGTCCTGTGTGACTTTGGGCAAGATTCTCTCAGTGTTGATCACCTCACCTCTAAAACCAGAGTGTTCATTCGTCCGTTCACGAACAATCGCAGTACACGGGGCACTGCTCTAAGCACTAAGGATACAGCAATGAATCCAACACAAAACCCTCTGCTTTCAAGAACTTGTATTCCAGATGAGGAGGCAGACATTAACAAGTAAACACATAAATAATACATAATCTGTAATATGTCAGATGGTGAAAAACAACCCAGAGAAAAATAAAGCAGGCTCAAGACAGCACGAAGTGCTAGGGAGGATGGCGATGGGCTGCTGTTAATAGCAGGACACCAGAAAATCAGCACTGCCTGCCTGCTATGAGGGTCTTGAAAACAGATTGCCTAAGAGAGTGTGGACGAGAGTTCTTATGAACTTTCAGTTGATTATGAAGCGTGGAAGCAAAAATGGTAAACTTGAACACACAGCAAATGATGAAACAAAAATTAGATTAACATATCATAGGAGGTGGTACAATGTCAGGCTTTCCTGCAAGATAAGTGTATAGGAATCCTATTTCTGATATGGGGCATGGGAGCGTCAGTCACTTCATCCCTCTGCACTTCAATTGTCTCCTCTGTCAAGTGGGCCTAATACAATATCTCCCTCAAGGAATGGCCCCTAAGAATTGTCAGGTGGTGTTTTCTGACGTAGCTTTATGAAGTGGCTATTACTTGTAGAAATAGCCCACATTTTAGAACCAGCGTGATAAAAGTCAATCTAATCAAGCACAGGGTTCTGCCCCACCCCTTTAAGTATCAAAAGTAGTATTTATTGTTCAAACTCTAATAGTCAAACTTCTTCAGTAAATGCTAAAAGCAATGGCCGTCTTCACCAGTCTGCAGGGACTATTTTAAACTCAAGCGAATGCAAATGTTTTTTGTGGCGTGTCAGTTGTGTCCATGAATGAAACTGAAGTCCCCCCAACAGATGATACAAACAGACTGTAGCCTGGATGAGCGTCACAGATCCAAACAGAGAGGAAGAGCACACGAGATTCCTAGATGCGCCCTTCCTTCTGTGGCCCAGGCTCTCTGCCTGTTGTCAGGGGTGATGTTCGCCTGGCAGGTGCTGTCCCCCTGCGGTTTATGATTACGCTTGGGAGAGCTCTTAGAGGAATATTGCCATTCTGAGATTCCATACTCACCTCGTATGCGATTCATCTCCACTTGAAACTGAACGGAATCCCATTAATTATCACTTCAGGTAGTAAATCAGTTTCTCATATGTGAAAAGAATGCGGCAACTCAAGTCCTTCTTTTTGTTTGGGATCGCCAGAGGGTTATTACAGATGGTACTGAACTTGTAAGAATAATTTTAGCATTACTGCAACGACAAAGCATTTTGTAAGTGTATAACCTTGTTTTCCTTAAAAAGCCCTGAATAGCTGGGAAGTCATATCGCTGGCTTAAGTGGGATAGCTCTTCTCTCTCTCTGCTCCCTCCAACTTTAAAAGCATGCATTCAGTCTCTGGCTTTAAAGTCAAGGCAATGTGCTGATTGACTGTGCTGACATAATTGTGTTAATGACAAGACACGAAGGCTACATTGTTAGATGGGTCGCTTATCATCACTATTTATGTAGTTCGCTCTGCCAAGTCTGAATTATACTTTTTATACATTGTGGTTAGAGTCAGTCATTTAAAGTGCTTCAGTGTTGAAACAACATTTTTTTACAAGTCTTTTAGCTGTAGTTCAAGAGAAAAAAGTCCTCTACAGCATCATTAAACAGGGTTCAAAGTAAGTCCTTGCTGAAAGATGTGAAGTTTGAGCTCTTAGGAAATGAAATCTTTGATCTCCAAAATGATTAGTGAAAACATTTTTGTCCACAGGCCCATTTTTATCTCATAGTAAAGAAAATAATACAATTTAATCTACATAATACTTCTCATTCTGAGGCCTCAAGTCAACCTCTGGCCCTAGAGTCTACAAGTGCCCTCTGCTTTTTGCTGGAGGAAGAAACTGGAGACAGGCCTATCTTTCAAGGCTTCAGCACTCTTTGGCTGAATGCAGAGGGACCTTACTCACATGGTGCCACCATCATATTTCAAAGATGTGACATTCTCAGGGATTTTCTTTTTCAGGTGAAAGTTAATTTTAAAATTAATATAAAAGTAAATAAATAACCATGAGTCATTAGACTGCACTGTTGAAGCAATAGGTCCTCCCCAAGCCCTCTTGTGACCATGAGAAGTGCAGTCTTTGGGCTAAGAAACGAGAGTAAATGCTAGTGTAGTTAGCACACAGGCTGAACAACTCTGGAGTGGCCTGCCAGAAAAGGAAATAAAAGCAAGGTGGGTAAACCAAATGTTCAAATTGTCCTTCAAGTTCATAGATCTGACTTCCATTCCTGTCTCATCTTTAATTTTGTTTGCTTTAGATGCATTTTAAAGCAATATTTATTTATTTACCAGGTGCCAGACACTATTCTAGTCTCTAGGCTATAGTAATAAACAAAAACAAGGTTCTGTCCTCATGAAGCTTCTATTCCACAGGAGAGACACGTGAGCAACCTTGTATGTGAATGTTATACTCTTGGGCTAGAATTTCTCTAGAATATACATAAGGATGCAGTTGCTGGGTCATATGCTATGCTTGTTTTCATCTTTATTGATATTACCAAACTGGTTTTCAACATGGTTGCATCAGTTTATATGTATGAGAGCTCACCTTCATCTCACCAACACTTGATATTTTTATACTTTTAGATTTTGTAAATCTGATGGGTGAGAAATTTTATGCCATTATAAGTTTAACTTGCTTTTCGTGACTGCTAAGGAAGTTGAATACCTTCATTGTTCAATCACTCAGCTTGTTGGTTGTTGGCCACTGTTTCGTCTTCTGCCTGTTCATGTTGCCTGCTCAATTTTTTTTCCCACTTGCTCATTTTTAAATTGAGATGCTTGTCTTTCTCTCACTGAATTTTTGGAATTTTTTATCTGCTCAGGGTAACGATGTTTGTCAGTTATGAACTGCCAATAATTTCACCCAGTCTGTGCTTTTTTTTTTCTTTTTATAGTATCATTTGTGGGACAGAAGTTTTTAATGCTGACAAATTTTTCCACATTTTTTCTTATGACTTTATTATTGAATTGGCTTGTCCTACATTCATATCATAAAAATATATTCTAATTTCTTCTAAATGTTTTTAAGTTTTGCTTTCACCTTTAGGTCATTAATTCACCAGAAATGGATTTGTGTGTGTTGTATGAGGTAGGAGTTCAATTTTTGCCCATATGGTTAACAGGTATTAACATGGCAGACCATGGATTTGTAGTGCCACCAAAGTCACACATTATAGTTCTGTATTGTCATGGATTTCTTCTGGAAAACTGGTCCAATTGCTTCTATTCTACTGGTGTAATGTGTCTATTACTGACCCAGTATCACACAGTCTTAATTCCTATAAATACAATTATAATGATAATACTCCTTGTATGTAGTATAACATGACCCATCTTATTCTTATCCTTCTAAATCAGTGAATTCCTTTGAATTTCCATATTATTTTTATGATAATTTGTCATATAAGATTTTAAGTTCTATTTAAATTTGACTAGGATTCATAGATTAATTTGGGTAGAAATTGTATCATTATAATATTGTCTTCTTATCCATGCACATGGTCTCTCCATTTATTTACATCTCCTTAAAAGTTTAAATCTTTCTCTTTTAAAGCTTTAACGTCTCAAAATTTTTGTTGGAATCTCTTTTCTAAATATTTATCTAATTCCTTGCTAATTTACAGGCATGCACTGCATTTTTTATATTGATCATTTAGCCAAAAACCTGTTGAAGTCTATTTGAAATCTTAAAATTTATCAGTACATGCCCTTTATTTTCTTTAAAAAAAGCCATTAACAAATTATAGATCTTTTATCTCATTTTTAATTTATTTTTTTTTAATTTCTTCATCTTATGTAGTAGACATAGGATCTCCAACACAAAAATGAATCAAATGGTGTTGGTGTTCTAGCTATCTTATCTTTGAAATTTTTAAAATATTTCACCAATAAGTTTGCTGCAGATTTAGTAATTTTTTATTTTGAAGAATTTTCTATTTATAGGTTGCTATGAGTTTTTATCATAAAGTGTTAAATTTCTTCAAATAGTTTTTCCACATCTGGTAAGTGATCTCGTCATTTTTCACTTTTAATTCATTAATGTAGTGAGTTGTCTACATAGATTTTAATATTAAGCCAAACTTGCATTCCTGAGATATATTTAATTTGGTCGTGATGTATTTATTTTAATACATCAATATGTTGTTGGATATATTTTATTCATAATTTATTTTTGTTTTACTTTAATTGTGGTAAAATACACATAACATAAAATTTACTCTAACAATTTTAAAATGTGCAGTATTGCTAAGTACATTCACATTGTTGCACAACTAGTCTCCAGAACTGAAACTCTACATCCATTAAAAACATAAGTTCCCATTTCCTTCTCCTTCCAGCCCTCAGCAATTACCATTCTACTTCTGTCTCTATGAATTCCGACTACTCTAAGTACATTGTATAAGTAGAATCACAGGTATGTGTCTTTCAGTGACTGCCTTATTTCATTTAGCATGTCCTCAAGGTTCATAGGTTCATTAATGTTGTAACATGTATCAAAATTTCCTTCATTTTTAAGGCTGAATAATATTCCATTATATATGTGTATGTTTGTATGTGTATATACCACACCTTATTTATCCATTCAGCCATCAATGGACACTTGGGTTGCCGCCACCTTTTGGCTGTTGTGAATAATGCTGTTATGATCACAATGTATAAATATCTCCTTTGTTTTCTGATTTTTTCATCTAGATTTCACAAATGAGATAGTCTCATAATATTTTCTTCTCATAATGGTTTTGTCTGGTTTAGGTTTTTTTTTTTTCTTTTTTTAATTTTATTTATTTATTTATTATTTTTTTGGGGGTACACCAAGTTCAATCATCTGTTTTTATACACATATCCCCATATTCCCTCCCTCCCTCGACTCCCCCCCACCCTCCCCGTCCCAGTCCTCTAAGGCATCATCCATCCTCGAGTTGAACTCCCTTTGTTATATGGCAACTTCCCACTGGCTATTTTACAGTTGGTAGTACATATATGTCTACGCTACTCTCCCACTTCGTCTCAGCTTCCCCTTCACCCCCCGCCCCCCCCCATTTAGGTTTTAAAGTTACAATACCTAATAAAATTAATCAAGAACCATTCACTTTTTTTCCTTCTTAGAACAATTTATTTTTTATTGAGATTTTCTGTTCCTTAAATATTTAGTAGAGATGATCTTTAAAATCATTTGGATCTGATATTTTTTTTGTGGTAGAATTTTAACTATTTTTACCATTTATTTATTCTTCCAAGGTCTGTTCAGATTTTCTACTAATTTTTTAGTCATTTGTGGTAAATTAGTTTTCTAGAAATTTGTCTACCTCACCTAATTTTTTCAGATATACTCACATAAAGGTTCACACTATTTTCTCATTAATTTGTACTTATAGTTATTCCCTAGTTTTTATTCTTAATATTTTTATTTATCTCTTTTCTTTTATATCTTATTTTTTTCAACCGGTTAGCCACAGGTTTGACAATAGTTTAGTTACCAGGATTTTTAAGTCCTTTCTCTTGCATCTTTTTTATTTTATCAATTCTGTTCTGATTTTTAATGTTTCTTTTCTTCTTTTTTGTCTGGCTTTACTCTTGTGTTTTTTCTAACTTCTTGAGTTGACTAATAATTCAATTACATTCAGTCTTTCTTCTAAGAATTTAAGACTATAGTTTTTCTTCTAGGTATCACTTTACTTCACTCTACAAATTTTATGTAATATTTTTATTTTTATTAAATTTTAAATATTTTCAACATCTATTATAATTTCCTTTTGACACATTATTTTAAAATAGAATTTTTTTAATTTAAAATAGAGAATTTTAAATGTCTTTTTCTTTCTTTTTGATTGCTAAATTATTCACCTATTGACCACATCTTTAACTTGAACTAATACATTTTTAGCTGTCTAAGTGACTCTTTTCTCTAATAATTGAATTTTAAAATGTATCTCCATCACCAGTAGCAGCAGACATTTTGGATTTTGTCAATGTCATAGTAAATACAAAAGAAGTTCTATAATGTAAATCCCAAGTAAATTGTTGACTTGAAAATCTCTCTCTTTTTTGTATTTTCTTTTAAATGTGTCTTCCTTTGATGGAATTTTAGTGGTTAGTTCTAATAGTATACAGGCTGGAGTAGAATATCTTAATGATTAAACCTTGTTTACCCTACCATTCTACCAAATTCCTGCAGAATCTGATCTCTCTTAGCCCACGTAAGAACCAAGGGCTTCCATTGCCCACTCAGCAAACCCAGAAGTGGAAGATACCTGAGCAACTCTCAATGTTCACTTCCCCTGGGACCTACCCTGCTATCTCTTATGTCTTCTAAAGGGAGAAGCGATCCTTGATTAAGAGAAGTCTTTGGAACTAGCCCTACAATATCAGTCCCATGGGAAGAAGTCAGAGAAGAGAGAACATAAGAGAAGGAATCAAAGAAGAGGAATGTGTTTAACCTAGGCTGCTTCATTTTATAATCTATTCATTCCTTTCAATAAAAGCACCACACTCCAGTAAAGTAGGGACACTTTGCATGGATAAGGACTTCGTTTTTCTCTCTGACACACTTCAGAGCTCCTTCTTCTTGAAGAGGAGTGATAGGGGCAATGGCATTTGATCTCCCACCCCACCCTTCAGCCCCCAATAGTTACATTGTTTCAACAACATGACTTTCAGACTGATGATCAAAGGCAAGGGCACTTGCCACATCCAAACAGGGTTGCACCAGCGCTTAGAGATCAAACTCCTCCTACAGCCAGGTTTTACCCTTGATCTTGTGATTAATTCAGGATTGAAGTGCAGAAGCGAGTACATCAAGCAGAAAGATGCTTCGGATTTTATAAAGTGATTGAACAGAGGAAGAATGTGAAGCTGGGGAGAAAAATGAGGATGGTATCACTAGTGAGAGGGAGATATCTAGCACTTAAATTAGGCGAATGTGATACTGAAATTGGTTAATGACTCATTCATTTATTTACTGAATATTTATGATAAAATAGCAAGTATTTATATAGCATCTCCTAGGTACTAAGTCCTTGATATTTATTAAATTATTTACCATTTATAACAATCCTATGATGTTATTGTCATCTCTGATTTATACAGGATGTAACTGCATCATGGAAAAATTAAAGATCACATAGCTAGTAGGTGACAGAGCTGAAGTACTAACCCAAGCAGACTAGTCGTAGAGTCCAGGCTCTCCTTAACTGCTCTGCTATGTGGTCTTTTAATATATTATTATATATATTTATATTAGAATACATATACATACAGCAGAGTATACATCAATACAAAGTTGGCACATAAGCTTGAACAAAATATAGACCCTATTTTCTGCCCTCCGTGAGCTTACAGTCTAGTAGGAGTGAGGTTCAAGTACATAGATAAGTGAAATACAGTACTGAATTGTAATATTAGAGACACAGATGTAGAGAATAAACTTATGGACACCAAGGGGGGAAAGCAGGGTGGAGGATGAATTGGGAGATTGGGATTGCCATATATACATTACTAATAAGAAAAGAAATACCAAATTGCACAATTTAAATATATGCAGTTTATTGTACGTCGACTATATCTCAATAAAAGTTCTTAAAAAGGAAAAAAAGAGAATTGTAATATAAAAAGGAGCTAAAGAATCTGAGACGAACCCAATGATTTTTATAGATTCAGGCCAAATGGAGACAATTATATCTAAGCTGAGACCTAAAAAATGAATAGTAACTGTTCAAGCAAAGACAGTAGGAGGAGGATTCCAGGTAGAGGAAAAAGAATGTGCAAGGGCCTGCAGGCATGAAACAGATGTACTCAAAATGTTCACTGCGGATACTGTGTGGAGGAGCAGTGGGAAAAGGCACGATAGTAAATGCTGACATAGCCCCACTTGAGAGGTGTTACCCAACTGGACCCAACTAGACAAGAGTTAGCTACACACAGAAACCCAATAGACAAACTAAAAAGTGATAGAACCCAAGAGAAGCCATCTTGAGAGTGGATAAAAAAACAAATGCTTGAAGGTAAGAAAAACAAACACAGAGACAAAAATCTCTGTCGATTTCTGGCAAGTTGATAGACTGCAACATGTCAGACACATAAATTACATTGTTCAATAATTTTTCATGTGTTTCTCCTTCATACTGCCTCTACCACACTCTAAGTTCCTTAAGTACAGAAATCATGTTAAAATTATGTCTAAATTCCATTTTAAATAGCCCAAAGAAGACATCATAGATGTGTTAACATTACTTTTCAGTAGTGAACATTAAGTCTCCACCATGATTATTCACATCTTTATAAATACACTTTGCTAACATTCTTCTAGACCTTGGTGTCCTTGACTTCTAAGGAAGAAAATAATAAAATTTTCAAGACAGCATGAGGTAGTATCTTACCTTTGTTTGAAACAACCTGCTGAGAGTGAATTTTATCCCCCAGAATATAGTAGCTCCTTTATGGTCATTATAGTGTGACTAAATATGGATTTCCATAAGGATACTAAATGAACAATATTTTTCCTATATTTTCCTTTGCCATAAGAATGAATGGGCAATATGTTTTTGTTACACTCTATTATCCTTGCTCCTTCAGACAAATACTAAGGCATTAGGGAAATCAGCATTTTTGACACTTGTTAAAAACACTGGACATAATTTATCCTGTAAGCTAAAGAAGATGGAGTTTTTCCCAGATGTCTTGGGTGCTTTCGAGACCACGAAGTCACTCTGACCATGGCATATAAGTTCAGAAGTGAACCACTCTCTTAAGTTTCTTCAATATAGTGGGGACACATAGGTAATAAAGACCTCTGTTGTCCTTATTTAGTGCTGTTTTCAGAACGTGGTGGGTGGTTGCATGACACAGAGTGACTGTCCTAGAAACCACTTAAAAATTATTCACAGATATATATCTGTGAACATATATATGTATTCTTTCCTCCCTTCTGTCTCTGTGTCTCTACCTCTGTCTCTCTCTTTCTGCCTCTGTCCCTGTCTCTGTCCCTGTCTCTGTCTCTGTCTCTGTCTCTCTCTATATATATATGTATATGTATTTATCCATAAATTAGCATCAGAATATGAGGAGTTTATTAACTATGAAGATAAAAGGTCATCAGAGGAAAAAATGATACTTTGAGAGAAAGTTTTATTTTTGATTCATAAGGCAGATCCAGTTATTCCCACTATTTGCTGATCTCAGTTGTCATTTATTCCAAGTATAGTTACTGAGCTCCTACAAGGTACCAGGCACTGTAGTAGGCCTTGGGAATATAGTAGTATGTAAGACAGACACATCTACTCCTAGAGAGTCAGGCCATACTGCAGCTTAAACAGCATTTAGGTAAGTCTGAGAGTAGGCCATATATATGACAGACATACCTCTTGTGGGAAGCCAGTTACTAATAATTCCTGTCATTACCTTTATCTAAAGCAGAGACAGGGAGCTAAAACAATTGTTCTCCTAAATCCTTTGTGTTCAATCCTCTCTACTGGTAATAACTCATTCAAACAGGGCAAACACCAAACAAAATCTATACATACAAGCAAATGTTCAACAAGTTCTGACAATTATTTCTAAAACTGTTCCTTGCTCCATTTCCTTAAGTGCCATCTCTAAGTGTCTCCAGCCCACCTGCATGCAGTAAAGAAACTAGCATCTGGTTTTTGCTAATTTGACTCTCACATTGGACCATCTCATTCAACCCACCCCAGAAGTAAAAAGACTCTTCCTTATTACACGTCAAGTTTGGTAACTTAGCACAAGGAAAAAATATGCCCATACTTCCAGAGAGTAGCCCAACTTCACACTTGGTTACACATAAGCTGATGTGTGACTCAGGGTTTGGTTTCAAGGGAGTTAAAGTAAATAAGAGTCCTATATCCTACTGTGAAATTAAAGATGAAGATCAGCCTAAGTGAGCATTGTGGCAATGTTTTCTTATTATAATTCTTCATTATCTAAATATAATTAAAGAACACTAGTAGAATTTTGTTTTCAAGTTTCTTAAGAACAGTTTTGTTGTTCAAGCTCATTTCTTATTCTTAATATTTCTTTAAGCAATAGATTTCTTCAAGTGTATTGTCTACTTTCCAAAAGAGAAACTGTAAACCTTTAAGTGATTTATCTATTCTGAACTCATCCCCTCATGAAGGCTGTCATATGTCTTTTCTTTCCCTCATACTTGGAGTTATATTTTGTACTTGAGGACCAGTGGTTTTGCTTTGTTTTTTAATTGGTGATGAAAAAGTTTAGCAAATTCCTAAAAGTTTAGATATATTATGTTTTTACTATCTTTAGATCAAAAAAAATTTCGAAGTAAATGGAATATATAGTCAGATATTTTTACAGAATAAGAAGGGAGGCAAATTCTTTAAAGTAACTCAAAAAGTTTCCTAGGCAAAATGTTAAGAATTGCAAACTTATCTGGGGAAGATGACAGTACAAACCAAACCTGGGGAATTAATAACTGACTTGGACTACTGTTACCCTGTTTCAAAACTCTTAGCTGGTAATTGCTAATGATCCATAATTTCCCAGAAAATTTTCAGGGTGATCATTTTTTAAAGAAAGCCAAATACTTTGGCAGTCATTGATGTCATACAGTCAATGATTTTTTAAAAAATAATCTGTATGAAATTAAATAAATTTTCTCTTATTCTCAGTTTATGAAGAACTTTTTTATGGTTGTGAATGGATGTAATATTTTATCCATTTTTTAATATCCATTGAAGTGGTCATACTATTTTTCTCTTTTATTCTATTAAAATGAGTGATTTATTGATTAATTTTTGAGTGTTAAACTAACCTTGCATTCTTGGGATAAATTTGACTTGGTTACAATGTATTTATTATTTTTATATATTACTAGATTCTATTTTCTGTTATATTGTTTAGGATTATTTCAGTGATATCTGTCTGAGAAATTGGCCTATACTTATCCTTTCTTTAAAAGTCCTTGACAGGTTTTAATATTAAGGTTATCTTGGCCTTTTAAAATGAACTGGAAAATGTTTTCAGTTTGATTCTCTGGTAGAATTTCTATAAGATCAGTGTAATTTTCCTTAAATGTTTGGAAGAATTCACAGGTGAAGCCATCTGGAGTTAACTTTTTGTTGAAAGGTTTTTATTAAGGATTCAATGTATTTAATGGATGTAAGAATTATTCAAATTTTTTATTTGTTATTGTATTAATTTTGAAAAGTGTTTTTCTAGAAATTTATTTCATCTAAATTTTCAAGTATATCAGCATAAAGTTTTTCACATTATGCTCTTAGTATTCTTTCAATGTTTCTCGGATTGTAATGGTATCCTATTTTTCACTTCTAACATTGGTAACTTGTACCTTCTCTCTTCTTTTTGATCAGCCTATCAATTTGAGAGTCTTTTCAAAGAACTAACTTTTGGCTTTGTTGATTTCTTGTAAATTTCTATTTTTTTCATTATTTTCTGCTTTTGTCTTTAACAGTTCTTTTATTGTACTTTTTTTGGTGTTCATTTGTAGTAGGTTCTTCCCTCACATTTCCTCAAATAAATTCTCACATTATTGAATTTTAGCTCTTCTTTTCTAGTATATCCATTTAAGGCTATAAATTTCCCTCTGATCAGAGCTTTAGCAAATTGTTAAAAGTTTTGATATATTTTCATTATCACTTAGATCAAAATATTTTCAATTTTCCTTGTAATTTCTTATTTTCTACATAGATAATTTATAAATATGTTGCTTGATTTCCAACTATTTGGATTTTTAAAAAATATTACTTTTTATTGATCCCTAGCTTAATTCCACTGAGGCCAAAGAACATACTCTAACTGATCTCAGTCTTCTAAAATTTGAGACTTCCTTGATTATCCAAGGTATGGTCAATTTTGGTAAATATTCCACATATACTTGGATATAATAAATATTTTTAGATTTAGATAATTTTATGTCTTTATTGAATTTTGTCTGCTTTATTAATTAATGAGATGTGTTATACTCTTTTACTATGGTTATGGATATGTCTATTTATACTTTTATATATGTCAATATGTCAGTTTTTAACTTGTATATTTTAAAACTATGTTATTAGGAACTCACAAATTTAGATTATTATATAAACCTGTCAGTTTGATCCTATTATCATTTTGAAATGTCATTACTTATCTCTAAAAATACTCATTTCTCTGATATTATTATAAATATATCAGGTTTTTTTTCAGCTAGGATTTGCACTATTCCTCTGTCCATTCTTTAACATTCAAATATTCTCTGTACTTATATTTAAGGTGTGTCTTGTGTAGCAACATACAGTTGGCTTTTGTTTTTCATCTAATCTGACGATCTTTAACTTTGAATTGGAGTTTTGGGGCTATTTACATAATAATAAATTACTGATATTTACAGTTGTATAGCTATAATATTCCTACTTGTTTTCTGTTCCTTTTACTTTAAACGTTTTTCTCTCCTTTTTTGCCTTCATTTAAACTAATTAGCTATTTTTAAACATTTCAGTTTCTATTAGTTTGTTAGTATTTTATAATTGTTTTAAACGGATACCCTGGAGATAAAGCATGCATTCTTATTTTATTACAGTCCAATAGAAATTAATGTTGTTACCCTTTCCCAGATAATGCTGTTATTACATGTTTACTGCCTTTGCCCTTTCTCAAGTTTACTGTTATTTTCCATGCATTTTAATTCTACATATATTTTACACTACACATTAATATAATTATTTTTCACAGTAAATATTAATTTTACTTACCTATACTATTTAACACTGGTTAATGATTTCTTCTTTTCTTTTCTTTTTTTTTTTTCACATTGAGCTTTCTTAAAGGTAGATTGGTCTGCTACTAGACAAGCTAGCACAGAAACCATTTACACAACAGATTAGCGTTTCAGCAGAGCAATTTGCCTCCTGCAGGCTGAGACAAGGTGACCAAGAAAAAAGTCTGAAAACTTAAATTTTATGCTTGGCTCACCATTGGGGGCTATAGAATACTGAACAAGTTTCTCAACTTGTCTATATCCATATTCCCTTTAAAATAAGGAGATGGGAGTACAGAAAGTTGATTCCAATTTTAATTTTCTAAGACGTTTTTCTTTGCCAGGACTGCTTGAGCAGACCGTGTCATTATATCACACTGTCCCTGATTATTTCAAATTAGTAATTTATTTCTATTTAAGTTACTAATTTAATTATATTAAAATAAAGAATAGATTTGATTTTATTGTTATTTTAATGCAATTAGAGCCACAAGAATCTTTAATGTGAAATTTTTGTTATTGCTACTCAAATCTAAAAGTTGAACCAATTAAAATATTTCAATTTTTCTCCAAATCATTATATGAAAATTATGTTTTCAGTTACATTTAATGTTTTAATGACTATTAAAATTTTTGTTGCTTTTCTGATTATGTATTATCTGTCTGATTATCTGTGATGGTTATTTCCAATACTAAGCACATATTCATACACAGACAGATACAAAGGCAAGTTTTCTTCTGTGGTATATTATTTTATGTTTTCAATGATCTCAAGGGATGTAATAAAATTCTCAAACATTCATTTTAGTTCACTTTATTTTAAAAAATATAAATGCCACATACCTTTTTGGGTGTGGATGGAAGAATAAGTGAAAAATTATTAGTATTAGGTTAAAACAATCCCTAAAATATTGGAAATAAATTTTACAGAAAAAATAAACTTTGTTGTTTCTTGATACATAATAGGAATTCAGCAAATATTGAATACATGAATGAATGTCAAGTGTGAAAGCAAGAGAATTAAATTTACAAAACCATCTGAACAGGAATGTAATTGACAGTGAATGACACTGCATCTTGGCAATATCTGGGACAATCAGAATTATTTGATTCATGTGTTTAAACTAAAAAGAAACTTAAACAGAATGGGCCGGCATTTTTGTCATCATAATCCGATGGTATAGTAGTTAGTATCTACCAGCACTGTTCCACTGTAACCACGTAGAAATTAATACTTACCTGGGGAAGTTCAAGGCAAGGAATGTTCGTGTCTGCTTTAAACACTGCTCCGTCTCATTTCCTCTTATCTTAGAAACTTTGTGCTGAACTCTATTCGTAATGTTTGACTTGTTAAAGTTAGGCATTATCACTAGCAAAGTTTTTGCAAAGTAAAAAGCAATCTGTATTGTATGCCTGTGTCCACAGTCCAAAAACCAACTTACTCAAGAGAACAATTAGGCTTATTTGACTCAGGTAAGAAGAAAATTTTTATTTTTCTAACAATTTCTCTCAATCAACTGGCTTATTTTTTTCTCTTGGAAATATATTCAAAATATTCACTTCTTTTCCAAGGTTTTCTAATGGCTGCTCTCTCATATCTCATCAGGAAGTTTTACGTTTCTTAGAATTTACTATGGAACAGTAAGGAAAAAGCATCACTGATTTCATCAATTGGGAGTGGACACTGGGAACAAAAGAGACAAGCCTTGTCCTCACGGAGACAGTCTAGGGTCCTTCTGGATGGCTCTTCAGCATGTCCACAGCCTTCTAAAGAACTTCGTATTTACTTTTCACTAGTAACTATAAAAACAATACATGTTCATGGCACAAAATTTGGAAACATAAAGTGTGTAAAGAAAAAAATTAGAAGTATAAGTAATTTTACCACAGAGAATATCTGTTATCTGTGGTGCACTTTCTTCATCCAATTAAGTCAATATTGTATGTACAGTTTTGTGTCCTGCATTTTTTGTATTATATTTTATAGATGTACTAAAATGTATTTATTCACTTCCCTATTGGTGAACATTTAGGCTATTTCTAGGTTTTAAACTTTTAAATAATTTTAAATGTACATCACTGTCCACAAATCTTTATGTTCATAGCTAATTATTTTCATATGATGAATTACTAGTCTTGGAATCAGGTATACTTTGGGCACAGCATTTTATAGCTCTAAAAATTTCCAAGTTACCTAGAAGACAATTTTTTTTGTACTCCATACAGTGATGAAGAAGAATAGCCATTTTTAACAACCTCAACAAACCGGATATGATAGCTTTCTTTGCTCTTTGCAAATTTTTAGAAGAATAAATGTATCTGTTAGTTTCATATGCATTTTTTTCACAACTTCTTCTTTGAAACAAAGAAGTTTAGCTGTATTGCGGAGAAAGGATTTAAGCAGTGTCTGAACCTGGTGAAATGCAGATATTTGCACCAGCTGAGCACATCCAGTTTCCTCACTTCTTCAACTGAACGAGTGTCTGTATCTGGGTCACTTGCTAACATACATGGCACCATTGCGTCTCTCTACCTAGTTGGTCCACAAACTCCCTACAGTCTATGCCATTGAAAGTCCTTTTGTGCAGACGAAATCAAGCTATTCATCACCTTTGAAGCAGATGTCAATAACTCTTCTCTGACAGGGAAGGTTTGTTCTGCATTTAATACATAGGACATCAAGGGTGCTCAAGACTCCAGGTCCACAGAACCTGAGTTTACAGTTGGATGTGTTTCATTACATTGTGTGATGAGAAGGAAAGGATAAATGTTGGATCTGATGCAAAGAGCAATGATGTTATGTATTCATGAAACAATATAAACTTATTTTAAAAAAAAAATCAGTGTAAGTCAATACATTCTTAGTTGATCCACAACCTCAAGGCTTTCTAGAGAATAAATACATTGTGGACACGTGGTTAACTTTCTTGCAGAGGTTAATCATTTAATCATAAACTGATTTTTATGCATCCTGATGATTTTTTGTTTCGTTTCCTGTTCTAAGTGTTCTTAAGAAATTCAGCAGTGGTAAATGAAATCGCATTATAACCGCTGAGAAACTCCTGCTAGCTTATTCAACATTCAAACAATGTTTATTGACCACAGGCAGTTAGAGTGTATGGGTGAGGAATGTCGTCTCTGTGGTCTGACCAGACTGCCCGGCTCCAATCCAGCTTCTCCACTTAAAAAATGTGGCTTTGGACAATTTAGTTAACCTCTCAGTGCCTCAGTTTCCTCTGTAAAATGGGGACAATTTGGAACCTACTTCAAGAGGTGCTACAAAGATTAAATAAGATAACATGCTGATAACCATGCCCTAAACGTAAGTGCTCTTTAGATGGTATTGATTTATGTAATGCATCTACAGACCAAACATTCTGTTCAACATAGTAATATATATAAATACAAATTGGATGCAGTAACTAATCTCAACTAATTTACAACATACAGTGAAGATAAAACGTACTCAAAGCTTGCAAATTCTTAAAGGCTCATGTTAAATGCATCAAAGTCTTCATTAATTCCATCTTGTTTGATGTAATCTTTCCCACTGCAGCTTAAATGGACTTCTCCTTATCAGGTTCTACCAAGTTTTATAATTAATTATGTACCTTTCCTACCAGATTTTGATCTCCTTGAAGCTGTTGTATTTCATCCTTCCCCTCCATGCCTGGTCCACTGGCGGGCACATAGTAAGTGCTCAATAAATGTTTGATGAATACAAGGTAGTCTATGGCAATTGCCACAAGATCATTGCTATCAAAATACTGAAGACACTCACCTTCATCTCTTGCCACGAAAGCTGCAGACATCCAGAAATATTACTCCTGATTTGCATTGTTAGGGAAGCTTTTATGAAGACCGTGGCACTGGAGGAGATTCTTAAATGACTGAGTAAGGTACTCAATCTCACTGAGTCTCAGCTTCTTTAATCAGCCTTTTTGAACCCTCTCTCCTCATTGCAAAATTCAGGAAACATGCATTTCTTTACCAAGTATGTGCCTCCTCAAATTTACAGAAATAATCCAAGCATTGATTTTGGTGATGAAATTCACCCCCAGTGCACACATCCTGGGAAACAGAGAGCTATATGACAGAGATACACATCATGCATCCAAAGATAACTTCATAATGGTTTCTGGGTTGTTAACATTGGAGGAAACCATCGCCTTTTAGAGGAAAGTTACAGTAAATGTCACCATATGAATAAACATTGTAGTGACATGCTTAAGCCTGGTTTTACTTGTTATGATTATGTTGCCTGACTCTTACCACCAGAAGTGCCTGCCTCATATTTTCCTTCACATTAACATTTACGATGAAGGGGCAGCATTCCCTTTTGCTCACGTGGGTCAAAATGAGCCCTATTACACCGAGCAATATTTCAACAGTCACAGACCAGTGAGAGACCAGCATAAACCCAGCTTGCTCTGGACCTCAGCACGTTCCACCAGCTTTACCCCAGCCAACAGAACTGCCATTTGAAATCCATCTGCTACATTTCATGGACCTCAATTCTGATGTAGCGGGTAGCTGTTGAGCTCGAACTGAGCAGAAAGGACCCGAGGTTCTAAAGGGAAACATTCTTCAGCGCTGCTACACTTTCCCAAAGACATGAAATACCTAAGACAGCACCATGAGGCATATTTTTCAGTGCAGAAGCAGCAGAAAACAGAACACGACTCCTCACCCCTTCTTTATATTCCAATGAGATTTGCTAGTTTAACCAGGGCTGCAGTACGAAAGCACTTGTGGTTCATGTTATATTAATAGTGTGGCCTGATTATCAAAAACCATTACTCTTGGTTATCTAGCAGCGGCTGTACCAAGCTGCTATAAGTCAGAGTGACTGCCCACACTGCGTTTGCTCCCTGCTTATGATAACAGTATTCTTAATGCAAAAGTGCATTTGTAAAATTATTGCCTTTTAAAGATCAGATTTGTTATAAATGAGATGTGATCACACAATTGCCTTTCCCTGGATTAAAAAATTAAATACATAAATTACACATCAGTATCCTCCATTGTCATGGCTTCACAAGGGTCAGTTTCCTTGTGGTCAAACTCGGAGGTATGGCTTTCAAAGCAGATGCGTTGTTAGCTGCATCCTGGCCAGGGGCACACAGGCAGTGGCTTTTCTTCTCCTGTTCTTTGATGTTGTCTTCTGTAGTACTGATTGCAGGCCCTGTAGACCCAGCGCTTTTCTTTGCTGGTTGAGGGGTGCTTTGTTTAGTTTAGTTTTGTTTTTTAAAAGCAGTGATGATAATGGGTCGGAAGCCATACCTTTTCCCCATAGATTCAAATCATTGTTTCCGGCTCTTTGCAGAACTCCACGTGGCTCAGGGTGGCTGCATTCACAGCTCCTTGGTGCTATTGCCACTGGCTGACTTTTTAATTCCTCCCCTCTTACTGTGACACTTTCACAGGCTCAGGGTTTGGATAGGAGAAGAGACAAAGACAGGAAGGAAAGCAACTCTAATAAAGTAACAGAACTCAGTTTTAATGCTCACTAATCTCCTCTAGGTTATATGTTTCATTACACATGTTACCCCAACCTGGAATAAGAGACATATGGCTTTACTTGTGAAAACGCAAGGGACTCTTGCTGTGCATCTTTCAAAGTGCTCAACTTCCCTTGTAAACAAACATAAGGGGTAAATACACAGGACTCTCTCTCCCCTTATGCTTCTCCTATTTGAACAGCATTTTAGAATCCTTGATTGTTATAGACAGTTAAGCTTTTCAGCCCTAATTCATTAAAAAAATATATTCATGACAAGTTGTTTGAAACGTGGTCCCCTAAGCTTTTTCTGTCTTTTAGAAACTGTTTCATATCACTATCTAAGAAGAAAAGCTAGCCAAGATTTACATTTTAATTTAGTTAACCAAATAGTTCAGACTGTGTTCTCCAAAGACAAAGACTGGTCTGTAAGTGGGCCGGATTTTCCTGCATTTTATTGCTGTAATTTGCATGAGAAACACCAGATCCTGTATAATTGTTGCTTTGTTGTTGTGATCTGAGTAGCTGTTTCCAATGTCAATAATTATAACTTGAAATGAAATTTAGTAGCAGTCAGGGGGTGGGGAGTGGAGGCGACTGCCAGCCAGTCAGAATTTCACATCAAACTAACCACAGTCTAGCCTCCTAATGTGATGCGTGCAGCCACCAGGCCTCCAACAAAACTCCACACAAAGTCACTAGAAAGAGCCAGTCACTTGAGCCTGGCCATGCTCTACATCTTGTGTTGTGCCATTTTGTTTGGTGTCTAATGAAGAACGAGCATGTTTTATATATGATGGCTGCTAATTGCTTCATTCCCCATGCAAATCATAAAGGCAAACTGTGTCTTATCATAAAATTGGTAGCTAGGACATTGAAAAGCAAAGCTCAGGAAAGCATTATTATGTCCATGCTTCTTTTGCTCTCTCTCTTTATGACTTTGTATTAAGTTGCAGCATTTTCTCTGTGGTCATTTGTTCCTTTAGGTTAGTCTTCAGTTAAGATAAGCATGTAATGGATGGCGGGAGAGGCTGTGTCAGATTGCCACTGTTGCGGTGGCCCTTAGCCCAGCTGTGTCAGCGGACCTACCCATCGCTTTGCCCCGTGCTCCCAACTTATCAGAGAAGAAGGACATCGTGAAGGGAGGCTGCAAAGTCCTGGATCTGCCACTAGAGCCACGGGCCTGCACTGGCTCTTTGTCAACATGGGGAGAGTCCACAGCTGGGCCTCACTCACTGCTGTACCCTTCGTATCCAAGGCAACATGAAACCAACAGTGTGGAAAAAAGAAAACGAAGGGTAAGTTGGCTGAGGAACTGAACGCCTTCTAAGAACCCCTGGCCGAGTGGGGTGTCGTGACAGACACCCACCTCATTACTTGAACCTTGGAACCTCCTGAGTCCCTTATTCCAGATAATTAGCACTTCAGCCTTGACTCAGGCTACTCCCCACATTTTCCTGATAATCAACCCGGAGCTAACAGACAGCCATTTGTTGTCCTGTGTGTTGTTTTCCTTAGGAAAACAGAAAGGTTTTTGATGAAGGAATTCAAAAAACCCATACATACATAGTAACATAAAATCAAAATAATACAGTTTGCATGAGGGCCCCCAAGTCAAGGGTGGCAGGGGTATAAACGGGAGGAGGGAGGACTCTTTTACAGTCCATAGAATTCCAGACTAACTAGCAGAAGTAGTGTCAAGGTAACAAAGAAATTCTGCCTGTGCACTGATTCCTCGCCGCAGCTGTTGGGGTGTTGGATTAGGAGGCTGTACACCTTTCCCAGGAATATTAAAGCAGACTGTCTCACCGCCTGTGTTTGTCCTCATAGCCTCATTCTTGCTGCTAGCAGAGCATGTCCCAACTGTTGTCAATTTATCAATGTAACCTGCACTGGTGGGCACAGTGTGAGCAGCCATTAGGACAGGTGCCTCTATCCATCACAGCCAGTCACTTATTCCACCTTGTCAAGGAAACTAAATGGAGCTTTTGGAGAAATGTAAACAACTCTCTAATGGACAATCAAAGCACCACTTTCTGAAGCAAACAGGAGGAAGAAATCTGACAAGACATTTTTAGAAGGGATTTGGGTAATATTTAAGTGTTTTCTGAAAGAACTTTTTAATGGTTGTGGTTTGAAAACAGTGGGGTGGCGTGGGCAGGAGAGGAAGAAAACGGGAAAAGTAAAAGAACTAAAGCGAAGTCCTTCTTGTGGCCAAAGACTGAGAAATGAGGATTGTGAAGTGGTGATGTGCTAAGTGAAGGAAACAACAGCTCTTCCTGGGTAAGAGTCACAAAACTGATGAGAAATCAACTTCAAAAAAATTAAAAGGACTCCTAGTGGAAATTGAAGGCTTGTAGCTAATCAGTTTTTATTAATGTGTTGTTAAAGTTACAGATGTATATGAGGAGAGCAGAAAAACACTATTTAAATATCCACTCCCCAAGACCACCCTTCATGGCAGAAGCCTCACTAAATAGATGGCTTTTTCACTGTGTCCCTGAACACAGAAAAGTCCGGCTTTGTCAGACCAGGAGGGGAAACAAATTCCTCAGAAAATTCCCCGACTTTAACCCCCTGCTTGGGACCATTCTTAGCTGATCAGTGTCCCCCTGCTGTGGTGGTGTTGAGGGGGAGGGGACAACCTCCAAAGTAGCAATTTCAGGCAAGGGGATTCAGGCTGCACCCTGAATGCCACTGCAAAGTGACAAGGTAACCAGGGCCAAGCAGGAGCACAGATGTTCCTGCCGCGGCACGCCCAGTGCCTTTCGGCAGATGGACAGTGCCACACCAAGCCAGCTGAAGCTTCCGGGTGGTCTTCCAGGGATGCTTTGTGGTTATCCATTCTGGAGGCAACACAGCCTGGAGTAGCTGCCAATGACTGCATCATGGGAGAGGAGAGGTGGCCAGTCTCTGAGCTGAATGTGAATAAAGAGAAAAGAGAGATGCTCTCGGGAGAGGTGACTTTCTGGGATCAGGGAGCCGCTAGGGACCAAGAGGTCACTGCAACCTTGTTGACTGATGTGTCTGGGAATAAATAAGAAGCCTGAGTCGGGAGCACTGAAATTGGCCCTGACACTCACAGAAGAATGCCGGCCTGAGTCTACTTGGTCTTCCCTGGTGGGGTCAGCTACATTGTTCTCATCACTGTCCCTAATTTATGACAACTTGGGATCTAGAACTCAATATCCTAATCACATAAGGTGCGAGAACATCAGATATTACCGCCCTTCTAGTGGCACTCTCACCCCAGCTCCCCAGCCGAGTCTTCCTAATAGTCAGGACCAAACAGGAGGATGGTGGGAACGAATAACCCCACTGGACAGAACGTGCATCGTTGTTTCTGGTCAGGTGAGCCATTTTCCAAACCAGTGCTATCCATTAGAACTTTTTGTGATAATGGAAATTTTCTGGGACTCCCGATATGGCAGCCAACAGCTGTATCTAGGTTTTGAGCACTTGAAATGTGGCTAGCATGATTGAGACACTAAATATTTAACTTGTATTTAATTTTAATTAATGCAAACTTAAATTTGAATAGCCCTACATGACTAGTGGCTAATATTGGGAAAGATAGTTTTCGACCCATTTCTTAAAAAAAGTTTGACTGCATGTGAATCTAATAAATTTCCCCTGGAACTGTGCTGTCCAATATAGCTATCCACATGTACCAATTAAAATTAAATTAATACAATCAAAAATAAAGGAAGATTTTACTCTTTAGTGTTACCGGTCACATTTCCAGTGTTCAACAGCCACATGTACCTGGGGCTAGTGGATGAGCCAAGCATGGATATGAAATAGTTCCATCCTCATAGCAAGTCCAATTGGACAGAGATGCACTGGGAGTTCTGTGAAGACACCAATGCAAGGAGAAACTAAGCCACTAAAAAAGGAATCCCTAATTTAACAAAATGTTTACTATGTATCTACCTTTTTGCCAGGAGGTTTTTTGCTTTTTGTTTTTTGGTTTTTTGTTTGCTCGCTTTTTGTTTTTGTTTGTTGTTTGATTGTTTGTTTACCAAATTTTAGGGCTACAGTGGTAAATAGAAAATGCATAGCCCTTCCCACAAGGAACTTAGAAACTAGAGGAGATTCAAAAGACTAAATAATCTTATTCCTATACAGTATTATAAGAAAGGTGACTATTGAGAGCTATGGATCACGTAAAATAAGCTAACCCAAAAAGATAATCTAACCCAACTTCAAAGGTCAGAAAAAGTTTCTCAGAGGAAGAAAGGCCAAAGCTGAGACCTGAGGGATAAGTAGGCATTAACCAGCTGTGTGAGAGGCTGCGGCATATTTTGTAAGGGGTGAATGGCTAGAAAAGTAAGCAAAAGATAGATCCCACAGGGCCTTGTAAACCCGAAGTGTCTGACCTTAATCTAAGAGCCCTGTGGAGCCACTGAAGGGCTTTAAGCAGGGAAACGGACCAATCAGGTGCCCACTTTTGAAAATTCCCTGACTCCACTTGAGGAAATGATTTGCCACAAAGGGCAAGACTAGAGACCAGTTAGAAGGATGTTACAGTAACTCAGGCAAGACATAATGGTGGCCTCGAGTACATTGGAGTAGAGTCGGAGAAAAGTAAATAAATTTGAGAAATATAAGAAAATTAGCACACAATCTTTCTTCATCGTTCCACAAAGTCTGCTGACCTATCTAGGTTACAATTATTTATTCAAACTTTGCCATCTGAAAATGAAAATAACAAACAATTGGAAGTCTCTCTGTTGCTCATTCTATTAATGTTTCCCCCAATGTAATATGATCTTTATCTGCATCAATAGTGTTTATTGGAGATTAAAATGCTCTTAAGGCCAGAGGCCAAGCTTATTTCAGTTTGCATAGCACTCAGCGTAGCATCATAAGCAGGTTGGTAGTTAATTAAAGCTTTCTAGTACTGTACTTTGGTAAGGTAGTTCAAATAATCTTAAGATAGGTGACAGTGGTATTGTCTTATGTTTCAAGATGTATTTCTTTTCAAAGAAAGGCTTTAACTTTAGTTTTCCAGCAGAAGCTGACACACTGAATCATGCCAATAAGAAACCTTCCAATTTCTTGATTTCACATCTCAATTTCAGATTTTAGATTTATCAATGACTTGCTTATTAACTTGGCACATATACCACTGGCAGAAATGAATTTTGCTTATATAGTTTAGGCATCTGTATCCATTAATTGATTATCATGGGGATTTACTGGCCACTGCTTTACAGTTTTCAATAAGATATTTGTTGACTTCATTTATATGGAGTGATTTTGTTATCCCATAAGGCAAAGTAAGGAAGAACAGAGAGGTTCTGCATTAGCCTGGAGTCGAATCAAGTACGAGTGAAGCATAACCAAGAACCACCTCGTGGCTTCCTTGGAGATTCGAATTCTGGGTCCAGCCACCTCAGAGATAAGATGTGAACCAGGACACTTAGGTGTTTATTCCCACCTGCAGCCTATCAGCAAATTTGGTCCCCAGACCAATCCAGAAGTATGAAAACATTTGAAGCCTGTAGTACCTAGTAATGTTCTATTATTGCCAGTTGAACCCTAAAATCTCATTGTGTATCTTCGCATTCATGGCTTTTAACATCCATGGTTTTCATGATTTGTGAGTGACCCTGAGTGACATTAATCACCATGGCACCCCTTTTTCGTATATAATGAAACCAGACTCAGAGCAGTTATGTCACTTGCCCAAGCGCCCCCAGTTAGTAAGTTTGCAGACCCAGGCTTGTCTAACTCCAAAGTCAGCGTCTTTGACCACATTATTCTGCTTCCAACAACACAGTGATTTAAATATTATTGAGGCGTGAAATTCGATGGCCTGGCCTTGCGGCTGGGGCAGAGCTGAATCACTGAGCTGGTGGAGCGCCTAGCTGGCCACCCAGGATCTCTTTTCCTTGGGGCGTTATGGCTCTCCACTCCCTGCAATGAGCAAATAAACAAAACCACTTGGTGTGAAACTGCTGAAAAGTAGACTTCTTTGTTTGGGACTGGTGATAAAACTGAAAAGGAAGTCAAGCTTTTTAAGAACTTAAGGATTTACAGAGGTCTCAGTCAGTGATGATCTGATGGCAGGCTCTCAGGTGCAAGGCAGGTGGACAAAGTAGAGAGCGTGGTTCTGCAGTTTGGAAACAGCGCTGGGCTATTTCTCTGCTGATGATCAGGGGTTGTTGTTCTGGCGATTTACAGCCTCTGTACTCGCTGCTCTGGATGTGGAGGGAGTAGATGTGATTTGTGTCTGGCTAACATCATGTGACTGGATAGTACACGTCTCAGTCATTTCGTGAACGCTACATTAGTATTGCCAAGAATATGTATGTATATTTTCATATATCAGGTGCCCCTCAATGTGGGAAAACTTACTGTAAAACTAAATTCTCTAACTCCCATATTTTTTTATTGAGTTACAATAAAAAGAGGAAGATAAAATCCAGGGGTGGCTCTTCTATGTGCTGATCATTTTAATCCTGATGGGAAAACTACCCGCTGAAGGTGTCGAAACGAGACTACACTTCAAAAAGCGTGTGTCATTTTTAGAGAATAAAAGCTAAATTACCATAGGCGTTCTCTTCCTCCTGAGACATTCTCCCAGGTTCTGTTTTAACTTCCCAGGTCCCAAATCAGTCTTCACTGTTGGATTAGACTGTTCTGTTTAAATAGGAAAAAAAATGAGATTGTAGAAAACTACAGTGCTGGAAGCAGAATTCCTAAAAATCAACATTTTCCCTAATCTAACTTTCTACCTTCCTCTTTAAGAGAATTCGTACTGTATGGGCGATCCTTAGCTTGCCAAATTATTTTTATGTGTGCTGTTTTCTGTTTTGTTTTGTTTTTAATCCTAGGTTATAAAATTAGGAGATGCTCCGTTTGCCTTCCTCGGTCTTCTTTTCCTTGTCTTTGAATCCTCAAAGCATCTGCAACAGTGTCCTCCATTTACTTAGAACCCGTTTGTCTTCTCATTGAATAAATGAATGCTGAGGACGTCATGCGAGGCAGGCATTGTTCTAGGTCCTGGGGATTCCTACCTGCAAAAAGAAAAGCAGCCTCCCCTCATGGAGCTTACATGCTGTGTATACCAATGGTTAGTTCCTTAATAGGGGTGATTTTGCCCTCCCCTCCCACTCCCCCACCTCCCATGATATTGGGCAACATCTGGGATATTTTTGACATTTTGTTTGACTGGGGAGGTGGTGCTACCAGCACTTGGCGGGCAGAGGCCTAGGATAATGTTAAATATCCGGCACTGAGCAAAGAGTGATTTGGTCCAAAATGTCGATAGTGCCAAGGTTGAGAAACCCTGAGGTATACATACAGTATGCTGAAAATCGAAGGTCAGATGGGTGTGTTTATGTAACAGAGAATTCCATAATTATATTTGCACCTGTTCTGGACATTGGGATGAGAGACGGCTGGGGCTCTGAAATGAATGTTTCAGAATGAATGTGTTGGTCAGACCCTTTTAGTTGCAAGCAATGAGATACCCAACTCAGATGAACTAGGGAAAAAGATGTATTAGCTTGCAAGGCTGGAAAAGATGCTGCAGAGCTTTCATAAGTGAAGGAAGGACGACATCAGCGAAGGCCCCAGAGGCTGAAATCAGGGATTCTCTGCTTTTCCAGTACTCTTTCATTCTCCTTTTGCTTCTCCCATTTTGCTTCCCTCTTCTCTTTGTGCAGTGGCGTCTCATGTGCTATGACTGCAGAAAGAATTTCACCTAGTGGAAAGCAGCCTATGGAAGCACTGGCTTAGAAACTCCAGAGGGGGGAAAAAAAAACTGACTTTTTAAGCATGGCAATATCCTTATACCAAATAATGTCTTGGCCTTGTCCTGGTCATGTGTCCACCCCATGGGCCAGTCTCTGATGCCTGAGGATGAGGTGCTCTGTTTGGTCATACCCATCTCTAAGGTTGAAAGATGGGAACGGTGCCGACAGTATTATTATCCACAATTCATTACATTACAATGATTGAGCGAAAGGTAGCTCTGTAAAGGAAAAAATGTGTGCAGGGGGAAAAAAGTGTATATCTAAGTATACTTCAGTGGAGGATGTAAAATTGTGTCTGTGCTTTAAAGCAGGCATTTCAAACCATTTTAGCATTGAGATCCCTTTTTGGGATATTGACACACCTCTTCTTCCCAACCTCTTGTCATCCAGACTATTTGAGATGATATTGGTATATTTGTTATATTACAATGGATTTTTTGAAGTGTATGCTGAGCATTACGTGGAAACATTTGAGATAGAGACACCCTCTGTTACCGAACAGGGGAAGCTTCCCATTGATTAACATGTGTGAACTGGACACCTACTATGTGCAAAGCTTTGTGCTGGACACATAGGAGAACACAACAAAGAGTAACACACAGCACCTGCCCCTGAGCTTGTACTCTACATGGGATATAAGGCAGATGCACCTGAAAGTTTCCATAATGCTATCAGACAGGATTAATCCTGGCATCTTCTGTCCCTGCCTTAATGGGCAAATTTCACTATTGCATCATCTGTGAGTTTTATAAATCAGGCTAGAGAGTGAACAGTCCCTGCCTTAACATCTCCTACTTGGTTTTACTTGTTTCTCCTAGATTTGATGCCTTTCTTGCTGAGCCCATCATATCTGTCAGAAACCCTAGGATCTGGTGGGACTCTCCACACGGGTCCATCTGGCCAATAACAATAGCAAATAGCCGCTCATCATTGAGTATTGTACAGGTGTTTGCACCTACACCACACTAACTCTTTTTTGGACCATACTGTAAGGTCAGGATTTAAGCCCACTTTGCAAAGTTGGAATCTGGGACAGCAAGAGGTCTGGTAAGTTGACCCAATCAATGATGACATAGCTTAAAAACTGCAGCGCCTGGATTTGGTCCCAGGCCTATCTGACTCCAAAGACCATGGTCTTATTCACTATGGTACAGAGTCTATTTGCTATTTCTACCTCTGTGAGGCAACCAGGTAGTGGAAGTGACACATACGTTTTAAGTGATATAATAATATTAAGAACTATAGGGGTTCAAGGAGTGGAAAATATAAAGGAAACTCAGGACAACTTCTGGGAGAAGAGTCTAGGGGGATGTTCATCCTTTCCAGGTGTTCTGGCCCAGGATCAGATCAATTACTGGAAAGTGACTCCTACACACCTCACACTAGCCCAGCGAGGTAGTGATGCTGTCCACACCATGATATCCATTCCTGGTGCTGGGAAGAATGGGGAAGAACCTACTTGTGCCAGATAAGACGCTAGACACTTCCACACACTGTGTCATCTAATCCTCCCAAAGCCCCAGGAGGTAGTCATTGTGTCCCCTCCTTATAGGTGTGAAAACTACTATGCAGAATGACTAGTGGGAGCCAAATCACAGACGAAAGTTGAGCCACTGGGACTAGAACACAGATTTATTTGTCGGCTTCCATAGCCTACGTTCTTTGCACTGGTTCTGCCCCACCCCACCCCCACCACCCCTTCCTCAGCCCCAGAAAGTATTCACCTTTTCAAAAGAAGAGGTTAAAAAGCAGAACCTTCTCTGCTGGACTCTCCTCCGCTAGCACCATGGATTTCTTTTTGTAAGTAAGCCTAGAAACCTACACAAGCAATGAAGATTCCGTCCATCTTGAGCAGTGCTGCTGCTTCCCTGCTTCCTGTAAAGCTAATAATTAACTTCTGTCAAGTTTGGTAAAAATGTTAACAGGGTCTTGCGACTCTCCACATGCCCAGCAACATTATTACTTTTTAAATATGAGACAGTGGTTTCCTCCAGTGGAAAATGCATTTACCCTCCTAGTCTAAGGCATTCAGCCACTAAAGTCATCATAGGAGAAAAGTGGAGAACGCAGATGGAAGAGTATGGTTTGTAGATCTCACTTATTTTTGAAATAAAGGATGACTTCCAAAAAACGACATGAGCACCGAGCTTGTGTAATCTCCATTTGCAGTGATTTTTCTTTGATTGATGTGCCATTAATACTTTAATTGGCAACAGGTGCAGCTGATTGTGGGTTTCTACGCTGAGAAATCTGAAATTGAACATAAGGTTCTGATAAATTAATAAACTTCTCTGCTCCAAACAGTTGTTGCTGTGAACTAACTTTCCATGGAGCACTGCTCCATCAAGCACACTGAATTCTTTATGTTAAAAAGCAAAGTGTTACCTAATGATAAATTAAAATTACACAAAGCACTACAGAAAGAACACAATAACATCCCCTCCCAGGGAAAAGGGAAATTGCTGGAAGGAGCAGAAGAATGTGATTTATGAAATAAATTGGTTCCCTTTTGTAGACTAAAGTGTTTCGTCTCTAGATTCCATATCACATTATTAAAATAATTTTGTGTTATTTAATATAAATGGGGGAAGGGAGAATAAAGGATTTTTACGTAAGGTCCTTGTTCTCCCTGAGGTAAAAATTAATATTGAGTAGAAGCCTAGGGAAAAAAAATCCCAAAGGTTCTATAAAAGATCTTAAAGTTATGTTTTGTTTTTTTTATTAACCCTACCTATGCTGAGGCCATTTACAATCATTTTGCTGCAAAAATTTGTCTCTGATGGAGACAGAAAGTTGTAGGCCCTAATTTTCTATCAGTGAGAAATATCCCTGGTCATGATGGCAAGTGAGTATAGGCTGTTGTCTCCATCCCTTGAACCAAACATAGAAGATGACTCAAGATATGAGGAGGCTGGTGAGGGTCAGAACTTCACCCTTCCACCCACCTGAGACTCTCACAAGTCATGAGAAGTCCTAACGGAGGCAGAACATAGCCCTCTTGTAGGGAGAGGGGAATGATAACTTGAACAGGAGAGGGTCACAGATCCCAGAGGAGAGACTAGATGAAGGAGAGCTTTCTAGTTATGCTCTCTTTTCTCCACTAAATGGATCTTTGCTGCCCTGTGGCTCATATGGGTCAGAAACTCAGCTCTAGAAACCTAGAGCCATCTCAGGCACTGGCGCGAAATCAGGAGTGACACAAGGCAAGGGTGAGGAGCCAGTGTCATTGAGTACAGGTCAGTTAGCTGATCACATGGGTATTTTCTCCCCTCCTCTCTTCCCTTCACCCTGTAGGCTTTGCAGAGGCCAAATGGCCACGAGATTAAACTTGTGGAAGGGAAGAAATGAGGATGTGTTAAACCCAGAAAAGTCATCTCTAGAAGTTCTTGCTCTCTGCCATGGCCATCTCCAGAAAAACTTCCCCAGATGAGCACAGGCCAAGGTCTAGACATTTGCCCTTCCTCCCATGTTGACAGGACTAGCGAAGGAAGCTAAGAGTCCCAAGGGAACAAATGGCGAGCTCACAGAGGAGAAAAATAAGACATCTGAAAAGCATCAGCAAAATGAACAATTAGGACATCCTACACCAAAGACACTCGAAGAAACAAAACAGGCAGAACAAGAATTTAAAATAAACATAATGGAAGAAGAAAAGATGGCGGCGAAGTAGAGAGACGTGGAGTGCATCCCTCTCCACAGATGCATTGGGAATGCACGGAAGGATGCAGTAATTCCCACAGAGAACCAGCTGAACACCAGCAGACGGCCTCGGACACCAGAAAGGGCTGCGGGGAGCCCGACATAGCCAACTTAATATTCGTTTAATCCAATACTTGGACATTAGTCTGAGGCTTGGACAGTCTTCTATAAACACCTCTATCGCCAGGACAAGCAACCCCAAAAGTTTGGACAACCATGAGGAAACAAAGAAACACCATGCAGGCAAAGGAGCAGGAAAAAAACCCACAAGACCAAATAAATGAGGAGGAAATAGGAAAAATGCCTGAAAAAGAATTTAGAGTAATGATACTAAAAATGATACAAAATCTCGATAACAAAATAGAGAAAGTACAAGAAACAGTTCATAAGAACTCAGAAAAACAAACAGCAATGGATAACAAAATAACTGAAATTAAAAATACTCTAGATGCTATAACCAGCAGAATGACTGAGGCAGAAGAACGAATAAGTGAGTTGGAAGATAGAATGGGGGAAATAACTGCCACAGAAGAGGAAAAAGAAAAAAGAATAAAAAGATTAGAAGACAGTCTCAGAGACCTCAGTGATAACCTTAAACATACCAACATTCGAATTATAGGCATCCCAGAAGAAGAAGAAAACAAGAAAGGGTCTGAGAAAATATTTGAAGAGGTTATAGTGGAAAACTTCCCCAACATGGGAAAGGAAATAATTAATCAAGTCCAAGAAGCACAGAGAGTCCCATACAGAATAAACCCAAGGAGAAATACACCAAGACACATATTAATCAAACTAACGACAATTAAACACAAAGAAAAAATATTAAAAGCAGCAAGAGAAAAGCAACAAACAACATATAAGGGAAAACCCATAAGGATAACAGCTGACCTTTCTACAGAAACTCTGCAGGCCAGAAGGGGATGGCAGGATATACTGAAAGTCCTGAAAGAGAGAAACCTACAGCCAAGAATACTCTACCCAGCAAGAATCTCATTCAGATTCAACAGAGAAATCAAAAGCTTTCCAGACAAGCAAAAGTTAAGAGAATTCAGCACCACCAAACCAGCCTTACAACAAGTGCTAAAGGAACTTCTCCAAGTAGGAAACACAAGAAAAGGAAAACACCTACAAATACAAACCCAAAACAATTCAGAAAATGGTAATTGGAACACACATGTCAATAATCACTTTAAATGTAAATGGATTAAATGCTCCAACCAAAAGACACAGACTGGCTGAGTGGATACAAAAACAAGACCCTTCTATATGCTGCCTACAAGAAACCCACTTCAGACCAAGGGATACATATAGACTGAAAGTGAAGGGATGGAAAAAGATATTCCATGCAAATGGAAGTCAAAAGAAAGCTGGAGTAGCAATACTCATATCAGACAAATTAGACTTGAAAGTAAAGACTATTAAAAGAGACAAGGAAGGGCACTACATAATGATCAAGGGATCCATCCAAGAAGAACATATCACAATGGTAAATATCTATGCCCCCAACATAGGAGCACCTCAATACATAAGGCAAATGCTAACAGCTATAAAAGGGGACATTGACAGTAACACAATAATAGTGGGAGACTTGAACACCCCACTTACATCAATGGACAGATCATCCAAACAGAAAATAAATAAAGACACACAAGCTTTAAATGACACATTAGACCATCTTGACTTAATTGATATTTATAGGACATTCCATCCAAAAACGACAGACTACACTTTCTTCTCAAGTGCACACGGAACATTTTCCAGGATAGATCACATCTTGGGTCACAAATCAAACCTCGGCAAATTCAAGAAAATTGAAATCATATCAAGCATCTTCTCAGACCACAACGCCATGAGACTAGATATCAATTACAGGAAAAAAACTGCAAAAAATACAAACACATGGAGGCTAAACAATTCGCTCCTAAACAACCAAAGAATCACTAAAGAAATCAAAGAGGAAATCAAAAAAATATCTAGAAACAAATGACAATGAAAACACAACAACCCAAAACCTATGGGATGCAGCAAAAGCAGTTCTAAGAGGGAAGTTTATAGCAATACAGTCCTACCTTAAGAAACAAGAAAATGATCGAATAAACAACCTAACCTTACACCTAAAACAACTAGAGAAAGAAGAACAAAGAAACCCCAAAGTGAGCAGAAGGAAAGAAATCGTAAAGATCAGAGCAGAAATAAATGAAAAAGAAAGGAAAGAAACCATAAGAAAAATAAATAAAACTAAAAGCTGGTTCTTTGAGAAGATTAACAAAATTGATAAACCATTAGCCAGACTCATCAAGAAAAAAAGGGAGAAGATGCAAATCAACAGAATTAGAAATGAAAAAGGAGAAGTAACAACGGACACCTCAGAAATACAAAACATCATGAGAGACTACTACAAGCAACTATATGCCAATACATTGGATAACCTGGAAGAAATGGATAAATTCTTAGAAAAATACAATCTTCCAAGACTGAACCAGGAAGAAATAGAAACCATGAACAGACCAATCACAAGTATGGAAATTGAGGCAGTGATTAAAAATCTTCCAACACACAAAAGCCCAGGACCAGATGGGTTCACGGGCGAATTCTATCAAACATTTCGAGAAGAGTTAACACCTATCCTTCTCAAACTCTTCCAAAATATTGCAGAAGGCGGAACACTCCCAAACTCATTCTACGAGGCTACCATCACCCTGATACCAAAACCAGGCAAAGATGTCACAAAAAAAGAAAACTACAGACCAATATCACTAATGAATATAGATGCAAAAATCCTCAACAAAATACTAGCTAACAGACTCCAACAACACATTAAAAAAATCATACACCATGATCAAGTGGGGTTTATCCCTGGGATGCAAGGATTCTTTAATATACGCAAGTCAATCAACGTGATACATCATATCAACAAATTGAAGGATAAAAACCATATGATCATTTCAATAGATGCAGAAAAAGCTTTTGACAAAGTTCAACATCCATTTATGATAAAAGCTCTCCAGAAAATGGGCATAGAAGGAAATCACCTCAACATAATAAAAGCCATATATGAAAAACCAAAAGCCAACATTGTTCTCAATGGGGAAAAACTGGAAGAATTCCCTCTAAGAACAGGAACAAGACAAGGGTGCCCACTCTCACCACTATTATTCAACATAGTTTTGGAAGTTTTAGCCACAGCAATCAGAGAAGAAAAAGAAATAAAAGGAATCCAAATTGGAAAAGAAGAAGTAAAATTGTCACTCTTTGCAGATGACATGATATTATATATAGAAAACCCTAAAGATTCTACCAGAAAACTGCTAGCACTAATTGATGAGTTTAGTAAAGTAGCAGGATACAAAATTAATGCACAGAAATCTCTTGCATTCCTATACACTAACAACGGAAGAGCAGAAAGAGAAATGAAGGAAACTCTCCCATTCACCATTGCAACAAAAAGAATAAAACACCTAGGAATAAACCTGCCTAAGGAGGCAAAAGATCTGTAGGCAGAAAACTTTAAGACATTGATGAAAGAAATCAAAGATGACACAAACAGATGGAGGGACATACCATGTTCCTGGATTGGAAGAATCAACATCGTGAAAATGACTGTACTACCCAAAGCAATTTACAGATTCAATGCAATCCCGATCAAATTACCAATGGCATTTTTCACAGAACTAGAGCAAGAAATCTTACGATTTGTATGGAAACGCAAAAGACTCCGAATAGCCAGAGCAATCTTGAGAAGGAAAAATGGAGTTGGTGGAATCAGGCTTCCTGACTTCAAACTATACTACAAGGCCATAGTGATCAAGACAGTATGGTACTGGCACAAAAATAGAAAGGACGATCAATGGAATAGAATAGAGAACTCAGAAGTAAGCCCAAACACATATGGGCACCTTATCTTTGACAAAGGAGGCACGAGTATACAATGGAAAAAAGACAGCCTCTTCAATAAGTGGTGCTGGGAAAATTGGACAGCAACATGTAAAAGAATGAAATTAGAACACTTCCTAACACCATACACAAAAATAAACTCCAAATGGATTAAAGACCTACATGTAAGGCCAGACACTATCAAACTCCTAGAGGCAAACATAGGCAGAACACTCTATGACATCCATCAAAGCAACGTCCTTTTTGACCCACCTCCTAGAATCAGGGAAATAAAATCAAGAATAAATGAATGGGACCTCATGAAACTTAAAAGCTTTTGCACAGCTAAAGAAACCATAAACAAGACTAAAAGGCAACCCTCAGAATGGGAAAAAATAATTGCCTATGAAACAACGGACAAAGGATTAACCTCCAAAATATACAAGCAGCTCATGAAGCTTAATACCAAAAAAGCAAATAACCCAATCCACAAATGGGCAGAAGACCTAAATAGACATTTCTCCAAAGAAGACATACAGATGGCCAACAAACACATGAAAAGATGCTCAACATCACTAATCATCAGAGAAATGTAAGTCAAAGCCAGAATGAGGTACCACCTCACACCAATCAGAATAGCCATCATCACAAAGTCTGGAAACAACGAATGTTGGAGAGGGTGTGGAGAAAAGGGAACTCTCCTGCACTGTTGGTGGGACTGTAAGTTGGTACAGCCACTATGGAAAACAATTTGGAGGTTCCTTAAAAAACTACAAATAAACTACCATATGATCCAGTAATCCCACTCCTGGGCATATATCCAAAGAAAACCATAATCCCCAAAGAAACATGTACCATAATGTTTATTGCAGCACTATTTACAATAGCCAGGACATGGAAGCAACCTAAATGCCCATCAACAAATGAATGGATACAGAAGATGTGGCATATATATACAATGGAATATTACTCAGCTATAAAAAGGGATAAGATGGAGCTATATATAATGAGGTGGATAGAACTACAATCTGTCATACAGAGTGAAGTAAGTCAGAAAGAGAAGGACAAATATTGTATGCTAACTCACATATACGGAATCTAAAAATGGTACTGATGAACTCAGTGACAAGAATAAGGATGCAGATACAGAGAATGGACTGGAGAACTCGAGGTATGGGAGGGGGCGGGGGGTGAAGGGGAAGCTGAGACGAAGCGAGAGAGTAGCACAGACATATATATACTACCAACTGTAAAATAGTCAGTGGGAAGTTGTTGTATAACAAAGGGAGTCCAACTCGAGGATGGAAGATGCCTTAGAGGACTGGGGCGCGGAGGGTGGGGGGGACTCGAGGTGGGGGGGAGTCAAGGAAGGGAGGGAATACGGGGATATGTGTATAAAAACAGTTGATTGAACCTGGTGTACCCCCAAAAAAATAAAAAAATAAAAAATAAAAAATAAAAAAATAAAAAACATAATAAATATTTTCAGAGGAAAAGAGAAAGAGCAGATAATGTAATCATAAAGCAGGAACAAACATTATAAAGGAAAACCAATTAGAATTACTGGGTATGAAAAATATAACAGCTAAATTTAAAATCTGATTGGATTGGTTGAAGAGCAGAATGGATACAGCCAAAGAACAGAAGGTATTAGAAGGGATAAAATGATGAAAGAAATTAAGGCAACGGGCATTGAAGCAGAAATTTTCAAAATCTGGCAAAAAGGAGTCCCAAGAGAAAAAAAAAAAGGGAAGAAGAAAATGTAGAAGAGAAAATAAAGTAATGACAGAGAATTTCCCAAAATTAAGGAAAGACTTTTACATCTAACAAAGTGATATTTAGGCGTATCAATGACCATGTCAAAATTCCAAAAGCTTCATAGGACAAAAAACAGAACACAAAGAAAAGGAAGTAAGAGAGTGCTAAGGTTCTTGTCGTGTTCAGAAGAAAGATATGGCTATTGATAAGCTTTTGACGTTGATGGAAACTATAGAGGAATATAGGTATGAATAAGTTAGGGGTATTCACTAAAAGAATAAAAATAAAAAGTGTAAGCTTCAGAACAACAAAATAAAATTTGATTCACCCAGTGGAAAACAAGAGAAAAAAATGAAAGAATGAATAACAAAGAGAAAATATTAAATTTCAGAAATAAATCCTAATATAAGAAACAGTTAAAGGTTAAAAATAATTTATTGGAAAAATATGCTAGGTAAATATGAACCCAAAGAAAACCGGGCTAAAAACTGTAATACCTGACAAAAGAGAACACCAACAAGGAAAAAACAATGTATTTACAAGAAAGAAACAATATCAAGAAAGTATGGGGCTTCCTAGGTGGCGCAGTGGTTAAGAATCCGCCTGCCAATGCAGGGGACACGGGTTCAATCCCTGCTCCAGGAAGATCCCACATGCCGTGGAGCAGCTAAGCCCGTGCGCCGCAACTATTGGGCCCATGTGCTGCAACTACTGAAGCCCATGCACCTAGAGCCCAGGCTCTGCAACAAGAGAAGCCACGGCAATGAGGAGCCTGCGAACCACAAGGAAGAGTAGCCCCACACTCACCGCAACCAAAGAAAGCCCATGCACAGCAAAAAAGACCCAACATGGCCAATATAATAAGTAAAGAAAGAATTAAAAAAAAAAAAGTATAATTGGCATGAGCACATACCCACCTAACAACATAATCTGAAATTTCACAAAACAATAGCCGGCACCACTGCAAAAAAGAGTAGCTCAGTCAACAATAGTACTTGGAGATTTAACTGACCTCTTTCAGAATCTAATAGATCAGGTAGATAAAAATTAAGCAATGATATAAAAGATGTGAATAAGTTAGGGGTATTCTTAATAAACTTTATTTGTTATCAATACATATGCAACCAGTTATCAGGAGGTATAAATTTGATGAGGGTAACCATGAAGTGGTTTTACTATTTCCAAGATTTTCTTTCCTTTGGCATTCTTCAGTGACAACGTGGCCAAATGCCCTAACCCTCTCGTCGCTGTTGGTTCTTAACAGTTTAATCCAGTTAAGATGTCAAACTCAGTTTCAACAGAAATCTCTTCTCCTCCCTGTCCTCTCCCAAGGCTAATGGAACGCATGCTCCACAGTGGGGAGAAGTCACAGTGTCCTGTTTCTCTGATCTCTCCACTCTGGGGGAAAGGGTAAAGCCAGGCTGGTGATGACTCTGCCTGTTCCTTTTCTGAGGCCTCACTCTTGTAGTCCGGAATAAGAAATCTCATCAAAGTACTCAGTTTTTGGTGGTCAGGAGGTTCCCTGGTCCCTCCCCAGTTCAACCTGGTTCTGTCTGCTTATATTGCTTCAAAGTATGGAGAATCCCCAGCCCTAATCCAGACAGAGAAGAGAAGCAAAAGTCTCCCGCCTGTGCTTCCTATAGTGCTGAACATCTAGGGACCAAACAAGGATGAAGCAGTGAAGCACTCGCCTCAGGCACAAAATCCAAGGAGGCACCAAAAAACTCAGTCATCAAGATAAATAGTATTTTAATGTAACATTTTTAAAAATCAAAATTAAGGAATTTCCCCGGTGGTGCAGTGGTTAAGAATCCGCCTGCCAATGAAGGGGACATGAGTTCGAGCCCTGATCCGGGAAGATGCCATATGCCTCAGAGAAACTAAGCCCATGCGTCACAGCTAGTGAAGCCCATGTGCTCTGGGGCCCACGTGCCACAACTACTGAGCCCATGTACTGCAACTATTGAAACCTGCATGCCAAAAGCCTGTACTCTGCGACAAGAGAAGCCACTGTAATGAGAAGCCTGCACACCACAACAAGAGTAGCCCCTGCTCGCCACAACTAGAGAAAGCCCCGCACAGCAACAAAGACCCAACACAACCATAAATAAATAAATAAATAAATAAATAAATAAATAAATAAATAAAATTAAAATAATAAAGTAAATAAATAAAAATTAAGACAAAAAAATCTGTGATTAACCAAGTATTAAATTTTTAAATAAAGAAATAATTAGAATTACTGATTTTTCCCTTTGCTTCAGGCTTCAGTATGACACCTGAAGTCTTGATTGTGACTGCTTCTTTCCCTTGCCTTCACAATACCTTACATGGACAGAAAAAGAAAGGGTTGGGTGGTAGCTGATAATACCAGGGTCAGTTTTGCTTCCTCATAGTAAGCCTTGAGGAAGATACACAGCTTGTAGCATTGATGGGTGCTTTCACAAAGTAGGAAACCTAGTGCCTCATTGTCCACAACAGATGACCCTACCTTCTGGCCAATTCAAGGACATTACCAAAAGCCCAGCAAGAGTTTTAAAGAGAAAGAGAATCCAAAGAATACCTCCAACAAATACAGAATGCATGATATTTTCTAAACATACATGGCGCATAATATAAATCTCCATATTCTGGATTCTAAAGAATCAGTAAATTGCAAAGAAACTATACATTTAAGATTTTTTTAAAGTGTCAATATTCAGCTGTATTTGATCTACAAAAACAGAAATTTCATTTGGTCCAAACAAGTATATTCTATAAATTTTATATTATCTGACCATAAGGCTGTAATATAGAAAAATCAACAACAAAAGGAGAACTTGAAAAATATTTCTGAAAAAAAAAGTATATATATATATGTATATATAATTGCTTAAAAAATTGTCTTCAGCAAGCTTAATTTGGACTAAGATTAAGATCTACTATAAAAACTTTGCAAGAAACATTTTTAAAGCTTAAAATATTGGAGAGCAACCGACACAGTCAGAACGTGAGAGACTCTGATCCCTTAAGAGAAGAGAAGAGCTCTGAGTAGGGTACACATTCTCCTAACATTTTTCCCAGGGGTATTTGTAAATGTTTAGCACAAGGGAATAGAATACTAGCAGAAAGTGGCAGGTTCAATGGTCTAAGAAGACAGATCTTGGAGTTTAAGACAGCTGAAACAGCTGCGACTGGAGGGCCCAAATCCTGAGAAGAGAAAACCACTGGGAAGTTAGCCTGAAAAGTCTCCATTAAAACTCCCCTTGAGGCTTTGGCCAATTTCTAAGCTGCACATAGGGTATGACTCCAAATAACTATTAGGAAACATCAGCTAGAAGGACAAAGGGCTGAGCGGAGATTTTAGAAGACTTGTACAAAGGTCTGGGAAGACAGAGAAAGGATTTCAAGGCTGCTAGCATGAAATGTCCTGGTAAACATTCTAGGCTCTTAGTTGAGATCCTGGAAAATCTTTATCCTAGGAGAAAAGGCAAAATGAAACAGAACAACCCTAATAAAAATTAAGGTGATCTGCATGTACTCTCTGCTGGCAAAAAAGATCTTAACCCTCTTAGAAGGATGGTAACACCATCCAGACTCTCTATAATTTTTAATGAAATTAATATACAAAGTTCAGCATCCAACCAAAAAGTATGAGGCATATAAAAAAAAGAACCAGTTGATCAAAAGCCAAGCAGAAACAGGCCTTCCGATGATTCGGATATTAGAAGTAATAGACAGAAACATTAAAATATTCCCCAGGTAAGAGCACCAAGGGGAGCATAAAGATTAAGAGGAGAAAGAAGAATGAACCTAAGGACCATCAAAGGACTGAGCAAAGAAAGAGGAACCATCCAAGAAATATAAAAGGAAGGATCAGAGAATTTGGAGGAGAATTAGAAGGGTTTGGTGTCCAGGAAACCAAGGAATAAGAGCGTCTAAGATCACACGCCAGACACATCAGATATCAGCTGTGCCTACATGTCAGCACATAGGGACAACTAACACGTGATCTCTGTCCCCACGAAGCTCAAAAGTGTGTCAAAGGAAAAAACAAAAACGACACGAATCAGTTAAACCTTAATGATAGATCCACACAACACACAACGGAAGAAAAAATACAGATGCATTACAGTAGGAACACAAAGGGGAAAAGCTTTCCACTCTCCCGAGATGTTAGGGAACATGTCCCCAGAGCTCTCTGGAATAAGTAGCTGGTGTGGTGGCACTCGCTTCCTGCTGGTCATTACGAAGCCCAGGACAACCACTGGTCGGCTCCAAGTGAACGAAGTATTTATCCTCAGAGTCTGTGAAAACTAATAAATGGGAGTCCTACTGTTTACAATGTGCAGCCCATCCACTCCTTTTTGCATTGTCATCTCTTTTTCTAAAGAAAACCAAGAGAATCTTAGCCATTCTCAGCCCCTTTTTTCAGTGTTGGTCTTTTTCTTACCACATTGTGGTTTGGAAACTGTGGAAGAAAGGATATATTGAGTAGGGGAATTCTCCACAAAGGCATGGAAACTTCAGGAAACTGGGTGAGAAATGCAAATAGGTTAGTGCCAGTGGGAGAGTAGCAAGAGATAAAATTGGGTAGAGAGGCAGGAATCCGATCAAGAAGACGGTTGCCTTTGAGATGAAGTGGTGAAGGAGACAGATAAGGAAACTGTAGAACAAGCATACAGATGGTACTTAACAGGTGCCACACACTCTTCTAAGTGTTCTACACATCTTAACTCATTTATGTTACATCTGAGATAGCATCTATCATTATCTTCATTTTACAGATGAGGAAACTGAGGCACAGAGAGATTACGTAACTTGCTCACAGAGTTAGTGAACAGTGGAGCCAGGACTTCACCCCCAGCAATACAGCTCCAGAGTCTATCTGTGCCCTCACGCACCACACCCTAGAGCAGGAATCAGATGTTAGATAAAGACAATTGTGATAAGTGCTCTGAAAGAAAAGAATGGGGGCAGTGAGAACCATTTCCTGGATGGGGAAATCTTAGGCAAATCGAGGATAAATGATCTTCCCCTGATGAAGCCCCGTCAGTAGTGGAGCTGAGTTCTACATTTGGATCTCCAAACTTCTAGCCCAGCTGTGGACAACTTTTCCTTCCCTGGTGCTGCAGCCTTGGAAAGGCTGAAATTGAAAGTTGAGAAAGTAGTTAACTGCGAATGAACAGGGTGCCTTATGGTGGGATAGAAAGAACTCTCAATGGGATAGAAAGACAAGCACTTTGGGTCTTGCCTCACTCATTAACAGTTGGGCGACCCCAGGTGGGTGTGCGGAACTCTGTGCCTCAGTTTCCCCTTTCAAAAAATGAGAGTGGTACTAGATCATTGCTGTGGCCTTGGCATCTCTCACATTTTGTGACCTTAACCTCAGACCAGCCTTTCAGTGGAGTTGTGGACATTTCCCAGTTACCCTGAGCCTTTAAGACATTTGTCAGAGCCCACAGCATTGCATTGTCTAAAACAAGAATGCACTTTAAATGTATGGTATGCTCAAAAATAGTTATCTTTTAAGAGACAAAACTATATATCTGTAAATAGTTAAACCCAGTCCTGCACAAATGAGGACAGCTACAGCAGAACACTCTACCAAATATGTTTAGTGTGACCGGATCTAAGTCGTACAAATACCTATCAGTGTGTGACTGTGCCTAGCATCTGCCCAGCCATAGCAGACACTCGAACAACATTTGCTAGCCCCCTTCTTTTCTATCCATTACCTTCTGTTCTCCATACATCTTATTTCCTGGTGGGTGTTTTCTCACAAATCTGTTGTCCTATTTATTCTTCTTTTTATGAGTTTGGATAATTTTACAATTACTGATTGCCTCCTTTTAAAGTGTACTATTAGCCCATCTGATTTTTTTTGTGCTTTTATATGGCTTCCCACTTTTGGAAAAAGTCTTTTTACAAAGTACCAATAAGCATACCCATCTGCAAATGGGCACATTTTTAAGCATTTGTCAGGCAAATTCACATTGGTTTGATTGAAGACACCAAGTTCAATGTCTTCAGCCTTTGGAAAATTAAAATGTTTGGGATAAAAATAGAAACTCAGCCTCCCAGGACTGATTGGTGTGTCTTTAGACATCTAACACTCTTAGACATCAAATGCATCATCATTGTGACATTGGTGAATATAAATGGGCTGGCAAAATCTTTTAGATGAGAAAAAATTGAGATTTGATTGATCGACTCTCTCTGCAATATAGATGGACTCAGATGTAAATGTAAATTCATATATCCTGGGAAGTTATAAAGGGATTCTCAGAGAACAGTAATGTCAAAAATAAACTAGCATTTATTGAGTACTAACTTTATGCCAGTAATATGCTAAGCAACTTATACATATTTTTTAAAGTGAGTTCTTACAACAGCCCTGTGAGGTATGTATTATAACCTTCACTTTACAAATGAAAAAAACTGAGATTTAGAGAAATTAAGTAACACCCAAAGAACCACTGGAAAAAGACAAGTGATCCAAAAAGAGGGACTCACATTGGAGGACTTGAATGAGGGATAACAATCTCCTCATTAGGGTGGCTGTTACAAATAAGTGCAAACTTGGTGACTTAAATCAGCAGATAGTAATTCTCTTACATTTCTGGAGGTCAGAAGTCCAGAATCAGTCCCAAGGTGTTGAAATCAAGATGTCAGCAGAGTTGGGTTCTCTTCCAAAACTTCAGGAAAGAATCCATTCCTTGCCTCTTGCTGCTTCTGTGGCTGCTGGCATTCCTTGGCTTGTGGCTGTATCAGTCTCCATGGCCAACATCTTCAAATCTCTCTCTGTTCTGCCTTAAGTAGCCTTCTCCTCTTCTGTACGTGTCTGTCTCAAGATACATGTGATTGCATTTAGGGCCCAGCTGGATAACCCAGGATAATTTACCCATCTCAAGATCCTAATTTCACCACATCTTTTACCTTATAAGGTGATATTCAGAGAGTCTGGGAATGAGGCAGTATCATGTTTGGAGGCCATTATTCAGCCTACTACAAAGGGCAATGACAGTCTCCTCAATTTGAGACTTCCAGTTATACCTGTCACTCTTTCCTGGCCTTCAGGATGTTTAACAACAGTCATATAGGCTCACAATCCCTTGTTTACAGTCCTGAAATCCTGAAAACTGAATTTTTTTTATAAATTTGGACAGATTCAGTGGCAGTGAGAACTGATGCGAATTGACATGAGGCTCTTTACACTCTTTGTTTATCTGCTTTGCATGACTGTTCATACATTCACTATGGAAATACTCATTTCTTATGTTACTGGGTGCACTGCAAAGGGTGTTATGCAATTTACATTATTACTATTCAAACATCTGAGAAGATCTGTATTCTGAAATGCATTTGACCCCAAAATTTTAGATAAGGGATTATGAACCCATGGTAAAATAGGAGCTAGAAATAATCCCAGAGGATATCATAAGTGACAGAACCTGTAAGACAAACTAAAAATTACTTAAGGACCCTAGAGGATAGCAGGAGCCTTCAGGGAGTCATGGAACCATCACATTTAGGAATTCCTATGAGGTGGTTAAAAATGATTTCTAGGAAGATAATGTGTCATAGATAAATGTGCAAGTAATGGAAAGAAAGAACAAGGTATTCAGAGAGTAACCCTTTCATCCCTTTATCTCCAAGAAGCATTGTACCCAAATTGTTTGGATCTCTCAGGCTCCCCTGAGTACCAGGGTTGGAACCCCAGTTCCTGAATGATGGACATTTCTTGCTGTGACCATGAGAGGGGGTGTCAACAGCAGAGTGGCAACTGGTCTGCTGGCTTATGGCCTAAAACACTGGTGCAGCCACTGCCTCAGACTCTGCCCAAAGTGCATCAGAGAAAGACTTCCCCATGTCCACTTGAAGAGCCTCTTCCGAGACCATAATCAGATCATGGATGTTAGAGCCATGAGAATCTCAGATTTTGATCACTTTATGGACTTATCCTTTCCCTGCTGCCACCACAAGGACCACCACCACCACTGCCACCAACACCACCAGTAACACCAATACCACCAGCACCACCAGCACCACCACCAGTACCAACATCATCACCATCACCACCATCACCACTACTATCATCATTTTCCTGTCTTGAATTTTGTCTAGGCTTCCTTTTACCTTCCAAAAACATGTCCCAGTAAACCCTTTCTCCCAACACACACACAAACACACACACAGCCTCACATCTTGGAAAGGAGTTGCCTTTGGCACCTTTGAGAAGATGATCTCCTTATGTATATTCCCACAAACACAAACACCCTCCCTCACCCTTACCTTCTTTGGAAACATCTAAATACAGACCCTTAAAATTTATTACTCCTCCAAATCTAAATTTGAATCTTTAATGAGTATCTTAACATAACCTTCTTGGGTCAGCCATTTTGAAAGTGCATAACCTTGGTCAAGGAGAACGTGAATGACTGAAGAGGGTAAATCCATCACGTTAACAAGAAAGAAATTACTCAAAAACATGAAGTACCTTGGAAAGACAGGAAAACCTTAGTAGCATCATTTTCCTTTGAAAAAGATAATCGATGTTTATAGAGATATCCTGGAGGAAATGATACTATCTCACTTGGTGACTCACTCAAGTTTGTCATAAACATTCTTCTTCTATTTCTGTTATCATCAATATAAATGACATCCCTTACGGTCTGGATGCCATTTTAGGTTGGCCTCCAAACTCTTTACTGGTATTACAAATGAATGAGAGATTTCATGTAAGTAAAATTTTCAAAGAAATAAAACACTTTTATAAAAGCCAGAATGTGGAAATAAGGTTATAATCATTTTAATGGAACTATTTGTGGTGCATTGCCCTGCTTTCAGAACAAAGGGGTAGGTAGCACTTGACTTCCGGCCATTTGATGTGCAGAATTTCCTAATAATGGAGCCAGCTCGCTAAACCCCTGTGCTCAGCTCTTAGCAGAGAGAGCAGGTGAGTGACAAACAAGTGTTCCCAACTAATTCTGGCAGCAGCCTAACAGGCTTCACAAGAGTTCCCTGGCCCTTAGTCTCAGCCTGGCCCCATGGTTCACCTCCTGTATGCACAGACCCCTCCCAAATGTCTGCAACAGAGAGCAGCAGCGCTGAGCCCTCAGGGTCTAAGAGGAAGACTGTGAGAGGTGAATAATGTGGCGAATGCTGGGGCTCAGTTTCTGGTGTGACAGAGAAAACACACCTAAAAACAAATTTTCTGAAAATATTTTGAGCAATTTTGCCAACATTTGAATCAGTGCACAGCATCCCAAGGAAAATGGGGACTGCTCATTAGAAGGAACAGCTTCTTGCAAACAGTATCAGCTTAGGAACTAGAGGACCAAGGTTCTGGCCCCTCATTCTACCCCTTATTAACTGTGTGTGTTGCTCAGTGAAAGACATCTAATCTCATGGATCCTCCATCTTCAGCTGTAACAATTAGAAATAGTAATAATCTTGCTATCACATGTTAGAGAGCACTTTGAGACTACCATGAATAAATATATAGGAAGTGTTTTATAAATTCCAAAATACAACACAAATAAATATTGGCTATTCTAATTGGGATATTCTCCATGCTTATTAAAATCTTATTTTTTATGATCACACGGGACACAACTTGGCTAAAATTTCCTTTGAACAGATCAAACTGTTGATTGTTACAGTTCACCAAAACTTGCCACAGACTTGGATCACACTTACTTTTGGTCGAATTTTCTACAATTTAAGTAAAAGCTTGGAGCCTCTTTTGACATTGTGTAAAGTAGCAAGATGAGAGGGTCAGCATTTTAAAAGGTGGTTTCTATGTGGCTCAAAGCTCCTCCTCTGTGAATGACCTCATGGTGTAAGTGAAGCATGCTCATCCTGGTGAGATGGCAGCTTAGGAAAGCAGAAATCTATTCTTGATGTTGGCAGAAAAGGCAACACACTAGCCAACAACACTTACTTTGGCTATCACAAGAAAAAAAAGAATCAAAGCAAAGTTCATCAACTCTTTTTTTTTTAATTTATTTTTTATTTTTGGGGGGTACACCAAGTTCAATCATCTGTTTTTATACACATATCCCCATATTCCCTCCCTCCCTCGAGTCCCCCCCACCCTCCCCTTCCCAGTCCTCTAAGGCATCTTCCATCCTCGTCATCAACTCTTCATAAAGGCAGGGAGCAGCCCCACTAGCCTCCAAAGTCTTCACAGAAACGTCTGTGAAAACTTTACCAAATGATGTTTTCTGATTCTATGACACCAAAATTTCCATCACTTGCCAATGCGTAAGAACGTCAGGAATAAAATAATAACTTTGTTTAATATTTATGCTGTTCCCTCATATTAAATATAATTTATGCGATTGGTATTTGTATTACACTGTTTAATTATGTATACTTGAAGAGGCTTTATATTATACATGGTTATCATCTATAATTAATTAATTCAATATGGAGTTTGTGCTCATGCCTATAAAACGTTGGGCACAAGGCCCTGTGTCAAGAGCGGAATCCTCCCCTATATCATTCTCACTACAAGGAAATCAGGGTTTAATTTACAGCGTGTTTTCTAGGGATACTTCATCCTAAAAGCAAATATTCCCTTTTTGTGCTGAACACCATATAATGTTTCCTTGATGGACTGGAATTGTCACCGAGAGCTAGGAAGGTGTGGATAAAAGGGCAGATGGGGTGCCATCGGCACAGACTACCTGAAGCTAGTTTTCTCATCAAACTACTCTCCTAAAAGTCACTGGTAAACTTCACAATACAAAAGCGAATGGTTTTCTTCTTTATCCTCATTCTACTTATTATATAATAATCTCTTCTTTCTTAGAAATGCTCCTCCTTGGGCTCACGATGCTACCTGCGCTTTGTTTTACAGATACCCTCTGACTGTGCCTCCTCACTTTCTCGGGCTGGCTTTTCTTCCATCACTCACTCTCTCCTTGTACAATCCTTGGCCGTCCTGAGCCTGGTCTTCTTCTTACGCTACTTGGTCTCTTTGAAAACTCTTGACCACTCCCGTGGATTCAACTTGGATTCATCTGTAAGGTGATAGCATCCAAAATTGATCTCTCTACCCTAACTTCTCTCTTTATGTACTTCTTTTGACATCAGTAGGGCATTTTAACCCAAATGTTCCATAGACCCCTCAAGCTCAATTTATCTAAAACACAAGTAATTAGTCTTTCTCCTCCTGTGAACCACAGTTAACAGCTTTGGTACCGCTTCCGTCCCGAGGATCATCAACTTGGACGTCTTCCTCATCCAATCAAATCCTAGTCATTCTCTGGCTGCCATGTTTTCTCAGCACACTTCATTCCAGCCTTGTTCCCTTTTTCAGGCTCATTATCAACTAGGAGAAAAGAAGGAACTAATAGCTCACTAGAGACTCTATACACATTTTCCACTCATTCTACCAAGAACCATATAACACTGGTATTATTTTCATCACTGTTTTTCTGTTGAAAGCACTGTTGAGTCTCAGAAAGATCCCAGTTATTGGCTAAAGTTTACAGAGCTAAAACCGAGCTTGAATTGAGGTCTGACTAGAAATCTTTGTTTCTTCCCACCACCCTTTTTGGCATTTCTTCATCCCAACCAGTCTCCCTGTCACTGGTGGCTCCTCCCCAGACCAGTCTTCTCGGGCACTGGTCTCTGAGCATGTTTGATGCAGCAGCTTAGTGGTCTGTGGGCCAGGTTTTGCTTTTATACCCTAATCGTATTTTGGTCAACAGTTAAAAATCAGAAATCCCACCACCCCAACAAAAAAACAATATTCTATTTTTTCATTAAAATGTCATACTGTCCTGGAATACTAGGCCTAGTTTCTCACATAGAAATAGTCAATTGACTCAACCCAAGTTCTGGCCACAACCTGGCCATCACTCTGCAGTTCACCAGGCTCAGTCACTCCCAGTTTTCTGTCAAATGTGCCCAGGTTCAGTTTATCACTGAGCTTGCCTCACCAAGCTTACACTATTGTGTTTCTAAGAACAAGTCATTTCTTTTAATGATACTACTCATGTCACTTTATTGCCATTTGAGTTTGCAATTCCTGGTGTAAAATCATAATAGTCAGCTCAAGCTGCTATAACAAAATACCATAGACTGGGTGGCCTAAACTACAGAAATATATTTTCTCACAGTTCTGGAGGCTGCCGGCCTGTTCAGGTTCAGGTGAAAGCTCTCCTCCCGGCTTGTAGGTGACCACCTTCTGGCTATGTACTCACACGGCCTTTCCTTGGTTCATGAATGTGGAGAGAGAATGAGATCTCTCTTGCTCTTCTTAAAAGACCACCCATCCTTTTGAATTAGGATCCCACCCTTTTGAACTTATCTGACTTTAATTACCTCCTAAAAGCCCTGTCTCCCCATGCAATCAGATTGGGAGTAAGGACTTTAACATATGAATTTTGAGGGGACACAATTCAGTCCATAACAACAGTTTGATAATAATTATTGTTGAGTACCTACTATATACCTGACACTACTCTAAGTACTTTACAGGTATCATCTAATTTAATCCTCATAATAATGCTATGGGATGGCTACTTTATATGTTTCTCCATTTTCCACATGAGGAAGCAGAGAGGGTCATGTAACCTCCCCAAATCCCACAGTTTGCAGGTGGCAGAGCCAGAATTTGAACCCAAGTGATCATATTCTTAACTTCTATTTAACGTTGCTTTTTAATCTCCCCAGAGTTTAAAGATTCACCCTCTCCTTTCACCCTGAGCATCACCTGCCCCCTCAGGTAAATGAATTGCTGGGCATTTTCTGTTTCCTCCTTACGGTTGTCACCTCTTCCCTGAGCTCGCACCCTTTTCTTTTCTTTGAGATCCTTCCCTCCCTTTTCCGAAGGGGTTGTGCAGACTCTTACTCACCCTCCAAGATCCTGATCGAGTTCCATCTCCTTTGTGACCTTCTCACAACTTCTAAAACTTCTGACATATCTGAGCTCTCTCCCTTCAATGCTCTCCAAACCCTTTACTCTTTATACCTGATGTAAGTATTATACAACCCCATAACATTATAAAGTATGTGTTTCCCCTTGAAAGCAGATCCCATGTTTTCTCATCTTTGTCTCCTTAAGGCTGACATACATGAGGTGCTAAGACATATTTGTTATAGCAAATTGAAGTTTTAAAAATATTTTCCCCAGTCTATTTTATTGAGATATAACTGACACATAACACTATATTGGTTCAAGATGTACAACACAATGATTTGATTGATATGTATTAACCAGATAACCTCTGAAATCTCCTCCAGTTTAAAACCCTGAAATTTTTAGATATGTATATGGGAGACATGCGTGCCTCTGTTTGAAATGCCCTCAATCTGTTGAATTTTTAAATTTCTTTTTTAATCAGTTTCTTTATTCTTTCTCCTCTGTCATAATCAGGGAAATTTTTTTCCATTTGACGTGGTTTTCTTTTTTATAAATTTATTTATTTATTTACTTATTTATTTATTGGCTGCATTGGGTCTTCGTTGCTGCACACATGCTTTCTCTAGTTGCAGCACACATGCTTTCTCTAGTTGCAGCGAGCGGGGGCTACTCTTCTCAGGCTCCTCATTGTGGTAGCTTCTCTTGTTGCAGAGCACAGGCTCTAGGCACGTGGGCTTCAGTAGTTGTGGCACATGGGCTCAATTGTTGTGGCTCACAGGCTTAGTTGCTCTACGGCATGTGGGATCTACTTGGAGCAGGGCTCAAACCCATTTTCCCTGCATTGGCAGGTGGATTCTTAACCACTGTACCACATAGGAAGTCCCTGATGTGGTTTTTGATTTGGGGTGGAGGGAAGATGGAGGTAGGTCTAGAAAGGAATGCCTTTTTCTGGATACTCTGTCATAATCCAGGTGCTTGAGGTTTCTGGAAGTCTTATTTTCACCTAGGTGAACTATTGCTTGTTCTTAATTTTTTTCTCGTGTCACTTTGGACATTTTTTTTAAACCCATAATGGAAACAGAAACCCAGAGCTGGCCTGAAGTGGATGTACGCTTTGCAGAGGCCTGATGGTGAGTGGTACCATTCTGCCTGAGACAAAGTCCCACCCTGAATAAACTGAGTCTACTTGGTTCAACAGCATCTTAAGAATCAGCCTTTAAAGCAAGCTGGGCTGAGAGTCTTCATGTAAATGCAGCACTTTACTGCCATGGTCACCATTTCATGTGTATTTCTCTCAGGTTGGGTGCTAGCAAAAGAACAGAATTCAACATTTAGGGAGGAGGTAGGATAGCAGGAAAAAAGGGCAACACCAAAGATTCCTGTAATGTTTGAGCCATTTGTTTTAACCTACAACTCTACCAAATGTCTCATCAGATGTTAACTGATTTGGGGTAACACAGTAATTTTCAGAGCACTATCACACACATTATTTAGTTTCATCCTCAGTGTAAATTTTTTTTTAAATTAGACCTTCTGCTTTTTAATTATTTTTATAAATTTATTTATTTACTTATTGGCTGCATTGAGTCTTCGTTGCTACACATGGGCTTTCTCTAGTTGAGGCGAGCGGGGGCTACTCTTCATTGTGGTGCGAGGGCTGCTCATTGCAGTGGCTTCTCTTCTTGTGGAGCATGGGCTCTAGGTGTGCAGGCTTCAGTAGTTGTGGCACACGGGCTCAATAGTTGTGGTGCACGGGCTTAGTTGCTCCGGGGCATGTGGTATCTTCCTGGGGTGGGGATCGAACCCTGTCCCCTGCATTGGTAGGCAGATTCTTAATCACTGTACCACCTAGGAAGTCCCATCCTCAGTGTAAATTTATAAAGTATCATTATTCTTATTAACATCTTCATTTTCTATAATCTCAGTGAGGTATAAAGACATGCCCAAGGTCACAGAGCCAATAAATAGTGAGGTCGGGATTTGAATCCAGATCCTCCAACTTCGAGTCCTAGACTCATCCCATATGACTACAGTGCCTCAGCTTTACTAGGTCACTCCCTTGGCATTTCATGTTGGTCATTCCCCTCCGTTTCCTCCTGGCAGCAGGCCAACAGGAAGAACAGCAAAAAGATGCAGGTCATGCCCAAGCTCAAAAACCAGCCTCCAAGGAATCCAGAGCTAACTGGGTAATAATTAGTGTATAGTGGTGATGACAGCCAGGAAATTTCCCACTACTGTCTTACATGCTAACATACCAGTATATCTGCCCCTTTGAGGAGCCACCACTTGGGTAATTCCTATAATCCCACCCTGGTCACTGCACCTGGCGCTCTTGTAGGAGGATTTACACTGCCCGTGACCCATGCGTGTTCATGGATATGTGTAAAATCCAGTTGGAGCACACTATGTGGAAGGTGAAATGTGGCACTTCCTGGGGCAAATGATCCCCTGAAAGAAATGTTAGCCTTTCACACTAGGCAAATGCATTACGCAGTGCTGTGTCCCCTCCTGGCCCTTTTGTGTATACCTTTATCTCTATTAGCCTACAGTACACTGTATTAAAACAAATATTTTAAGGTTTTTATTCTGCTCATGTGGTTTTTGAGATCAAGGACTCTTTTTTTTTTTAACTGAAGTATAGTTGATTTGCAATATTGTGTTAGTTTCAGGTATACTGCACCATCATTCAGAAATATATATATATATATATATACACTTTTCAGATTCTTTCCCCTTATAGGTTATTACAAAACATTGAGTATAGTTCCCTGTGCTGCACACTAGGCCTTTGTTGTTGATCTATTTTATATATAGTAGTGTGTATATGTTAATCCCAAACTCCTAATTTATCCTTCCCCCTACCCCCCTTTCCTCTTTGGTGAGATCAGGGACTCTTTTGTATTCCTTTTTGTATTGCCGTTATCTAACAGACTGCCTGCTGTTTGCAGGTACCCTTATTTCTCCACACCCAACATTCCCATGGGGAAAAACATCCATGAATGTGGCACTCCATCCAGGCTTCTGTTGGGCTCCTCACTCACTGCTTTTTCTCCTCCACACCTTCCTGGAAAAAGAGGGGGTCACTTCTCTAATTGGCAAGAGCGATGGGTAATTGATGTATCAACTTGACTAGACCATGGATGCCCAGACATTTGGTCATACATTATTATTGGGTGTGTCTGAGATGAAGTTAACATTTGAATCTCTAGAATGAGTAAAACAGATCGTCCTCCCTAATGTGGGTGGGCCCCATCCAATCAATTGAACCTGAATAGAACAAAAAGGCTGAGTAAAAAAGATCTTCCTCTGCCTGACTGTTGAGCTGGGACATTGGTCTTCTCTGGCCTTTGGACTCTTTCTCAGTCTCAGGCCTGCCCGCTCTCATGCTGAAACGTTGGTTCTCCTGGGTCTCCAGCTTGCCAACTATAGATCTTGGGCCTCCTTGGCCTCCATAATGATGGGAGCCAAGTCCTTATAATAAATCTCTTTATATGTATATCTTTATATATAAACATCTTGTTGGTTCTGTTTCTCTGAAGAACCCTGACTAATACAGCAAGTTTGGTAGACCATTATGGAATACTTGGGAAGGAGTACTGCCTTCAAGAATCTACATTATCTTTCCTCTGTACTGAGAGCTTAGTGAGCAAATTGATCAACAAATTTCACTCAGAAAGTGGTGATTATGTTGGCAAGTTTGAATGGCCATTTTTCCAATCAACTTTATTGGTAGTAAAGTTGATGTCTTGATCTGCCTGTCTCTGACTGTACATCTCTCCTTGAAATTGTTCTAGACGTGAGGCTGGGAAGGATAATGTTATTTATGGAGACTCTAAAACCCCAATGAAGGTGCTTAAGAAACTTTTGTAGATAAAAGAAATAAACAAATGTGTAACAGAATGTCTGATCAATATCCTTTGCAGTGGTACATCTTTCACAGAAAAGTTCCCAGTGCTCCGTGGGAACTGTGTCTAGTGGTCAGGTACCTGCATATTTCAGTCTCACAAATGTATATGTGGCATGTAGCTCTGTTAAACACCCTTGCCAGTATGAATAATTAGAGGAGCCTCTGACTTTAATGCGTAAGCTTATAAGCTATTCCATATGCACCCACACCTTTACTTTTCTGCATATATATCAATACTTGACTTACAGCTAATCTTCGTCTGTTATTTAATTATAAAGTTTCCTTTGGAATGGCCAGAGAAATTGCCCATGCTTCTCCAGGACTGTGCTCTGACTTTGTCAACTTATTTTTCTGTATATGTGTTTATGTGTAGGGAGAATGGAAAAGGAAAGAGAGAGAGAAAGAATATGCTCATGTGATTGGGAAATGTGAAAGCTTCGTATTGATTCTCAGAGAGAGCTTGGTAACTTACCCTGAGATATAATCACAGTAATTCTCCTTATCTGTCAGTTCCATTACAAGAAGAATTAGGACAGTGACAGACACAAGGGGACCAAACCCCCTCCCATCAAAAAGTTTCCGGAATATGAGAGTTAAAGGACATAAGTGCTCCCCAGAAGCTGGTGAGGGTAGAGTAGTGTTATATGTTCTCTTTGGTTTACATTCCCTGATCAGAAGGGAAAAAAAGGAGGGAGGGAGGGTGGGAGGGAAGAAGGGAGGGGCTGCATAAAACATGCAAGTTGCAGATAAAATCACTTTGGGTTATGAACACTTCACTCCCAGTTATTGAAATGGAATTTCAAGAATGATTATTAATGATTGTGACTCAAGAGGAAAACTCCTTTCCCTCCTTCCTTGTGCTGAAATCCGAGATTCTACTCCAGCAAGTCACCCACGACAGGCCCTGCCCCTAGCACCGCCGCTAATGATGGCTTCCTCACAGGCATCACCGCGAGAGCTGCAGCCACTGCCAGAAATGTCTGGCACCAGATTTCTCTCCAACTCAGCGCCTAATGCCATTACACGTCCTACAACAGCTGCACGGATACCTCAGTGAGCCATTCGAGCATTTCAAAACGGATAAAGGACTGCCATTTACTTATGCCCAACACTAATCCAAACATGGTCTTTCACAAAATGATCTAAATAAAACAGCCAACTGGGCTAATAACAAAAAGTTTACAAATGAAGCTTTCAAGCAGAACTTCTTTCCACCCCCATGCACAATGGATGCTACAGACCTCATGCACATAGAGGAGGACAGAGAGCAAGGTGTTATTGTTGCTTCCCCCCCAAGCATCACACAGAGGCTCTGCTTGCTTCCTTGTCTATAGGGTTCCTTTTGCTTTCTTGTCTATATGGTCCCTTTTAGCTGACTTCTTTGCAGGGGGTCATCTGTGATTGAGTGGTCACATGCAGTCACATCTTCTCACCCACAGGCAGTCATTATGACCTGCTCAGCAAGTGCCTGGTGTACAGAGATTAATGATCTTAGGCTCCCTTCTTTCCTTTAACAGTCTAGTTGGGGAGAAAGATACTTACACAAAGACACACACATTTTGCACGCTTCACCTGACCTCTACCTGGAGCAACATGGGGTTTCAAAGGAGAAAGTGGCCAACTATGTTTGGGAAGAGGCAGGGAAGGGAATATTCCTTAGAGGATTCCACCTTAAAGATTATCTAGTCCAGTGGTTTTCCAGCTGTGCCTCTTGGAGTGCTAGGGTGTCTCAGAAAATGAGGTGCTAGGCCTTCCTAGGCAGCTTCAAACAGAAAGCATCACTCTTCATCAGTTTTATATATTAAAGTGCCAAATGATGCATTGTTAAAGAAAAAAATTATCGTCAACCCCTAGCACACAAAATCCTCAAGATGGTTCATTTCTTTAGGGAAAGAGCAGGATTTGCTGCGTGGGAGGGAAAGTGAGCCAGTGAAAGCTGGAGTCTTGAGGGCCACAAAGAGAGAGCTAATTTCTTCGGCATAAGAAATAGAAATCTGTGATGGTCAGGGATGGAAAGAAGGAACAACGGGGAAGGAGTGAGGGGAGAAAGGCAACATGACCAGAGGCTGGAGCCCAGGTTTTTAAAAAGGTCAAAAAGCTTTTATTGGCATGAGTATCTAATAGGAAATTCAAGCTTTTTTTCGTAAATCCCTTCATCTTCCCAAAATAATCAGTAAATTCTTTTATACACACAAAACTGTTCTTGCTGGTGTTTTTAGGAGAAATTAAGGTAAAGAGCTAAATTTTATGCCTGAATCAATGACGTGCAGAACAGGCAAACCATGATCCCTCCCCAGTGGCAGTGGGGCCCACGGGATGAGGCCCTGGGAATTGTACTTCAACACAGAGTGGACTGAGGTGTGAGTCATCCTTTCTGTATCTCAAAGGCCAAGGAGACCCTGACACCTGGGCCAGGCAACTAAAATTATTTCAAAAGAAAAAGTGAGTTGGGTCTGCAGCTAAAACTGGTTCAAAAGACATTTATTTAATCCAATCCTAATAAGGTCTAATAAGGAAAAATCACAGGCTCCAGAGAGGTGAAGGGGTCTATTGAGGTCAAGCTCCAGCTCTTAACTGGCAGAGTCAGGACTGGAACCCAGTTCTTCTGACCAAAGAAAAGCCAGGCTACTGTCTACTAGGTCAAGTTCGGGTTCCGCAATCTGCTATAACCACAGTATTTAGAGGGAGTAGGAAGGGTGAAACACTGACAACTCCCAATCTCAATCCCCCAACGCAGCAGGGCCCAGCACACACACACACACAAAACAAACAGGCTTGGGAATTGGAAAAACTCCTTCGATTTGTGGATTTTGCTGTGCAATCTTGGCCAAGTGATTTAATCTCACTGAGCCTCAGGCTATCGTCTATAAATGGAGCAAATAATACTTATCATGCAGGCAGCATTTTTAAAAAATTTAATAAAGCAATACATGTACAGTATATGCCACATAGTAAGCAATGGATAAATGGAGGCAATTATTATTGCTATCAAATGGAGACCTTTACAAATGTACCGTAAGATTGATTTTTAAATGCTTTTTGCTTAATTATAAGACTAATACATTTTCATTATCAATAATTGAGAAAATATAAAGCAATTTTTTTTTAAAGATTTCCCACATTCCTACTACCCTGAAACAACCACTGTTAGTATGTTGATGTATTTCAACAGGAGTGATTTAGAATGTGCCGTTTCTTGTGCCTTGTAACCTTCCAAGAGCACTCAATTTAGAATAAAAAATTGGCAGGAATGCAGCCTGTTCTAAAACCAATTTCTTGTTTGTTTTTTATTTTAGGGGATAGTGGGAGGAGAGAAATTATACACAGATATAAACCATGTCAATACAAATATTATCACATTTTAAAATCATATTTTCATCCTTTTTTACAACTAGATTTGCAGAGTGCTTTATGGTCCATTAAACAAGTTCTCATGTAGTATCTTTTTTTGATGCTCTTAACAGCCCAGAGCACTAGGTATTATTATTGTACACATTTTGCAGATGTGGAAATTGGGGATCAAAAAAGTTAAATGGTTTACTCTAGGTCTTTCAGGTAGTGCGAATTTGGACAGAAGCCTAGGGTTTCTGACTCAAAGCTGGTACCTCTCTGTTAATTAACCATATCAATGAGAACTCTTTCTAATTAGCCTTAATCATCTGACCAACCTCAAAGATAAATTAGGAGAGTACACAGAAAGCTAGAGAAAGCACAGGAGTGCGAATCAGGAGAGCTCAGTGTTATGCCTGTTCTCAGTATTGGCAAATACACACCCTTCCTGGGTTTAAGGGTTCCTCATTTGTCGAATGAGAGGGGATGGCCTCTTGGGGGAAGTGTCACACCTTCTAATACTAAAGTCTATCATTTTAAGGCACATAAAAAAATTACATCTTACTAACATGTGAGAACATTTTTGATATGATGCTAAAAAAAAAAAAAAGATTCGCCTCCAAAAATCTAAACGACTACAGCGAGACACCTCCCATCAAAACTGTTGAGAATCTCCAATCTGGCCCAAGTAATGGGACATCCTAGGCCCGGTTTAAGTTGTAGGCCTGGATGACCTGTGGCCCCTGGGAGAAGAGCTCCTTTTGCGAATCTACAGTGCTGTGGGCCCCAATTGAGCAGAGAGAACTCAGCCAAATGTATCTCAAGTGGAATTCCAAATGTGGATCTCTTTTTCCAAAGTGTGGTGCTCCACCAGCTGAATCCTGATGACTGTTTTATGGTGTGCTAGCTTGTTATTAGCTGGATATCAATTTGAGATTTTCAGAACACATATATTTTTGGACCAGATTTTATGAGAGATGCTGAGACTGGCTAAACATGTTTTGTGGAGAGATGGGAAAGGATCTCTGAACTTAGCTGGATTCTCTGGATCTTAACATCGGAAGTTTAATTATTAATCTAAGCGATGCATGTGCTGATGTAATCGCCTGTATCCAGGACTGCCAGCCAGGTAAACACAAGCACCAGCTTCTTTTAAATACAGATGAACTGCCACTTATTCCTCCTGATCCTTAAACTTTGCTGACCTTAGACTGCAGTAGCATCTCCACTCCAGGAAGCCCCAGGAAGGACACAAGGCTGGATGTTGCATTGCAAAGGGCGGGGGGGGGGGGGGGGGGATAGTATATAGTACCTCTCTCCCATGCTGAAACAGCAAGGCTCTTCTGCACATTCCATTCCCTAGATAGTTGAACAAACTTGAAGGAGATGATTTTCTGAGCCATACGATTCACTGAATAATCATGCTTTGTCTTTGCCTTGTGTTTATATTTCCTTCCTTACTCAGGTGTGTCGCGTGTGCGCCCATCAGCTCAACCAGATTATCTTTCCTTAAGAACAGGACACTATTTTCTCCAAAGAAGACATACAGATGGCCAACAAACACATATAAAGATGCTCAACATCACTCATCATCAGAGAAATGCAAGTCAAAGCCACAATGAGGTATCACCTCACACCAATCAGAATGGCCATCATCACAAAATCTGGAAACCACAAATGTTGGAGAGGGTGTGGAGAAAAGGGAACTCTCCTGCACTGTTGGTGGGAATGTAAGTTGGTACAGCCACGATGGAAAACAATTTGGAGGTTCCTTAAAAAACTAAAAATGGAACTACCATATGATCCAGTAATCCCACTCCTGGGCATATACCCAAAGAAAACCATAATCCCAAAAGAAACTTGTACCATAATGTTTATTGCAGCACTATTTACAATAGCCAGGACATGGAAGCAACCTAAATGCCCATCAACAAATGAATGTATACAGAAGATGTGGCATATATATACAATGGAATATTACTCAGCTATAAAAAGGGATGAGATGGAGCTATATGTAATGAGGTGGATAGAACTACAGTCTGTCATACAGAGTGAAGTAAGTCAGAAAGAGCAAGACAAATATTGTATGCTAACTGACATATATGGAATCTAAAAATGGTACTGATGAACTCAGTGACAAGAACAAGGAAGTAGATACAGAGAATGGACTGGAGAACTCGTGGTTTGGGAGGGGGCGGGGGATGAAGGGGAAACTGAGACGAAGCGAGAGAGTAGCACAGACATATATATACTACCAACTGTAAAATAGATAGTCAGTGGGAAGTTGTTGTATAACAAAGGGAGTTCAACTAGAGGATGGAAGATGCCTTAGAGGACTGGGGCGGGGAGGGTGGGGGGGACTCGAGGAGGGAGGAGTCAAGGAAGGGAGGGAATACGGGGATATGTGTATAAAAACAGATGATTGAACTTGGTGTACTCCCCAAAAAATAATAAATAAATAAATAAAATTAAAAACAAAAACAAAAACAAAGAACAGGACACTATCAAAAGGCAGAAGAGTATGGAGAGGCAGAACTTTGTTGGCAGATGTCTCAGTGTGAATCCCAGCCACATCCCTTGGTTAGGGGCCTCTGGGTACCACTGTTTTCTCATCTGCCAAATGGAGAATATGACAGTATCTATCTTGCAAATTTGTTGGGAGGGTTTTGGGAGTTGTTTCAGGTAACTCAGTTAGCATAGAACTTGGCATGTCTTAAAGCACTGAATCAGTGTTCACTACTGCACATAGGAAGGCCTCCACCTACTGCCTGCTCCATGCTGTGGGCCGTGGGATACACATACACACAAAATCCATGAAGGAATAGGGAGTGGGGGTGAAGGACAGACCTGGGCTCAAATAATTAAACTACAACGTGATTAGCATGATCACAGAAGAAAGTACCAGAAACTGCACATCCCGCAGTGCCTGACGCAGGGCATGGCCATGCTAGCTACACAATCCATGAGGAATGATGATTTGATTTGAGTGGTGCTGGTTGAAATCTATTAAGTTAGTAATCACACACACAGTACCTCAAAAGAGTCCTTTAGTGGCTTTATAATGCAGAAACCACAGACGGGTTCAATTTGGTGGTGTTATTAAGCAAATAAATGGATTTTTAGATATTTAACTTCTAATCATATGTGAACTTCAGGAAGCTAAATGCTCCAATGACACTGCTAAATACCTTTTTGTTATAAAGCCACGGTTTGACTTTTCAGGCAAAGTTGAGGACCTAAATTCAACCCCATTAGTTCATATTTTGTCCGAAATGCAGTTTATAATGAAGCCAGCAAATTAGGTCCCTTGACCATAAACCTCACAGAAGGAAAGCAAACAGAGCATGAATCAAAAAGGCTTTAGACAGCAGTTGGCTATTAGTAACATATAAATTAAGTGTAAAATCAAGGGGGGAGGGGGCAGGGGAGTAAGTGCCGTGGTCACAGTCTCCGTGGAACTTAACACAAGCAACCTGAAAGCAAATACTGATGGTGATGGCGATCATGAGGACGCCGTAAACTCTGTTATGTTTTTGACCGACGACAAGCTCAGAAAGCTGGAGTGAGGCTCATTTCCAACTCACTGCCACTGTCCTTAACTTGTCAGCTGCTTGTACCAAGTTGTTAGAGCTCATATGGTGTCGAAACATCACAAGCCGTTCCCAGACCTCATCTGTATCTTTGAACAATGGGGTGAGTCACGGTTAGCCACAAGTGCGAGTCTATTACCACCGGTGGTTTGTATCACCAAACTTGCACAACTCTGCCTGAATCATCTTAATTAAGTTTTGAGGGCTGCTATTTAGAGGTATTTAATTCTCCCCTAGAGTTACATGGAGAGGGAACTTGGCCTGTTGCTTTCGAATGAGTTTGAAAACTCACACGTTGGGCCCAATTATTTTCCTACATATTTAGAGAATGTTAGAACACACTGCAATTGCTCCACGAACTGTGGAAGCTTCTTCCCAGTCTCTGCGGTCTATTGGCTAAATTTATATTGACGGATACTTCAGAGCATGGATTATTGAGCTAATAGACCACAACGACTCACTATTGTGTATATCAGAACTGTCACGTTCATTTATAAGGCAGATCTGTTCCATGTGACTAAAAAGAAAGAGATATGGCAGAGAATACTTTCGAAAAGTCACCTCACAAGCACTGGTGATGTTAGTCTTATAAAATCATCTGTCGAGAAAAACTGAAGGACTCCAAGAACACTCATGCCTCGTAATGGCCTATAAATGTTTTTGTAAGAGTTCCAAAAAAGTGCACAACCAGTACATTTCTGTTTTCTATTTTTGTGCCTTTAAAAAAAAAGAAAGTAAAAATAGCCAAAGAGCTGGGTTCTTTTTTTTTCCCCCTTTGACAATTTGTGAAAAAATAAAAAGTTCACTCTAAGGCTGAAACGTTGCATGCCAAGTTTTTGCTTGGAACTAATTTTTATGGTTGAATTATAAAGCCCCGGAAAATGGGGGGTTTCAAATGGAAATGCTGACACAGCTTTACCCATGCTGGCAAAAAGCAAGGGGTTGTGATGCCTATTTGTACCTTGTTTGCTTTACTGTCACTTTCAGAGTCTCCGGCCTAGCCCTGGGCGTTATACACCGCCTAAAAGCATATGTCTATGCATATGTCCTGACCATCTGCAGTTTGCAAAGAAGCTAGCACGGAACCCTTCTTTGAAATGAATCTGACACCCATTGTGAGAGTGGATAGACTTTTTGTTGACTGTTTAATAGCTTTCATTATCCCAGAGACACACCTTCCCCCGGATTTAACAGCAGTAACTACCAACAGAAAACAGAGAGCAGTCCAATCTTCCTCTTTAATAGTTCTTTAAATCTTAATTTCTGACAATTGTCTGCTGGTAAAACTAGAAAAGCTAGTGATGAGCTGTTTGTGCAGATTCAACAATAATGTGAATTACTGGGACACAGGGATGTGTGAGGGTCTGAATTACTTTTAGTCTACATCACTACCAATGTTTTAAGGTGGATAGCTAATGAACTTATTTGAAGTAGAAAGACCATCGTTGGAAGCTTTTGAGAGAAGCAAGTCTTTTCGTTTCTAGCACCTGATGGATGCTGTTCAAAAAACACCCAGCGACTGCTATAAAAAGCCTGAACTTCAGAACCCTGCAACTTGCACCTATTCTAAAAGATCAACAACAACAAATAATTATTCATTGATGTCAAGAAAACCCATGAAATCTGCAGAAACCACTATCCAATGTTCCTGTAGATTCCATATCGTCATTCAAAATTCCTAGGTGTGGAAGGTCAGCCTTGTGTTTTAATGACGGTCTCAACGAAGGGGGCCCTGTGGGGTCCTTAGACCCCAGGTACATTATGATTTTGGTAGTTAGGTTAAAACTACTAAGCCACAGCTCCCCAAAATGGCATATTAAGGAAAAAAAGGAAAAAACTTACTTGATTTAATTTTTGCAGTGAGTCTTTATACCATTAAATAAAAGAAGGGAAAAGGCTTTTCTGAAGTTCAGTGTTTTGTAGCTGGGGCTTTATTTCCACCTTAAAATCTTTACCTGGCCGTGATCTGTTGTTCCATTACTGGAGGGCAAAAATGGGAGGAATTGTCTGGGCTAAATTGCAATTAGGCAGCCCTGAGTGCGGCTGGCACCAGTTAACTTGGGATATTGGAGTGAAAAGGCCCGTAATCAGCCTTCGGTCATGTAGAACAATGCATAAAATTAAATTGACATTAATGAATAATTGTGTAATGAAAATGGAAGAGGAGAGTTAATTGCATGTTACAGTGAGTGTAATGCCTAGATAACCTTGCATTTAATGCTATTCTTAGCCCTGCTGCCAAGACTGCTACACAACCTCTCTCAGCAGGAAGTCATTAAAGCTGTGAGGAGATAATGCAGGCTCAGTGAAACCTAAGTGGCAACAATATAACAAGAGTTTCTTTCAGACCTTAGTGTTTTCTGAAAAAAAAAGGGCATGTTGAGGTAATTTGTACACATCTGAATGAAAACAGGAAACTCAGAGCAATCTATTTGCAGTGTGTCCAGTCCGGAGATTTCCCAACTATTGTAGAGACCAAGGTCAGCTCCTATAATCAAAGACAAGCCTAAACCACTGGGGCTTACAAGGCAATAAGCACCCAGCTGTCTACCAGCTACAACTTAGTTTTGTTAATCACTTAGTGGTGGAGTCTGTGAAATGCTTGACCTCAGGCTTAAAAGACCAGAGGAACATCCTCGGGCCCAGTTCACCGACACCACCTGCTCAAACAGATAATCATTTCAGGAGCCCTAACTTTCTCCTATACCTACCCTGAAACTTTCGTTTCAAGCTGTGTACTTTGACCGTGGCAAACGGAGCTTTCTGAACCTGCGTTTCAGGAGAAGAAAAGACTTTTTAAAATTTGCAGGAAGAAAAGCCACAATATTTTTCTCTCCACCCAGTTTCTTTTTCCTGTTTCCAACTTTTAGTCATTACCCGGTATTTGCGGGTTTGACTTGTCTTACTTTTTGGCCTAATCTGCGGGCTGTCCAGAGGGAGTTTCCTCCAACAGAAGAGTGCTTTTTCAGCCTGAAGGATGTAAGCTGAACAGCATTTGGGGCGGATCACTGTGGAATCAGCCCTGGCCAGTGGTCCTGAGTGGAATGCACACATGTGAGCATTCAGCTAGGAAGGCCAGGTCAAAGTAGATTCCAGGGGAAGTGCTTGGAGGAGGTGAACGATTTTAAATATCTGTCATTTTGCATTTTTACAAAATACAGTTTTAAAGCTCACTAGAAAAACAAAACTCTGTGTTAGCAACAGGAGCCAAGACTTATTCATTGAAAGAGGACTCTAATTCTTTTTCAGTATCATATTTTTGTTTTGCAAATCCAGGTGTCAGTATGGATTTCAGCCAAAGTGATTTTTAATTGAGGAATTATTTCATCCTTAGGGCTTTGTTTTGTTATTTTTGACTGCTCAGAAATCTGTTCTCACGTCGTTCGCGATGGATCTTCAGTGGTGCTTGATGAATGTCTTTTGCTCCAGTCTTCCACTCATATTGCCAAGTCCTGCTGGGCATGGCCAGCATCTAGAGCCCGTGCTCTTAGGACTCAACCAGTAAAAGGTGCTTCTTCCATCAAGAAATTCTCAAATAGTAAACCTCTGAGAAAAAGATAACCAGGCCAAATGGGACAGGTCCAAGGCACTGGGGAATATGTCTAGAACACCGAACACAACATCAGGTTCGTCGGCAAAGTTAATACTCATAACTTAACATTCTCAGGTTAAAAGCAAAAGCAATAAAGAGGAGAAGGAGGATGGGATGGAATAGAAGGAAAGGAGCTAGAAGAGTTCTATCTTCGAACAGACACAAGCCATTGGCATTTTTTTTTTGTTCCCAGAGTTTAACCTGTCAGAGAGCCCTGTCCCTGGCTTGCTTTGTGATTTTGGCAAATTCTCCTCTCTAAGCCCTCACCTCTGATATAATGGGGCTCACCTTCTAGGCATTGGGCAGGCTAAACGTGATAATGTTTGTAAAGTAAGTGCTGCTAAACATCACTACTGTTATTTATCATCATCATCTTCATCTAAGATGCTTGCTCTGCCGGGAGCACTTTTCTCCTTGGCCCCCACACAGACCATGCCTATTCTGTACACCTTTGATACCTGTGAACCTTCACTTCTTAGCCAAAGCTTTCTGCCCATCTCTCTATATAATTCTTATTTGAATGATCTTTCGCCTTTCTTATTTCCCCTGACTCGTATATCTTATCTTGGAAACTTCATCTTATTTCCTTATATGCATTTTTAAGTCTTGTTTACGACATTCAGCTCATGGGTCCTTACTGGATTAGAGCAAATAGTAGTGCTTAATATATGTCTTATTTTTAATGTGCATTAACTCTAAAAGTGCAAGGAGCAAAAATGTTCAAACATGACAAAAGGAACACTATAGTTGAAAATATATTTAACTAGAATTAGCAGAGAATATAGAACTTTGATACACTGAATTTCTGATTAGGCTGGAAAGATTTATTCCAAAGCTTTCTATAAAGACTTTAAAAATTTCTTAACACAAAATGTCCCATCTCAGTTAAGGACAGTGTGATGACTAGAACAGGAGTTATATGATGAATGGGGACTTTAGCACATATCTGGCCACCATACTAAACATTTATAAATACAGAACAGACAAAGATGAAAAAGGTATTAGAGACTAAGCTAAGTTCATTCTAACTTTTAAAGGGATCATCACTAATATGAGTTAAATTTGGGGGCATTTTTGGTGGAGGAGTAGAAGTGATTTGCTGGAATGGAGAAGAGATGTTAATTAAGGTTTACTATTAGGTGGAATCACAGAAAAAAAAGAGGTTTTGCTACATACATATAGATCAAGGGGTTGCAAAGTTTATTTATTGTTAAAACGAATGAAAGGCATGGATTGGAGGAAAGGCTTCATTTGTTTTTTTCCAGGTCCCTTTGAGCACCTGAATAGAACTTGAATTTAAAAGGTTACACCACTGAGAAAAAAGAGCTCTGAGTTGAGTCCTGGGCTCCAGCACTTCCTAGCCACAAGACACGGAGGAAAAATCTGACCTCACTTCCTGTCATTTTTCTCACCTGTGGAGTGAGGGGCTCTAGTACGATGTGGCTCCCAAGATCTTCATCAAGACAATATTCTGAGGTGGTCTTGCAAAACTAAATACACTTCTATTGCGCATTTATTATATGGAAAGTATCATGTTACCTTACAGGGTATAGAAGCACCCACATAGTACCTGCCTTCAAAAAATACCTACCTCAGGAACCAGTGTATGTACCTTTGGAAGGTCTTCAAGTTATAAATGGTTTCCTTTAGAAGTGGCCATCCCTCTGACATAAGTGTGTTGAGGAACAGAAACAGGCCTTTTCCCTGTACTAATGGGCCCAGGTGCCTGGGATGGTTTCAAACAGTGAATATTTCCCTCCCTTCTATGAGACAAACCGCACATTTGCTGTGGACTCCTCTAAGCAGTGGGAAAGCAAAGAATTAATCTATATTTGATTAAAAATAACAGTATAATTGCTGATAATAATCATGATAATGAGACCAGTAACAAAAAAGGAACCCACCTGTGAGTTATTTCAATTCGCATATGGATTTAAACTAAAACTCATCTCAGAAGCTAGGCAGAGAGTAATATATTTTGGATATTTTTCAGACAGAGTGGTGAACTGTTAATCTAACCATCTAGACACAGATCTGGGAAGATGTATGTGGGAAGTAAAAACTAAATATATAAAAACAGCCTTTTTTTCTTTTAACTGATGTTTTGCCAGTATGTTATGGGCTTCATCAGAGAATGCAAATACAAACTTTTGTTTGGACATCAAAGCATTTTTCAATTCTAGCTTAGGTACTGAAATAAATGTGTAAAGTCACAAAACCAGGGGCTGCTTTGTGTAGCTGGTTGTTTTATCACATTAAGGAGAAAAAAAAAAAAAAGATAGCTATGTAGATTTAACTTTAATACCTAGTAAAAAACTTGGAAAGTCATCAAGAGATTGATTTGCAAACAAGAAGAAGATGCTAGCTAGTGCTCAGCATGGCTTATTTAGAATAAATTCCACTAGATTAATCTGATCTCTTTAGACAGAGTGACATACCTGACAAATGATGGGTGTGAGTGTTTGAGAAGAGGGAACAAAGATAAAGCATATAAGGAGATGTCAGTGACTAAGTTACATTTAAAACCAGCTTCATGTTAGTTTTTTCTAGACAGGAACACATACTACTTTTCAACATAATTCTCCGTATTCTCCTTTGAGGTTCAGTTGTCTCATCTATAAAAATATGAGGGATGGATTGGATGAGTGTTTTTCAAACTGTATGTCATGGCCTTTTTGAGGGTCGTGAGATTAACCTAGCATGTAACAACTAGCAATTTTAAAAAACATGAAGTAGAATAAATCAGAACTGAAACCATCAAAGTCAGTTGCATGTAGTAAGGGTAAGTACACTTCTCTATAATTTTCAACTCTGCACTGTGTATGTATATACTTTTAGTGGGATATAATATAAAATATATTTCTTCTTGTGGATTGCATGCTGTACACATGAGCTTAAGAGAAATTAGAAATAATACATCTTTGTATATTAGACTTCAAAAACTCAGCCCTGTGTGAGCTTCAACCATGTTGGAACTCCATCATAAAATAGGAGATTACATGGCTACCCTTCTCACCTTACTTCTGAAGAAATGGATCATTTTTTTCTTCTCCTCCTCCTCCTTTTAACCTCTTCTTCCCCCTTCCACTTTCTCTTTTTTCTTCAACTCTCCCCATCCTTCTTCACTTCCATCGCAATTGAACCTTAATCATTCTTATGTAATTTATTAAAAGATTATATGTAATATGTATGTAAGTCACGAAACATAGTAATAAAGTAAACCCATCATCAATTTAAGAGCAAGAAAGAACATTACCGACACCAAAGGTGCTTCCCCATCCAGTCCTAACCACCTCTTCCCCCTGAAGGTATCCAGTAGCCTGAATTTCATATATATTACTTCTTTATCTCTTCTTGCCTATTTTATTATGTATATGTGTCCCTAAACAATATTTTTCACTTTGATTTGTAATGACTTTTATAAAAATGGTAATGGTATGATGCAGCTTTTTGAAACTTGATTTTGTCCCTGGAGTATGTTTGACAATTCATGTGTGCAGCTAGAGTTCATCCCTTTCCAGTGCTGTATAACATTCTGTTCTATGACTATACCGCCATCCTCTTCCCAGTGAGCTGCTCTCTCCTGGTGCACATAGCCAGAAGTTCTCAAATGGTGATCCCCAGTCATTTTCACATCAGGGCACAGTCAGACCCTGCACTGACCTGACACAGGCTGGAGGACTGCAGCTGCCCCAGCCCCACTCAGCAACCTCAACAGCACATCTGTGACTTCTCCTTGACACATCAGTCTTCACTACACACTGGACCAAAACCTCTGCTGTTGTGTATAGCTTGTCTAGGCAAAGGATCACCAAGTCTTAGAGTATGGGACTGTCGATTTCTTAGTGTGGTTTTTCAAAGTAGTCATGTCAATTTTTAGTCTGAATAGCAAAAGTATGTCTGTTGTGCCACATCCTCACTATTATTGATATTATAATTAATTGATATTATTATTGATTGATATTATTATTAAACTTTGCCAGTTTAATATGGATATGAATTATATCTCATCAGTCTTATTTTGTATTACTGATAATTTTAAACTTTTTTTCATATAATATTTGCCTTATGTATTTCTTTTTTGTGATATGCCTGTTCAAACATTTTACCCATTTTTAACTTGGATGACTTTTTTTCTTACTGACTAGTGAAAGTTTTTTATGTATTCATGTTATCAGTATGTTGTTGGTTATTTGTTGTCTTAGTCAGCTTAGGTTGTCATAACAGAATTCCACACACTGGATCAAATAACAGAAAATTATTTCTCAGAATTTTGGAGATCATTGTGCAGCATGGTAGGTTTCTGGTGAGAGGTGTCTTCCTGGCTTGCAGACAGCCATCTTCCCACTTTATCTGAGAGAGAGAGAGAGAGAGAGCGCACCTCTCCGGTATCTCTTCTTATAAGGGCACTAATCCCAGTATGAGGGCTCCACCTCATGATCTCATCTAACCCTAATTACCTTCCAAATGTTCCAGCTCCAAATACCATCACAGGGGAAGTCAGAGCTTCAGCACATGAATTTGGAAGAGATATAATTCAGTTCATAGCATACATATTACAAATATCTCCAGGTTTGTGAGGTTTTTTTTCATTTTTGTTTTGGTGCTTTTTGATGAAAAATAAGCTCACAAATCTTGTTTTTATAGCAGCAAAATTGTATTATATATTTTATATATTCTTCTAAGAGTTTTAAAATTTTGCTTTTATTAATTTAGTTTTAATCCATCTGGAATTTGTTTTTGTGAACAGCCTGAGTTACAGGTTCAATTTTGATAATTAGCAACTGAGTACCATTTACTATATGGTCCATATTTCTCCAGTGAGCTACTATGCCACCTGCATCACAGTGATCATTTATGGCAAACTCTGTAAGGTTTCCATGTGTTTGTGGATTTATTTCTGAGTTCCCTATTCTGATGCATTGATCAATTTGATTATCCCTGAGCCATTATACTGTCCAAGATACTATATATTTGTAATATATCTTGATATATGGAAGGGAAAAAACCTCTAGGTTGTTATTCTTCTTCATAAGGATCTTGACAATTCTTGGGCCTTTGTCTTACATGTAAATTTTAGAATCACCTTATTAAGCTCCTTTTGGAAATTTTTTTTTGAAAATTGAATAAACTATAGTTAAAATTGGGAATAATTGAAATTCTTACGATATTGATATTTCCTATCCAAGATCACTGTTTACCTCTCCATTTATTAGATCTTCTATGTATTTTATTAAAGTTTAAAATTTTTCCCCAACAGATCTTGAAATTTTTGTTTGACTTATTCCTAGGTATCTTATATTTTGTTGAAATTATAGATGATATATAGATGATATATATATTAAGTGTGTTTTCTGTTTTTATTTCCCATGTATCGATATGTGATTTATTTTTATATATTGGTTGTCTATCCAGCCATTTAGTAAGCTTTTATATTAATTCCAAATATCTCTATAGATTACTTTTCATTTTCTATGTAGAAAATAATATAATTTGAGAATAATGACAGTTCTGTTTTTTCTTTTCCAATTTTAATTTAATTTAACTTTAAAAAGTGTTTTATTATTGTACTGGCTAGCTCCTTCAGAAGAATGCTGAACAGAGTTAGTGACAGTGGGCACTTTTTTCTACTTCTGGATTTTATAGTTTATGCTTTTAACTTTTGACAGTTAAAGGTGATGTTTATTGTAGTTTTTTCTAGAAAGGAGTTCACTTTACTCATAGTTTGCTAAAAATTTTATTTAAATTTTAAATCATGAATGAGTACTGAATTTTATCAAATGCTTTTTCTGCATCTATTGAAAAAAATCATATTGATTTTTCTCCTTTAATCTATTACTGAAGTGATTATTGATCAAGCTTCTAAACCTTAAGCCTTCCTTGCATTCTTAGGATAAGCTAAACTTATCATGCTGACTTATTCTTTCTCACACACTACTATATATAGTTTTCTAATAATTTGTTTAGGTTTGTCAAACTCACTATAACTATATTGTGGACCTATTTACTTCGAGTCTTCTAATTACATAATAATTAGTATTCTGCCTTTTTTTAATTAAGTTAACTAGTTTAACTAGAATAATTAGTCTTTCTAAAAGTTTAAGTTGAAGAATTTGTCCTTGAATATTTTATAGAACTTGTCTGTAAAATCACCTGTTCGTAGTATTTTCTAGATGAGATTTTTAACCACTAATACAGTTTTTTTTTAATTATGGCAGAACTACTTGAATTCTCTATTTCTTCTTTTGTCAGCTTTTGCAATTCAGATTTTCTTGATATTTATTTTCTGTTTCTAGTTTAAAATTTATTAACATAAAGTTATTCATATTTTTCTCCTTTGTTTTAAATCTTTTGCCATATCTTAGCCCCATTTTATCATTATTAATATTGATTATAAGTACCTTTACTTTTGAAAATCCATCTTGCCAGAGGTTTTTAATTTCATTAGACCTCAAAGAATTAGCATTTGTCTTTATTCATTCTTTATATTACATCATCATTTTATTTTTACATTAACTTCTGATCACCCTTATAACTTTTAAATATGTTTGTTGGATTTATTCTATGATTATAGCTTAATTCAGGAGATGGTAATTATTTTTATAAAGGAGCAGATAGTAAATGTTTTAGGCTCTGTGAGCCATACAGTCTCTGTTGTAACTATTCAACTCATGTCATTGTAGCACGAAAACAGCCATGGCAACATGTACATGAATAAGCATGACTACTTCCAATAAAACTTTATTTACAAAAACAGGGGCAAGATTTGGCCTTTGAGCTATAGTTTATAGATACTTGGCCTCACTTTTTGATTCTCAATATATGGTCTAAGACTTCTGGGAGGGTTCCTGATGTAAAGAGGTAAGGTCAAATTTATTTTCATAATAATTCTAGGATGTTATTTGACTTTTTCACTGTGTTGCCTTGAACTGACAGTGCAAAAGCAAGGGTAGCCCAAAGGCAAGGGTAGGTAAAACTGCTGGCACCTTAGCACAAATCAAGGCAATGATCATTGTATTCCTCACCAATGCATCCTGGCTACAAAAATAAATGTCAGTTTTATGTAAAATTGTCTTTAATTAAACAGTAAAAATTATTATTTTTATTGAATTTTGATCCTTGGTTACGTCTTTTTAATATTATATTGTTGAATTGGGATCTATACATAAAACACTTCTGCTGTATGATAATTCTCTCAAGGAAAAGTACTTATGTATGTGATTGTTGAAGTTGCAAGCTCAACTAGCCATTTTCATCATGGAATACTGTTTTAACTTTACAGAAGAACTAATCAAACTGTGGGTACTCAGCTTTGACTATTTGGCAGAACTTTTCTCAAAATTGAATGAAATGAGCTTTAAAAAAAACTAAAAATATTTATTACCAATGTTAAAATAAATTAGAGCTTTCAAGTAAAATTAGAATTTAGTATTGTATCTGTCAGTGAGTTTGACAGCTTCCCAATATTGAAAAGCTGTTCCAGTGAAATTGGTGGTGATATTAACAAGTGAATTTTTATTCATACAATATAATAAAATATGTCAACACTCAGAACATCTTTGTAACTCAGTGTACCACTATTTTCCAGATTATCAATACATGATATTATAAAATCGTGCATGGATAAAAGATCCATTCAAAGTGCAAGACATACCAATGGATCTTAGGGTAACAGACCATAAAAGATTCATTGATGTGGTTTCAGATTCCATGTTGCAACTAACCTTTAAAAGATTACCACTAGCGGAGACTTGGCATAGTATCAAAGAAAACTTTTCACAATTATATAAAAGGGCTGTTAAAATACTCTCCTTTTCCCAATACTTGTCTGTGTGAAGCCAGATATTCTTTATATACTTGAACCAAACTAATGTACCATAGCAGATTGAATGCAGAAGCAGATATGAGAATCTAACTCTCTTGTCCTAAGTCAGACATTAAAGAGATTTGCAATAATGTAAAATAATTCCGTGCTTCTCACTAAATTATTTAGTTTTGAAAAATATTTTTATTAAAATCTAAGGTTAATATATGATGGGTTTATTATTTAAAATGAGAATTAATGTGTTGCAAAAATTTAATTTCTAATTCTGTAAATATTGATGGGTATAACTCACATAAATCAAAGTTCTTTGGAGCATTTTAATTAATCAAGATTACCATAAAAATATTAGATATGCGTGTGCCACTGAAGTGGCTTAATAAATATTATTTATTGAGAAAATAAGATAAAATAAAATAAAAACCCTTTAGGGCCCATGATAATTTTTAGAGTGTTACATGGGCCTGAGACTTAAATGTTTGAGAATAATGAACCTAGCTTATTTAATTGGATACAAAAAATTATCCAACTTTATGTATTATCCAATTTTATTAATTTTAGCCTTTATTCTTTCTTAATATAATCATTTTTGGTTTAAATGGCCTTCACTGCATCCCATAAGTTTGATATGTAATATTATCATTATCACTCAGTTATAGGTAAATTTTACATTGTAATTTTGATGTTTGCTTTGACCCATGAGTAATTTAGAGGAGTGGTGTGTTTTTAATTTTCAAAAATGTGCAGATTTTGATTTATCTTTGTTATTTACCTCTAATTTAATTATACTCTGCTAAGAGAATATGATCTGTATGACACCAGTTCTTTGAAATTTGCCTTACTCACTTTGTGTCTTAATATGTGGTAAAATTTATAAAGATTCCATATGTATTTGAATATAATACGTATGTATTGTTTGTTTTTAGGGTAGGTTCTATAGATGTCCATTTAATCATGTTTGCTCATGATAGAGCTCAATTCTTCTCTATTTTTACTAATATATTATCTACTTGACTTAATAATTGAGGGAGGTATGTTAAAATCTTCCACTGCAGTGGGGATTTTGTCCATTTATCCTTGTAACTATAAATCATTCTTTTTCATATTTTGAGCTTATTGGGTCAACACAGGCATGGAATAGTTATACATTCCTTGTAAATTGAAACTGTTATAATTGTATAAGTAATCCTCTTAGTTACCAACAAAGTTTAAATTTTTCCCTTAAAGTCTATTTTGTTTGATATTAACATAGCTACTCCACTTTTATTGTGGTTAATATTTGCCTATTATTTTTTCATGCATTTAGTTTTAACTTTCTATATCTTTAAGCTTTGGTCGTCTCTCTTGTAACAGTGTATCAATGGATTTTATTTTTAATCAATGTGACAATCTGTCATTTAATTAGCACATCTAGTCTGTATTTATTACCGATAATGATAATTTTAGGTTGTTTTTATAATCTAGCCTCTTTTTGGTCTTACTTGCCATTTCTTGTAATTGATGAGTTAATTTTGTTTATCATATGTTCTCTCTTTTACTGGTTTAGCAGTTATGCATGCTATTTCTATAATTTAAAGGTCACTTTTGAAATTTTTATCATGGATATTAACAAAGTGTAAATTTCACAGTGTCTTACCCAGAATAACATGAAGATTTTAGGACATTTTTATTCTGACCCACCCCATTCTTGACTTGCATGCTAGTAGTACGGCCCAGTATTTCAACTGTCTCTCTTTTAAACTCCATAAATTAAATTTTATTTTTAAATTAACATATATACACAACATTCTTTTAAAAATTATGTATGAGTTTTATAAGTTTCTTGTTTACCTTTTTATCTTACATTGTAGCCATTTCTCCTGGGCTAATTTTTATTCTCCCTGAAGCATATTCCTTAAAAGTTCCTTTAATGAAGATTTGCTAATGATAAACATACTTATTTTTCTCCAAAAATCTCTTTCTATTCTCCTCATTTTTGAAAGATAATTCACTAAGTACACAATTCTAGGTGTATAGTATTTTATTTCAATACTTTCTTTCTGGTTTTATGGTGTCATTGCAGAACAAAGTCTGCTGTCAGTAAAATTGTCATTCCTTTACAAATGATCTTTTCTCACTGGCTGCTCTTAAGATTTTTTTCTTTTTTGACTCCAATAATCTGCAGATTCGCTATGATATGTCTAGATGTTGATGTCTTCATATTTATACAGCTTTGTAAAATTTTGCTCCCTTTGTCTGTAGATTCATTTCTTCCATCAGTTCCAGGAAGTCACAGGCTGTTAATTCTGGTTATTGCAACTTCTTCATTCACTCTATCTTCTTAATGACTCTTATAAGATGTCTGATAGAACTTATACTGTCTCACATGTCTCTTAACCTCTCTATCATATTTTCTATTTTCTTATTCTCTGGATGCCATTCTTAATAGTTTATTCAGATCTACATTTCGGGTACATTTCGGGTTACTAATTCTTGCTCCATCAGTATCTGTTTCTAACTGCAGTAATATTTTTATCCTTAAATTTGGGGAATTGTTTATTTTTTTAAAGGCGTTCAAGGGATTTTTAAGGACTTAGAAATTTATTCATTTTTATGTCAGTTCTATTTATTTAAACATTATATATATATAATTTATACAGTTATACTTTTATATTTTATATTATATACCTACCAATTTAAATAACTGACATCCTTTGGAGTCTAGATCTTTGTTTCAGGTGACGCTCACTGCTGGTGGCTTATTTTGTTGTGTGTCTGGAGATTTTTTTTAAAATTGTGCGTTCATATGTAAGTGATCTTCATTCATGGAAATCACAAAGCTCTAAATTAGGAATGCTTTCCTCTCAAAGTTTTTCATTTGCTTCTGCCAGAAAACTACCAAGCAGAGAGCATTCATTAGCTTTTCCATTGTAGCTATTGGCTTTTTGATAAGAAAAAATGGGGAAATGCTGGAGTATTTGAGAAAGAAACAGACTTACCTCACTTAAGTTTTAAAAAGATCACTCACAATGAAAATAGACTGTAGGAGAGTTGCAAGAGGTGAGGGAAAAGGTGAAGGCATGAGGAAGGGAGTGACTAGTAACGGAACGTGGAAGGTACGCTGGGCAGTGAGGGAAGTGAGCTCATCAGCGGGTAGAGGGATGCTGGAAACCTGGTAGGATCAATGGGTCGGAGATTCCAATAGGGTTAAAGAATTGTTGGAGGTGGACCAGAGGGAGTCATCTGCACAGATAAGAAGTGATATTGATTACATGCGAATGAGGTTACCCAGGGGTGTTACCTGTTGGTAAGGTCTACTCTACCTGTGGGAGTGAGTGGCTGAGGTAGGGTGGAGTTCAGGAGCCATAGAAGAGAGGAGATCAAGTATTGGTGAGGGCAGCATGTTAAAAGAATCACCTACTTGCATACTGAGAGCTCCAAGAATTGAAGCAAGAAAAAGAAAATCTCCTTTCTCTTGCTGACATGTACAGATAATGAAGGAAAGAGGTATGCACATTTGAACCAGGTAAAGAATACTTTGTTGCAATTTTCTTTCACAGAGGGAATGTAAAAGAAAAGTCCCATACACCACAACCCAGATTCTCAGACTTTCTGGTGACACATTATTCAATCATTAGCACAATACCTTGAGGAGGATAAAACAAACCATTTGTGTTTCCAATCAAAAAACTCTTTATAAATGACTGGCATAACTCCCAACTTCCATTTGACATAAAAACAGTTTCAAAAGCTTCTAAGAGATGGTGATTATTAACCTTTTCATGGGTGATTTATTTTCTATTATCTTACTCTAAGTGAAGCTCCTACTGTCAGAAAAGTCATCTTCATTTCCTAAAATCAAGTCTAAGTATTGCCAGACAAAGTTTAGTTTTTTTTCCCTAATGATGGTATTTTATACCAGGTTTATTTTATTGTGCTTTCTGTCCTTGGTGAATTTTCTTTGTCCCCATCCCAAACACTTGATGACTTTGTCATATCCCACTGTGTAGACCCTGTCATCATTCAACAGTTGCTTCTCTTTAATCTCTTCTTGATAGATTCTTTCCAGTTACCATTTGGAATTACCCTGCTCTGGATTCTATATTTCCCTTCTCCTCGTGGTGTTGAAGTTCATGCAAATATGGTAGCCCAGCCTTTTGAAAGGCAGAAGTCTCTGTTCCCTACACTGAGCCCCAAGGACTATAGGTCTGTTTCTAATTGTGTCTGAAACATTTTCTGCCACCTCATTCAATGTACCTGTGGTAGGCCTAAGCAAATGATCACCTGTTTAGAACAATTTACGTTCTTTTAAAAGTGCACCTCATAATTTACTCCTCAGTTTACTCCACAATTTTTCAACCTCATAATTTATTGTCACCTTTATCTGGTTTGCTTCATTTTCCAAATCACTAACAAAGGCAAATGAATAAGCAAATAAGGACTTACTACTGACTTTGAAACCCATCTGTTAAAAAGCTGCTTCTTCCACTCCCAGTCAGATTTTAGTTTACCAACACTTACTGACATTTTGCTCTGGGATGGACTGTGATAGATGCTTTCATAGACATTTTTTCATTGCATCCTCACATCAGTTCCTGAAGACATTTTGGTTTTCACATGTGAAAACTGAGGCTCCAGGAAGTTAATAAACTACATAGTCATACAGCTAATGAATGGCAGAGCCAGGATTTGAACTCAGTTTTTCCAGCTCCACGTGTAGTTCTTATCCCACTTTGCCATCTATAATATTAATTCCTGTTACTTATTTATTTTCACTTTAGCCATATTTAAAACCTAGCTTGATTTCTTCTTTATCTAAAATATGCCATCTATCATTTTAGTGCATGACACATAAGAATTTCAAATCATTTATCATATACAAATGGAAGCAAATGAACTTAGGTCATTTGATTTTTCATTATTTAAATCTTTTATTTATTTATTTTTTTACTTTTTTTTTAAGAACTTATATGGAGATACAGTTAACAGACAATAAACAGCATATATTTAGAGTGTACAATTTGGTATCCCAATCTCCCAGTTCATCCCCACCCAACCCTCCCCACTTTCCCCACTTGGTGTCCTTATGTTTGTTCTCTACACATGTGTCTCTATTTCTGCCTTGCAAACCAGTTGTAAATCTTTTATTATTTTTTTTAACAAAGCCTATTTATGTAACACCCTGCTTACTTGGTGAGGTAGAATTTTAAGATTTAAAATTTCAGCTGCTTCTCTGCTCACAGATGAAAACATCAAATAATCTGGGGACAGATTTTCATCATTGTGAGAGGCTTCACTTGAATGGGCCCTTTTTGTTAAGAAAATGTGGGAAAAGAGAGTGAAGACTCATCACCATAGGGAAAGGCCCATAGTAAAATCCTATAGTGGCTTGAAAAAGATGGCACCTTTGGGAATCCTTTAGTATAAATAGTTCTGGAAGTGGAGTTGACTAATTTTTATGAAGAAATCAAGGCTCTCTGGTTCTCTAAGATTCAAGGTAATGGGTAGCTCTCATAATAGACTGTAGTTGCCCTGTGGAAGGTACACTGACAAGAGAGAGCCCCAGAGGAGACCCCAAAGAAAAACCTACCAGTGGGTAGGAGGGACCTGGCTGTTGACTTGAGCTCAACACAAACACCTAAAGCTTTGGTCAGAGAACTGGTTCCAGCATAGCCTGTGCCTGTGTCTGGAAGTCTCTCTGGATCCACCATTGGGGTTAGAAAAAATAGATGTAACTAAGCAAATGAAGTTGAACTAAAAATCCATTATTTTGATTCCGCAGGAAAAGCGTGCATGTCCCACTGCATCCTTGCAAGTGCAGGACCAGTCTCCAACAGCAACATCTTGAAGCTGAAGTGTGGAATAGTTCTTCAGACAGTACAATCCCCCAGAGTTCCTGGGCAACTCAGAATTGGGTGGAGCTCAAAAACAAAATACCAAACTTCCTGAATATAAATGCAAATAAGATTTCAAGCAACTGATTAAAAAATTCAAATTGGGGACTTCCCTGGTGTCGCAGTGGTTAAGAATCCGCCTGCCAATGCAGGGGAAACGGGTTCGATCCCTGGTCCAAATAGATCCCACATGCAACAGAGTAACTAAGCCCATGCACCACAACTACTGAGCCTGCACTCTAGAGCCCTCAAGCCACAACTACTGAGCCCACGTACCACAACTACTGAGGCCCACGTGCCTAGAGCCCGTGCTCCACAAGAGAAACCACTGCAATGAGAAGCCCGCACATTGCAACAAAGAGTAACCACTGCTCTTCCCAACTAGAGAAAGTCTGCATGCAGCAATGAAGACCAATGCAGCCAAAATAAACAAACAAATAATAAACAAATATTTTTTAAATAAAATAAAAAAATAAAATATGACACAAATGATCTTATCGATGAAACAGAAACAGACTCAGAAAAATTAAAATTGATTTGTTATTGTATCCTAAGCTTGGAAAACATACTTTTATATACACACTGACTATACTCTTGCTGCATTTTCATAGCAATTTCTTAATGAGTCTTTTTGTCCCTCTTTCCCCTCTCCTTTCCAATTTTCCCCCAGATTTCTAAAAATCAACTGTGCCCCAAAAGTCTGCAATATCTTCTTATCACCTACAGAACAGAATCCACACTCCTCATCCTGTCATTCAACATACCCAGCAATCCGACCCCTAAGCCCTGAAGGGATGTAGAAAGGAATAAATATTTATTATCTCTCATGTGAGACACTTTATATATGTTCTCGTTATTTAATGTCCTCGTCAACTTTATTTTCCACTACCCCCTTTTAATTGAGGTGTTAATTACATATAGGAAAGGACACAAATCCTAAGTGTACAACTCAGTAAATGTTTACACATGTATCTGCCTGAGAAACTATTATCGAAATTGAGGTGCAGAACATTATCGTTTCCCCAGAAAGCTCCCTCATTCCCCTCCCACACTATTCTCCCTCAAGGTTACCACTATTCTGACCATTATCATCATAGGTTGGTTTTGCCTGCTCTGAACTGCATATAAATGCAGTTGTACATCCTTCTGTGTCCAGGTTCTTTCACTGAACACTATTCTTTAACTCAACGTGAGATACCACTGTAGAGTCGTTTGTTCTTTTTCATCACACATAAGGTTTCATCATGTGAATATAACATAATTTCCTAATTTTTCTTTTATTGATGGACAAATGGTTTTTTAATTTTTTTTGCTATTATGAATAAAACTGTAATGAATATTCTTGTGGATGTCTTTTTGTAAAGGTAAGCACTTATTTTTCTTGGGTATACTCTTAGTAGAATTTCTGGGCTATGGGGTATATGAATATTCAGATTCATAGAAACTACCAGTTTTCCAAATTGAAACAATTTATATCCCAAACAGCAAGTAGTATAAAAGTTACTTGCTGTTTGGAATATAATCTTTGTCAACACTTAGCACTGTAAGTCTCTTTCATCATAACCATTCTGGTGTGTAGTAGTATCTCATTAAATTTTCGTTTTGATTTTCCTGCTGAGTAATCATACTGACCACTTCTACATGTGCATATTTTCCATTTGAATACCATTTTTTAATGAAGTGCCTGTTCAAGTTTTTTGCCCATTTTTTAAATTGGAAAATTGGCTTTTTCTTATTTTATAGAAGCTCTGGTTACAAGTTCTTTGTTAGATATTTCATATATATTTAAAAATAGATGTATATGTGTGAATATAGATATACAAATACCTTGTCTCAGTCTGTGACTTGCCTTTTTATTTTCTTAATGGCATCTCTTGATTGACAGAAATAGTTCAATTTATCAATCTTCTATTTTATGATTGGCACTTTTGGTATCCTGTTTAAGAAATCTTTCCCTTCCCCAAGATTATGACAATATGAAAATATTTTCTCATGTTTTCTTCTAGAAATTTTATTGTGTCATATTTCACTTTCAGGCTTATAGTCCATTTTAGATTATGTTTGGTGAGTTCTCAGTACCCACTTTTGAATTCTTCTACTCCAGGCAAATTGACAAACTCATTGCTATCTCCTAATTCCTCCTTTAAAAAGTAATAATGGATAATTCTGTCTCTTTATTCCTGCCTAGAATTCTATGGTCTCCTATTTCTGAGTCTCAGACTCTGGTCCCATCTGTGCTCTTGCCACCTGAGTGGGAGGTGCACTTAGCATTTACTGTTTTACACTGTTAGCTATTTTTATATATGTGTTAACTTACCTCCAACTAGACTGCACACTTCTTGAGGGTAGAAATAAAGGCTGCCCTGCATATCACAGCCATCCCACAATTCTGAGACGGCAGCTGCTTAACACGTGCACGTTATTCCTTGAGAGCATCAGGGGCTCTGCTAACGCCAATTTGCTGCATGGCCTTTTCTGTGAGTGGCGCTGATGTCGTGCTGACGGATGTGTGGAGTTCAGTGGGCCAATTTTTAATACCATTAAGATGGTATTACTAGGCCTTTTAAGGCATGTTTTCCAGGTTGATCTCCACAGTCTTACAGATAGTCACTTCCATCTTTCCATGTGGCACGTTTTTGCTTACTTGTCGACATCCCTCAGTTTTCATTAGTGGCTTGACCAGTCTGGTAGTATAGGTAGCTTTTTTGATGTAGCTCCTTTAAAAAAAATAGTCAGAATTAAAAAGGAATATCAAACAGATTCAAAATCTTCTCCACACTCCCTTTCCCACTCCTCAGGGAGAGAAAAAAAAATCAGTGGGTCAAAATTTGTCATCTGTCCTCTTAACAGTTATCCTGTGTCTGTCATCTAGATCTGTTGATTTCCAAATATGTCAGTGTACCTGTTCAAAATTATTTCCTGCTTTGTGACTTTAACAGAGGTGTCAGTGTTTTGTAAAGTATTTTTTTCATGCCCCTCACTTTAAGAGAGTTTAAAAACAGAGGGTTCCCCCATTGGTTTGGAGGCGTAGTTGGTGGCCTTGTTGCTTTCCTTACCACACAAGGTGCAAGCGCCTCTTCTTCACCTTAGCTACTTTATGCAGCTCGTTCATCCTGGTTTTTGTCATAATTATCATTTCCTCTGAAAAAAAAAAAGAATAGGTATTATGAGAAATCTCTCTAGGGCTCCCTCCCAATTTCCTCACTGCCGTTACAGAGCCTCTGTCCCATCAGTCTTGATCAGGCACGTTGGATATTCTTATTCTTTGCGTTCTTCTTTTCTCAGAGCAATTGTAATCTGCTTTAATTATGGTGGATACTCCAGCAGCCTGCCCTTCTCCTGGGTTTTAGTATTCCCTCCTTCAATACCATACTCACTAGATTTTTTTTTAATTCCCCCAAATTAGCTCTCTTGAATTCTAATGCCCTGATAGGACTGCTTGCGTTCTGGTTATGAGTAAGATCCCACCAGGTTTCAGAAATGCCGACGAAAGCAAAGCTTCCTTGCATTTCTGCATACCTCTGATTGCTCGCCTTCATTTTTCAGACTCCTTTCAGGCCTCGGGCTCTGCCTTTTACTCTGCTTAAATTGCTGTGGCAGACCTTTTTCCCTCCGAGAAGAGGGAAAATGTTGTTTTAGATGCCTGATACTATGACATGACTTTTGACCCTCCTGTCTTTTTTAAAAATGTCTTCAGTAAAAGACATTTTTAAAATAGCTATTTGTCTTTAAATATAATTTTTAAAAATTTTATTCCAAACACTCTAGTTCTTACTCAATTCTTCAATTCAACTAATTCCCCAATTAGTTGATCTTAAGCCCCTGGCCAATGCTGTCACCTTCCAGGTTTTCTCTCTGCTGTCCAGGGGAACTTTCACATGGTGAGGAAAGCGCAGAGGCCAATGGCACATATTCCAGCTCACCCTGCCATTCTCCATCAGTGCTTGTGTTGTACACAGACACACACACACAGAGACACACACACACCAGTGAATAGCTCTTCTTTCCCACAAAAATGTTGGCTCTAATCATCTCAATACAACCAAACCAGAAATATTTATACTCATTTTTATGAGGGTAGAGATTTCAGAGACTCCTTGTTTATCTCTGAGAATAAAGGCTTAGGACATCTGCCCTTGGGGGAGGGAGATACGCCCATTACGTCATGCTCATGGTAAATTCATAGTTGATTCCCAGTCCCCGACCCCACCCTAGAACCACTGTGCCTCCAGTTCTTATTACTGTATCAGTGGGAATGCATTCACTTATAGTTAAAGAAAACACAACTCAAGCTGATTTAAACAAAAAAGAGGGATTTATCACCTTCTATAAATGAAAAGTTCAGAAATATGGCAAATATCAAGTGAGACTCAATCTAGTCACTCAGCACAATCACCAAGTACCTATTTCTTTCTGTTCTGCCTTCCGTGATGTCACTTCACCTTAAAGATGGCTCCTACTGTGGTGCAAAAATGATGTCAATAATCTCCTTGCCTACGTGTGTTCTCTTTCCGATCTAAGAAGAAAAAGAACACTATTTCAGCATTTCTGGTAAGCCTTGGTATTCCTCAAATTGGACCAGCTTTATCACATGGACCTTTCAAAATCACTGAAACTGGCCAAGAGAATGAATTCACAGGCTTGGCCTGGGTCACATTTCTAACCCTGAAGTCAGGAAAGAAACCTGTTTCCTGAGAAGCATGCGTTTTGCAAAACAGAAATTATAGCTACCAGGGAGGGCGAGGAGGAGGGTACTTTCTGGAAACAACACAAAAATTAAACTCTGTAAAAATCCTACCCTAAAATGTGTTGAGTTTACCCAATCTACACTGCAGCCCTGTTGTAATAATGACAGCAAGAAAAACCCTTCCATTTAAAAAGAGCAAATATTCACACAGAGCAAAAGATATATCCTGGCTTCTAACAGAAAGTAGTTTGGTTCCTTGGGAAAGTGACTGGAAGTCTTTCCACTTTTATTTCTCCAAGATTGCAAAGAAGATTGTTTTGGAGACAAATGCAGGTGATACTAAAAGTTGTCCAATTGTAGCTCTATTTTGTCCAATTTTTTAAAATAACTTCTACATCGCAAAGAGAAAACATTTCTAAGTACTTCGGTCAGATTAAAACAGTGTTTGCACACAACAATGGAGGCAAACGCTTTTATGCTTCAATGAATAAACATTCTTCTTTGGGATAATAAATTAATTTAAATACATAGCATTCAAGGGGTTAAGAAGCAGGACCCAACCTGTTTGGCTTTGCCTTGGATTGTTAGTCCTTTGAAGTCCAGTTGCACCAGATGGATCCTCAGGGATCCCTGCCAAACAAGAATGAGAAAACGTAGGTGAGAGCAAGGGTCTGAGAGGTGAGCTGCAACATGTGTCACTCTTTCCTCCCAAGGGATGATTGCTGGGGAAACAGATACAGTGTGTAGCCCGAGGTCCATAAAAGAGCAATTTCTTTTCTTTCTTTCTCTCTCTTAGGTTCTTTCCTTCCTTCCTTCCTTCCTTCCTTCCTTCCCTCCTCCCTCCCTTCCTTCCTTCCATCTTCTCTCCTTTCTTCTTTCTTCTTTCCTTTAACTGGAAAAGTGTTCAATTTTTTCTTTCCTTTCTGCATCTTTCTATCTTACCTCAGATGTTTCAAATCCAGCCAGAGGGTATGACTCTCTAAGGTCCATCCTAAGCTGAACTGGGCTCAGCTGGGGGTGGGGGGTGGGGTGGCTCAGAGACACTTGCTAGAGTCAACTGAAGTTCAGAGAAGTGAAGCAACTTACCTGGGTCCGTCAACTGGAAAGCTAGCTCTCCAAACTCTGAGCCAGCTTGAGGGGCAATACCTGTGAGTCTTCCTTGACATCGCAATGCTTGTTGAAATTGAAGAGACAGATGAAGTAAAAAAACTTTCCAGAGCTTAGCGCATAGTTTCTGTAAGAATGACACTAATTTTCCTGAGTGCTTTTCAGGATTGTTCAGAATGTCATCTGTATCTCACTGTTTCTTTCTTTCTTTCTTTTTTTTCTAGTCTGGTGTCCATGATTGACTATGAAACTTATAAGAAGCTTTGCATATACGCTCAACATCCAGGAAGGAACTGGGGAAACACGCTTTGGTTTTGTGACTTCTCCAAAATCTCTCATTGAAAGATATCAATGACAACTTTTTAACCTTCCCCAAAAGCTTATTATAGGAAGTTTTCCCATCCTTCAGATTCTGAGCTAGGACAAAATAGAACTAATGGTTTTGAGAAGTTACCTACATTTTCCTATGTACTTTATAAATCATTCAAGATCACTTATTGATGTCAACCTGAACAGACAGTTTACATTCTCTTAGTTCCTTCAAATGTGTCTTAATACAGAACAATTTCCTTTAGTCATCTCTAAGGAATATATAGATATTTAGTCAAAAGTCTGCCACTCTCCAATTCTGAATGTGCACAGAAATGTGATATTTTGTAAACTGTTTACTTTTTTATCTTGAAATTTAAAATAAAAAGTAAGTCCTTCTTAGTTTTTTACCGTAACTATGTTGATTAATCAATAAATAAATATCTGTTCTGAATATATCATAATTTATTATTCAGAATGCAGCAGTTAGAATTTTCATGAGTTACAAGACCAGTTGTGACCTACCTTCTGCTAGCAATCGGTAGCAAATCTTTTGTTAGAGAGTCTAGTTTCCAAGGAGCTAAGTGTAGCTTTGACAATTTTTGAAGAATCTTAGGCAGAGTCTTGTAACAGAGGTCTTGACAATACAAAACTTTTTGTTAAAAAAAAAAAAAGACAAAACAAAACAAAAAAAAAAAACCCTCAAATACTTCTGAAAAAGAACCTAGTAGAATTTCTAAAGCATGACTTGAAAGGAGTAGCAAGTCATGTGAACTTGCTGCCAATTAACCTTGACTCTAAGGCCAGAGGTCAGGGCTATTCCTGTAGCTATGTCCTCCAGGTGTGGGGTTAGGGGGAAAAAAGGTGACAATTTGGAGGACAATTTACAAGCCAGACATAATCATCTGAAATGTTGATTCTGTGTCATCCTAAGAATTTATGGCAGCCGGAAGGAAAGCAAATATGTTGTGCTAATTCAAGCAGTTACAGCTTCCTTCCCTGTTACCCTGTACAGGAAAACTCCTACAGAAGTTGTAAATCTCACCTTTCTGCAAAACTAATGAGATGGTGTCACTATGTGGGGGGAATGACCTGGGGGCCCTATGAACAGGAGGCAGTATAAAAGGGGCTTCCAAAAGTTTCACCTGGAAACTGAAGAACTAACCAGGAAACTAGAACCACTTCCGTTTTAATGAGTTATCCTTCATCTATGGACGTGATAGCCCATAGCTATGGAAAGGAAAACTGGTTGATTTTTACAATACTGATTTTCCTCATAATTGTGGTAATAGTTTTAGTCTGAGCCAGGAACAGTTTTTTCGTTTTTGTTTTTGTTTTTCTCTTGTCCTTTGTTTTTTATTGATTCATTTATTCACTGAACAATCATTAACCATCTAGACACTGTACTAGGCTTTATTGGAAACAAAAATGAGTGATACATAATCCCAATGAGCTCACAGGTTGGTAAAAAGGGAGTCATGAAAACAAATAAAACCAAGGCAATGAGACAAGTGCTATAAGAGAGAAATGATGGCATCAAGATTGGCAGCAGGATTTGCAAAGTGAATAATTGGAGTTTAGAATTTAAACTGTGGCCATGAACCAGACTGATGCTAAGGATCCGAAAGTGATCGAACTGAAGACCATGACCTCGTGTCTACAATATTCAGCTAAGTACAGAGAAAACAACCTAGGTGGTAAAAGAAAAGAATTTAGACATATACCCCTCAGGCGTAGGCATTGCTTTTCAAGGTGCCTTACCAATAGTTGAACTACATTGTTAAAACCACTTGACTAGCTATAAGCTACTTATTTTACATTAAAATTGAACCCCTGGGCTTACTTGCACATATTCTTAATTAATTAATTTCTTCTTTCATTAAGCAATAGATCATAGATGAGGACTTCAGGATAAGTATAGAATGAGGCTTCTGGATCAATTATAAGGTGTCAACTTGGGATAGCCGGTTACTGGGTCTATGTCCTGCAGCTGCCTCATTCCCCCACCCCCCACCAACATACATGATCTCCAATGACAACCATGTCCCTGCTGGACTCAGGATCATCCCCAAGGAAAGTTTGACTTCTGAGGAGAAGCACTGTAATATTTTCACATGGATAAAAGCAGGTAAAAATTAACTTTGGGGATAGTGTTGAAGGGTAAAAATTGATGTGTGTGGAATTAGAGTGGGTTGTAAAAGCATGTTATCCACCATTACTTTGACAAAGTTAAGAGTTCCTGGCACATAGAAGGACCTACACAAATATTCAAGGAGGCTAGATTGGGTTGAAAGATATGTCCTTTTTGATTACTTGTGTTTTACCTGAAACTGGAAGAGGTAAACTAGAAGAGTGCTTTGCATGGATTACTTCATTTGATATTGTCTGTTTTGCACAGATGAGGAAACAGGCTGCAAAGAAGAAAACTTTCCAAGGGCTTTCCTCAAAACAACATAGTTAATAGCTGCCAGACCCAGAACTCAAATTCAGGTTTGAATTGATATTTTTTCCTGATATTATTATACCATGGTAATGCCGTACCACTTACCTGGGTCCTGAAGATAAAATGCCTTTTATGTTTGAGCACCATTTTCTGCCTGATATTAATGCATGAATATTGAAAGAGAATGAATGAGGGAATGGATACTAGCACATAAGGAGGAAAGGAGGCATCATTCTAGATAAAAGTGGCAAATAACTACTTCTACCCTATATAGCTCACCAGAAATGAAACACGTCCACACCCTGATGCAGAGCTCTTTGTGGGTAATACTGCACTGTCACGTTCCCCCAGGTCTCTATAGGAAGAACTGCAAAGAGCACATGAGGATTGATTGCCCATTAGTAAAAGCCATGATGTTTAAATTGTTCTCAAATGTTTTTAGTTCTTAATGGAAATCTTAAGAAATCCAAGGTCTTCTGGAAGCTTATTGAATACAACAATACTGGAGGTTAGAGAATAGACACAGTTGTGATCTGGATTCACCTTCTGCACACGTTTTCCTGTTAGTCGTGACCTTACCCTTGCCTTTGAGTTTTCCTGAGACATTTATGTGACCTACAGAAGAGTCCATTGGTTCTTCCCTTCACTGCATGGGAGTTAGTCGTTGATGGTAGATGCCCTAGTCAGAAGTGATCTTCAAAATATTTATCAATTCTTTATTGTTATTTACCAATGCCATTGGATCCAGCTGGAACAGATCACAGCTATGAACATCTGATACCACTGTACCAGCTTACCTACTGCATATCAGCTTTTCCTGAACTTAGGTTCAGATCAGTGTTTCCCTCCTTTATGAAATGAAGATTAATCACAGTATAATCACACACACACACACACACACACACTCACCAGCCTGAACAAATTCCTGAATTTTGTCCTTCAAATGAAGCAATCACCTGTGGAGGATAATATAATTATTTAATGTGCTGTCATTGCCCAAAACACTTTTAAAACTCCTCTTGGAATTGCCTTCAGGGTCAGTTTATGAACCACAAAAGACAATTTTTCTCTCTTTTTTATAGTCACGCCTCATTTTTGACAAATTTGTAATACCTACCTTCATTACCCTTAATCAGAAGTGGCTTTAAATCACTTCTGGCTATTTCCAAAACTCAACCCAACTTTCAAAAGACAAAGATTTGTCCCAGTTAAGTCCCAAGATGCAAACAAATGTGATACAAGCTATGGAAGAAACTCAAAAAGAGAGTAAAATAATATTTGTCATGTAAAATTTGGTTGCTTTAAAAAAAATACGTATAGCGAAAGTCCCATAAAAAAAAGTACAGTCTATTATTGCTCAGCTTGAGTTGATGTGCCTCACTCACATTCCCATCCACAGGAAACAGTCTGTTCCATAGCCGCTCTTACTCAGGCTGCCATTTTACTCATTTTGACTACGTGACTTGACTACCCAAACTCCATCCTTCGTTTACAGATCATTCGACCAGCAGTACACGCCTGATTCAAGACAACCAATCTGCGAGCTGGCCAATACATGTGGCCTGGATCAAAAAGACGAGCTGGACTCATCAGAATCTCAATTTTGAGATATAAATTAAGAAAGATGAAAAATAAATTTTAAGCACTGAAATTGAAAAGTCATAATATGATAGGAGGAAGTGGGGGTAAGCAGAGAAGTCAAGATGGCCAAGTGTAAATCAAAGTTATAAAGGCATGGGAATATGGCAAGCAGCAGAAACAGGACAATGCACACAGGAGACTGGTGTGGATGCCCAAAGAGGAGCAGATATGTTTTGGGAGACCACAGAGAACACGTCTAGGTTGTCTTCCCAACACTGATTCTCTCCTTAGCAACCCTGATTCTCATTTATTTGGGCAGCTATGTGATTCTGAGCATGGGACTCTACCCATGCTACCAGAGTGAAACAGTGACCCAGGCTAAGCCAACAGGCACATATTTCAGTGGTCATGGTGATTGGCTTAGGGGTAGGAATGTGGTCCAAGAAATTATGGTGCATACCAGGAATTTTGTTTTGAATGCTAGAAAAGATACCTTCTCTCTTTTTATCTAGAAACAAGAAAAAGTTATTTCTGAGAGCTATTTGTAAGCATTTTGAAATAGTTGGTCAACCTTAAAATAGAGTTGACACTGTGGAAAGAGCAGAGAGACAGAATAAAAAGACACTGGGTGTTTGATGGTATTTTGGAGCTTCTAGATTAAGCCTCATCTGAAGCTATAGATCTGTCCTCTATTTTTTTTTAACTTAAACCACTCCATCCTTTTTATTGTTTAAGCCAATTTAATTGGCTTTTTATTATTTGCCAAAAAAAAAAAAGCATGTTGACACAGAGAAAAGACCTGTCTCCAGAAACTCTTCAATTCCTAAAATTTCAGTTCAAATTCTAGTCTATGTTTATCCTCCAAAATAAACCCCCTTTTTAAAACTAACCTAAGTGCTTTTTAACCCCAAGAACCAATCTAGATGAATAATGTGATTGACAAACTATTATAAAAGAAAGATTACTTTTATGTTTCTAGATGGCTTCTATTCTGATATCAAGCATCTTACATTTCTCATTTTAATCCAGAACCCAACAATCTGAATGTCCTTTTCTTTAGTAATTAGCTATGTTTTTTCATTATTTAAAATGGAATATCCTACGGATAATGATATCAGAGAGTTTAAAACTTCAAGTTCCCAATGAATTTGTTTACTAAATCCCCCAAAATAAATTACAAATATTTTAAATAGTAAGTAGCACTTATTAAACAATTACTTAATACAAATGGATATAAAGTCAAAAGCGAAATTCTTGAGGATGGAAGATGCCTTAGAGGACTGGGGCGGGGAGGGTGGGGGGACTCGAGGCGGGGGGGAGTGAAGGAAGGGAGGGAATACGGGGATATGTGTATAAAAACAGATGATTGAACTTGGTGTACCCCCCAAAAAATAATAAATAAATAAATAAATAAAATTTTTAAAAAAAAGAGAAATTCACTCCCCAGACCCTCCACACCCACTTTCCAGGATTCATTGTAAAGGTAACTTTACATTCTTCTAGATCCTTTGTCCATATGCACACATGTAAATTTTAAAATAACAATGGAAACAGATTGTGCATGCTGCTTTCTTCAACTTGCTTTTTTTTGCTCAGCAGTACATGATGGGCGTCTTGCCATATCAGTCTCATTCATTTTCATGGCTGCATTCTATTCTGTGGCAGTGACATATTTATTTAACTTTTCTCCTATTGATGAATATCCGGGTGGTTCTCCAATATTTTTTGGTAATACAAATAATACTGAAATGAGCATCCTTGGACACCATTTCTTATATACTTGTACAAATATTTTTGGCAGAATAATTTTTTAGAGAGGGCATTCAGTTCAAAAGCAGTGAAAGTGCAGTAAAAATTAATATAAAAAATTTTAGTACACATGTAACTTATGTAATATTGTACAGCAACTATACTTTGATTAAAAAAGTCACAAATTTTTTAAATTTTTTAAATTTTGATATATCTGCCTAGTTGCCCTCCAGAAAGATTGTATGTGCTCTCACCCATGGCATGTGAGAGCCACCAATATCAATATCATCAATGTATTCATTTATTCTTCACCATTAGATTTCAATCTTAAGCTGTAGTAATAAAAGCAACATCTTGAAATGTAGGGAGAATATCATAACAAATATGACAATATTAACCAAAAAAAATTTCATGAAGTTGGAGATATGTAATGGTTTTCTAGGGATTTTGGACCAACTGTCAGAAACGTTAATAAAAAGTCAGTTGCAGATACTTAAGGATGCCATAATAAAAATTAGGTAAATAATGTTAAAACAAGGTCTAGCTTTAAAACAGATACTTATTCCCTCTGTAGATTAGTGAGACCCTGGACCCTACTGCCAATCTAAAACCAAAAGGTATTTATTTTAAATATTACTTCCTTCTCTTGAAAAGTTTGGCGGCGGGGTTGGGGTGGGGGTGGTGGGAAGTTTCAGTAGAAAAAGATTTTTGCATATAAGATAGTTCTTTCAAAAGGATTCTAAGTAATGTAAAAAAAATCAGTAATATCAAATGAAGCAAATATTTATTGAAAGCATTTTAGAAGCACAAAGCACTACCATAGGTGTTCCAGATCGGGAGCATCTTGTAGTTCAACAATTCTCAGGGCAACAATGAGGATCAAAAGGAGAGCAAAAAGATATTATTTTGCCTCTAAGCAAGGATTTATACTGACTATTTAACTCCAGTGCCTTCAGTTTACAAATTAAATGACTAAATGTGAGTAGAATCACTCTTGAAATCTTTGTAGAGTTTCTTCCCCACCCCCAGCTCCCAACAACTGGGGAATCCTGGTATTTGGTGGAAGTAACGATTGAGAGGCAGAGGCTTATCTAATGTTGTAATTTGATAAAGTAGCCAGAAGCTACAGTGCTAATATACCACTTTCTCTCAGTATCTACCCAGCTTGTCTTTCTTAATCATCTCCTCCTGCTAAAAGGTTTGAAGCCAATCTTCGTGTCTTAAAAATACAATATGTCAGAACATCACCAATTTACTTGTCTTCCTTGATGCCCTGGCTTGAAATACCTGAATCCCATCAAAACTGGCTGTTCATTGGAGACACCTGGGTGGTACTATTTCCCATAAACAAAGGAAGACAGATGCACCAGAGTTTAGAAACCAGAAAAAACACTAAGCTAGAAACTACAGGAACTCAGCTATGGTATAAAAATCTCAGTGGAAACACCACCCTGGCATATTTCTGCTTGTTTTTGACTCCAAAGGCTCATCTTGTCTCTTTTCTCACTTACAGAATACAACATTTTTTGTATCTACAACACGTAGAATATAACTTGCAGAAGTTCTTAGCCTGTATGGCATGAACCTGACGTATATGCTGGTGGCCAACTTCTTGAGATTTAGGTAGAACGCGGCTGTCTTAAACAGAAGCCAAAAATAAACCCCCTAAATGTTTTCACTGACCCTAATTATCTTATATTTCACATATAGTTCATTTTATAGAGGTGCTAGCCAAAAATCTAAACTCTCCTCTTCATGTTTAAGTTGTAACTTTACATAGATAAGAGTAAATTAAAGCAGTCTTAAAGCTCTAGTAAGATTAGCTTCATTCTTATTTCTCAAAAGTTTAGTATCAAAAAAGAGGCTGTCCTATTTTTATTTGAATCCCAAGTGCGAAGCTTCATCTTTCCCTTTTTATAAAAGTGCAGAAAAATATCTAATGGAGAATATGATGGAACAATTCAAATTAGAATGAGACAATCCTGGCTTGGCAATATGGAAGGAAATGAAGGATTTGCATGGTGAACTTGGTTTTGGAGTCCCATATCCTTTCTGATGACAGAGAGTAAGAGTACTGTTGAAACAATAGCCTGAACTACCAGTGGGGAAAGTCTCTCTGGCTATTCCACTTCCCCTACCCTGCATCCTGCTCACACTCCCTACTCAACCCACCCAATCCTCTACACACAGCCAGACTTCAGTGGGGAGGATGCTTCATGCTAAAATAAAACCAGAGTTGAGGGCAATAGGAGGGAAGCGAGAGAGATGTGTTATCCAGAAAAACATGGTTTAAATGAAAGCCTATTTGAATCAGTGGAACAGCTATGAAGAAGGATGAATGAAAACATGTTCCTTTATTCTATTAAATCAGTAAGTCCAGAAATGTGGAGACCATTGTTTGTGCTAGACTGTCATGTGTAGTGCTGAAGAATGTTTATTTCCTAGATAACCTATCCTCTTGCTATGTCTTATGTGAGACAATGCAGTGAAATCTTGAAACTGGTGAAATTTGAGCCCTTCAAAGTAAATAAGTAAAATCAAAGTTAACAGAATCATTACTATTGATAAAACACAACTTTGTTTTAAGGCACCTTAATGATATTTTCATACCACAGTTTTCAAAATATTAGTAGACTTTACACACTAATCATTTAGCCATCTGAAAATTTTTTTAAAGTTTTTTTCTAAGCAATATTTTAAAGGCACTAGAATTTGAATTCAATATGTTTTTTGGCTTTTATTTGTTGCAGAAAAACAACAACAAAAAATGTTTAGATTTGGTTTGAAGCTACATCCAAATTTTGAGGATTTCCCAAATTATCTGCACTTTGAAGACATGGAAATATAACAGAATCCAACTTTCTTGCAAGGTTTTCCATATTTTCTGTTTGGAGTGATAGTTTTGGGAGCAGGAGAGGAGAGCAGATTTATTGTATGGTGTCTGAGCTCAAAGAACTTTTGTGCTTTAATAGTCTTGCTTTCTGTCTTTGATGAAAACAAGGTCTATATTGTCTCGGTTTTTAAAATATTATCTTTATGCAACTTGTTTGTTTTTCAGAAATGCTGACACTGAGATCTGGGAGAGGCATGTGGACCACGATCTAGTGGGTCTGATTTGTTTCTCTATGCACTTAATCACACCTTGCCCAGAACCTCCAAAACCGCCCCCTTAAGCAACTGATGTCACTGGGCTTAGAGCAATCTCTTCTTTTGCTTTAATTCCTCCAATGAAGGATTTAGAACAAATTTTACTCCCCCAAACTTGCCCTCTCCTAGAAAATAAATAATAAAATGCATCCAAGGCAAGGGAGGAGGGGGGAGGGGAGGAGAGTAAATGAAACATTCAATGTAGAGTTTTATTGAAAGATCCTTGTGGTATTTTGCTTTTGAAATGTGTTTAGCACAGACTTTAAGGATTGGCAATTTGTTTAAAGAAATGGGTAAAATATTTAAAACCACCACTTTATTTAAACTATTGTGCCTCCTTCGGTAAACATTCAGTACATGATTGAACCCTGTATGAACTTGTGCTTTTGCTGGTTAAATAGAATCTAAGCTTAAAATGAAAGGGGGCTGCTATTGAAAAAGGGACAAAAAACTTACATGTGCATTTTTTTTGGCCCACACACAAGCACTCACCCCCAAAAAATATCACGTGAGTGAGATCCTTTATTAAAATGCCCCTAGTTTTTCTCCCCTCCTTGGCCTCAAAGTGCTAAACTGAAAGCAAGCTGTTAAGAGAAATGAGTAATTATTGAAGCTCTAACAGGCAGCTTTCATTGAAGTTGATTACAGCAGCCATATAATCACTTTTAGGATGCTGTAATCACAGTAGCAGGGAATGCTTCACTTGGTTCTTATTGTTTTCGCTCAGGGTGGAGGTAGGGGGCCTGCAAGAAGCCCGTTTTACCACCTCAGTACAATTTCTGCTGCAAAAGAAATCTACACAGCCCTGAATGGAGTCGAGAATCATTTATTCTTTCTTTATTAGCATTTTCTCCTCCCTCACACAAGAGTCTGCTGGAGTCAGGAAATTGCTGTTATTCAATATGCAAGCCAGAGGTTGTAATGACCGCTTGGAAGGGTATGACCAACAATTACAGCCCTTAATGAATAGGGGTAATCTAGTTGAGACTAAACACTAGTAGCAACTCTGGGCTGTCTCTGGTTAAATTAAAAGAACAGCAATGCAAAGGAAGTTAACAAGAATTAATTAGTTAGATCGAACTGAAAACCTACTCATTAGAGATGTTATAGGCAAAGTAAAAGCCTATCTTCAGTGCAATTAGGTAGACAAATGAATTGTACAGCTGACTGACTCACACCTGCTAACAGCTAAGGGCTATAGCGCTATGTATGGGATCCACTTTTTCCAGTTCATGCATACTTGCATAGTTTAATGGCTCTTACACTCTCGAATTAGCCTCCATTCCTTCAGATTTTTACTTGGATGTTTGATCTAAATATGGGCAGTTTCACTGCGGCAGGGATTTAACAAGCACTGACTGAGGAGGGCAAAGGATGTGTTTGGAACCTCCCAGAGAGGGGTTGTCTTGCCTAAATACAGCCCCGCGCAGGTTCTCCTGACCATTTATCAAAGAAAGGAAGCACATCTTAAAGGGTGCCAGTTTCCAGATATGCCTGTTGGCTAATTATTTGATCTTAAATCATTAAAAGAAAGTCTGAGGTACCTGCACATTAGAAGCAAATAAATATTAAAAAATAGGAAAGTAACTCCAGAAAGATTTACAAAGCAGTTGTCATTTTTAATGATGTAGAGGGTTAGGAGTAATGCATGATTGTGGGGAGACGCCAGGGCAAAGATGTCTGCTTTGCTTTTGGGCAGGGGGGGTGTACGACAGATAAGGAAAGGAGAAACCCTAGAAATCTTAAGCTGAGCCCTTTCTGGGAGTTGTTATCATAATTACGCACTCTGGTATTTTTTCCAGATGTTTCTCTGGTCTTTTTCTACCTATTGCCTTTTGACTTCCTTGCTTTCTTGCACAAAGTCCCTGAAAGCTTTCACTGCCTGATATATTTGTTTCTGCACTCTTGTTCGGGATGGACATTTAGTTAAAGTAGGAGGAGTAGTTGAAGGAATTCTGGAAGTGGATTCATCTGCTTATATTTATGAGTCGGGTGACAGGCTAGGGGTAACTCGGTTCATCCTGGAATGGTGTTGTAGAACAGGGATCAGGAGTCAGAAGTTTATTTTCCAGTACTGCCCTGGTGTCTCAGGATGAACTTGGAATAACCTCTTCGTGGCCCATATTTTTGCCTCTTTAATAAGGGTGATCACCACGGTTTCCAAAATTTATGGGGCAGTCACAGGGGGAAATTTCTACTAGTCCCCCTTTCACCACCTCTGAGTCACCTCCGCACTACCAGCCGCACTGCTCTCTGCCATGGCACCGTGGCATTGGGCTGGCGCCGGTCTCCCCTTCAATTTTCTTTCTTGTCAGCAGGGCCAGAGGACACACCAGGCCAGCGAGAGTCCAGAACTACTCCTCAACCCCACTTTTCTCTCTACGTTCGTCCCTGCTAGGATGCCCCCTACAGGTGTGATGGAGGAAGGGGCGTCTAGACAGGCTCTTAGGAGCCGAGCGTTTAGCAACTGTTGAAAGTCCTGGCGGTGGCTTCTAATCCCCTTCTGATAAGGGTGGGTCCAGTTAGACTCACTCCTTTGAGTCTCTAGAATGGGAGGGTCGTGAGTGCATGAGTTGCAGCCTCCCCCTGGCATTATTTTGTGTTAATAGCAGTCACAAAACCCAGCGTAACTCAAGTGCCCTCCCGGCCGCCATAACCCCTCTAAAGCTCCCAAGTGAAAGCCATTGAGCAAAAGCTTCTTTGACATTTTAGCCACTTCTGCTAACACACAATAAGCACGCAAGTAATTAGAGACTAGTTTAGTTTATTTAACACAGCTCCCCCTCACTCTGAGCCAAAGAAAGCCCCTATGATGCTGCCCAATTATAGGTCAGAAATAAATGACTGAGGCAACAATGGAGGGGAAAGGCTGCAGAGAGACAAAGAAAAGAAATGCCCTCTTCAACTAAGAGCCAAGAGAGCAAACCATGAACGTGCTTAGGGGGTCTGAATACAAAGCCAGCTTGGTCATTTTCCCAGTCCTGTGTGAGAGCCTAGCAGCCGGGGTGAGACGGTTGAGAGCTTTCGGGGGTCTCACCCCACAGGCAACTTGGAGACCCGTGGGAGAATCCCCAAAGGACAGGAGTGGCATTGATAGCAGCCCCACCGATGACTCTCTGTCCCATCATGTCGTTCCCCTTTCTTCCAGCTGTTGGACTTCTGACAGCTTTGGCCTCTTCTATAGGGTTCATGTACTTCAACTTATTTAGGTCTTAAGTTAACCCTCTCATGAGCAATTCCCATCCCCCAGAGCAGTCCCAGCAAGAACTCTGATCCAGCTGTTGGCCTGACAACAAGCTTCCATTTCCAAGTCCACCAGGCCACTCATATTTCTATCTACCTCGGTGGAGGGACTCTTGCTTCTGCTTTACTGATGGAATTAGTATTAGTTTCCTAGGGCTGCAGTAAGAATCCATTCTGGAGGTTCTAGTGAAGACTCCTCCCTTGCCTCTTCCAGCGTCTGTTGGCTTCTGGCATTCCTTGGCTTCTGGCCACGTGGCGCTAATCTCTACTTCCACTTTCACATGGCCTTCTTCTATGTTTCTCCTTGTCTCAAATCTCCCTCTCCCTTCTCTTATAAAGACACTGGTCATTGGATTGAGGATCCACACTAAGTCCAGGTTTGAGATTCTTACCTTAATTTTACCCACATTTGGATCCTTATTCCAAATAAGCTCACATCTTGAGGCTCCAGGGAGACATATTGTTTGAGAGCCCCAATTCAACCCACTGCAGGGCTATCATCGATGTTGTTGGTTCTCTAATCTAAAACCTCACTTCATAAAGTGTATTCTGTGGCACCCTAGCCCCTTGAGATTCTTTGAACAACCCCCCCGCCCCCGCCAAAAAAAAGAAAAAAAAAAAAAAAGAGGGAAAAAAAGGAGGTAAGATGTTCTGTGGTCAAGTAAGTTTGGAAAAGCTGCATTCCGTCTTGAAGAGTCACAAATCACAGTAGCTCATTAAAGGTTTGTGATGTCCTGCAATTAGGAAGCTGTTTAACTTTGTCAAAGTCATTGTTTCCCCAAACTTAATTGACCAAAAAGAGCTGCTGCTGCTTTTTTTTTTTTTAAAGAACACATTATTAACGGTCCATGGCATGCAGTGAGAAATGTCGGACCTACAATATTTCAGTAAACAAATGTGAGCCTCCAACCTCAAATCTCTATCATCTCGCCTTTCCTGAAGTTTTTCTTAGGATTCAACAGTAGCATGTGGAGAGCCCCTTCCATTTCTTCTGTTTACCGAGTGGTAAGCAAGCCCACTTATAGCACAACCTCATATCACACAAATTTAGCCAGACTGTAGGACAGGTCTCCCAGACCAAGAAAATACTTTGTCGAAACATGATCTTTTAAAGTCTTTACAAGGAGTTAGTTTGGTCCAAACCCAGCATTATGGAAAAAACTCATTTCATAATTTTTCCATTTTTGTTGGTCCAAGGTTTCCTCCCTTTTGGCGTATAAGTTTTGTGATATCTGGCACCCTTTTACTCAAAATAACATTATATGTCAAGGGAGTAAAATTCTGATCCTGATTGTACCAATAAAGACCTGAAAAGCTTGATGCAAATCACTTAATTTTAGTGATGCCTCAATTCCTCAATCTGAAAAATGGGTTTATTTTAGTCTAATAACCTCATGGAATTATTTTAAAAATCACATTTGAAAATAGATATGTAAACATTTTACAGCTTTAGAAAACCAGTTTTTAATTGTTGCTGTTAAATAGCTTTTAGAAAGGAAGTTGGGAGTATCTGTTCTTTATGAAAGAATTATGACAGAACCCATTAAAATAACAGTGCTCACATGTAAACTATACTTGAGCCAGTGAGGCCCATGAATAGTGCTTAGAAATGGCAAAATCCTTAGTGTATCCTGAGAAGGAAAGAAGGAAGGCAGGAAGAAAGGAAGGAAGGAAGGAAGGGAGGGAGGAGAAAGGGAAGGAGTCCAGCTAGGGCCAGCTTCTGGACAATCTATGCAGTCACACAGGCCCCATACCTAGAAGGGCCCCCCATTGGTTTAATACTCTGCTCTCACCATCTTGAAATTCGTAATGATTTTTGAGCAAGGAGCCCTGCGTTTTCACTGTGCACTAGGCCCTCCAAATTATGTAGCATGTCCTAGGCCCACCCCTTCTTCCCTCATAACCCAGCGAGAAAGTTATTGAGAGACCCCTCTCCAGCTGAAGTTAGACAACATTCCAACTAAATTGGTCCTACAATTTCATTTCTGCAAGTAAAGCTTACCATTAAGGAACCTCATTCCAGTTCACCAAACACTAAAGACCAATCTCTGGACCTGCTCCAACTCCTGAGTCCCTTCATATTTTAAGTTTACGCAGTGTGAAAAAGCCCAGGCCACAGAGCTAGCTAGAACATTTTAAATTATGGGTGTGGCCCAAGTGTTATTTTTCAGCCGTTAAGTGAATCCTTTCAAAGTTTGAACTCTCGCAAAGTTACTTCTGTGCCGAAAGCTTTTTCATGATCAGAAAATGGGAAAATCTGCAATAAAAATGTTGACACAAGCCCACTCCAGGGGCAGAGTTTCTCTGCTCCGAGCATAGCACGTGGGCAGTACAGTACTGCGGGCAACAACACGCCACTGACAAGAAGCAGAGTCTGAGCAGGCATGGAGCTCAGAGTCTGGGAGTTTGTGAAGCTGGGATGGATCATGTTACTGGACTTCACTAAACACTCTTGCCAATCGTGTTGGCCAGTCCTGCCGCATGTTTATAATCACCAGGTACATTCGGATTGTACTTCTTTTGTTATATTTACTTAAGGTGTTGGAGAGAATAGCATTGTTTCTGTAACTTCTGCTGCTTAGAGAAAGATAAAGTTTAAGAAAGGACACTGAGGGAATAGGCATTGATGTCCAGAACTTGTCATTTAGCTGGATGATAGCGTTTATGGGGTTATTTTTAGGGACCACTGAGTCCTCTCTGTTTCATTCTCCCTCTCTCAGCCTTGTTCCTTTCAATTGTTTTAATACCTTGGAAATCCGGACATCGTTTTAACATTTCTTTACGATTTTCTTCACTCAGATTCGGAAAGCAAGTGCTGTGTGCTTCCCTCCATCTTCAACTTCGCATGGAATTGAAATGGCACCGGTGCTCTCCTTTACCAGCAACAACAGTGGCTTCATGTATGTGGCCCCGCGTGTTGCCACGCCAGCTCAGTTTGCACCCCATCCACATCACTGATGATGGCACATCTCACGACAACGCTCGTCGGCGCCCGGGACGGATTCAACAGATGGAGTCCAAACAGTGTTTACACGAGTTCTATAAAAATAGTGGGTTTTACAACACATTGGCAATTTTGTGGTAGATTGAAGAAGAAAAAAGAACCTACTTATCATTTAGATTAGTTTTTCCCATAAGATTGTGAAAATGTTAAGAGAGATTAATCTCAGACCAAAAAAAGGAAAAGAAAAAAAACTTGGTGTGGCTGGTGTGGTAAGAAGAAGTAAATATTATAAGAGAGGAGAATCTCTCAAATAGATACGTAAGACTGAATGTGAGACTTTGGTTTAACCAAACTACGTACGTCGACAGTAAAATCATCATGCTTATTAGGTATCATGATACCCTTCCAGCCATCAGAATTCAGTAAGAATCATCATCACCCTCAGACTCTGGAGGCAAATGAAAAGCTTCACTATAAGTCGGACCAGTGTGGCTCAGAAGCTAAGTGGGGTCCACACGTAACCCCCCACATCTTGGAGTTTTAAACTTAAGAAACCTTTAGTGGCCATCTAGTCCAGCACTATCCAACAGAACTTTCTACAATGCTGGATATAGTCCACATCTACGCTGTCTGTTGTGATGGCCGTTAGCCACCTGTGGCTAGTAGGCATGAGAAATGCGACTAGCAACCAAGGAATTTTTAATTTAATCTAATTTAAATTTTAAACGGTCATATGTGGCTAGCAGCTACCGTAGCCACTAACCCAGCATGGTTCAGCCCCTCTGGTTTACAGAGAGGAATGGAATCTAGAGAGGTTCAGAGCCTCCTGCAAAGTCTCACATTGACTTAACGAGGAGCGGTCACTATCCAAGCAAGGGGACCACCTCCCAGGCAGCTGCTCCGTCTGCTCAGCACTGGTACCCAGTTCCTGGTCCCCAACAAAGCACAGAGAGGCTCAAAGTGAAGTGAAAAAGATCAGGGCAACATCTTATGTTTTTCATACAGCTCAACTGAGTCAAGTTTTAACTCTTTGTAGATTTTCATTGACGTTATTGTTTTTCATGATATTATATACAAATTCCATATTTAATTTTAAAACTATTGAAGAGATAAGTTAAAAATTGACAACTCTATGTTGTCTTCCAATTTGTTTTATTTTTTAAATTTTACGTGTCTGTGAAGAGCGTTTCCAGAGTCTTAGAACCAGGTATTAAACCCCAGGCAGACAGTGCAGCAGTCAGGTATACCCTCTAATTATGTCATAATTTCTCAGAAAGCAATCATTTCTTATACCTCTTTCAAAACCTCCACAATGTATACAAACTTGCTAGACACATAGTAGACATTGAGTAATTCCTCAATGAACAGAATTAGATTTTAAAAATGATGCCCTCTCTCATAACTCAAGCATGCAAGCTATCTGAGCAGAGTATTATTTTAAGTGATTGTCAGTCGTTTACGCAAACTGATTCTACCATAAGGAGTACTTTAAATAGATGGCATTTTCTAATTCATAAAACCCTTTCACCCACATTCTCTCATTTAGTCCTGACAATATTATGAGATGTGAAACAGAAAACTGCTACAATTCTTGTGTTGCAGTCATAAACCAGATTCAGAAATGTGACGTGACTTGTTCAAAGGTTCATAGGTAGTAGGTGTGGGGCCAGGACTGCGGCAATGCCCTGACTCTGCGGTCAGTTATCTTTCTAGCACATCTCAGAAAGAGAGTGAGGAGATGAAAGCTATGCATAGGACAGCAATGCAACCTCAGTAAACTCAAATTTAACAACAACCTTTATTGAGTACCTTCTGTGTTCAGGTTCCAGATAGTGTAGGGAACACAAAGATTAAAGATGCAGAACCCCAGCTCTCAAAGAAGTTCACCTGAGAAGCAGGCACTGCAGAGAGGACAGACCAGTGAGTTCAGATGGTGGGGGGGTGGAAGGAGAGGAGGAATGGGTACAGGTGTTCAGGGCAGCAGGTGCCGTCCCAAGAGGAAAAGCCAAAATGATGGGGAAGGAAGTGGGCTCAATGTGCCCAAGGAAATAGGAAGCCATTGAATTCTTCTTTTCCAGATTCTTGAAAATATAATTGACATACAACACTGTAAGTTTAAGATGTACAACGCGATGGTTTGATACACGAATATATTGCAAAACGATTACCACAAAAAGATTAGTTCACACATCCATTGCCTCACACAGTTGCCATTTTGTGTGTGATGAGAACTGTTAAGGTTTCCTCTCTTAGCAACTGTCAGGTACACAATACAGTATTGTTAACTCTAATCACCGTGCTGGGCCTCAGATCCCAGAATTTATTTATCCTATAACTGGAAGTTTTTACCCTTTGACCAACATCTCCCCATTTCCCCCACCCCCTCACCTCTACCACCAATTTACTCTCTGTTTCTATAAGTTTGACCCTTTTAGACTCTACATATAAGTGAGATCATACAGTATTTGTCTTTCTCTGCCTGACTTATTTCACTTAGCATAAGGCCCTCAAAGTTCATTGATCTTGTCATAAATGGCAGAATTTCCTTCTTTCTTGTGGTTGAATAATATTCCATTGTATATACATGCCACCTTATCTTTCTCCATTCATCCATCAATGGACTCAGGTTGTTTCCATGTCTTGGCTATTGTAAATAATACTGCAATGAACATGCTGTTGCAAATATCTCTTCAAGATAGTGGTTTCACTTCTTTCAGAGACATACCCAGAAGTGAGATTGCAGAATTATACGGTAGTTCTATTTTTAATTTTTCGAGAAACTTCCATAGGATCCCCTGCTGTCTTCCACAGTGGCTGCACCAATTTATGTTCCTGGCGTTGAATTCTTAAGTGTGGGGAGTGACAGCAGAAGAGACCTGGGGGCACCAATGGAGAATGAAAAAACAGTAAAACTGACCTCTCCTCTTGCCTAGGTACTCCCTTGGTTCCCATTGCTCAACTGTGGGGCTTACACTTGTGCATTCAAACATTGGAAGCAGCCCATTTTGCCTCCAGTGATTGCCTGAGTTGGAAGGTGTCTCCTTCTGGGGAAGCTGCCTTGTTGGGTGCGGTCTTCCCTAGCTGGTAGTTCCCTCTGGGCTGCATCTGCCAAAGCCAAACCCAAGATCTTCCTCCAGTCCCAGGCTGAGCAGGTTGTTTGAAACGCATTTCACAAGCTCCACCCGTGAGCTGAGGCTGGGGCTGGTGTCAGGCCACAATGAGCCTAATTGCCACATTCCCCAAAACAGCTGCCAGTGCAGAAAGGTCTGGAGACACATGTTAAGAGAGGGTCTTGATGTGGAAGAAATAGGAATGTCAGAGACATGGTCAATATTGAGAAGGAAGGGAGAGAAAGAGCAAAAAATAAAGGTGAGGCTGCAGGGGAGGAGGTGAGGGACAGGAAGCCGTAGAGCAAATCACAGCACGTTCAAGAGGGCTTGAGAAACTATGCAGGTTCTAGACAGAGTGCACCCGGGTGCTGCCACCAGGCCAGGAAGATTAAAAAAAAAAAAAACTCTTCAGAATCTGAGGTCTTTTTTCTTCTTCAAAATATTTTGTAAGTGATAATCACCACCTCTTTTAATATTAAGCCAATTTCTGTGTCTAATCAAACTAATGATTGAAGAAGCACTTCCTGGTCCTAATCAAAAGCCTCCTGCTTTAGTGTTTTGTGTTCTCTGACTTAGTCACCTGGGGCATTTAGGGCCACTGATGGGTGATAAAACAGGCTCCTGCCCAAAGATTATTGGGCTCTTCCCAGTGTCTTGTGACACGTAGCCTTTGCCATGATTCATTGAGTCTTTCAACAAGCACTGAGTAATTGCCTGTGATAGGCACTCCTACTCAAAGTCAATGTTAATACTTCTCTTAGGCCAGTTGTTTGGAATATTACAAAATACGGTACAAACAGGATTATTTCTTAGACAACCAGTGTCATAAAGGTGAATGACAACAGGTCAATAGTACACACATAGACACTGTCTAGCTTCAACTGAAGAGTCCTTTTTAGAAGCTCTCTGTTCTAGATTCCCTGTGACCATCTCTCTGGGTCTAGCCTGTCCCTGGACTGAGGGCATTTTTCCCCAAGTTCCTTTGTGACTCTACTAGACTATTCCTTACTCAAACCTAGCTTCCTACAAACTATACCAGACACCTAAGAAAAAAAGAGGTTTATTTGTTTGTTTGGTTTTTCCTGCCCACCAGCTCCCATGTTCTGTCTGAGCTGAGCCCCACTCTTTTCTGAAATATCCTGACTCCCCAAAGAAAATGCCATTTCTGATACCCAGCTCCTACAAGAACTAATTCTCTTCTTGGTTTCTATAACCGGTCTCTGTCTCCCACAGAGACATCAAAGCGTGTTTCCTTTTCATGGTTTCATTTAGAACCCAGAGCCAGTGTGTCCCATGATGGGACCAGAGGCGTCGCTCCTCTGTCCATTGCTGAGAACCTCTTAGCAGCCAGATCTGGTCAGTTTACAATTGTTCATTTATTCATTCAAAAACATTTATTGATTACTTACTCTGAATCAGACACTATAGATGCTACGGCCATAAAGGAACGAAGGTGGTGGGGGAAGGGGAGACAAATAGCGTGCCCTTGTGCTCTAGAAGTCCACAGTGCAGTGGAAGACAAAAGCAAATAAGTAGATGTTTATAATACAATGTAATTAGTACGTGATAAGAGAAAATACAGTTTGCCAAACAAGCATGAAGAACATCCAACTCACATTCAGACCCCACCCAAAAGATACAAACGAGAGGCTTGTGGGGTTAAATTTTCAATATTAAATAGAGACTTTTCACCCTACAGCATTTTTTTTAACATACCTATTTTCTTTCTCTTGAGTTACGGCCATAGCGTAGCATGTATGCACCAAAATGGCCATACTTACTGGTAAATCACCACTTCCCTGACTCCCCAGTGCCTCTCCTGCCCTGCCACACTGCCCTCTTCCCAAGGCACCATCACGCCTTCATTCCATAAGCTGGTGCCCAGCGTGGCAGGGACTCCAGACCCTGTTCCATGCTGAGTGTTCAACAAGCTCAGTGTCACCCTTGTGCTGTCATATTCATCTTTCTCTGCATCTTTCTGCACAAGTGACAAAGGTAACACTGAAAATAGACAGATGGGGAGATAGAAGCAATATTGGCTTATGAATTTTGGGGTACATTAAATTTGTATTACAACTTCTCTCTTCTTGGTTTTACAACATACAGATTTCACTTTGGGTTCAATGTTCTGTTTGAAGTGTTGGTGATCTCCAAATAGTGTATAATGTCTGATCTGCTCAACCTTTCTCTGCCTAAGCCAAACACATCCAGCGAGCCTCCTATGGTATAAAAGGAATCCAATCCATGTTTGTAATTCTGCTTTCAGCAACAGCTAAGAAAGGAAATGAGAGGAATTTGGTTGAGGGATTTGTATTGTTGCCTTAACAAGGAACAAGTTGCCAGTTGACCCTGTTTGTTGTTTTTCTACAGAATCCCCTGGGAAGTTGGCTAGGGCTGCTTCAGGCCTGCTACCACTTAAATCCAAGATGTACATTGAGGAAAATTTCAAGGTGGGAAAATTAAGCCCTCAAAATACAAATTCGATCTGATGTAAAGACCTTTTAGAATTAGTGTACCTGTTCCTAAAACCGTTTTTGAGTCCACAGGTATAGAACCTCCTGAAGAAGATACCATTTTGTCTGGTCCTCCCATAAGGTCAAGTTGCCCCAGGAGTCCTTCTTGGTTCTCCTAACAGTGGTTCTCAGACTTCAGTGTGGCTCAGAATCATCTGGAAGGCTTGTTAAAATACAAATTGCTGGACCCCATATGCAGAGTTTCTCATTCAATAGGTCTGGGATGGAGCTCAAGGAATTTCATTTCTAGTATGTTCCCAGATACAGATCTTATTGAACTGGGGACCACACTTTGAGAACCACTGCTTTACAAAACCACAGTACCACTCATGGCCAATTTGCAATTCCCATCATTTTATCATTGTTACACACGGAGTTCCTCTGGGCTGCATAGAACTTAACTGAGTAAATCAAAGAGAAAATATAATTTGGCAGTGACACAATTACTAAAAGGTTTACAACACTATACATCCTTCCAACAGCTGTGCTCTGTATCCCCTTCCTTCCTGATGGATTTGAAAAATTCCATAAACATTCTTAAAGTCTTACTGGTCCCCAGCATTTGCATGGGCCTCCCCACCCCATGCTTCATCATGGTCATCCAGGCCTAAACCATCGCTTCTTCCAACTGCTCTCACAAGAGGAGTGTAAATATTAGCCTTGCAGGAGACTAATGCAGAACTTCTCTGTCAACAATAGACTTTTGAATGAGAAGGAAACTAAGACAAGCAAAGTGACACCTCTCTTTTGGGTGGATGTCCTAATTCCCTTTTAGCCCAGAATATTTTTTTTGAGCCTGGAGCTTATGAAAATCTGCTTATTTGCATGATTTTATTGGGCAAGTTTTTAAAACACATCCTTTCCTGACAAAGCCACCCTTTTGTCCTCCTTCTTTCATCTTCTAAGTGCTTGCTCTCTCAGTAAAATTAAAAATGCTTGAAAAGCTTTATATGTTCACTGGCTTTAAGGGCTGGAGGCACAAATATATGACTTCAGCATGTGCTTGTTTATTAATTATAGGTTAATTTTTATTTGAATCACGATCTATCTGCCTACATAGCCACAAACATGTACACTCACTGTTATCACTGTTTGCATCAGAGAACTATTAATCAATCATTAAAAGTTGCTTCATATCACGGACAGAAAATTATTAATGTCTTATTGTTGAAAAGCTTACCTAAGCTGATGTCTTCAAAACTGAAACAGTTCATCACATTTGGCATATTTTGGGTTTTGCTTAATACCCTGTCCAAATGAAAGTAGCAAATGACAAAGATCACACTGGGAATATACTGATGGAGAGATAGATGCCCAGACAATATGTCTAGTTGAAAGCATCCAAATATGTTTTCAATGGTGAGAATCAGTAATGAAGACATGTATTTAAAAGAAGCTGGGATGGTTTCATTTTCAAATTTAGTGTTTAGACCAAGATATTTCTATGTTTAAAAATCCCCATGAGTATTTTTCATTTCCTATTCTGCTGTTTGTTAATAGTTTCACAGCTTTTCAGCATCTTGGATTATTCCAGGTGGGAGATATTTTCCAAGTTCTAACAATATGTATCATTCAAACTTCTAAGTAAGACTTATTAAATTCTTTTCATCCCTCTGTCTGTTCAATAGTCTCTCTATGCCTTAAAAATAAAATAAAGCATCTTTTTAAAAAACGTGAGCCACCCGCACAGCCTCGGAGGAAGTCTTACCTAGTTGTTAGAGCAGGAATCCAGCTCTCCAGAGCCCTGGGTACAGTCCTCTACTCCACCACATGCTCTGAATTTGTCACTTATACTCTCGGTGTTCCACTTTTCCCATCAGCAAAATGAGGACAGCATTACTTCTTATAAGTGTGAATGAATCTGTGTTGGTACAATGTTTTGAAGTTCTCTGATGAAAGTAGATAATGTGGAACCCAGTCTCTGACCAGATTCATATTCCCTTGAGCCTAGTGGGAATTAAAAAAAATATCTACTCTCAAAGCATTGCAAAGGGGAGGCCCTAGACTCTTTTTATGATACTTATCCTGCAAAAGGAAACAGGTCCTTAAGTACCTGTGTTGTTTTGTTTTGCTTTTGTTTTTTTCCCACTAGCAAGAAAGAAAATGCGGTGAGATCCACGGGCCACGATTATATCCTCTCTGATCAAGGTAATGAAGCACACTAGCATATCATCTTCTGCCACTCAGTGAGAGACTTTTCAGAACTTGTCTTACGTACATTTATTAACATGGGAACATAGGTTTTTGTAAAGAACTGGGCAGGATAAGGAAGGTGTGAAAGTGGAAAAAAATCTTACTCATTTCTCTATTGAGAATATTGGAGCTGCAAAAATAAGCTCAAGAGTGAAGGAAATTGGAGAGCAAATAGTTTATTTCAAATGCACACACATGCACACACATACACATCTATACCCATAGAAATAAAGGAAATAAGTAATTAGAAAAAAAAGAAAAATCTTACTGTGAATATCTGTTTTCTATGCCGTTTTTGGATACAAGGAAGGCGAAGACCTTCAGGAAACATTTTAATGTTAAACAACACCCCATCTATTGTCTAGAGCTGGGAATTGAAAAGACCCAATGTCGATTCCTCATTCTGTCCTCACAAATGACAGACAGTAAGCTTCATGACCCAGTTTATCCTACAAACCCAAGAACGTAATGATTTAATGAGCAGATGTCAGTAAAAGGAGTATCTTTGTTAACCTTTGTTCCTCAAAAAATAAGCAGTGAGAAAGTTGGAAAGAGGATAAATCCTCAAAAGCCTTGGTATACAGAGGGAAAAAGGCAAAATTTTTATCAAACACTGACAAAAGTCTTACAAGTTGAAGGAAAAAAAAAGTAACAGTTCTATAGAGCATAGGTAACATACTAAATATTCATTTACATTCTCCTAATTATAGATATATCATAATATAGGAATACAAAACAGTCAGAGAATCACAAACTGTTAACATTTGGATAGAACCCTAGCAATCATCTAATTTAATTCCCCAATTTTACCAATGACAATAAATGAAGCCCAGAAAGTGATTTACCTACAGTCACTCAAGGAACTAGTAGCAGATGGGAAAAAATAATTCAGATTTTATGAATCTCAGTCTATTGCTTTTTCTACTATACCACACCACCTCTTTAAGGAGCATTCCTTGTAAGAGAGTCAAAAGACATAACTACGTAGTCTCAGCTCTGAAACCCTAGTGTGCCCAACAGAGAACTATTTATCCCCATGTTTTATATGAAAGCCTTTTCATTTAAGAGTTTCAGTTGTTTACTTTGATTTAACAAAAACTAAGCACAGCTATCTTTAATGATAAGAATGTTCCTAGTCTCCAGGGCCCAAAACTAGATGGCACTTCCCATCCCTCTTTGCAGTTATATATGCGTGTATGATTGACTTCTAGCCAAAGAAATGTGAGAAGTGACGCATGCCAGCTCCCAGCCTGACCAGTAAAAACTTCCCACTTGCTCCCTGTCATATTCTTGCAGCATTCATCAGCTTGATGCAAGTGGGGATGGTGACCTTAACAATCATAAGTTGAGGATGGTAGAGCCACAAGATGGAAGGAGTCTGGGTCCCTGAACCCCCACATGGAGGAGAGTTACTCACTCATCACAATAGTCATTTTAGACTTTTAGACTCACTCATCACAACTTAGGAGAAAATTAACTTCCTTTAAGATTAACCACTTAGATATGGAGATGTATGTACTATACTGGCTAATAATACCTTAAATAATATGCAAATTCAAGCACCATATATTTACCCAATTTGCAAATGCTTGCGTGGCTTTCTTCCTTCTGCAGTGGTCATGGGCCTTCTTCATAAAACCTTGATAAAAGCCATACAGATTTGACATCGTCTTTTAAGAGAGCTCAGTACAACATGAAAATAATTCTATTGTTGATGGCAAATGAAATACAAATCTAAATATAAGACATGGATGATTCAAATGAAAAGGAGTAAAAGTTTTTGGTTGTGTAGATAGTTTTAACTCAGCTAGAGCCGCCGTATGCTTGCTTCATGCCTTGTATTTCTAATTACATTTACAAGGAAATTTGGTTGTTGAATTAGGTTCTAATCTGACAGTTCCAAAGTCACATAAATTAGTGGACTAAGCAAGAGATTATAGCATCTGGATGATTTGAAATGATGTGTGTTGCAAATGGAAACATATTGTTTGCAAATGCCCATTTGAATAAAAAGCTCTATAGCTTCTACAATCAAAGATATCTCAAAGATAAGCCTAAATATAGAAATACAGAGACATATGTATGACTTCAGACACAGGAGGGTGGATTTTTGTGACATGTGTGAATTGTCTGTTGGAAGCCTTTTTGTTTTCTTTTTCTTACTTTTATCTTCTGCCTTCCCTGTGGCAGCTCTGCTGTTGGGATATGAACAGTAGCCACGTTTTTCACTCTTTAGGCATGTTTTCTTTGGGTCCAAGGTTCATTCTTCAGCTTCAATAACTGGGAGAAGAATTCTTAACCTAGACCACCATAAAATTGTATTATTATCCTAGGAGGTTAAAGGCCCTCTACAACTATGAACACTTAACTTCTGACCTTAGAGAGATTTTAAATATGTAAAACTCTCAACAGGGGAGTCTGAAATCATCCTGAAACTAATCTGTGCTGTATTAACAAATTGGAGTGGATATTTAGAAAGTACAGTGGCAAAATTTCAACTCCGTGGTTATTAAACCTAATTTGCCCTAAATCCCCACTGATGGATTTACGTCCCCTGGCTCTTTGGAATCAAAAGCTTCTCCAGAGGATAAACTAAATTAAAAGAAGCTAAATAAACATCACCAGGCTAAATGGACCACCTATTACAATTCTGTCTTTACTGAGGTATCTAGCAACAATACAAACCCTACAATGAAAAGTGACTCGCTGAGTATTACTTCACAGAAGATTGCAATGTGTTCACTGTGGTGTGTCCTTGCAGCTGTTTTATGACAGTAAGAATCACATCATACAAATATACTGTGGAGAATTAGCTTTGTCTTTAGTATTTAGTGCAATACTTTACTTGAAGACATGAGGTGAGTTCACCTAAATAGAAAAGTTGGCCCTGGGTCCAATGGATGAGAAGCTCAAGGGCTGAATTTTCAGTGCTTCTGCTCAATATGCCCTAGGAAGGTGTTGGACTTCATTTAGAAAAGCTCTGACTGCTCCTACTTTGGTCTTCTTTTGCAATGTAAGTACCTGATTACATCTTAGAGAAGAATGAGGAAAAAATTCAAGCTTGTTGGGAATAGACAATTTTACTTTCTCACATAAAGGTTTACATCCCCACCTGCCCCCCCCCCCAAAAAGAGTGTTTTGGAGGTCCCACTGTCTTTGAGACATACACAACCTGTAAACAATACATTTTCTTCTACAAGGGAGTCCCAAAATTGCTCAAAGTGAGAATAGCAGAAATACCATGACCACAGAGTTAAACTTTCCATACAGAGTTGTTAGGTTTTTTAAAGAATTTCTCCTCTTTGTGGTTCATTGTTTATTGAATCCATTTAAAAATTTAATCTATTTAAAAAATTAAAAAGCTGCATACCCTGCCTACCCAGAAAGTTTACATCTGTAGGTATGTACTATGGAAGTTTTAAATGATTATATTTTATATTTGGTATGCTTTCTGCTTCTTAAAAACTGAATCTGTTGCAAAAATACATGGCATCACGATGGTATCTTTGATTAAGGAGCTAGACCACTGAACTGGATAGCTGCCCACGTGGACAGTTATGTGTGACTGATGAAAACACAGCCCTCTTGTTGTCCTAGGTATCAGAAACAGGATCCTGGACAGGAGCCATCCTGAAAGGACCCTGAAAGGATGTATCAGAGGTGATGTTGGCTACACTGAGGAAAATGAAGAATGCCTACTTCACTAAAATAAAATGACTTTCATTCCTTGTGCCTAGAATTTATAAGTAAAGAATTGTGTGGCTACTTCAACCCCGTTCTAAAGAGATGGCTGTAAAATAACATGCTTTTTTTCTCATTTGCTAGGCATTATCAAGTTCTTCTAAACCAAATTTTCACAGTCAAGTATACCTTCAGAAAATGCCCCTTAAGGGAGGAATGTATGAAAATCAACTGTATTTATACATATCCTAGAAGCAAAAAAACTCGAAAAGCAAATTTAAAATTACATTTAAAATAACATTCAAACCTAAAATAGGAATAAATTTAACAAAAATGTGCAAGACCATTATATCGAAAAGTATAAAACCTTGCTGAGTGAAACTAAAGAAGACTTAAATAAATAAAGAGATAGTGCATAGTTCCTCTAGACTGAATTGTGTCCTCCCCAAAGTGATACGTTGACGCCCTAGCAGCCATTGTGACTGTATTTGGAAATAAGGCCTTTAGGTCATTAAGGTTAAACGACACCATAAGGCTGGGGCTCTAATCTACTAGGCTTGGTGCCTCATAAGAAGAGAAAGAGACACCAGAGTTCTCTGTCTCTGCCATGTGAGGTCACAGCCATGGTAGCTGTCACCAGACCAGAAGGAGAGACTTCAGCCAGCCCTTTAATCTTGGACTTCCCAGACTCAGAACTGTGAGAAAACACATTTCTGTTGCTTAAGCCACCCAGTCTGTGGTATTCTGCATGGCAGCTCGAGCGGACTAAGACAATAGTCTTGGGCTTTAAAATTTAATATTATTATCAATATTATCAATATTACTGTATTTAATATTAATATTAAGATGTCAATTCCCCTCAGACTTATCTCGAGATTCAACTAAGTCAGAGTCAAATAAATATGTTTTTATTGGTAAGAAAAAGTTTTTTCCAGAAATTGACAAGCTGATTCTAAAATGTACCTGATGATGAAAGCTGGAAGAGACAAAGTAATCCTAAAAAAGAGGAGCAAAGTTGAAGGACTCCACTTATCTACTGCTTTAAAGATTTTCTTTAAAGCTACAGCAATCAAGACAGTGTGGTATTAATGAAAAGATAGACAAAGAGGTCAATGCAACAGAATAGAGAGCCCAGAAACAGACCCACACATACTGATCAATTGGATTTTGACAAAGGTGCTAAGGAAATTCATCGGGAAAAGAAAAGCTTTTTCAAAAGCTAGGATAAGACTGAATATCCATACGAATAGATAAAATGGACACTGACAACTGCCTTACACCACACACACAGAGTAATTTGCGATGGATCATAGACCTAACCATGAAAGCTATTTAAATCTGTAAATTTTCTAAAAGAAAGTGTAGGAGAATATCTTCATGACCTTAATATCCAGAAAATACTTCTTTAGAGAGGACACAAAAAAGCACTAATTATAAAGGAAAAAAATGATAAATTGGACTTCATCAAAATTAAAACCTATGCTCATTAAAAGGCACCGTTAAAAACATTTATTCTCTCAATATTCTCTTCTTCCCCACTCTGTGTGTGTGTGTGTGTGTGTGTGTGTGTGTGTGTGTGTGTGTCTGGCTGGCTGGCTGGCTGGCTGGCTGGCTGGCTGGCAAAGAATACATCCAGCATATATAAAGAACTCTTATAACTCAATAACAAGACACACTATTCAATTTTTTAAAAAGAGACAAAAGGACTTAGACACTTCACAAAAATTCAGTAAGCACATGAAAAGGTGCTCAATATCATCAAAGAAATGTAAATTAAATCTCATTGAGATTTAATTCTTCACACCCACTACAAAGGCTAAAATTAAAAAGACTTACAACCCTAAATGTTGGCAAGAATGTGGTATAACCAGAACTTTCATGTATGCTGATGAGAGTCTAAAATGATCAATCATTTCAAAAATGTTTGAGTCCTCATAAAGTTAAACATACACCTACCCACCAATCCCATTCCAAAGAGAAATAAAAGCATATGTTTGCAAAAGGACTTGTACATGCATGTTGATAACTGCTTTCCTCATAACAACTCAAAACTATAAACAACCTAAATGTCATCACATAGGAGAAGAGATAAACAAATTGTGGTATATTCATACAGTATAATAGTGCATAGCAATTAAAAGGAACAAACTCCTGATGCCTACAATAATATGGTTGAGTCACATAACCATTATGTTGACTCACAAGTGAGACACAAATGAATACATACTGTACAGTTCCATTTATATAAAGTTTAAGAATAGACCAAACTAATCTATGGTATTAGAAATCCGAACAGTGGTAGTAGCCTATGGGGATAAAGATAGATCGGAAGAGAACACAAGGGAAATTTCTTGAGTGTTGGAAATGTTCTGTTTCTTGATAAGGATGTTTGCTGTATGTGTGTATATATTTGTCAAAATTCATAGAATTGTACACTTAAGATCTGTGAATTCCAATGCATATATATTTTATCTCAAAAGAAATATAAAAAAGAAAAAATAGTGAAGGAAAAGTACACTAGAAAAGACCTGAGCTGCTCCAAACTTTGTAAAATACCTCAATTCTGCCCTCCAAATGTCCTCTAAGCTCACTAAATATTACTTCCCCTCACTCCACATCTCAGGGGTCTACTTAGTCTCCAAAAGGTGAACCAGTCTATGAAACATGAAGGTTACACTGGACAAAACAAATGACCAGGAAGAGTGGGAATATTTTATTCTAACATTGGTCCACACTTATTGCAAATATTTAACATTTTTCAGACTTAGGTATGTCTCTTTCCAGGTGATGATGACTAATTATGATGATGATAAGTCATTAATATTTGTATAGTGACTTATAATTGACAGAGTGTTTCTCATATGTGAGAGTAGGTATGCCATGGTGCTATATTAAAAATCTATATCCTTCGTTTGTTCATTTTCTATTCTAGCCAGTGAATGAACATTAAAAAATGATTTGCTTATCCATATACTTGTACTTAAGAATCAAAAGAATGATTTCCACTTCTGCTTTTACAATCACAAAAACCCATTTTGCTTCATTCCTTGGATGCTAAAACTTTAGAATCTGGTGAGTTGCACTCACACTGGATAATTCTGTACTTTAGGCTCCTTTTTGTTACTCATTTATTCATTAAACAACTATTGTGTCCATCAAGTGCTATGTGCTGGGCATTTTCTTGATGTTGGAATTTCATAGTAAATAAATCCAGTCCTTGCTTTCAAGGACGATCCTGTAACAGAAATTTGAATAATACAATACAAGAGTGAAAGTGTAAATAAAGGCATTGCAAAATATTATGAGAGTCCAAATGAAGGAGGTATTAACTGTGTAAGGTCTCTACTTTGAATCTCTTTGGAATAAACTGGGGCTTAAATAAACAAAGAAAATTATCCAGACTGGGATAGGGTGCCATAGAAAGCATCAGAGACCTTATATTCAAGTCATTCCTGAAGAAAAGCATGATATAGCCAGGAGAAGAAGTATGTAAGATGGAAAGAAGATTAGGGGAAAAAATCTAGGCAGAAGAAAGAACACAAGCAAAGTCATGGTAGCATAAAGGACCAGGGGAGGTCCTTTCTCCAAAGGACTTACTCAGCACTGGGTGAGTGGTGACCAGTGCTTCAGGACAAGAGGAGATACTTCCAGGAAGGGAATGTGGTCAAATCACAATGATCTTATTATGCCAGGCAAAGAAGCCTAGAAGTCATTCTGTAAACTAAGAGGAGCCGCTGCCAGTTTAAGCAGGGCACTGATGTGATCAGATGAGCACTTTAAAAAGTTCCCACTGGCTTCAGCGTGTAGCAGTGGATCTCAGCCAAGGTGTGTCTACACAGGATGTGAGTTGCATCAAAGGCAATTTTTTGTTAATTGCAATTAAACTGATGCAGTTTTGAGTGACATGCCATTTTTATATGTATTAGAATAAAATTAAGACTATCATTCATTCATTTGGTTCTTCTTATTCACTTTGATAACACATGCTGAAATCTTCCATGTACCTCTCCACAGCTGCTCTCCACCCTACTCTGAGCCCTGTGAGGCTGATCTTTGTGGACTATAGACCACGTTCATGTGCCCTCTTGCTCTCTGGCTTTCAACCGGGTTAGGACTATAGGGGCATGAGCAGGATACTGGAGGGTAAGATGAGAGTGAGGTCAGGATATATTTTTCCCTCCCATCCTTCCCTACTAGGTTGGTTCCCAATGCGGATTGGTTGCATCCCTCTACTGAAGGTGGCAGCTCCTGTCAGGTGGTGCCCTCACACGGCTCTCTTTCCAAGTCCCAGCCGTTATTCCGGCATTTTTGCTCCCTCCTTTACCCACTCAGCCAACAGGTGGTAAGTGTTCCCAGTTCTTACCAACCTGGGATCCCACGTGACCTTTTGTTCCTTTTCTTAAACTTTATTCACACTTTAGTAAATAGTCCCTTTATTTAAATCTTCTTAGCTTACAGTTTAAGTGTGTCTTCTGTTTCTGCAAGGATGCTTACTGATCCACATATGTGTCTCTCATACTTACAATGAGCCAGGAACTCTTCTCAGCCCTGAGCAACAGCAGCAAAGATGACAAAGTCCCTCAAATCTTGAAGGTTAAAGTGGAGGAAACACCCAATGACAAATAAACACAAAAAGATACTATAATGCTCAGAGGTTTGTGTGCTGAAAAGAAAGGTAAAAAGAATAAGCAGCTGTCAACTATTGGAGCTGGGTTTGGGGGTTGGCTTGGGGTGCTGCTTTGGATAGAGAGCTAAGTCAAGTTGATGTTTATTCCACTAAGCTTAAGCTCCCCCACATTCCTAACATGCTTTCTTGATGAGAGAAAGGAGCAGACACAAGATGTATTTAGAATGATGTTCCAACAGAACAGGGTGATCCCCATTCATCGAAGCTTGGTTTCTAGATGGGATTGCTTAATGGTGGCACTGGTAACTCACACTGGAAGCAAATGGAAAACCTGATTTGGTGGAGAAGATGCTAAGTTTTGTTTGGGATATAAGTACCTGTTTGATACTCCAATGACTATATCCATTGATCAGTTGAGATTATACACATGGAGCCAAGAGGAGAAATCTGGACTGAAGGTATGAATACACATGCATCTGCAGCAATGAACAGTAGTTGACTCTTTGGAAAGAAAGAATATTGTACAGAAAGAATGCTCAAATGAGAAATGGCCCCAAACCAAATTAACGTTAAATGTGTGAAAGATGAACCGGTAAAAGAGAATGAGAAACAGTAATCTAAAGTGTAAGAGAAGGAAGAAGATAGAAAAGAGTCTCTGGAAATAGAAGAAATTTCAAGGATGTCAAAGCTGTCTGGAAATCAGGTAAGGTGAGGACTGAACAGTGTCCATCAGATTAAATCATTGGGAAAGTTCTGGCTGCAGCAACCAGAGCAATTTCAACAGAAAGATGGGACGAGAAGCTGGGTCAATTTTTACCCAAAGTAAGAATCTGAAAGAAAAATTAATTTAAAGAGTTGTACCTTTGGAGTCAGAGGCCTGGGTTTAAGTTCCTATCCTATCTCTCCTCTCAGTATGTGGTTTATACAAATCACTTAATCCCTGAGGGTCTAAATTCCTTCCTCAGGTGAAAAACAGAAATAAGACCTTTTCCCCACCCACTCTATGTATTTTCCTGATCCTCAAATGAGTTAGGTCTGTAAAAATACATTGTTAACTATAATTTTGTGTTCTACAGGATGAGGAATTGCTGAACAGGTATTTGAGATGGCTCTATTGTGTCTATACAATGAGTGATTTCCAGAAAAGTTATACAAGTCAAACAGTAGTCAATGTTTTAAGTTAGTTTGCTATTTAAAGAAACCTATGGTGAATCTTTGGGAAAGTGATAAATCTTTTTTAAACGTGAACAGTCATGCTACAATATTTTCTTTCTTTCTCTCTTTCATCCTCTTTCCAATGCTTTTCATTACTCCTTCCTTCCTTTCTCTATTCCTTTCTTTTTTTCTTCATTTTACCTGTATAGTTTTCTTTGGGAAATGAAGGACACAAATAAAACAAAGACTTAGTGCCTCTTAGAAAAGAAATTGTAATAAATTGTGAAGGGATGGGACAAAGAACATACTGAGACAGGCTTAGTAAAAGAGAGAATACCTACAATTATAAAGAGAAATAAACTGTTCTTCAAATTGTCACACCTACCAATACCACAACTGCACAAAGGGACAGCAGCCTTTTGAGCCAAGGGACCGTTAATTAGCTAAGAAACACTCATCAGTAAGAAACAGGCAACAGTAGGGGACCTCAAATATCAACAAGGGAAAAGCATAAAGATAGAGGAAAATATCTGAAAAAGAAAATCAGATCATACAAACATAAATAGGAAAGAAAAAGAGAGAGGTAGAGTAAAGAATTAACAGAGAATGAAATCAGAGGAGGCCTTTAACTTTAGAGGTCAACTTGGATGGGAACCATGACCTCACTATCTCCCAGCTTTTTGTCCTTGAATTATGTAACCATTCTGAGCTTCTTTCCTCATCTATTAGTGTAGACGATCACACACACTTTATAACGTGGTTGTGAGCGTTAAATGAGAAAATAAGGGCCAAGGAGATGTCTGGTACACCAACAGTATTCACAAACAAGTAGATGTTACTTTTTTTTTTTTTTTATTAGAGGTGTGTGGTGCCCCAATCTGACTCCACACACTGAACAGACCAGAATAAGTCTTGTGAAAGCAATTCTGCAACAGCATGCCTTATGCTATGGCTCTCAGGGTATTTGCCCGGCCATGAGAGTGGACTCATTCAAATATCCCCGCGTCCCTTTTCTGCTAGTCCCTTTCTCTACTTTTACTAGAAATTAGTAACTCTTTCCACTGCATCTGGTTTAGAGATTCTGAATACTGTATGCACTAAAAGCTACAGTCATAAACCGCTAAAAATTACTACATTATTTATTCAGAGTCGTCAGCTTCCCTGCCTCTGATGACCCCACATTATCACACTCTGAAATTAGAAACCCTGCATTTGCAATTTGACTGTGTTGGATCTGGGTTTTCACAACATGGAGTTTGCACAGTAATAATACTTATAGATCTTTCATTTTTCTACAGAAATTAATTGCCTAAACCACAATGATTTATAGTCACACTGAACATGATTATTAATTTTCCTGATGATTATACCTGTGGGCGGCAACAAATCTACTTGTGATAGACCTGGGTTTGAATTGCTGCTAAAACTAAAATGTCCATAAGGTAATAACAACTAATTTTTACCTTAATCAACTTACACTTAAAAGAATTTAATATAGGGCACTTGTGCCTTGTGGGGAAACTTGTTTGAAATATAAGGTGCTGAGTTATTTATGAGAATAATTATATATTTGTTACTCTAGTTTATACTGGGAAATCAGAATCTGAAATTAGTCTGAGATACATTAAAAAATATAATGAACACTAAAGAACATTTGCACTAAGGTAAATATATAACCTGGCATAGCTATTCTGGTTATGAAAAAAAAAAAAAGGTTATTAAAACTCACTAAACCATGCTGCCTTTTTTTTTTTCTGTCCTTGTCCTGGTAGTCCTTAAAGAGCTATCTTTGTTAACAAGAAAGGTAAGGCATTTGATACTTAACGGTCTTGTCCTTGCTTCCTCATTACTCACCCTAAAATTATTTTCAAAAGGCCTTCTCTTATGTTCCAATGAGTACAGGTCCCTATCAATGGCTCGTGATACAGGGAAAGAACGTTCGATTGGGGAAATCGAACCCAGATCATGAAGTCTTGAGTCTTAAAAGCACTCCTTATTCATTTGATGGTGCTGGGGAGGTTCATTCATTTCTGTAGATTAGTTTCTCTCTATTGGGATACAAGTTACAAAAACGAGAAGGCTCTGATTATTGGTTGATATGCATACCTTATATAATTCTGTATGTTCATATCCCAGAAATATTTGTCTTTTTCCCTGATTGGTGGCATTATGCAGTTATGCAAATAATCTGTTATATCTAGGCACATTATGCCGTTATGTAAATGATCTATTTCATTTGTATTTCCCACAGAGTAATGGGGTAGGGACAAAATGCTCTCCTGCATTTCCCCTGGTTTTTAATGAGTTGTTCAAACATATTCAGCTGATGATCAGTCTTGGGATTTCTGGGGACGCGCGTGAGTTAGCCTTTCTGTCCCATCACCATGACCTTTCTCTAACTTTCCTATTCAATTCAGCAAATATTTATTGAGTGTTTATTGTGCACCAGGTGTTTGTGCAGGTGGGGATGATCCAAAGGGGCTCAGGTCTTGCTCAGGTAGGCTCTGGGAGGGATGTTATTTACCTTGCAATCTTCCCTCTCTGACCACCTGGACACACAATGAAGGTCAGTTTAACTCCATCCATTTCAGAATTTCTTAGCCATACTAGAAAAGATTTTTAAAATTAAGGAAAAAGTTTTAAATAAAAAAGAGAATAAGTTAGAAGGGTTAATTGCATCTTTGCAATGAAATATACAGATAAATAATTTAACCATAGAGATGGCCATAGACAACAGGTTACAATTAAGATGCAAATCTAACTACAAGGTGGACCTGGGATGAACTAAAGTTCCTTTGCATTTGGAAGCTGAGTTATCTACTGTCATCACTTTCGGTCTCTTGCAATATCATGCGTCCTAGTCTACAATCCACAGGAATTTAGATCAGATCGAGCATTTCCTTTTGTCAAGACCAATATGCTAATTGCAGAGAATTCTCAGCCTCTCTATCAGCATCTGTTCAACATGTATTGATTTATTTAGCAAATGCTTAAATAAATTTTAAGTATTTTGAGCACCTCTGGCCTCAGGGTGCTAGCCCTCGTGAAGTCTGGTGGAGGAGAAATTAATCTGAGAACACAGGCACTAACTATGCTAGGAGCTGGGAAAGAGGCGCTTGGGCTAGAAAGTGTCCTCTCAGGGAAGTCAGCAAAGGTTCAGACTTTCAGGTCCTGAGTCTTTTTCAACCACGTTTTGCTGAAACCATATGTTTTGATTAGCTACTGCACCTATCTGTGCAAAAACTGGCATATTTCTCAGGATGGACAATCTATAAAATAGTCTGATTTCTTCCCTCTGTGATAGTTGTAGAGAATGGGATTTTTTTTTTTTTTTAATTGGCTGTGTTGGGTCTTTGTTGCTGCCCACGGGCTTTAGGCGCGTGGGCTTCAGTAGTTGCGGCACATGGGCTCAATAGTTGTGGCTCACAGGCTCTAGAGCACAGGCTCAATAGTTGTGGCACATGGGCTTAGTTGCTCTACGGCATGTGGTATCTTCCTGGGGCAGGGATCAAACCCGTGTGCCCTGCATTGGCAGGCGGATTCTTACCCACTGTGCCACCTAGGAAGTCCCGAGAATGGGATTTTTTAAAAACTCCTCTGGATTTGGGTGGGAGTAGAGCAATTTCTGGTCTGAGTACTTCATCAAATTCTCTCCCCAGTTCTTAAAAAAACAACCAAACAAACAAACAAAAACTCTGCAGTTTCTTTCCTTTCATATTATTGTTGTTATCTATTTCATAATCACTTATACGCCTGTTGAATCAGCAGTGAGTACCTGAGCTGATGGTACTATTTAACTCTTAAGTGGAGGATCTTGCCGAGGAAGATACAAAGAAAGAAAAAATAATTCTTGAAACTCTTGAGTCTACACGCTCTCAATAGAATATATCGGTTGTTAACTGCTTCTGATTATAATTCAATTCAATCGCATAGAAATTGCATTATTGTTCCCAGTTATTCACCATTCTTTCCCTGTAAAAATATTCTATGTCCAATCTAATACCATGTGACTTGCCTTCCTTGGGAGAAGTAAACTCTGCCCACCTAGTATCAGCTTGGTCATGTGACTTGCTTTGGCCAATGAGATGAGAATAAATTTCAAGTGTACCTATTCTGAGTAAAAGTTTTAACGATCTTTACATGTGTTTTCTTCATCTCTCTCTTATTCTTTTCCCTCTGATGGAAAAATGACATATCCCAGAGAAGGCCTGCTACTTCTGGTTCAGGATTCTGAAATGAAAAAGTCATATGGAGCACAACCAAGTGAAAAACAAGCCTGGGTGGTGATAGCCTTCCATAGTGAAAGCTGACTCATATATTAAATACCACAGGTATGAACGTAACTCCAAACTAAGAGCTGGAGAAAGCACTATGGTTCCTGCCCTGGAGATATTCACAATCTGACGGCTCACTAGTTCTTATGTAGTGGTTTATAAACCCTGGGAAATGCTGGAGGCCACAGTGAGTTTGTCATTAAATTTCATACACACACACACACACACACCTTTGAGACGTCTCTGTAAGATATGAAGATACAACTCTTTTCTCCCTAATGCAAAATGCAAATTAAAAAAAAAAGTCAGTATGATAGACCTAAATTTAGAAAAAACTAGACAAAAGAGTATCTCATAATTCCTTTTTGATTTATCAATCTCTGTACCTCTGCTACTTCTTTATTTTAATTCTACAACTTAGCAATTAGGACTAGTAGCTCCTTCTTTTTTTTTTTAATGAATTAATTAATTTATTTATTTATTTTATTGGCTGTTTTGGGTCTTTTTTTGCTGTGCTCGGGCTTTCTTTTAGTTGCAGCTAGTGGGGGCTACTCCTCATTGTGGTGCGCAGGCTTCTCACTGCGGTGGCCTCTCTTGTCCCAGAGCACAGGCTTTAGGTGCGTGGGCTTCAGTATTTGCAGCACATGGGCTCAATAGTTGTGGCTCACAGGCTCTAGAGCACAGGCTCAATAGCTGTGGTGCACGGGCTTAGTTGCTCCGCGGCATGTGAGATCTTCCTGGAGCAGTGATCGAATCTGTGTCCCCTGCATTGGCAGGCGGACTCTTAACCACTGTGCCACCTAGGAAGACCAGGACTAGTAGTTTCTTGATTGTCCTCATCTCTATACCCAAATAGAAAGAGCAATTTGCTCCATTCCTCTGCAAGTGCTTTCAGTGGGGCCTGATTTCAACCCCCAGGCCTGATAGAGAGTATTCCCACTGTCCAGTCTCTGGATTTAACTTCACAACCCTAACAAACAGTTGCCTTCAATATGTGCCTATGATGTCTTAAGGCTAGAAGGCCATCAACAGCCCAAGCAGAAAACTTACAAATTCCCAGAACACAACATTCTATAAGTACATTTGGTGAATTTACAATAGTTGGTAGATTCTAATAGCATTCTTCAATATTTATAATTTGGGATAAAATGACATATTTATAAGCAAAGTGCTCCTGCAAGAAATGGAGTGCCATGATCCAGTATCCAGGTACTAATAGAAAGATCTGAACAATCCAATTTCAAGGTGTGGTCTACTATTGCAGGATACACTTGTGTCTGATAGATTATTTTCATGAATTGTCTCCTTATAGTTTTCTTGTGTTCTTACTACTTCAGAGAAAAAAATACAAATTATCCTTGTAGTATCTCCATGTTAATTGCTACAATATAGTACATTTTAAGGGAAAGAAACAGAGAAAGAAGAAGTAGAGATAAACTGATAGAAAGGAGGCAAAAACAAGAGGAGAAAGAGTCAGGGAGGGAGGGAAGGAAGAGGCAGCTGATGAAAGAAGTAGAAAAGAAGAGATGTAACTGAAGGATAAAGTGAGTGGAAAGCAGAGATATGACTTGAGGTAGTACGAGGGTGAGTCAAAAATTATCAGCACTCTGGCTGTAGAATTTATCTTAATTAACTTTTAGAAAAGACAAATACATCATTTTTTGACATAATCTCCTTGCTTTTCAATACACTGTGTCCATCTGTCAACCAGCTTTTCCATTTCCTCACTAAAAATGTTTTAGGCTGAGCTGCAAGCCATGAATGCACTGCTGTCTTCGCTTCTTCATCAGAAGTGAATCTTCGTCCTCGTAGGGCTGCTTTCAGGTTATCAAACAGGTGAAAGTCCAGTGGAGTGAGATCAGGACTATAGGGAAGATGCTTTAACGCCTCAAAACAAAGTCATCCACGACAGACTTAGGTTTCGAAAAGTTTGTGCAAGATGGGTATCCAAACAACTCACAGAAGAGCATAAACAGAAGTGTTTGGATATCCGCAAACAAAATTTGGACCAATAGTCTAAGGAAGGTGAAAGTGTCTTAAAGAGAATCATTACTGGCGACGAGACATGGATTCATCACTACGAGCCTGAGAGTAAACCCGGAGTATGGAATGGAAACATCCATAATCGCCAACCAAGAAAAAGTTCAAAAGTCAACTATCAGCTGGAAAATTGACGCTTACAGTATTTCTGGGATTCTCAAGGGCCACTGTTGGAACATTATCAGGAAAAATGTTTAACAATCAACAGTGCTCAGTACAGTGAGATGCTTATTGAAGAGTTGAAGCCTAAACTTCGGATTAAATGCAGAGGACAGCAGATCACAACGCTATCCAAGGGCGTTGTGATCTTGCATGACAATGCACGTCTGCACACTTCTACCCACACTTAGTTTTGAGGTGTTAAAGCATCCTCCCTATAGTCCTGACCTTGCTCCATTGGATTTTCACCTATTTGGTCCCCTGAAAGCAGCCCTAAGAGGACGAAGATTCACTTCTGATGAAAAAGTGAAGACAGCAGTGCATTCGTGGCTTGCAGCTCAGCCTAAAACAATTTTTAATGAGGGAATACAAAAATTTGTTGACAGATGGACACAGTGTATTGAAAAGCAAGGAGATTATGTCAAAAAATGATGTATTTGTCTTTTCTAAAAGTTAATTAAGATAAATTCTACAGCCAGAGTGTGGATAATTTTTGACTTACCCTCATAGAAGCTGGCAGAAAGGGAAGAATGTGAAAAGTGGGGAGACAGGGTAGAGACAAAAAGTGGTGTTTTGAAGACTGTGTAAGTGTAGAGAGAAAACTAAAGGTAATAGCTAAGAAAAGATGAAAATTGAGCATTTTAAAATGAGAAAGTAATAATTTTAAAGCTTACTAAAAATATGGAAACAAAGGGAAATGTTTAAGGATTTAGGGATCTAGAGGAATACGGTGACAAAGGGGACAAAATGGAGGTGAAGGTAAGAAGAAAAAGGGTTTAAAATAGTCACTTGATACCAACTAGAGGAAATGGTAGAAAAAGAAAAATAAGATATGAGAAACTAGAAAAGCTTTGATTTTTTTGTTTACTATTATCATTACATTTTGTCTTTTTAACTTTTTATTATTGTAAATGGATAGCACCAACAATACCAGTACTGCATACTGTACATCATTCTCTAGGTTATATTACATATATAAATCTGGAACAGTATTGGATGAAAATGCACCCAAAAGGGAAAGCACACATAAAAGTCAAAGATAAACTATAACTTGACAATGTGCGCAAAAAAATCATCTGTTCCAAATTATATACCCTTAGCTTTCTAATGCCAACTTTAAATTATGTTTGCCTTTCTCGTGCACTTTCAGACTTGTAAAGCAGAATCACAAACTAATATTTATTTTGGTATTTATTTGGAGGAGAATCATCTCTCATTGCAATTAAGTCAGCGAAGGTGGTAGAATCATACAACTTCACACTTGGACAGATGGCGATGATCCTTCCCACATACAGACTAGTTCTTTCTGACATCTCCATGTGGACTTTCCCCTATATCATCTGAAGAGGGGCTCTTCTTGTCTGCACATATTTCCTTTCGTAGGTTTTTCACACTCTTGTCTCAGGGAATTAAGTTCTTTCCTTTGGGAATAAATTTTGTTTTAGCTGAGAAGAGGATTGAGGCATCAGTACCCTTCATGCAAGAAAGAAAAATAAAAGACTCTCTTGCAGTATTTGTGCTCGGTCTTTGCCTGGCCAGGCTGAAGTTTGCTGTCTTCAAAAGTAGGAAGTCTTTTGCAGAATAGGCTGCTTGCCAGATTTAGTCTGGGCCTCATGGGCCTGAGATTTACTGTTTTTAATCTTTTTTCTGATGGGCATTCTAAATACCTGTTTCGTGCAATGTTTAATTTCAGCACAGCACGTATTAGTGCATCCAAAAATGGGAATAAGCCACCTGTTTCCTTGTATGATGAAATGCCTAAAACACAGCTAGGTTTTTACAACATCTAGTCTTTTATCCCCTTAACAGCCAGTGCCTATTTCTTTAAAAATGATACTTTTGATGGATTCCTCTGACCATTTCTAAGATAATCTTGCATAGCCCATCTTCCCCACTAAGAATATGAAACTCTACATCTGTATTCATTTGGACAGTTTTTGAACTGAGACTCATATACAGGAGAAAGGTTTGGGGTTGCTTCCCTTTAGCAAGATGGCACCTTGAGGACATCAAAGAAAAGCAGTCTCTCTAAATTTTTCTGGGCAGATGTTGATGACACCAAGAGAAATTATCTTCAAAATTGTCAGCAACTCCATTAACAATACCTTTGTTAAAATTTACATAATCTAAAGAAATGTTCACTCCTTAGTGCTCAATGAAGAATTCACCTCGATGGGATATGACTTGTGAAGCTAATACAACAATAGTAGACTAACAGGCTCAGTACAATATTTAAAAGAGAAGGTAATTGCCTCTTTATTTTTTTTTTTGTTTGCTTTTATTTATTGCCTCTTTAATTGCTCCAGGAAGGCAGGCCAAAGGAATTGACCATGAAATTATATAAACTTGCATTTATATAAATGCACGCATGCGTGCGCGCAAACACACACACACACAAACACACACTGCAAAGGAGAAGGATAAAAAACAGACATTTTCATATAGGAAAAGAGTAAGTCATCCTTGCATCCAAGAGTGAGAGGGTTCCTGAAGTTAACAGAAAAACTATGTCAGTCAACAAGTATTTATTAGTTATGTGTACCTAACCGGCCCATTGTGAAATGCTTTCCACATGAGATAAGTGATTCTCTATGATGAAAGCTCTTCTCCAAGTCTTACCCATTTCTTTTTTCCCCAGGGTCCACTCCTACCTCTTCCCTCTTAGTCTATTTCAGTAATAAAGAAACACATAGATAAAATTAAAATTTTATAAAAAGATTCTTTAAAGGGGAAAGCATAGAATGAAGTGGGTTCAATAAATCTCAGGAAGAGAAGAAATTATTAAGAATAAAGAGCTCAGATAAAATATCTTGTCCCCTTAAAATCTGTTCTCCAAATTGCAACTAGAAAGATGATTCCACAGATCAAAGCTGATAATAATTTTGATAAATCAAATTTGATAATGATATTGATAATGTTCATCAGAGCTGTCCCTCATTGAGTACTTTACACATGCCAGGCAGCATAGTACAGACTTTCTGTACTTGACTTTCTCTCATCATGTCTGTCCCCTGTTGAAATGACTTTCCTTTGCCCTCAGGATAAAGTTCAAATTTTAATAACAGCATAGAGCCTTGCTAAATCTAACCTCTCTTTTTAACCTTTCAGTCTCATTTCCTACTACTTACGTTCCATACACCAGCCTTCAAGGAATTCTTTCAGTTCTTCTAAGATACCTTGCTCTCCCTCACTTTAGGACCAGTCTTACTTAGTTTGAAGGCCTCAACTCCCATATCACTTCCTTGGGGGAGCTTTTCCTGACCTTACGCATCCTGGTGAGCTGTCTCTCCCGGTGCACAGAGCGTAAGACCATAAATTCCTTATGGACAGAGAGACTGAATGCCAGACTTACAGATTGCTTCCATTAAATATTTATAGAATTAATGAATCAATAAATAAATTCCCATTCTTATGTATCGCTTAAAGAGAGAGGAAGCAGAAGTGACTCTCTCTGTCTATAATGTAAGCCTTCTCCCAAATGGGAGTACAGAATTCACTGTCTCTGGCCTTTTTTTCATATCCAGAGAACAGTGGCATATTTTCTCTATAATCTAGCACCGTATTCTGTGAAATGGGTTAGGTAGGGTAATAATTTGTTATGCAGGAAAAAAATACTGTGATGTTCATTTATATTTATATAAAAATACATTTTATAAGTATTTGCTATTTGAATCAACTTTCATGCCCAAGCCAGTGTGTATGTACATCAGGCAGCCTTGAGTGGCATGGCAACATCTAGATTTTGAGGGGAGGGAATGAGAGCACACACAACATGCCGTTACTGAGGGTTACACATACTGGTAAATGGATTTATGGAGTCTGTTATCCAACTTTAGTTACACTAACCTCACAAAGTGGACACCTTATGTTTTTAAATTGCTGCAAAACTACAGCTTGAAATGACTGCAGATTAGAAAACTACAGATCAAAGATGAAAACAGTAATGTAAGCACAAGCTGACGTCTACTCTTCTTAGGCTGAGCTCTTCAATAGGCACATTACTAACTAAAAGAAGGGAAATATAATTTTATATGGTAATAAGTCAACCAAATATGATCAAAAATGTTTTAAAGCAGCTACCTTCATTGTCATAAATGATAAACTTTGCCCTGGACATTGTGTTTTAGATGTTAACTGATGATAGTGGCACATGTATGTAATTTATAAACAAACATGTATAGATGCGTGCTCAAGGGATTTTTTTTATTGAGGGGTGTTCCATTGAAAGAACTTGAAGAATATTGGTCCAGGAAGGAGCAAGTCCCTTCCTTCTTGCCCATTCCACTTTCCACCTTGTCTCCCTTTGTTCTCTCAAAGCCTGAAGCTTGCTACTTCTCTAAAGGCTACTTTATGGTCCGTCTAATCCTGCAATGCCTGCCCACTTTTCATCCGGGCCAATCCACTGCTGTTGTAGAAGTAAAGCCACTGAATCAATGGCAAGCTGTGGCTTTTAAGTCAAAACTATAAGCTGCTGGAGAAATATTTCCATTGGATATTCCCTTAATATCTCTGTCAGTACAAAAGAGGCACTAGCAACCCCTGAAGACAATGAAATATAAGGCACAGTCCCTGCCTCAATGAACTGGTTAAAAAAGTACAAATTGGCGAATAGTTAGAAAAGCTCGACCTGTGACACTAGTGTCCAATCTTCCTCATTTCTCCTAATCTCAAGGCCAGCAAGTAGGTTTCCTTCCAATGATCCCACGTCTGGAAGTAAGTGTGGGCCCATGAACAGAGCCTCCCTATTTTCCACTCTGATGTTCACTGGTGCCATTGCAAAGGCTTTCCCCTCGTCACACGAAAGGCGTTATAAAGTTTCATGAAAGCCAAAGCTATCAATGATTTACATTGTATTGGATCTGGACTGCAACTGCAGGACCTATCAAAGTACAAGGTTTTGATGATTTTACTGGAAACTCCAGAAATAGAACAGTTGTCTTAAAGAACAGAACGGGGGTGCTCATTGAGGGTTGTCCTAGAGGAGATTTTTAAGATCGCTGCTTAAAGTTTGACATATTAACGACCTACTATTCAACCTAACATTTCGTGCTATGAAACTGTTTAAAGGAATTCACTCACCATTGTCCTTGTTAGTTGGAAATGAATGCTTATCGATCCTAGCATTGATCTACTACTTTAGATAAAAACAATACTTTTCAAAGTACGCTCAAAAGAGTTTAAGGACTAAAGTAAAAATGTAACATATGCTGGTTACTAGGTGATTGATCACAACTGATTTTGCTACCATAGAACATAAGTTACTATGACACTGCTTATCTGGGCTCCAGAGTCGGCCCTCATTGAACTGTGCATTATGTATGAATGATTGATGTGGGTTTGAATATTTTGTTAGATCCACCTTTCAATCTATTTTATGTAACTGACTTACAGAAAAGATGAGTCCTACTGAAAAATTCTTCAGGAGGAATGTAACAATTATGAATTTAAGTTATCTCTGGTGATGGGTTCACCTGGTCAAGCTAATTCCTGCTCTGTTTAGAATCAGAGAACCAAAGTCAAGCCTGGCTCATCTGGGCAGTATTTTTCCAAAGGAAATATCTTTTTTGTCTGTGTCAGAAATTTAAAAAATAAAAACTGTCTGAAACCCTACGAATTTCGGAGAAAAAGAGAGCAGTCAGGTGTGTGTGCGCAGAGAAACAGCAAAAGATGTGTCTCTTGGGAGCTGTAACTTTTGACCTTTACATCCTGACCCACCTTAATTCAGCCCTATTTATACATATCATTGTAACTAACTGAAATATATATTTTTAACATTTGCAAGGGATTAGATTAAAGCCCATGCAAACGGCAGTGGCCATACAGTGATATAATGCCTTCTCCGTCAGATTGTGGGATGTGAATTCACGAGCTCTTTGTCCACATAAGAACAGGGTTTGACGATGTAAAATGACAGCTGTTTTCATCCAGCTTTTCCTCCCAGTCAGTCTATTTCACACAACAGTCCATCATTAGAGATCATTACTGTATTACTATTAATTACACGGAAGAATAAAGCCTGTGCCTTCGTCTTTCTTAGATATAATAAGTCTTAGGGAACAAGAGTACCCTAAAGGCCCTTCGCTTCTAAAAATGATTAAACTTCATTCAAATCACAGCCTGTAACCCACTTCTGGGCATAGTATCAAAGTCAGCTCCATAGGTGTGATCTAAGGCAGGGTACTATTCCTGCCTCAGGTTTTGCACAAGAGTAGTTTGCATGCATTATCCTCAAAGAACAGATTGCCTTTTACCAAAATCCTATGCATTTTGGCACTTGGTGAGTGTCTTAGATGGCATTAACTGTAAAACATTTCTTTTTACATAATTATGGCTTTGTTTTGAGTGTGTGCTAAGATGGTTGTAAAAGTTTTAAATGTGAAGGGCTTGGGGAACCGGAGGAAAATCTTTGAGCAAAAATGAAAGCCTGTTGTTAACAATTAAAGTTCAACATTTTCCTGACAGTCTTTCAAAACTTAAGGGAAAAAAAAAACACAAAACCCTATGTGGTTATTTTAATAATTGTTCCCCAAATTACACCATTATCAGAAATGTATAGAAAATACAAGTTGTGATGATTGCAAAACACCTGGAGAATTAGAGCTATTGTTTTCTGGATATATTTATGTAGCAATAAGACCATCTTTGTCAATAACTGATAAAAATAAATGCAGAGAGACCTGGTGTTCATTCTAATAATGAGAAATCCTTCTCGGTGCTCAGGAAAGGTCTTTGCCTCAGGCGTTTACTCAGATGCCTGAATCCACCAACCTCGCCATGAATGTGTTAATTGACATGCTTGTATAAATTTTAGTAAAGCCATAATATTTTTGCATGGCAACTATTAAAAATATTTTTTCTCTTAATTTCACCAGGGAAGCTGAGACTCTGAATTTTTCCCCTTTGCAGGAGGGAATAATTTAGATTTTCTTCCATCCCTGTCAGAAGTTGAACAGACGAACAAAACAGATTCTTCAGAGACAATTTTACACAGAGTTACATCCATCCAATTCAATTATAAATTAAATTGACTAACGAACCATAGCTCATTATGGGAATCAATTACTCAGAACTGTCTTTGGACCAAAAATGTGGAAAATAAAAAATAATGGTCATACTTCAATATACCAGATTGTCAACGTTTGAAAGCTCTGTTTTTCTCTAGCTTGGCATAGTCTAACGCCAAAAAGAAATGATAATCATTTGTTTTACAGCTCCTAGAGATGTTCTCGTTTTATGAAGACTAGTTAATTCTTGAGTTTTGATCTCTTTGGGACTAGTACCTCAGGCTTTTCTGAGATGACAGGCCAACCCTGGAGTCATGTAATCGCATGGGGATCTTTCAGATCAACTTATGCAAATGTGTTATTAAAAGGAGCCTCGTTTTAGCCTCTAGTGCCACCCAAGCAATAAGAGTCAAAAATCTTGGGAGGTCATGTTAAAAGCACTTTATTAATAAAATGATTCCAGTAACAGGATGGGGGTGGGGGCATTACCCTCTGGAGCATTTTCGGTCCAACCGTTTGGTGAAAGTAAATCCATGGAGAATCCAATGGCTGCCTTATTTACCGAGCAGTAGGGCCCGATAAAGGAAGAGTATTAAAACAATAACACTCTCTAAAATCTTTCTCCTTTTGTGGTCCACAGCCCAGAAATTTTCCATCTGTTACAGTGAATTAAAAAACTGTTCTGCTTTAAATGTGTGTAGGTAAGGGCGAGGTGCATGAGTACATACATGTATCAACACTGGGGCCGTGTAACAACACAGTGCAGGTGTCTGTCACCCACGCAATGTATCCCAATAAGGTGGTCAAAGAACAGTGCTGAGACTTTTTCATGAACTGAACTCCTAAAGACATCTTTGTTTTTTTTCCTCATGTACTTACTCACTTACACTTGGAGGGTAGCAAGAATAGATATTTCAAATTCAAGTGTTCACCTAAAGAACTAAGATCTCTAAAAAAAAAATCAACAACAACAACAGCAACACGTCTTTGTGTATTTTTCTCATCCAAGAAAGCCAAAAGGAAATTGTTCACCCAGGAAAAGCAGTACTATACATGAAAACAAGTTAATCCTCATAAATATATAATTCAGCATCATTTTGCTTAGAACCTCATATTTTTAAAACATCCACTTCTTAAAATGGATCTGAGTTTGTTTCACTAAAACATTATTTTTTAAAAAACATCAGACATAGAAGAGGAGTGGCTGGAAATTTCCAAATGTGTGTTTTGACTGATACAGTGAGGAGGGGGAGAGCGCCTTCCTTATTTGTTTACTTTTTTACCATTAGAACAAGAGGGAAGAATAGTTGCATTTCCCATTATGTTCAACAGAAAGGGAAGAATGACAAATGGACATGTAATTAGAAATATAAGCATTTAATAAAAGGTCACTTGCAAAATAATTTAAGTAAATGGGGTTCAAGAATTCAGGTTCAGGGTTCATAACTCAAAGTTCAGAGATTACATAACATGTTCTGGACTGACTCGTTTAAAAGGGAGGTTGGTTACTTTTTGCAATAAATAAACACAGCACAACTCACTGCTTCAATGGCTTTCTCTTTTGTGAACAGCTCAAGCCTCTGGTTCAGGTTTGGGTTCAAATCCTGACTCTGTACCTTATTGTCTGGGAGACAATGAGCAGGTTCACCTCTCTACACCTCAGTTTCCTGACCCCTAAAACTGGAATAATAATAATACCCATTTCCTAATGTTGCGTGAAGAATCAAATAAGGTAATCCACTTAAAGTACTCAGCATGACACCTGGCACACATACGTGTTAACTATTATTCCTGTTGTGGTTGTTCTTCTTATTTTATAATTTCAGAATAGGCAACAGTATAATTCCACACCCAAAGGGAGGAAAATATCCTCTCTTTTCACCCTATTCTCAGGCACTTTGTTAAAACTGGACCATGCCCTGTTTCTCAAATGTCCTGCCAATGTAGCCCTTGAATAGTTTGCAGGGCTGCTTACAAATGCTGAAATGGTACCCAGGGTATGTAGCTGGGCATCCCAGGGATGCCTGTGGAGCACGTAGTGCAGTTATCTTTCTTCATCACTTCATCTTGCTGGTGGCTCCACCACAGCCCAGTTCTTGGTCACATCCCCAAACCAACCTGTGGTCAAGGGTCACCCCTCAAACAGAGAGCCATCACAGAAGATCACTGCTGTCTAAGTGAAGGTTGCCCTGCAAGCTATACACACTGAGAACTGGGAAATCAGATGGCATTCCTGATCATCTGTCAGAATTTTGAAGGAATGCTTCTTAAAGGCCTCAAGCATGGTGGAACAGTGAATGTCTTGCTCTTGAGCCCATGTGCAACTAAATATTAGTGTTATCAGAAGTAAATACCTTTCTCTTTACTCCTTCATGTAACAATAGGCCAAGAATATAAGTTTGAGAAGCCGAAATCAGACTTGCACTATATCGCAGGAGTTCTTGGCAAAGCCTTTTGCTGTTTTAATTTTAACCAATTAGAAGGGCCAATCTTCTTTTCATTCAGAAATGTATTAAAACATATCACATTCAAAGGCTGGACATGCCCACAATTAATTACTGGTGTCCAGCTAAAGATCTATCATTAGCTATTGCCATGACAACTTTTAGAAGGCCTTGGCCCACCTGTTGCAAGATAGAAACAGCATTAGGCAGTTGGTTCCTGCACTTGGCCTCCCTCTGGCCTATGGGGAATTCGTACTAATTAGAATTAGTTGTCCTTCTGTAGTCCAGCTCCTGACACAAATTGCATTCTGTAGCTTTTTGTTCCACTTGAGTTCACAGACAAAATAGCCCATGCCATGTTTGAAATGAAGCAAGGCAATATAAAAGGATTTTATGTAATTGGCTAATATACTTTAACATTTTAACTAATATCTTCAGTGTTGGTTTCTTGGAAGGGAGCTTGTTTACTTTCTTCTCCTCTTACTCAAGAGTTGCTTATGATCACGCAGCAAGTAATTTTAATATGGCTTGTTCGGGTGTCATTAACCCATTGTCAGGCTCAACTGCATGTAGAACAAAACAAGTGACCTTTAAAAATGATAGTTTGAAATGGCCCCATGGTGATGGTGAAGAGAAGTACAAACAGCAAAGAAAACGAAAGGACCCTTTCTCACGTCTCACTAAAGAGAAACTTGATTGAAAACAAGAGCCCATAGAGGAAGAGCCATAATGAAACAGAAAAGCCAGGAAATGAAAGAAATTATTAGGATGTTAGCATGTGCAGCTTTGCCAGAAAGACTGGGCCACAAACTCTGTGAGATCCAATAAGACACAGCCACAGGACTCACTAAGGGAGACTTGAGAAGCGAAACACTGGTCAATGTTGCCCAGGAAAGATTAATTTTTAACATATCAGGATTTCAGGAGTGAAGTGAGCAGATGCCACAAGTATTGTATCTTACACTGCATCTTCCTGTGCAGGAGAAGAGGAGGGCATTGGCCATGGAACAGTGTTGTCTAAGAAATAAAGTCTACATGGTCTTTATACTCACGCTGTGGAGTCATTTTATTTTTTTTTTTTAGAAATAGTAGAACTCCAAAACACAAAGCAAAATTGATGGCCTGGGGAATTCTGGTTAGATTTTTCACAGGGCTGAGGGAGCCTGGAAGTCTCAGTTTGCCCACCCCTTTTTAGTCATGAACCAGAAATAAGACTTGATTCTGTGCTTCACCTTTCCTGTGCAGGTACCTAAGTTTCCAAGAACTCATGAGACAGATGAACTCATGCTTGTTATTGACTTTCTCTCTATACAAGAGGTTTTCTAAGCAACGTATCTTAATCTTCCCACAAACAAGTAAGATACAGTCTTATTTTTAGTTTAAAAAGAACCAGTGAGAGCTAAGAGAGTGTTCCTTTCACAATAGATGTGTTTTTAGTTGGAGAAGATGGTTGCAAAACCACCATTTGCTTGTTCATGAAAGGAGCTGTAAGTAGTTTTAAAATAAAATCTATACACATCCCAAATTCATTCTCCAAGCTACCATATCAGCCTCATATTGTTAAGAATGGGACTGAGGCCAAGAACAAATATCTCTCTTCCTTTCCCTGACTTTGAATCTGAATTCTGAAATGATAAGAGGTACTTTAAAATTCTTAAAATAGATGGATTTAGGAATGTCTGAGCCAAGGTAGCGCCTAGTTACTCATAGATAAGCCAGCACTGCCTTCGTGAGCGTATTAAATGGAAAATGTATAAAATGTGCAAAATGTGCAAGAAAAATCACTAAAAAGTCCAAGGAAATTTTAGTCTCAATTTAACTGAGAAAATTACCTATCTTTTCAATCTTTTCTGTTCAGAAGTACTGCAAAACTGCTTGAGAACAACAAGAAAGCCGTTAGTTTGAAAACAAAAACCTTTCAAATGAAAATGCCAATGTGTTTATCAAAAGAACAGGATTCTCCACATTGTCTGTGTTGGGAAATTATAAGTTTATTTATTAGTTTGTAAAACTCTCCTTTTCCTTGAGCCACTAGGGAGAGAGCAAAAAAAATTTTTCACTGTAGCATCCACAACAGATAACATCAGTAATAATAACATAAGTGAAAGTTAACCACAAAATATAGTACAAACCACATCACACCCCCTCCAGCTGAGTAGGCCAGATTAGTTAATTGACTTGCCAGCCAGAATAGGCTGAACAATACACAGAAGTTTTTCCAGCCATAGTATAACATGGGCAACAATGAAAGCTATTTCAGTTGATCTGAACTCTTTTGTGGGTAGTTGCTCACTAAGGACAGGGGTTCCATGGGGAAGATGCAGAATTGGTTCCTCTCTAATTGGAATGAACCACATTTATATCACGATTTATCCTTTTTTAAATTAATCAATTTATTTATTTATTGGCTGCATTGGGTCTTCAATGCTGCACACAGGCTTTCTCTAGTTGCAGTGAGCAGGAGCTACTCTTCACTCTGGTATGTGACCTCCTCATTGCAGTGGCTTCACTTGTTGCGGAGCACCGGGTCTAGGTGCGCCAGCTTCAGTAGTTGCAGCACACGGGCTCAATAGTTGTGGCTCATGGGATCTAGAGCGCAGGCTCAGTAGTTGTAGTCCATGGGCTTAGTTGCTCCGCAGCATGTAGATCTTCCCAGCCCAGGGATCGAACCGGTGTCCTTGCATTGGCAGGCAGATTCCTAACCACTGTGCAACCCAGCAAGTCCCTCAAAATTTATCCTTGAGTCTCCTTTTCCAGCAGGACTTTTCTCTTCCTCCCTACCGCACTCCCAAATTTAGATGAGGTATGCCTTCTTCGACCTCCCTTGACAACATGTACCTGTCTCTAGCTTCACTCTTCACCTTTTTTTGGCATTCTCTCTAGTCTATAGATTTCCAAAGCAAAGTAGCTTCATTTTTCCATGAATACCAAGTAAGACACAGAAATAGGTTTACTCAAAGGGACCCAATATAAGAGCTGAAAAAATATCCCTACCAATGTTTCATAATCTTTCGATTTTACAACTGCCTCCCATACCAGTCTATGAACATTGGAAAGCAAAATGTGGGTCCCCTAATATCTACTATGATGCCTGGGGTATAGTAGATGCCTAACAACTGTTTGATGAATGAGTGGATGAATGAATGAATTTCATTGTATGTGACGATAGTGGTGAAATACCAGTAAAGTTTGACATTTATCTTACTCCACCTGCTTCACAAGTTGGGTAGAATAAAGTCATTTTGAAGAATTAGCATTTTAATAAAGAATGAGTGCTTTGGAAAAATGCTACCCGCAGCCAATTCTTTGCAGAAGTTCTGCCTATCCAGACATAAAGTTTTTAAATTAGCAAATAATATGTCTCCTTTTATCCTGACAGAGTTCATCACTCTTTCTCCTACCCAAGGTCTTTTCGCTTCTGAAGAAACTGTAAGAGGGAAATGAAGGATGGTTTGTAAAGCCCAAGAGAGGAGAAGTGCTAAAGCCAGAGAGGTCTGAGGTCTCAGTGGCAACTGACGGAGACTTGCCTGAACAACTGAGCAATGGCCTTTATTCCTTGGCTTAATTGTTTATGGTGATCTGAGAATTTTTGTCCACTTCCTGAAGAGTAGATCTCAACTGTGATGTAACATTGGGGAAAACCTAGGTCTAAAGCCAAAAGTCACAATTAAGATAATTCTGGACTCACAACTCCTGAGCCAATCACAATAACCTCTTTTTTTTTAAATTAATTAATTTGTTTATCTGTTGGCTACATTGGATCTCCATTGCTGCGAGCCAGCTTTCTCCAGTTGTGGAGAGCAGGGGCCCCCACTTCACTGTGGTGTGTGGGCCTCTCATTTTGGTGGCTTCTTTTGTTGCAGAGCACAGGCTCCATGCTTCAGCCCACTACTGAAGTGTGGGCTTCAGTAGTTGTGGCTCATGGGCTCAATAGTAGTGGCTCATGGGCTCTAGAGTACAGGCTCAGTAGTTGTGGCACATGGACTTAGTTGATCCGCGGCATTGAGATCTTCCTGGCCCAGGGATTGAACCCGTGTCCCCTGCATTGGCAGGCAGATTCTTAACCACTGTGCCAACAGGGAAGTCCTCACAATAACCTCAATTTTTGCTTATAACATTCCAGGGTTCCAGAATACCCTTAGAGTGAAATTAAAGGGAAAGATGAGGTTCCTTGTGATTGATAGGTACTTCTAAGGCCTGTTGTCTCTCCAAATAGTTAATCTTGTTGATATGACCTTTCTTCACATTTCTTTATTTTTAAGTCACCAAGGCATTTCTCTGAAAAATCACCTGTTGCAAAAGGCCCCAAAGCAAGTATAAAGGAGAGAATAAAATCATTTATCAAAATCGTATGAATTTGTAATTCATAAAAGGCAAGAGGAAATTTAAGGAGAAGGCTTTCCACCACTGACACTGCTGTCAAAATAAACATGGGGAAGATAATTATAGTAATTAACAAAAGAGTATATTTTACTTTGTCATGAAATAAGGTTCAGTTTGATTTCTGATTGAGAAGATCGATACCAAAGTTTTCTTCATTGCCGTCGATTATTATAAATTTAGACCAGGCATGCGTATCAGTTTCTCAACTATTGACTTTCATTGGAAAAACATTCCATCAACACCCGAATGCTTCAACCACAGCTCTTTCCTCTGATCTCCAATCCATGATTCTTTCACCTAATCAGCAAAGAAGGTTGACGTTATATTCTACTAAGCCAAACACAAAAATATTAGGCCCCTGAATATATTTTTCAGATGAAGGTGTTAGCTTTCTTTCTGGAAAATAATGTTCTTTAAAGAGTCCCTGAGCCTGTCTGATTATGGTCATCCAAGAATCACATGATCCAACAGCAAGTGAAATTCCCCTAGCAAACAAACCTCAGAAGTGATTATATCCTCCAAGTCAGAATTTAAAAATAATCATGTGGTCAGTTGAGGAACTAGTGTTTTGTAGGACTAATAAGATTTAAGCTGAAGGGGCATGCATGAATACACATGTCTGTTGGGGAAACTTTGGCATCCATTTAGCCTCAAGTGAGGGTCCAAAAACATTATAAATGGAACAGAAGAAAATACACATACTGCATTACTTTAGTAATTGAAGCAATTAGATAACCTCGTTCTTGGATGCTTATAGCATTCCTCATTACATTTGACTATGTTTATGAATATTTTGTGTCAGCTCTACCTTTTAAAAAAAGATAAATGAACGACTTTACTTATCAAAGCTTGATTGGGAGGTGAGAAATGTGCCACAGATGTGGAGGCCCACAGTCCAGTACCATATCAAAATAGACTGTGATTGAAACTGCACTTGGGAAGAGGCTAGGTGACCTTGAGAAAGTTACACAACTTCTCTTGGCTCAGTTTTCTTGTCAAGAATTGGGAGCAGGAAAGATGACTGCTAGGTCAATCCCCAGCTCTGACATTTAGAGAGCTCATTACCAGGCCAAGATTGGCAATGGCTAGCTTTAGAAAGATAAAGAACTGACTGTTTCTCCCCAAACAAAATGCTAAGCTTTCTAGCTAGACAAGAGCATACACAGCCTTTGTGTTTTGTTGTTTAGGTAGAAGGAGAAGAAAATTAAAGGAAATTAAAGGAGAAGAAAATTAAAAGAAAAAAATGCCACTGTATCAGTTAGCTAATGCTGTGTAACAAATTACATCAAAACTCAGTGGCTTCAAACAATAGGTATTTATTATTTTTCATGAATTTATGGATCAGCTGAAAGTTGGCTGATCTGGGCCAGGCTCAGCTCATCTTAAGCAGGGCATATTCTGTTTGTGTTCAGCTAGGGAGTTGGCTGAGGGCTGCTGATGCAGGATAGCCTTACTCACATGTGTAGCATTTGGCTGGCTGTTAGCTAGGGAGATGAAGGAGTGATTGAGCCATGGGACTCTCATCATTCAGCAGGCTAGATAAGGCTTATTCTTTCTTGACATGTAGTCTCAGAACTGGTCTACTATCTCTTCTGCCATGTTCCACTGGCCAGAGCAAGTCACAAGGCCAGCCCACATTCCAGAAGTCAGGAAATAAGATCTGCCTTTTGATGGGGAAAATTATAAGGTCATATGGCATAGGCTGTGGATGCAGGGAAGGGTAAAGAATCATGGTCACTTTTGCAATCAGTCTACTCTTCTGACAAATAATGTTTTGATGGTTGTGAGAATACAGTGGTAATCAAGATCAATCATCACCTTCAAGAAAATCACAGTGTAGAGTGAGGGAAAGAAATTGACACAGCTAATTAGAATGCAGTGTAATAAATATTATAACCATGGAGGTAGTATGGGATCTAGATGTGGGGCAACTCCTGTTCAAGAGGCTCAGGAAAGCTTCTCAGAGGTGGTAACCTTTGAGCCAGGTCCTGTTTGGCACTCAGTAAATAATTGATGAATAAATAAATGAAGAATGAGGAGTTGGCACAAAGAGAATAAAAGGAAATTACTCCAAGGAGAAGAACCAGACAAGGTAGAAAAGAAGAACTTACCATTTCATCTCTAAGAATATTTATTTTTTTCAACATACGTTTGCTAAATTTCCACTAGGGATAAGGAACATGGAACCCTCCAGGGAGTGGGAAGGAGACCAAATCCTTATTTATACTCCTCTCCATGTGAGAGAGCACGCCTGCCTCCTCCAACTCCTGTGCTCTTCTCACACAGACATCACCACTGCCACTCTCCATGTGATGAGATCAACGTTAGTGAACTCAGTGAGAATATGAGCCCGTGGCATCTGCTGGACTGCTCAAAACTCAACATGCACCCATTCCACAGTGGCCAGATCCCTGGTTAGTATCTCATCAGAAGCCCTCATTTTTATTCCTTAAAAAAAGTGCTCAGAAAGGACGCAATCCATAAGTAATGTTACTAGTTAGAATCCCAGACTAGGGACTTCCCTCGTGGTGCAGTGGTTAAGAATCTGCCTGCCAATGCAGGGGCCATGGGTTCGAGCCCTGGGCCGGGAAGATCCCACATGCCTTGGAGCAACTAAGCCCGTATGCCACAAATACTCAACCTGCACTTTAGAGCCTGTGAACCACAACTACAGAGCCCATGTTCCTCAATTACTGAAGCCCGCATGCCTAGAGCCCACTCTCCGCAACAGGAGAAGCCACAGCAATGAGAAGCCCTCGCACTGCAATGAAGAGTATCTCCCACTTGCCACAACTAGAGAAAGCCCGCATGCAGCAATGAAGACCCATTGCAGCCAAAGATAAATAAATAAATAGATAGATAGATGATAGATAGATAGATAGATAGATAGATAGATAAGTAAATCTTTAAAAAAAGGAAAAAAAAGAATCCCAGACTATCTTAGAATACTTTCTAGGCTTCATGGAGAGCATACTTTGGTCCTGGGGCATGTACATGCCTGGCATAGTTTTGCAGATCTTGTAACTATGTCAGTACTCGTCTAAATGGCAGGTCAAGCTCCATTCTTTTCGATCTACCGCATATTTTTTAAGGAAAGCTGTCAAAGGTACAATACCACAAGAGGTTTGCAGGGTGTTTGGCTCATTCAGGGACCTTTGTCAATAACTGCCCAAATCCTATGACTTGGGTTTCCTCCATGTGTATAACGCTCATCTGAAGTGGAAAGCTTAAGAATCCTTATGAAATGGAGTCAGAGTAACCTATGAAAGCATAAATAGAGTACATAGATTAAAAGTATTGAATGTCCCTAAGTTTGCCTATGTGGATTCTATCAGGCTTATCATAACATTTTTTAAGGGCTACACACATAAGTTCATTTCCATGGGCTGAAATACAGCTCTCAAGTTTTTCTACTTGACTTTGTAATACTAAATAGACATGTATGATATTCAAATACTTAACAACCTGTAGGATATACGTACTGACCAACCAGAATGGATATATGGAGATCTCAGCGGTGGCAGGGAGTTCTGGAAGAGGGATTGGGGCGGGGGCGGGGCAGGAGGGTGCCTAGGCATAGTTTTGGAACTCTTGGATGCTGTTTTTGGCCAATGATCACAGTTACCCCTGAGCTTCACAGTACATACCTGGTCCACTCTGATGAACACCTGTCTCTCTGGTTATGATCAGTCATGATCAAGTTCATTATAACATACTTTAAGATTGCTAAATCAACTATACTTCAATTTAAAAAATTACTGATTTCTAAAATCTAGGGATAAGGCTGCTGTTGGCCATGTACAAACTGACAAATTCTGTTTGCCTTTATTTCAAGTAATAGCAACAACCAGTCTTTTTTAATTGTAGGGAAGAAATTATACATTTAAGAAGACAAGAATGAGAAACAAATAATACATGAAGTCAGCTTGCTAAATATGTCCTTAAAGTAAAACAACTGCCAAAGTCGTGTAAAACCAGACCTTGCTATGGGTTAGCAATCTCAACATCTCCTTTCTCCTCCTCCATCTCTCCCCCACAGCCTTGGATTCTCTCAACCCACATGTCCTTAGTTTGTGTGACTGGAGGTCTAGAAGTCTTATCTCTAGCAGTGAAGGCTTGTTGTCAAGAACTCTTGGAAAAACAATCCAAAGATGCAGTCTTCGGTGCAGGCACTGGGCTTCATTTCCATGTTGTTGTTTTTCTGGTCTTTAAAGGCAAATTCCTTAGTGATGCAGTAAGACTGGAACTTGATCAACAGAACAAATGTTACTTTAAACACCATAATGATAATAATTTAATCAAATGTGATTTGCTTTTAATAACTTTATTGGCTCTTTCATTTTGAAAAGTGGCCACGTGAATAGTTTGTTTTGCATTTTTAACAAGAGAGGAAATAAATTCTTCTGCTTGTAGGAGCAGAAGACTAATGATGCTTATTCCCATAGTCTTTGTTTCAGGGAGCTAAGTCAGCCGACCCTGCCATTATAAGTGATCAGTCTGAAATTTCAATCTTGATAAAGCCAATGGCAACATTGGGCCTGGTCCTTTCCCTGAACCGTGAGGGCATCCACCAGCCAGATCAATACTAACTAACATTTGCACTGTGCCTAATTGTTTACAAAGCACTTTCACTAATATGTGCTCCTTTAAACCATATGACTCCCATTTCACAGAAGAGACACTCAAAGTAAAATGAACTTGACCAATGTCACACTATAAGTAGTGGTGGCACTGTGACTTGAACCTCTGCACTAAGGTGGGTGGTGCATTAATATAATGGCACACCATGCTGTAATTGTGAAAAGAACTGAATTCTATTTATTCCTAAACCATACCCTCTCATACCACAGACCTTCTGAAAAAGAAAACACAAATAAATAAAGTCATCATTAAACCCGCAAACTGCTGGGTGAACAGACTTTGCCAGGATACTGACTTGGAATGATTCACATTAGAAAAGTTCATCCACTCACACCTAAGGGTCTGTCTAATTTAAGCTGTTTAAAACAAAGGCAATATTGTTTCTGAACAATCTAAGAATACAGAACTAGGCCATCATTAAAGCATTCCTAGGTTTTAAAGATCTTTCATTCTGCTAGAATTCAAAGCTCGTGGAATGAATTGCCCATATTTTATACTTAGCATTATTTGTAAAACTTGCTTTATCAATGGTAAACTTGTTCAATTAACTTGAAGTTGTGAATTTCAGGTAGTCAAGCCACAAACCAAATCGAGAGGACCAATTGGTGAAATTTGGTAATAATGCCAGAATACAGTTTTGATTCCTTAAAGTTGATTATTAAATAAAGAACAGGGGCCAGGAAGGGGCTGGGGTAGATGTAGGAAACAGAAGGAAATGTATGTTGCAACGAATCCCCCCACCACCAGAGTCTCCTAAAAACCGCTTTGAGAAAGAAAAAGGTGACTAGTAAGTTTATTTATGCTTTTTAAAAAGCACTGCCAATCCCAATTTATCAGTTACTGTCTTGTGACAATTTATTCATTGTTCACTGTTAGAAGCCAGAAGTTACACAGAAATGCATGATTGGTGATAGCTTCTCTATTTCAATATGGTATAATAGAGATAACACAGTGCCCAAAAGCTCTGCAGCCGACTTTTTGTCTGCTTTGTCTCTTTTCATTACTCTATCAGAATCTTCATTTAATATAATCCAAAAAAGCAAGGTAATTGCTTCACTTATCGGTTATCATCGCTCTCGCATACTTATCATGTCAAAATTATTTATGTGGATAGGCCAGGTTGATCTTGCTGCATTCAGAAGCTTAAAATTTGAATAACTGTTCTGCCAGTTAGGTTATCAAAACTGCAATATAAGCAATGAGCTTCTGTTCTGGATGTTGGACTGGGGAAAAGGAATAACCTCTTAGGTGTGCAGGTGGGAAGGGGAGTCCTGGGCTAGGGTGGCCCTCAGAATCAGCTCTTTTGGCCAAAAAAAAAAAAAAAAAAAAAAAGGGAGGAAACGGCCACAGAATGAAGAGGGTAGCTGGAAGATTCATTGTGTAGCACTACGACCAAATAAAAGAGAAACTAAACCAAAACTAAACCCTGCCTTTGGTGGTTTTCCTCAACAGTTGTTCCCTGAATAACTAATACAATTATTCTATAGGGCAAGAGAGATATTTCAACCTGGGTCTTGTATATCCACCTCTCCCTTTGTACTTGACCCCCCACAAATGAGTGTTGCATTTTCCTATTTGTTACTCATTTTTTAATTGTCAAGTATTTGGTTGCTTTGAAGATATATCAGGCTAATGCAGAAGTGGTAGCTTTTTAGTCTAGAAGTGAACATTTTTTTCTACAAAAATATATGTTGTCAGACAAGCCTTGTTTTGAGGCATCTAGGACTCCTTTCCTTTAAGAAATGTTGCTGGTAAAAAGAAGTTACTATATTTATTTTATTTTATTTCATCTTCATTGGAGTGTAATTGCTTTACAGTATTGTGTTAGTTTCTGCTGTACAACAAAGTGAATCAGCTACATGTATACATATATTCCCATATCCCCTCCCTCTTGAGCCTCCCTCCCACCGTCCCTATCCCACGCCTTTAGGTCTTCACAAAGCATTGAGCTGATTTCCCTGTGCTCTGTAGCAGCTTCCCACTAGCTATCTATTTTACATTTAGTAGTATGTATATGTCAATGCTACTCTCTCACTACATCCCAGCTTCCCCTTCCCCCCACCCCGTGTCCTCAAGTCTGTTCTCTATGTCTACATCTCTATTCCGGCCCTGCCATTAGGTTTATCAGTACCATTTTTTTAGATTCTATATATATGCGTTAGCATACAGTATTTGTCTTTCTCTTTCTGATTTACTTCACTCTGTATGACAGACACTAGGTCCATCCACCTCACTACAAATAGCTCAGTTTCATTCCTTTTTACGGCTGAGTAATATTCCATTATATATACGTGCCGCATCTTCTTTATCCATTTATCTGTCGATGGACATTTAGGTTGCTTCCACGTCCTGGCTATTGTAAATAGTGCTGCAATGAACATTGTGGTACACGTATCTTTTTGAATTATGGTTTTCTCTTGGTATATGCCCAGTAGTGGGATTGCTGGGTCATATGGTAGCTTTATTTTTAGTTTTTTAAGGAACCTCCATACAGTTCTCATACAGTGATAGTGGCTGTATCACTTTACATTCCTACCAACAGTGTAAGAGCGTTCCTTTTTCTCCACACCCTCTCCAGACTTTATTGTTTCTAGATTTTTTGATGAGTGTTTATTCTCAGCTCAGCATCAGGGACTGTGCTTATATTAGCAGAGAATGGTTAAGTCCATGTAAATTTTGATTCTTGTCAAATCTTGTGTGCTCTTGAGAGCCTCAAAACCAATGGGGACTCTGTATCCTAATTCTCCCTGAGCCACTAACTCTTTCTGAAAATGTCTGTGGGGTCTGAGTCTTCCTGGTTCACTGGGACCTTCTCATATTCAGTCCATCATTTTCATATCCAGTCAGGGAATGACTAGAACTGATGGATGATATTCTCATGACCGTCTTATGATAATCTTGGGCTATGTAATGGGTACTTTCTAATATTTTTCAAATTCTCTCAATGTGACAGATCATTCTTTTTAAACTTATTTACCCAGATCCTGCCACACTATTAGCTAGGACCTAATATCAATCAGAAAGTTTTATCTAGGCTAATTGCAGTTTATTTCTTAGTAGAGCTGATCCTTTGCTGCAGCTTTAATTCTTCACTTAAGGTGGTTAGCCTTGGAGCTGGAAATGTGAAAGAGAGCACTAGGACATATTTGTGGTTTACTCTTATTGCTGTTTTGGTACATTTTTTGAAAATGGGGTGAAGAAAGTATGCTTAAAATCCAGTGTTTATATTAATTTCCTAGTAGCTGCCATTATCCTAGAAGTTAGAACTAAAGACTAGGTAGATATCATGACCTTTAAAGATACTTGCCAACCCTGGAATTCAATTCTTATTTAAGAATTGAACACAATGAGGATGTATTTGAAAAAGTGTCCACCCTAGAAAAATAACCAATGTCCCAGTGCCTGGGAGAGTCTAGTATCTAGAGTGCACTCAAATATGTGTTGGGTGCATGACTAAGTGGATGAGTGAAGAGCTTTTCCCCCTAAACTTCAACCTTCAAAATCCCTCTCAACACTTAGCAAACACTGAGCACCTCTACCAGCTAACAGACCTGTCTAAGGCTTGGCTCATACACAAACCCTCACAGACATTTCCTGATCCCTTGGCACATTATCTTCTGCCTCCAATGGCACTGACATGTACCACCTTGTATTGTCATGGTGAACACACATCTCTTACACCTGTCTTATGCTGAAGTCAGGAACTTGGAGTCAGGGACTGTGTCTATATACTTTATTTCTACCATAATGAGTGATGAAGTGCCTTTATATGCAATAAATATAAGTAAATATCTTATGAAAGAATGAACTGGCTTCAGCTTCTTCAATTGGTTAAATACAGATAATCACGCTGAGGTCATGCCCCATGATACAGCTATTATTTCACGATGCAGTGCCTGAAAGGCAGTAGACACTTGACAAATGTTGGTTGTATTTGAATGTACAAAACAAAGGAACATAGAAGACAGCAAAGTAACTCGAAATGCAAGGCAAGAAAGGCTTCATAGGGTTCAGATTGGAAGGATGAGTGGAGAATTTCTAAGGGAAAGAAGGGAAACAAGTAGATCTCAGCAGATGGAGCATTATAGACAAAGGCCAGAGGTGAGAAAGATCTCATCAAATTATAGAATCAGTGGATAATGCTGCCTGGGAACTCTGAGGGTCCCCGATCTCTTTCTTCCACTCAATTATTACCTAAATAGTTCTCCTCAATTAAAACATGGGGGATTCTGTTTGTCTTCTTGATTAAGACACCCTACATCAGCACTTGTTTAATTTTATTGGGTTTGATTTTAGAACAATGACTTGGTTTATTGGAATCATTTTGAATTTAATTTGAAATTCTAGAGTAAGGCAGCCACCATCATGTTTCAGTCATATATGCAAAATATTAACATATATCCTACATATATATCAAGGAAGAATTTGCCATCTGATTTATGACTGTTACTATTTTCAATTTAACATCCCATGTCTGTGTAATTAGGAACATCCAAATGACAAACATACATCTGGACAAAAATGGAGAAATGTGGCCAAAATCCAGATGTCTTGAATCATCTAGATATTTGACATGATATGGATTCAAACCCTAACAAAATGATGATAATAAATAAAATAAATAAAAATCCAGTATTTTTACATTAAAAAATATTTATCTAGTTTTAGATACTTAATTTTATGCTAATATAAAAAAGGAATAGACTTCTTTTCTACTCATTACTGTCATTACTATATAAGAATGTCTAAAATTTTTTGGGTCAAGGTAATCAGTATGCACTGCTTTTTTATACTATAAAAGGTCATTAATTCTCAAACAAGTTACTATGGCCTTTTAAAAGTAGGTACTCCATTGGCTTTTTCCTAGTGATCTGGGGTTCTGCCAATCCTCCACAGATCTTCACATGTTATCATTCTTGGCTCTTGATTACATCAATTATTTTCTTGGCAAATCCAAGGTGGAGTTGGTCAAGCTCAACTAACATAAAAATATGTAATGCCCCAAAGTAAACTGTAGGCCAGTTCAAATTCTGCTTTAACCTTCATTTTTATCTTAGCCTTCTTGCATTAGGCACATGTCTATAGTTACTTTGCTTTATGATCACAGTCTTCTGTACACACATGAAACTGCCAAGAGGCTCAGGGAACAATTTAGAATCATCCAAAGCCCTTAACACTATTAAATCCTACTTGATCCATGAAGAATAATTAGCAAGGTCTAGGGAACTTGTATGGGAATTTACCTATTTACAGTTAGGTCTGTCTGTTTGTGAACAGCCAGATGAGTTTTAGCCAGGTTCAGATAAGCGTTTAGAGCAATTCTGAGACAGCTATATAGCTTCTTGGGTCAAGATGACGGACAGGACCTACATTGCCTCCTCTCCATTCCAAATTCCCATTGAAATGACATTACACACATAAAAGTAAATAAATCCTTGGCAGCACTTGAAACAAACCAGAAAAAGGGAGGAGAGAGAGGGATGACATTAGCAAACCAGAAAGTTTTGATGAAGTCTTGGAAGATAGAAAGCAGATTGGATTATACTGTTAGGTAAACTCTAGCAGAGTAAATCACAACCCAAAATACACACATAGAGGAGATGTAGTAGAGGTAGGGATTATTTTCCCTAAAATCTCTCTGGAGAGGCTCCAAGCAGGTACAGATAGAAGAAATTTCTAAGGGCAGCAATAAGGGTTTATAAAGGGAAGACCACCTTTAGAGCAGCTGCACAAGATCTTTTATATGAGGCAGTTGGCCTCTTTGGCAGTTGTGGTTCCCCAAGCCTTTTATGTACTTGAAAGAAAAAGCCACTTGTCTATAGGATTCATCCTTTGACACAGAGCCTAAAGGTAGCCCTTCCATTCAGAAAAGTGGCCTTTTGGGTAAAACAGTATGTTTGACCTAAAAGGACATTCATGCCAGCTATCTAAACTAAGAAATACAGTCCTTTATGCCCAAATATTAGTGATCAACCAAGAATTACTATAAATTTAAGGGAAACTAAATAGAAGAAAAACAAAAAGTTGAATTTAAAAAATTGACCACAAAAGAGACAGTAATAATGGAAGAAATAAAAGAGACCATTAAAAATTTCTAATTAGTATTCTCAAAAACTTTAAGAATATATTATATTTATAATATTAGAAAAGGCTGATATGAGTTTTGGAAATAAAAGTATAAAATCATCTAAAAATAAATTAAACTGTGGATTGAACAATGGCAGACAGAAGTAAAGATTTAAATTTAATTCTGAAGGTAGAATTAATAGAATTTTCAAAAATGGAAAGAAAAAGAGAGAAAAAAATATGTCAATTTAAGAGATATAAATCTCCTCTATTCAAACTGTAGTCCATGCACCAACAGAATCAACAACATCTACCGCATTAGCAATGCTGAATCAAAGCCTTCCTCCAGACCTATTGAATCAGAATCTTCATTTTAACAAGATCCTCAGGTGATCTGCATGCATTAAAATTTGAAAAGCGCTGATATAGAGCGTAAATTTGGAAGACCCAATACTTGTGTAAAAGATGACTTAGAAGGAGACAATATAAACAAAGAATTGAAATAATCAAAGAAATAACAAAAGAAAATACAGAAAATTTCCTGGAACTGGAAAAAATAGCCCCACAATTGGCATATACTACCATAAGCCAAGTGGAAAAAATGCACTATATGTATCTCTGTAAAATCTCAGAACACTAAGCATGAAAAGTCCTAAAAACTTTCAAAGAGAAGGAAAAAAGTGATTGCTCAGAAGGAAATAATCACCAGATTGGCATCAATATCTTATCAACAATATAAGGTATTAAAAGACCATAAAGAAACTTTAAATCTAAAATTTTATATCAATTACAATTATAAATAAAGTTTAAGTGAGGAATAAAGGCATTTTTAGACCTGAAAGAATTCAGAAAATTTACCTCTCATCTACCTTTTATAAAGAAAATATTATGAGGATGTATTCCAGTAATATGAAAAAATAATCTAAGAAAGAGGAAGAAAAGGAATCTAGGAACAGTTTAAGCCAGACATACAATGAAAGAAATTTCAGTATGAGCTGTAGGCCAAAAAAGTAATGAGAAGAAATTAGAAGGAAATCAGAGGACTTTGTGGGAAAAAAAAAATTTACATGAATTGGAGGTGAGTTGAGAATGGCAATGGGCATGGGAAAACAGATGTATAAGAAAAGTCACAGTGAAATATAAAGCAAGCTAAAATGTAACACTGAGCAATTGTTGACATCTATAAGAGGTATAACATATATTACATGTATTTTATTATTGTAATAAACAAATAATATTTAATATTTGTTATATTACACATATTAATCCTTTGGACTTTCAAGTTTGGAACTATATGGGATTACATCATCTCCTCCATGCGCTTAATCATTCATGGTTCTAGAGAAAGTAATACTCATAATGTTCAAATATTGATTTTTTCCAGATATTTATATTTTTAAATCAGATTATAGACAATTCATGAAAGACATTGGATACAGAACCAATGTGTAAATGGTATCAATGTAATGATACTGATGTGTAAGTATAGGTTATTAAAATAACAATGTTTGCATATAAACTGCTTTAAACTCTAAAAATGTAAAATATTATGATTCAGCAGGGAGGAAGAAAAGAAGGAAGTGTAGGTGCACTGATTTCTTCATCTCATCTAATACAGGGAAGATAGAGTCAGTTTAAAGCTGGTGACTGAAAAACATAAGTTAAGTATGTTAAATAGTAAAGATAACCAATGGGAGAACTAAATCAAAACAACAACAAAAAACGGAACTTAGTGGGAAATAAGGGAGAATGAAAAAAGTAAAAGCATGCGTGTATAAAATTTCTCATCGTTCACCTGGAAAACAATAGATACTCTCTTAAGTCTTTAGAAAACCAAGGATAAAATGTTCTGTTTAGAAATATGGTGGTAAATATCTGAGTAGCTCAAAAAAGAAATAAAATCATTTTCTTTAGAATCCTTTAGGGTTCAGTAGAGGACAGTGAGGATAAATTTTACTTTTCATTCATTATCCATATATACAAGTTTGAATATTTTAACCATCACATATATAATGTTTAAAAGTAAAAATTTTTAATAAAAAACCAATTTCAATGCAACGTATAATAGATATCTAATTGCAACTAAGCGAAATAAACACAGAAAATTTACTAGTATCTGTTGACAGTAAATTTGGGGGTCACCTACTATGTGTGTACTTCTGTGCTAAACACTGCGTCTGCAACACTGAGCCAGACAGGCCTGGATCCTATCATGATGGACCTCAGTAAAGACAGACATTAAACAAATAATTACACAAATAAATTACTCAGTACCCTTGTGTTGCATGCTGTGAAGGATGTGTATAAAGAGAAAATATAACATGGCAATTTAAGCCTGGGAGATGAGATTGTTTTGCATGAAGTTGTGTAACAAGCAAAGTTTAACAAAATTTGATTTCTTAGTATTAATACGTAAAGGCTATTGGACACACAGGAAATAACCAGTAAGAGGCAATTGTTTAACTACAGGCAACTAAACTACTTCCCACTTAAGCACAGTTTTGTCCCTTATTCTATGTAACTCAAGTCAGAAATAAAAGCATTTACAGGTGTTGACTGTTTTAAATTTTCTGAACTGAAGAAATTTCCCCCAAGGTGAATCAAATCATATAAAATTTTTTTTCATGAAATAAAAGAAGGTATATTGAAAGCTGACAATTTGGCAATCTGCTGTGAAGCTAGGTAAAGATCAACCCACTTTCACATTTGGAAAAAACCTAGTATTTCCAGAGCTGCCAAGAACTTCAAGTTGTGAAGGAAGTAATTTGATATACTGCACTTAAAAACTATTTACTTACCCAATTCCATCAGCATTCACTCACATAAACCAAGTGTGAGGACCAGAAAGCATATTTTTATTTATCCTGTATCCAGCTGGGACATGGGATACAGTGTGAGAGAGTAGAGGGTCTTCTGATATGACCAGAGGGCTGGTCAGACACGGAGGCCTGTCCTGAGTGGAAGAGGTGTTTCAAGGGGGCACAAAAGGAGACTATATTAAATAGTTAGAACACCATTTTATAATTTAATAAAAATGTCATCCTTGGCCCTTAAAACAAGTTGGGACTTTCTCATGTGCCATGTCGGAATTGACGTGGTAAAGCCAGCTGTAACTGTAGAGACCCCAGAATGGGCCACCTCAACCACAATGAACCTACATCTTCCCGTACATTCACCTGACTCTGAGATTCCCACTTCCATACTATCTACACCCCTGTGTACACCAGCAGTCATACCCATTTTTAGGCAACCTGTTAAAGTGAACAATTTGAAAAGACTAGGAGAGCAGTTTGGGACACTTTGTTACTGGTTGTTCCTTTAAAGCATATCAATTGATGCCCATTTCAAGCCCAAATCTCCACATGCACGGATGCACTGGATAAAATACATGGGAAGAGTTCATTTTTGTGCAAACTGAGCAAATACAACCAAATAACAAGTTTTCTTTCCCACAGATAAGTTATATGTCAAATATGTACTATTGTTCTTAAAATGACAAATGTAATAATAGGTGAATCAACAGAAAAATCAATAGACAGTAGGTTACTATTTGCCTCTATGTGCTTCCCAATCTTGGAAATTTTGTCAAACCCCTAGAAAACTAAAGATAGGACAATAATTTCAAAGAAGGTTTAAATTTTAGATTGACTTCCTTTGGGAAACCCAAAAAGAAAGTATTTATTTCTCAATGTTTCTTTGTGTTTTTTTTTTTTCTTTTGAGGGACACAGAATATTTTGTTTTTGTTAAATAATTTCCACCGTTGTGATCATACTGATAATTCCTGCTTTGGGGAATATCTGATATTCTATAATAGTCTGTTGCAGAATCATCATAAAAACATGTACACAACATCTATCATATGCCAGGACATTAAGTGCTTTATATATAGTAACTCATGTAATACTCATACAGCCCTAGAAGGTTGGTATTCAGAGAGGTTGTGGAACTTCTCCGAAGTCACACAGCTAAATGAGTGGCGGACAGTCTGCCTCCAAGAGCTCTAGTGTATAAAGCATATCTTGTAAATACATGCCACATTTTCACTTTGACTTTCACTATTGTTTCATCAACGTTTGTCTTGAGCCTTGGTGATCCTTGAGTGTCAGTGATTCCTCTGTCTCTTGAACATTCTCTCCCTTCCCCTCGGCTCTCTCCACCTGCATTTCCGGACTGCCTGTCAAATAGTTAATGATCTGCACACAAACACTTACATGAACTAGTGGAGCTCAGCCTTTAAAAGAATCCTAGGGGAATCCTTTAAAGACTCTTTTACAATATGAATAATCACCCCCTAATTTATTCATCTGCAAATTTTTGTTTTCATATAATAGATTTTTCTTCAGGCAGGGCCAACCTGAATCAGGTTTTTTTAGCTCTTCTCAGATGCATCAGCTTTGCTTTTCCATTTTGTAATCCAAGAAACCAATTATTTTAACGTTCACAACAACCGTTCTCCTTTTAGAGTTTATAAAAGTGAAAGATATGCAGCACAAAAACTCTTTGTTAGGGAATATTTCTCGTGAAATGGAAATTTTAGTTCCTCTTACTTACTTGGAACGCTTATTTCTTCAGACACAGGACGGTGAAAATAAAATTTGTGTCCAGAATATTATTTCTATTCATTTTAATTTTGTCAGGCCAGATCCAGCTTCCACACAGATTAAATTAAACTTTTGTATCAACTCACTTCTCACTTTGAGGTCAAGAAACTTGCCATTCTATATGCTTAGATTTTCAAGTAAATATCAACTGACCCTGATTGCTCTAATGACCCCTTTGAGTGATCTACTCCTTTGACTGATCTATCCTCTAGCAGGTTTAGTTTTCTGAGATCAGCAACCAAAACCAGACTAAACCCGGTCTTTGAGTACTTTGAGTAAAAACTAAAGCGACCCAATAATGACAAAGATTTCAAAGTTGCCACCAAGTCAATCAATGATATGAATGTACAACTTCATACTAGAAACATGTAATGATTCTTGTCGCAATTGCCGAACCCCACATTTGGATTTGGAGTACTCCAAGTTCGAGGTTCAAATTGAGCTCTTCTGCTGTAATATGGTAACTTTCACAATTAATGGCAAGCAGTGGAGATAAACATTAATGAGGAGAACCTATTCACTTTTCCCCGAGGTCTCTGAAACATTTTCTAAACTCTTCCATGTGATCCAGATCATGTTATGGATTTGTTAACTATGCAATACATTCGATTGAAACATCATAATTCTTTCCATGACAACAGTGTCTGATGTTACAGATGCCCAACCAGCAAGGTCAATAGTTGACAGATGGAAGTTGGAGCCATGCAATTACATTTCCCAAACCATTATAAAGAATGTAACCAAAGAAAGGTGGAACCTGGTCTAAAACACACCAAATAGTAAAAAGCACAAAAATAATTGCTTCAAATTTAATGAATCTTTCTTTGATGTGACAAGCAATCCAAGAATCTCTGAATTCCCTTTCTCTGATAAAAGTCAAAACATTTTTGAGCTGGTGGCAGTTTATCTAAATTATTGTTTTTCCTCCATCAGTCTTTAGGCTTAATCTCATTTGCTTTTATGGATATGGTAACCCTTTTGAATAGCTTTTAACCTTTTAAAAGTCTCCTTGACCCGAAGAGCCTAAAATATTTTTAATACAATATTGAATAATAAAAATTGAACAATTGAGCGCTTTTCTTACCAGCAGTCTGCATGCAGTGCTCCAGGTCCTAGAGCAGAGTTTCTGTCTGAATAAAAAAAAAAAAATTAGAATACCTGTATATAGCTTGCTTCTAGCAGAAACCTTCAGCTCTGACCTCTGTTTCATTGGCTCCATTGTTCCTTCCGCCACCACAATATATTGCCTTTCTCTCTTCCAAAGAAAGGGTGTGCTTTATCCTGCAAGCACATCAGTTTCAAAGGGCTCTTACTTTAAGTGTCCAGCGCATCATTATGGTAAATTAAAGAAATCCACGGTTTTAGATTGTCTCTTTCAATAGTATATAACGTAGATAACTTCATGACTAAATGTTATAAACCAAACCTTTTGTTTGCTTGGGTGTTTTTTTTTTTTTTCCTCACCCTAGTCTCTGGGGCATTTTCTATTTTTGTGTTTGGTAAGATGCAGGAAGAGAAGATGATCCACAAATACAACTCACTTTTTTAATCTTTGTGATGTGGAATTTAATTACCAAATAAAAGGAGAAAAAACAGGATGGCATTCTTGCCAGCCTGTGAGAAGGGGTAAGGACGCTCCAGCAGAAGGCTAGCCATGGGTGGGCTCGTGGTGAGAGCTGGGAGAGGACGGCCTTCCCTGGGAAGAGCTACCTCCGACCCGGCAGACCCGGCTGGGATCCACACTCCCGCATCCAGAGACGAGGAGCACCTATTGTGGGGACTAGCAGTCAGCTGACATGCTGTCTCTTGCTCTCTCTATCTGAGAAGGGGATCTGCATTTTCTAAGCCAGTTGGCAGCATGCACCTCAAACAGCAATGCACTGCAGGCCGCAGTATAGACTGTCACCCTGTGATAAGTGTGCCAGCTCAGTGGTGCAAAGGTTTTCAGATACCCTCCCTTGGGCTATCATTCTCCTCCTCCTCCTCCCCTCTCCCTCACACACACTGAGCATCAGGCTCTCAAGCTCACTTCTCGACATAGTTAAAAAAAGCCATCCCGGCCAGTGATGCTTAAAATTGAACCATGGTTCAGGGGAGCAGTAGGCTCTCCCTGCAAGCTCTCTAATGTGCTAAACAGCCATGCCAGGTAACTCTCTCCCTTCTCAGAACGAACAACTTACGGAGACCATCTGTCAATGGAAGTTAGTTTTTATGCAAGTCCTCTAACCTAGTGTTTGAAGGATAAACAAACTTGTACTTATATAGTTTCTTTAAGAGCAGTATCTCCCTAAATGTCCGCTCTAGCTGCCTGCTTCGACTGTGGGCCTAGAAACGGGAAAGCAGTGTAGGTTTCTGAGTCTCTCTGGTGACTGAGCGTGTACCTCCAACACGACTGCGTTTGTACAGCTGAGGCTCAGCATGTAGGGCTCTTTAGACGGTTGGAATTATTTCATTTGGCACCGTGATTGCCTCAAATGATACATGTTTTCAGAGAGAGAAACATTGCAAAAGTAAACTCGAACCAATAGGGACATTTATTCTCCAGGTTTAAAATTAATTTCCTGTATTTCTCTGGCTTTAAAAAAAAATTCTATTGGAACTGCAACCTTATGAGAAGAAAAATCAGAAACTATTTCTTTTACACTGAGCCCAGTATCAGATGAAATGGAAATGTAAGGATTTCCTTAGCGTTAACCCACTGGAATTCTCCAGCTGAGAACTGAGGTCTGCAGGCTGTTTTAGGTTAAGACCTTGCTCCACTCCATGTTAGGTAATCAGATGTCATTTAGGCAAAATAAATGGGAAGTACTCAAGGAATCAGAAGAGGTGAAAGAGCAGAATCTGGTTTGGATAAAAGTGTAATTCCTCGGTTCCAAGAGGCATGGCCCTTCGAAGATGCTGAGCGAAGTCAGGCAGGAGTGGCCGAGTAATGAAGATCGATGCAGCTTGTTATCAGCAAGCCGTTTACTAGGGCCTGACGTAACCTTAAACACTGCAGATAGCTCAATGGCACTTGCCACTAAAGCCCTCATTAATGACTAGCAGGCCCTAAATTAACAATGTACATTTACAGATGAATTCTGGGCACTCATTAAATGATGTTCAAATACCAAGCAGCAGCTATTGGCTTGCTCTGCTGGATTGCTCCATCCACTGGGTGCTTGGAAGGAGTTTCCACCCGGGTTTTCCTGTCTCTGAGGCCTGGAGACCAGCTGCAGCGCAGAAAGGGACACCGTTCTCAGGAGGTGGGGGCAAAGAGATGCGAGCTCAGCTTTGAGTGGTGACACCTGTGCCGCCATTAATAGGGGATCAGAAACAATCTCATATTTAGCTGGTGCTGCCAATAAAAGTAAAAAAAAAAAAAAGTTTGAATCCTAACCAACTCTGCCAAGGACGGAATGAGACTTTTCAGAGAGCGGGCCCCACAGTGCACTTTCGTGGGCGGGCTGGAATGTACTCTGGGGGCGGAGGGTTTAGACAATGTGTAGATTTGTTTGGCCAAAGCTTCATTAATAAACAATTAAGGGCTTGTGGTGAGGGGGCCGGGGTCTGGCTGCTGCAGGCCGGGGTTCTGACTGCCCCCTCCATTTAAGCGAAGACCCAGCCTGAAAGCTGAGGTGCCGTGCCCAGAGCCAGCCAGAAATGCTTTCTGTAGCAGCAGGAGCCAAACTCATTATCTTGCCTTGTTCTGTTGGGGGGGTTTCCTCTTGATTTCGAGGAATAAAATGGGGAGCTGCGGACGTGTAACAGAGATGTAGCCCCCGCGTGGGAAGGTGTATATATGACTATTAAATAATATTACCTTCAATTGGCGCAGAAGTAAAGGCGGGAGCCAACTATGAGTAAGAAACTGGAACGTAAATTAAGTGAAAAAGAAATAGTTTTTAAACATTTGTGGGAGGTGGCAGTGAAAGAGGTTCTTGCAAAGCTCTGGTGAGGAGCAGAATGGATTTGAGGGGAGCAGAGGAGAGCTTCAGGAAACATCACCCTTTGAGATTCTTGCTCCAGCTAAAACCCTGGGGCAGGGCCCTTCTGTTGAGAAGGGAAAGCATCTGGGGTTTCTGAGCGGTCAGTCTCCGGCAGCATCCACGCTAAAGAGCACAGCTCCCTGCCTGCCGAGGGCACAGGGCAGAGGCTGTGAAACAGCCCGGGCGAGTTCCGCACACGGCAGTGCCAAGATCCACGTATGGTCAAAAGCAAGGGCATTGTCTTGCTTCTATGCATTGTCCCCACATCAGGCTTTTCAAACTTGGGTCTGTGGATGTCCAAGGACAGGGTATTCCTATGGCCCCATAGAGACAGTATAAAAGCAAACCAGTTTGCCAAAGGAGAAGAAAAATAACTCTTAATTTTTAAAATGCCAAAGGGACTTGTATTGGGGCAGGGGCTGGGGGATGGGGGGAGAGGCAGGGGCTGTACTCTTCATGTCTGCCAGCTAAATATTCCTGAGTACTTAATGGGCAGACATTGAACTGAGTGGGGGAAAAACAGGTGTTTCCCTTTTCCCAAGGGCATTTCTCATTTATTATATATCTAGTCAAAAGTTTCTTTTTGAGCACACTTTGTCACATACAGCTGAACAGAGGCTGTGTGAAAAATCACCCTGAGCAATCGTTTTAAGAGCTGCCCTCATTCCACATTGTCTGACTGAACACAAATCCTTTATTCTGCGCAGTTTGATGATGAGGTGGAGATTTCACCTCTGCTTGCTGTCATTATCAGTTCACTGAGTTTCTGAGTAGAAACCACAAAGCTCCTGAAAATGTAAGTTACTGGCTGTTTGCCCTTGCCCCATTCCCCCCCACGCCCAAAGCAATCCAAATACAGAGCTTACTGGGAGGGGAGAAGATCAATAGGAGACAGTTTCTTATTACAACATTCCACTGGATTTCTCAGAACTCCATCCATGGCATCTCTAGTCCCAGTGGTCATACAATTAGGGAAAAAAAAAAAAAAAGGGAGACTTCAGACAATGAAAAAGAATGAGCAAAGGACAGCCACAAATCACAGCATCTTTTTCTGCCCCCATTATAAGCTGCATAACCCAGCTCATCATAGCATATGTGTGTGTGCCACATTTCCTCAGGTTTCCAAAGCCTTATGGTTCAATCAGAAATGTATGTCACAATAAAGCAACAAAAGAATTGTCCTTTACATAACCCTCACTGGCAAAATCTTGAGATTCTCTAGCCTATTTTGATTCAAGGAATCCCTGGGGAGTCTCATATATGTCCCAATCACTACAAGCGTCCTACACTACCACCTATGCATTTTCTCAAATCTCTCTGTTATTCCTGACTCCCAGAATGACTCTCTGAGTGTTAAAATTGACATCAATCTCCTAGCCAGGTATTTCCACCCTTGACGTAGTCTCTTTTAAGATTCCGACCTTGGCCTAGAGAAGCCTTCCTGGACCTACATAAAAGGAACCCACTCTTCCTCAGTCTAACATATTATCTAGGAAGTTAAAGGCTAGCCATTTATTCTTGGGAGGGTCTTCTCCTTGGGGGACAAGTGATCAACCCCAACCTGACAGCTATTAATTCTTTCCTCTGTCCAAAGGGAGTTTCACCAGTTCATTAAACCACCCCAGAGAATAACATCTAGGTATACCCACATTGGCTGCCTATTCAGTGAAGACCCTCTCTCTGAGATCCTCAAATATACATGATTAGGTAAGATAATTTTATCAAAAATGTTGCTACTACATAGAGGATAATGAATTGATGCAGATGTTAGCCTTATCCTGTAACAACAGTGCTTTCATAGGACTGCCTCTTGTATTAAGGTAATTTTGTCTGTTGTAACAAAAGAACCCAAAAAATGCATAAATAGTTCAAAGAAAGCAATTTTTTTCTCAATCACAAAACAAACAAAAAACAAAAACTAGGATGGATACTTTTTCAAGTAATAATCCAGGATCCCAGACTCAATCCATCTTGTACCTGCACTATCTTTAATGTGACCCTCAAAGTCACCATGCTCTTTTGCATCAAACTGAGAGAAGGGGAAAGAGAGGCATACTGTTTCTTAATGCGCTTGACTCAGCATCAACACATTGTATAAAATCCATTGTTGAAAATTAATTGCATGATCCCTCTTAGATATAAGGGGCAGGGAAATGAAAATATAGTCCATGGCCAGGAAATAATTTCCAAGTGACAATTCTACACCCTGGAAAAGGAAGTGCAAATGTTGAGGAGAACCAGGCATCTCTGCCAGAGCACTATATAGGTGTGTGTATATATATATGTGTATATATATGTATATACATACCTTAACAAAAGAACAATAATACAATAATAATAATACAATTGAAATTGTATATTCAATTTCAATTTGTTCTTATTTTGAATTTTTTATGCTCTTTGTATTATCCCATTTACTTCTTACTGTAAATCTAAAACACAGCAGGTTAGGTATTATTAGTTCACTTTACAAAAAGAGAAAGTATGGAATCTTAAGAAATTTGTTAAGGAATAAACATGATTTAGAGATGATGATGTCAATGGGAATGGCAGAGAAAGGACCTCCAAAAATCTGCCTCTTCATGAAGCAAAAAGAACATTGGCAAAAATGGCCAAAATTAAGTTTTTCAGAACTCTGGAAATTAAACAAACATTTGCAATGAGGAGTGTTTACTCAAGAAAAACAGCTGAATCTCCACAAGAAAATCAAGCTCTATGGTGTTATGACTTGTCCTATTCCCATCCCCCTCTTCTCAGTGCTGATGTAAACTTGAAAATCAACAGTCCCACAATTACAGTAAAAGTCACTGGCCTAGCAGCCACTGGAGGGTTCCCAGAGAACTGTCATTATTTGACCAGTCTGCCAGTTCCCTGGAAATCCCGCTTGAAGGGCTATCTTTATTTGACCTGACTCAGAACTCACTTAGTGTGAATAGCCTTTTCCCTAAAGATGTTTATCAAAAACAATCAGCAGCTGGGAATTCCCTGGTGGTCCGGTGGTTAGGACTCTGCACTTCCACTGCAGGGGGCACAAGTTTGATCCCTGCTGGGGAACTAAGATCTCACATGAAATGCAGCACAGCCGAAAAAAAAAAAAAAATCGGCAACAATTGTACAACCTTGTAGTTGCCTGAGAAAGGCAATTGCAGAAAACAAGAAGCTAACCAAAAAACATAAAAGAAAAATCTTGGTGAAATATTCACTGAGGCTTTAAAAATCTCTGACATATTTCTGAGAATCTAGAAATCCGTGTGCATGTAGAGGACAGCACACATCCCCAGGAAGACCTGAGAAGGCCCTATACTCCCATTTCTGGCTAACTTTCAGGCTCTGTGGAAGCAAGAAGTGAAGGCTTATGCGGAGTTGTAAGCTACCAACCTGAGAGTTGCAGATGTAACCCAATGCATAGACAAAGCCCTTCAGCAAAGGTTGAGAGATTTATTGGTTCCAGGCATTTAAGAAAATATCTTTCCAATTATTAGCTTGCCACCAAACTAACTGTGCAGAGATATTAGTGGCTTAACATGAAAAAGAAAACAGATATTACATAATTTGTTCAAGAAAGTCCCTAAACAAACAATAAATTCTGGGTTTGATTTCCAGAGTTGCCATATTGTATTATTTAAAATGTCTATTTTTCAACCAAAAAAATTGTGAGACATGCAAAGAAACAAGAAACTATGGTCCTTGCATAGAAAAAAATCAATCAGGAGAAACTGTCCCTGATGAAGTCCAGATGTTAGACTTACTAGACAGAGACTTCCAATCTGATATTTTAAACATATTCAAAACCTGAAGGGCACAACATCTAAAGAGATAAAGAAAAGTATGAAAGTAATGTCTTACCAAATAAAAAAATCAATAGACATTTTTATTTTTAAAAAGCACAAGTAGATATTTCAGAGTTTAAAAGTGCAATAATAGAAACAAAAAGTTACTAGAGGGGTTCAATGTCAGATTTGAGCTAGCAGAAGAAAGAATCAGAGAACTCACCAATAGGTCAATCAAGATTATCCTGTCTAAGGAACAAAAAAGAAAGAAGAATAAAGGAAAATGAACAGTCTCAAATACTTATGGCACACCAAAAGGTTATCAGCATATTCATAATGGGAGTCCCAGTAGGAGAAGAGTGAAAATGACAGAAAGCATATTTGCAGAAATGATGACCAGAAACTCCCCAAATATGATTTAAAAAATATTAATCCACACATCCAAGAAGCTCAATGAACTATAAATAGGATAAACTCAAAGAGATCCACACCTAGATGCATCATAATCAAATTATTGAAAGGCAAAAAGAAGATCTTGAAAGCAGCAAGAGAAGGTGACTCATCATGTACAAGCAATAATCAAGATTAATATCTCATTTTTATCAGAAACCATGGAGACCAGAAGGCAGTGGAATAATATAGCCAAAATACTGAAAGAAAAAGAAAAAGACTTATCAAGCAAGAATTCTATAACTAGCAAAACTATATTTCAAAAGTGAAGAAGAAATTAGAATATTCTCAGATGAAAAAAACTGAGAGAATTTGTCACTAGCTGACCTGCCCTACAAGAAATACTGAATGGAGTCTGTCATGATGAAATCAAAGGATACTAGACAATAAATCAAATCCACATGAAAAAATGGAAAACACTGGTAAAGGCAACTACATAGGTAAATATAAAAAACAGCCTAACTGTATTTTCTGTTTGTAATTCTTTTCCTCTACTATAAGAGTAAAAGACAACTGCATAAGGCAATAATTATAACTGTTGATAAGCACATAATGCACAAAAATGTCACTTGTATGACAAAAATATGACAAAGGAGAGGAGAGGGAATGCAGCTAGGAACAAAGTGTTTGTGTAACATTGAAATTAAGTTTGTATTTACACAAATTAAAATTGTGATAAATTGTAATGTCAATTGTAATCACCATGGCAACTATTAAGGAAATAACTCAAAAAAAAATGTAGTAAAAGAAACAACAAAGGGATTACAAAGCCACAGTAGAAAATATCTAATGTAACATAGAAGTCACTAACAGGAAAAAAAAATAGGAACAAAAAAGGCATGTCACCCAGAAAACAGATAGAAAAATAGTAGACATCAATCCTACCTTATCAGTAATAACATTAAATGTAAATGGATTAAACATTCCAATAGAAGACAAAGACTGGCAGGATGGATTTTAAAAAGCATGATTTAACTATATGATGTCTACAAGTGACACATTTTAGAGTCAAAGGTGAAAATAGGTTGAAAGTAAAACTATAGAAAAAGATATATTACACAAATAGCAACTAAAAGAGAGCTTGAATGGCCATACTAATATCAGAAATAATAGACTTTAAAACAAAAGATATTACTACAGAAAATAAAGAATGTTATAGAATGATAAAAATGTCAATCAAATGACATCATTATAAAAATGTATGTACCTAACAACAAAAAAACAAAATCCATAAAGCACAAGTGTATTTTATTTCTTTTAGGCTGAATAATATCCATTGTATGGATGTAACACATTTTGTGGACAATATAACAGATGAATATTGAAAACATTATGCTCAGTGAAAGAAGCCAGACACAAAAGGCCAGATTATACAATTCCATGTATATGACATGTCCAAAATAGGCAGATCCAAAGAGAAAGAAAACAGATTGTGATTGCAAGAGTTATAGAAAGGGAGAAATGGGTAGTGATTGCTAAGAGTACAGGGTATCTTTGGGGGGTGATAAAAATATCCGGAATTAGATAATGATATTAGGTGCACAGCCTTGTGAATACAATAAAAACCACTGAATTCTATACTTTAAAGGTGTGGATTTTGTGGTATGTGAATTATATCTCTATTTAAAAACTACAATAAAGCTTAACTTATACATACCTCTCTCTCTCTCTCTCTCTCACACACACACACACCCACCAACATGGGTTAGAGGTGAAAGAAGATTTGATTGCAAATATGTCTGACACTGCAAATTTGTTTGTTTTGTCACTATGTGGTTTCCCTTTAACCTAGAATAATTTTTTTTAAAAAGCACTACAATAACTCCAAGATTTTTGCAGTTTATTAGCCATTGTCCTAGAAAACCTTTATTTTACTTTAATATCTGTATCAATCTTTTTTTGTTGTTGCATAACAAACTGCCACAAACTTAAAGGCTTAAAACAACACAAATTTATTACCTCATGGTTCCCATAGGTCAGGCATCTAGGCACTGGTGAGTTGGCTCTTCTGCTCAGCGTATCCCCAGGCTAAAATTAAGATGTCAGCCAGGGCTGCAGATCTCACCTGGGCCTCAGTGTTCTCTTCCAAGTTATCTGGCTGTTGGAAGAATTCAAGTTCTTGAAGTAGTAGGACTGAGACCCTCAGTTTGTAGAGGACATCCACCCTTCCCTACTGAATGGTCCTCTCCATAACTGAGAGTTTGCTTCTTCACAGCTAACAAGAGAGCAGCTCTTTTTTTTTTTTTTTTTTTTCTGATCCTGATTTCCAGACTCTTTTTTAAATGGCTTATCTAATTAGGTCAGGCCCACCCAAAATAATCCTCTTTTTTTTAACTTAGAGTCAACTGATTGGGTACCTTAATCACATCTATAAAATCCGTTCACCTTTATAATACCATGTAACCTAGTCAAGGGAGTGACTGTCTCATCATATTCACAGGTCTAGCCCACACTCAAGGGGAAAGGAATATATACAGGACATGGGTTATTGGGGTTATCTCAGAATTCTGCCTGCCACAAGTAGGTTGTTCCAGGTATGTCAACTGAGAATGGGTCTTGCTTAGTTATGAATATAACTCATATATAAGCATGGTCACCATTTGGACACCGTTTGGCGAGACTTGGTCAGCCACACTCCAACAAAGCTGGACTCAGCTTAAGCATGAGACCTAACAGGAGCTTCCAAACATGCCTGCCTAACAGAATAACCTGAGAGAAACCCTGCATTCCACCTCCTACAAATTCTGATTCAATAAAGGTGCAGCTAGTGGTCTCCATGCCATCCCTTACACATACATGCATGCATGCACACACACACATCTATGTTTCTGAGCAACAAGGTTGAGAACTATTACCCTTAGACTCTGCAAGCCATAATCAATTAAGAATAAAAACAGTACTATAAGTAAACACTATGCTGGCTTGCAAAATAATTAAATTTACATACACATATAACTACTTACAGTATTTAATTTAATCACTGATTCCTCCTCACTTTTTATTTGTAGGAAGAAACACTGTAGCATAGGAATGGAAATCTAAAGTTTAAATGTCAGTTATACTTGAATTTAAATCTCCATTCCATTTGTAACTTGTTTATAGTCTCCATAAATTACTTAAAGTCTCAGACTCAGTTTCCTCATCTACAAAGTGAGACTATCAGTACCTCACATCCTCTAAGGAGGATGGTAAGAATGAAAGGGATTGCTAAACTCATCTAAACGCATGTTGTTAGAGAAAATCTGAGTCTTTGTCCTGCAGTCTCATTGATTTTGAACTGCAGCAATTCCTTGGGTCTATTCTAGGAGCATCCTGGGAAAAGGAAGAAGAGCTTCCCAAAAGAGGACTGCTAGGAAGCCTGCCCCCCTTTCTCTAAGGTTGTCTTCTATTCCTGCTGTTCATCCTCCCTTTTATGGGACCTGTTTGACAGGGAAAGAGCCATACATCTGTGCACGTTAAAGGTTCTCTGTAGGTGGAGCTATGTTCCCTAAAAAATTTTAATATCATATAACACTCCTCCCTCACATCGATTACACATAAATTGGACATGCATGACCAATTACAGGACAAAATACCACTCCCACACCCACCACGCCATATTTCCCCTCGCACCCACCTGGCTAACTTTGATTAGTAACCCCTCAGAGCCAGCTCACTGCCACTGGCTTACCAAGCACCTGGAGCTCAACTTACCAAGCGCCTGGAACTCAGCTTCTTCCAGTGGAAGAGGTTAAGAAAGGCAGGATATGTGGTCTGACATGAAACGGAAATATAAAACTCTGCATAAAAATAGGACCATTAACACTTGAGCATTCATTTTTCCCAAACTCGCAAATAATAATACCTGTTTTATCTAACTTGAAGGATTGTTCAGAGGATGAAGAGAGATAATGGTTGTCAAATGCAGTTTGTACTTTGTTAGGCACTAAATAATCATGTGGTTTAAGAGCAAGATCTCAAAGTGGGTCAAGTAAAATTAGGAGAGAGGAATTCCCATTCCCTCAGACCTCTTCACATGTGTCAAATTATGCTGTGATCATTGCGCAGGTCTAAATCACCCTATTGGACTATAAGCTTCTTCAGAGCAGAGACTGTCTTGTTTGTTCAGAAGGCTGGCTTTTACAAGAGTGTGAGCCAAGATAAGGTACAGCAGGGTAGATGCTTATTTGTCTGTGACGGGCAGCCTCAGGAGGGCGGGGAATTTTGTCTGTTCGCTCTACTTTATTCCCAGTACTTTAGAACTATGCCTAGTACAGAGAACGCATTCAATAAATATTTGTTGAGTAAATGAATGAGAAAATATTTGCTGGCTTGAGTTAAAATAAGGTAAATTTAATTTGACAGAGTGAAATGGCAGCTGTTTTCATCTCTAGGACAGGAGCAAGCAAAGCTGACTAAAGGCAAAGTTCAGTCTTTGAGATACTGTCTCTATGCCCTTCTCCTACCCTGTCAGAATGGCTCTCTTACCCTCTCTGATTCTCTCCCATTCTCCCCACCCCAGCACATTTTATATTGTTCTATGACTTCTCAATACCCTTGCCTTGGAATCTGGCCCAGACCTCCTTATTCATGCTCCCAAATTACCTTCACCCTCCCACTCCTTCCATTCACCACTTCCCCAACAACACTTCCTGCAAGGCAAAGTGGAGAAATCACACCCACACATTGTATGGAGACTGTAGCTATTTCTGCATTTTTGTGTCCTGTTTCTTGAGTGTCTTCCCTGCCAGAACCTCATTCCCCTTTCCCAAACCTCCAATAGTATACTCACCACTGCCATATTTGCCTTGTCATTTGTTACTTACCACTTATCTTATTGGAAGGATGTTATGTTAGCGCTCTCCAAAGAAACAGAACCAACAAGATGTATATACAGGAAGAGACTTAGTATGAAGAACTGGCCCACGTGATTATGACAGCTAAGAAGTCCCAAGAGCCATAGTCGGCAAGCTGGGGACCCAGGAGAGTGGATGTGTGGTTCCAGTCGGAAGGCTAGCAGACTTGAGACTCAGGAAGAACTAATGTTTCACTTTGAACAGGAAGGTGGGCAGAAGTTGTTGTCCCAGTACAAAGGTGGTCAGGCAGGAGGGATTCTTTCTTATGCAGGGGACGGTCAGCCTTTTGTTCTATTCATACCTTCAACTGATTGAATAAGGCCCACCCACACTGGAGAGGGCAATTCATTTATCCAGTCTTATGATTAACTGTTAATCTTATCCAAAAACACTCTCACAGACATAGCCATAATAATGTTGACCAAATATCTGATTACCCCATGGTCCAATCAAGTTGACACATAAAACTAACTATTGCAGATATAAATTCATCACCTAAGTCACCTACTAAACCCTAAAATAAACTTCTCTGAAGCACTTACTTTTTTCTGTCTCCTAGAACTGAAAGGTGGCAGGCCCAAAGCAAGTGCTGTGAAAGGGAAAAGGTTCACCACCCCACACTCTGCCCTGTCTTTCTTCCCAAGCCTGGGGCTCTAGAACTGACTTGAGGCAGGACAGCACCCTCCCTAAGATGAGCCTGCATGGAAGGTTCATCCCCTGATGCCTGCAAGGAAGGACTGATGGGAGCCACAACCTCTTTGTCTCTCCTTCTCCACTCACTCTTCAACCACCTCTACAAATGTTGACTTTGTGCCTGAAACACACTTACCCTTTACATTTGTGTACCTTACACCACTATCTAACCACCAGGCAGCCCAGTCACCCATAGTCATGCTGTTAGATGTGTCAAATAAACATCATTGCAAGTTTTATTTACTATTAAACACTGTGATCAACTTGAAAGACATGGGATGAATAATCAGAAGACTTGAGTTTGAATACTGGCATCATCACTTGCTAGAAATAAGAGAATGAACAAAACATGTAAATTTATTAAGCCCCAGTTTTCTGATATTTTCCTTCATCTACCCTGCAGCACCAGTGTGAGCATAAATGAAACAAGGACCGATCTTGGTACTAGAAGTAGTTTATAAATGATGAGGTGCTATTCCAAATATAATATATTGTTACGCCATTTTCAGTCTTCACAATTTGCTGTTTATATAAGCCTCCACTCATTACTTTAAAAACAAACTTTAAAAGGCCTCTGAAAGACAGGAGCTTCAAACAAACTCTGCTGTAAAGCCCCAGAAATAAAATAGAAAAGGAGAGAAAGAAATATACCTAAACTTTAGGAAATGCAAAAATCAAAGAGCAGAAATGGCTGTGCAATAGCTGCGACTAATAGGAAGTTCATTGTCCTTGGAGGAGGCATTCCGTTCACCATCGCAGGACAGAGATACTGTACTTTAAGAAAGGCCTTCATTTATCATCAAAATGATATCGGGTATCATGCAGACCAGCTGTGAGGCTCTCCAAGGGTGAAAGAGACAGGACAAATTGTGTCCAAGTGTCGAGGGAGAGGGGGTCACAACTCTTCCAGTGCAGCCGCATAGCACATTGGGCAGCAACAACAAAACAGCCCCAACTTGAATGCCGGCAAAGCAAAGGTGGGGTCATGTCAGGGGCATATACAGGGAGAATTCATATCTCTGCTTTATAATGGATGTTCTCTTGTGCTCAAAAAGCTTTGGTGAATTATGAAAGACATTTATCAGACATTAGAAAAATTCCAACGTTGGAAAAAATTTACCATCATTTATCAGAGGCTTGAAGCTACAATGTATTTTTCATTATGTGATATGGAAACACATGTGCAATGTGTGGGTGGGTTTCCAGTTCAACACCAAACCCACACTGTCCTGCTAGTAATTGGATTCAGCCAAATACAGGACAGTGCACTCCAGGTCACTGAGCATCTTAAAGCAAGAAACAAAATTATTCCAAATGGTACTTAAACCCAACAATGATAACTGAAACGCCCATACCAGATAGCTTAACCTTTGGTATCACACTGGGATGAGAGCAATAGACCTGAACATGACCAAGACAAATGCACCTAATGTTCTACTGTAGGCATGATAAACTTCATCTTAGACCTGTTCTCAATCTAAACTCTCTGAGGCTTTTCACTCCTAATCACATCTGCTTCTCTATGGCCCGATCTGTCCTTAATTGCATCCAATTGATCTCAATTTGTACCTTGAAATTGGTACATCACAACCTAATTTAGAAGCACAATAGTGTTCTACATATTACTGTCTCCTTTGATCCTCCTGACAGTCTTGTGGGGGTGTCAGAGGTGTCTGGACAATTACTTTTACTTATCTCTTATATAGGAAAAATTAAGTCAAAGAATAGCTACTCCAAGGTCTAGCCACTGCTAAATATCAGAGTAAATAGGAGAGTCCAGATTTTATGACTCCCTACTCCAGTGCTCCTTAAATATGGAAAAGAACTTCTTGGAGCTTAAGACTGTGAGACCCTCACAATGTGCTCCTCAGGGACATCTCGTAATTTCCTCTTCAGGAGCTCCTTAAGAATAGCATAAAGGCATATCCAGCTGGAACCATTTACACAAACTGTACAGCCTGGAGGCAAGGGATGGACTTAATGACCCTAGGCTAATCAATTCCTGCTTCCTAACACAAGGAGTGATTGCAAAGTAATGATCCACCAGCCCCAGACAAACATCACAGTTATACATTAAATGAAGTTTCTGATTCCTCATTCCATGATAAATGTATGGTTAATCCTGATTCCTGATCCATCATAAATTGCTCTTCTCTTCAGGGTCACTAAGTGACATTTGACTGTGAGTTGTAGAGGAAGTTGAGCGGGAGAGCTTCAGCTGGAGTGGGCGCAATATTGTAGGCATTGTAAGTGTTCGCATTAATCTGTTGCCATCTGTCTTTATTTTGCTAACCCACTCAATCGGACACCATAAATGTTAACAGACATAAAAATGCTTTTCTTCAACATTAGGCACACATATCTTCTTGCTTCACCTCCTGAATCTCAGACAGCCCTTGATTATCTAAGCAATGCCATGATGATCCCCTAGCTCCCTGAAGTGGCTCCGAACAGCCATGCCGTATAAGGCATTTTTCCAAATCCACAACCAGTTTTCGGATTCCATCTCAAGGCTCCAATGCTCTTGGCAGCAGATTTCTCCCCCTCTTACACAAAAAGTTCTAGAATTCAATCTTTGGCTCATCCTCTGAGAATGTGGACTCAAGCTGGGGTGGTGAAGGTCAAGCTAACCTCTTTTTATTCTTCTAAGAAGATTGTGATGGAGACAGCTACACTCTTACCCCAGTCCCCCAACCACCCTACGTATCAAAAACCAGAACAACCCCTGTGTTTTTGCTACTCTATATTAAATGGAAAATCTATTTATTTGATGCCTTGAGTAAAAAAGTTGCAAAAAAGAGAGTTGCCTTATAATTTTTAAGAGATCTGCCATCTCTGGGCCACTGAAGGATCTCTTTGAAGTCTTTACAACTCTGGAACACTCTGGCAACTTTTGAAAGAATCAAATAACTTTAAAAGTCTAATTCGTATTGTAGTGGATGTTGTAGCGCACTGCCCAAATCTGTCCTCTGGGGCTGAGACACCCATTCCTTCAGCACCTGCTGTCTTGATCACTTACAGCTCTCACCCGAGTCCCCCTCTAGGACCTGCCCTAGAAAGTCACCTCGCCCAGGGTCAGAGGATCGCCCATGTCCTATGTCTGGTCACTGCAGAGGTATAAAGACCCAATCCTGTAGCACCAATTCAGGACAACTCTACAAGGCTATCCCAGCTCCAGAGATCCCCAAAGGGCCCTATGACAAGGATCACAGGAACTTGAGGCCTTTGTTGGGACTGCATCACAGCTTGTCTCCTCCCTCTCCCTAATCCTATTCCCTTCCTTTCCCCAAAAGGCAGGGTACTACCCAGTACATGCTCTCAGTCTGTTTCCAGAAGAAACTGCCTTACAACATGCATATTTGAAAGATAATGGGTTTATAAACAAAAATCAAGTGCATAGCAACTCATTGACTTGCTTTTACTCTTCAATATCACTGATAATTTTGAGCTTTGGACTAGAGGGAAACTTTATTCTAAAAAAATAAGGGAACATTGTTGAGGACAAGGGAACATTGTTGAACCAGGTAAAGAATATACAAATGGTACTCTTTCAAACACAACTAACTTTACAGTGTTAATATCATTCTGAGTCAACTGTCAATTCTGTATCAGTTGAAATGTAGGTCCCTATGTGGAAAAGGGTAAAGAAACAGCTAATACTCCCCAACTATTCATACTTGCTCTTTGTCTGTACTTCCTATCTCCTCTGAAGGTCAACCACTGGGGGTGGGGGGAGTGGGGGGGTGCCCTCTCACCTTTGTTTTCGTGTCTTAGCTGACCAAATCCTGACTGGTGGGTCAAGTCTTGATTGTTTTGGTAGTAATAGAACCAGAAGGGAGAGTAAGCACATCATGTTTGAAAAGCTCAAGAAGTAGCTCCTTGCTCCCTAGTCTACTGGCTGACAGTTATGTCTCATCCACCAACCCTCTTGCCAATGGGTGTGGGATCAGAGTGCTCACTTTCTGTTCCCTATGTTCCTTGATCCTACACAGCTCTACATGCCTCTAGACCTGTATTTCTTGCCTCTGATAGTTGTCTCCTTTATCTCCAGGGATATTATGAAAATGAAAAATGATTGAAATAGGGAGGGTTTGAATTTATTAACTGGAAAGAATATATTTCCTATATTACCAACAGAAGGCAGTGAAAGTGATATGAAATCAATATAACATCCTTAAGTTTCATAGCTCCTAAGCTATTAAGAGTCATTTTATCACTCTGACCCACAATTACTGCCTGTGTCTATCTGGTTCCATTCAAGCATCCAATGAGAAGACAGGAAGAATAAAGGCTAATTACAGAATGGTATACTTTTGAAATCATTAACTATATCAGTGCCTTTTCCTAGATAAAGTGGGAAATACTCAAATAAAACTGTCACCATTCAGCCAAAATACTTATATCTCTTTGGTAGCCATAGTATATTACTTCAGTTTTTGTAAATAGCTGCTTAGTTATAAGTCTATAATTTTAATATCTATCATAATGACAAGGTAAAGCAATAATCTGACATAAATGTTGGCCCAAAAAGTGAGAGTATGAGTATAAGAGAAAGAGAACTGACTGTATTACCCAAAGTCATTTATAGAACAGTGCAATTTCTATATAAATTCAAAAGGTATTTTTCACAGAAACAGAACAAATGATCCTAAAATTTGTATGGAACCACAAAAAACCCCAAATAGCCAAAGCAATCTTGAGAAAAAAAGGACAAACCTGGAGGTATCACATTCCCTGATTTCAAACTATATTACAAAGCTATAGTAATCAAAAAAGGATGTTTCTGGCATAAAACAGACCCATAGATCAATGGAACAGAATTGAGAGCCCAGAAATAAACCTACACATATGTGGTCAACTAATATTTGGCAAGGGAGTCAAGAATACTCAATAGGGAAAGGATAATCTCTTCAATAAATGGTGCTGGGAACACTGCATATTCACATACAAAAGAATATAATTGGACCCGTATCTTAACACCACTCAAAATTTAACTTGACATAGATTAATGATTTAAATGTAAGACCTGAAATCATAAAATGCCTGACAGAAAACTTAGGGGAAAAATCTCTTTGACAATGGTCTTAGAAATGATTTCTTGGATATTGCACCAAACGCACAAGCAACAAAAGCAAAAATGAATAAGTGGTACTACATCAAATGAAAAAGTGTCTACACAGTAAAAAGAAACATCAACAAAATGAAAAGGAACCTGTGGAATAGGAGAAAGTATTTGCAAACTGTATATCTTATAAGGGGTTAATATCCAAAACATATAATCAACTCACACAACCCAATAGCAAAACAAAACAAATAAATTTTAAAAGCCCAGATAATCTGACTTAAAAATGGGTATAGGACTTGAATAGACATTTTTCCCAAAAAGAAATACAAATGACCAACAGGTACATGAAAAGATGCACAACATCATTAATAATCAGAGAAATGCAAATCAAAATCACAAGAAGATATCATCTTACACAGTTAGAATGGCTGTTATCAAAGACAAGAGACAACAGGTGTTGGCAAGGATGTGGAGAAAAGGGAACCTATACGCTGCTGGTGGGAGTGTAAACTGGTATAGCCACTGTGAAAAACAGTATGAAAGGATTCCTCAAAAGATTAAAAATAGAACTATCATATGATCTGGCAATCTCATTTCTGGGTATATATCTGAAAGAAATGGAATCATTATCTTGAAGAGATGTTTGCACTCCCATGTTCATTGCAGCATTACTCACAATGACCAAGGTATAGAAACAACCTAAATGTCCATGAAAGGATGAATGGATAAAGAAAATGTGGTATAGGTATACAAGGGAATATTATTCAGCTATGAAAAAAGAAGGAAATACTGCCATTTGCAACAACATGGATGGACCTTGAGGGTAGTAAGCAAAACAAAATGTCAGACAGAGAAAGACAAATCCTGTATGATCTCACTTATCTGTGGAATCTAAAAAAAGTCAAATTCATAGATAAAGGGAGTAGAATGGTGGTTGCCAGATGCTGGTGAGTAGAGGAAATGGAGAGACACTGGTCGAAGGGCACAAACTTCCAGTTATAAGTTGAGTAAGTTCTGAGGATCTAACATACAGCATGGTGACTATAGTTAACAATACTGTATTGTGTACTTGAAAGTTCCTGAGAGTAGATCTTAAATGTTCTTACCATACACACACACACACACACACACACACGAAACTATGTGGGGTGGTAGATGTGCTAACTAACTATATTGTGGTCATTATTTTGCAATATATATTTGTATATAGATACTCCAAATCTTCATGTTGTACACCTTAAATATACACAATACATTACGTGTCAATTATATTTCAATAAAATTGGGATAAAAATAAGAGAAAGGAAACCAAGGTGGAGAAGGTAATCATACGACTTGATGTTCTCTATTTTTCAAAGGCTTTAACTGAAGCATTTCTCTCAGTAATGCTGCTTATGCAACTACGTGGCAACAGAGCATTTGAAATAACTTTTGACACTCTAAGCATAAAAACTTACACTGATGTAAGGCGTTTATAGAAAGTGCTTTCCTTCAATTACTTTCTGCTCCAGTGCTAACTGCTGTTGCAAACAAGAAAAGTGTATCCCCAAAGTTAAATGGGTAATGTCTCATCTGAGAAAGGGTTAAATAAAGAGAACCAGATTCCAGCCAGTCAGGGTCTGAACACCAATGAGCATTTCTTTAGATGATGTCATGCTTGAATCCTGATATCCTTTTGAAAAGAGCTTGTGGTTGAAGTTTCTATAAACCAGACTGAACTGGAATTTCCTCCCATTCCAAAAGTCTCCTTCTCTCCCTCCTACATGGTTTTCTTAGGTAGGTTTGTTCAAATGCAGTAATGTTCTTTCCTAATGTTTGACAAAAAGCACTTTTCGTAATTGTGATTTGCATTTGGAGTCTTTAAATCATCCTAGTCCGCTGCCCTCCGTGGGCCCCTTTCATCCTTACTTGGTAATGGCACGGAAATAAGTGCTTAACAGAAAATTCAGAAAGACACCATCTCCTCTCAGTCATCCTAAATGCTGGCTCTTTCCATTTATGTCCTTCACTCGATTCTCGGGGTGGGGAGGCGCGTGACAAATGAAAACAGAGACCAACATTTTCAGTTACAGAGCAAGACGGCAAGTCGTTGAGGTCTGTGTGGCATTATCCTCTTTTCCACAGCCTGTTGTTGACAACCAAATAAGCAGGACATTTTTGGGTGACAGCAAGTGTGGTGAACTCAGGAAACTTGCTCAAGGAAAGAGTGAAACTGTTGACTCTCTGAAAGCCTTCCCACTGATCTAGAGACATATAGTATACATGATGAGATAGGGTCATGTGCTCTGGATTTTGTTTTAGGCACTCTTTTAACTTAAATCCTGGTGCTATCAAGAGAGTTAGGTTCATAAAACGGCAGGAAAGTTGGTAAGGATTCTTAGGGCCTGGGAAAAATTGGCACATCTCCCAACTTGACAAGAAACAATGTCCTTCATACAAACTATTTCTGGATTTTAAAGAAACCTTCTTCTGAAAGAATTAATTCATCATTTAACACCCCATTAAATCAAATCTTAAAATCTCCATTAACCAATAATCTCTTCTAACATTTCATTTGGAATACACTAAAAAATAGCCATTAGAAGAAAATGTATGTCAAACGTCAAGGCACTAAATGCGTTAATATATATGTGAACAGTCTTTGGAAACAAACAAAAAAAACTATAAAAATAGAAGACATTATTATTTTAAAGATCATTGGCTCTTAACACCATTATTGTCTACCACTAGTGCAGTCTCCAAGACAATAGGAACCACATTTCCTTTGATCTCCCTTGTGTCCCTATTCCCTAACACAGTGCCCGGAACATCGTAAACATTTGATAAAGATTCGCTACACTGAATTTAAATTTGAATCCACAAATGTTTATTAAGCACCTAGTACATAAGGCGCTGTGCTAATAGGTAATTATAAAAAGGAGTACAGAGATAAGTTTCTACCTTCTTGAGGAGAGGACTCAATCTAATCCATCTCCAAGAGCTCTGTCACTCCAGATTGCAAGGCAATGGTTACAAACACAAATGCCTTCAGAACCAGACAGAAAATGTTAAGTCGAAATAGGCTGCCGATTTTAAGCCAATAGCATATCATGAGGGCAGTGAAAACTGGAGAGGACACTGCTTGCTTAATATTGCAGTTATTCAATTTCAAATATTTTGTAATCACTCTACTAACAAAAGTCATTTTGTCAACTTTCTGGCAGGTTATGCATCCATGAAAAGAAATGAAGTTCTGATACATGTTACAATAAGGATGAACCTTGAAAATATCATGTGGAGTAAAATAAGAGCAAAATAAAATGAAATAAGAACCAAAGATATATATTGTATGATTTCACTTACATAAAATATCCCAACCCATGTGTCAAAATTCAAAGACACAGGAAGTAGATAAGAGGTTACCAGGGGCTGGGGGTGGGGGGGAGAGGGATATGGAAAGTTATCCCTTACTGGTTACAATTGCTGTCTGGCATGATGAAAAACTTTCAGAAATCGATAGTAGTGATGGTTGCACAACATTGCGAATGTAATTAATGTCACTGACTTGTACATTTAAAAATAGTTAAAATGGCAAATTTTACATTATTTATATTTTACCACAATTCTTTTTTTTAATTCAGGCAGATCCTACGAAAACTAGCTAGCCAGTTGAGACTCATGAGTCCTGGCACAAGTCTTTGTTCAATAATTATTTGTCAAATAAAGAAAGACATGGTTTCCCCCACCCCTATGATGTTCTAGAGTTTAGTGGAAAGAACACAATATTTCAATTCAGGTGGTCTGCTCTCGCTATTTACTACCTACATAACCTTGGGTAAATTAATCTCTCCGTACCTCAGCTTCCCCTTCCCCACTAATAACGCAGAGATCTGGTGGAACCTGCCTCCTAGGATGACAGTGAAGATTGTAGAAGATGATTTTTGTAAAGCTCTTCTCAAAGTGGCTGGCTCATGATCATTATTAGCTATTATCAACATTAGATAATTTAATAAGAATCAGCTCTTATAATTACTAGAAAGACTAGATAAATAATGATTTGCATTTTTGTTCCTAACCTAATGCTTTGTTTATTTGCCTGACCTTGATTTTCTTCTTGGGAACTATAGATGCATCAAATGGAGTTCATAATCTGTTTTTAAACATCTCAGTTTTATCTAATGATGTTTCTGACTTGCTGATGTTGCTGACTTGCATCATAAAAACCCTTTAATGATTCCCTGTAGTTTTAAAAAGCCCCAAATCCTAGAGCACAGGCTTATCTTCACCTCTTCAGCCTTGTAGTGGACTCTGTGGCCTCCCCATCATCCATTCTGTGCTTCCCAGCAGTCCTGCTTTCTGTCTTATAATCTCTGTGCTTGCAGTGAAGCTGACTCTTTCCTTGGCTCTAAGAGAACAAACACCTTGCCGAGGCCACACCAAAGCAGGCTTTTCCTATCTCCTCGACACTGGGCATGGTCCAAAGCAGAGCATGTGGCCTCCACTGCTCCAATTGTGGTGCATCTCAGACCTCTTATTAGGAATTCTGTAACAAGTATTTTTCTCTTCTGGATGGTGTAGAAGGCAGATGTGAGGGCTGGAGCTGCTGCAGTCACTTCACTACTGTAGGATACTTAAGTCAACATGTAGGGGAGATTAGGGCCAGGAAAACCAGAGAGGAATAAAGAACTCTGATAAAGTTATGACTGGAGCCATCCACCTCTGGATTTTTCTGTTTACTGAACCAATAAATTTTCTCTATTATTGTAACCAAAAAGTCTTAGCGCGTAAAACAAACAAATAAACAAACAAAAACAAAAACAAAAGTTTCATGTTGCTCCACTGCTCCCTACCTCTTTCCAGCCAAACTAATCTGGTTTCTGTTTCAGAACATAACTGAGCTTCTTCTTATCAAACTGTTCTCAGCAATACGATCTCTCCCTGAATTGTATATTTGTCATCCTCCCTCCTATCATTTTCCTACTCTGCTTGCTCTGGTTAATTCTCATTCCCCCTGGATAGGTCAGCTCAAAAAATTATTTCTCCAAGAAAGCCTTCACAGATCCTTCAGTCTAGATCAAGTTCTCCTACCAGGGACACCCATAACATTTTATACTTTGCAAGACTTGCCACCATGATAAATAATTGTCTAATTCATCAGTTGATGTCTATCTCTCACATTTTACTATTTTGTTCACTACTGCTCTGTCTCTAGTGCCTAACATAGAGCCTTGTCCATAAAAATAACATCAAATAAAGATTAGTTGAATGAGTGACTAGCTTTTAGCTGTCAAGGCTAATTATTAAGGCTTTGGTGTAGACTATCTGATAAAAATAAAAACATTTTATAAACAAATCAATAGTTAAGAAAAGAGGGCTTCAGATGAGAACAAGCTGCTGATCTCTGGCTGTGGATGAACAACCACATTCAACAAATATTAGTTGGGTGCAAAACAGGGACTGGGGTACAGAAGACATCAGCCCTGCCCACAATGGCTCTTTGCTGGTCTTTATCTGGGCATAGAGAACACTGCTGCTGTGAAGGATTCCAAGTCACATCTATTACTCATTGCTTTGGTGCTTAGTTCAAGCAGGGTCAAACCTACATTTAGCCTTTTAAAAAGTCTGGCTTCACCAGTGTCCTAAATAGCAGAAAAAGCATAGCTCTCGAGCTCTCTCCTTTCTAGCAGGTTCCTTTGACTTTACCTTTATTCTCTAAAGCTTGGAGACAAAGAGAAGCATGGTGGTTGCCTCCAAACCTGTCCTCCCCAGGTGTATAAGAACATTTTGTGAATCACAACCCACTGTCCACATTTAAGTTCTACTATATCATCATCTGGCAGGTAGAGATAGCAAGAGCCTGGGAATGAGGTTGGATTCTAGTGGGAAGTCAAGATGAGCCAGAAGCCAGAATCAACTTTAGTTCTAAACCACACAGAACAGTGATGGCTCTGGTGTCTGAATAAAGTCAGGCATTGATCCATTCAAACCCGAGCTTCGCCACTTAACTAGCTTTGTGACCTTGTGAATGTTACCTATGATTTTCTAGCCTCAGTTTTCTCATCTATAAATCAGGGATAAAAATACCTAGCCTCATAGAATGGAATGAGATAAAATACATGAAACACTTTGCACAAGGTCTGGCATATAGAAAACATTCCTTTTTACCTCTCATTATTTTTGAATCCACTAGGAGAAAGGTAGCAGATCAGAGTGTGAACTTTTCCCCCAGCTTTTGTTTTGAGCTCAGGCTGCTTTATTCAGTGATGACCTGTATTGACTCCATAAGCAGATGCTTCCTTGGAGATTTAGCTATATTTTCCCCCTGGGCCCACTTTACCCTGAAACAGCAACACGAAAGGTGAGACAGTTCAATGCCATTGCTTTACATCATGATAACAGCATTGTTGACATGTCAGCCCTCTGTGTCAAAATATTATGACAACCATAATAAGTAAAATAAATTTAAAACATTTATTGGTTTTAAGTGTTATCATTTCACTCTATCAGTGACATATCATGTCAAATGTGATCTATTTGAAGTATATTTTAAGCAAGATAATTAATGAATTGGACTTAAGAGCTAAGTATTTAACATATTTTATGATGCAGTTTGATGAAAACTCCCCATATATAAAGAGACAGTTCAACAGAAACTCCTAGCCACAAGTCTAGTTTATAATCTAAAGACATCCTTCCTACCGAGTCACCATCCCCACACACACAAGGGAAGGGACAAGATCAAAGCATGCTACTGAAATTGCTAATACCATTCTAGGAGACATCAATAACCTACCCAGCATTCATTTTAAAAAAAGAAAAAGAAAAAACTCTGGAGAATTGGGTTTATGGTCCTGTATTCTTCATTCTATTCCAAGTCCATCATCCTCATGTATCTTCTCTCAGCTGATGGTTTCTTGGGCAAGGATGGAGGCTGGGCTGGGATAGTTTTTGCTCAGCCAAACCACCACCTTCTGAGCCCCATCAGGGGTGACATCATGATGTCATGAGTAAAGGTTTTAACAGTGACAAAATCCGGGTACCTCAGGAGATGAAAGGTCCAAAGCCATTCTGCACCAGAGTGGCCTTCAGTTCAACAGTGGAGAAAAGAAGGAGGAGGGGAAAAGGGAAACTGAAGCGTCGATGACAATTAGAGATTTCTTGACAGGGCCTATACTCAACGAGTTATAGAGGCAATTACCCTAAAAATTTTGGAGCAGCCATTTGCTCAGTAACATAGCCCGACCTGACACCCTGGCAGAAATTGCCATAAGCAAGGAATTTATGATGTTGGAATGCCAGTTTCTCATGAATTACCTCAGGGAACAGATTTAAACCACTTGGTTTTTAAAAGGTATTCAACAAAAACAACAACAAAATGAGTTTATGCAAACTCAGTACCAACTGCAGGACGGAGCCCTCTAAGTCTTTATCTCCAAAGACGCGGCCCTCCTCCTTGCCTGTTTGTTTCCCCTCGTTGGAGGAAGATTCACAGCATTAATCCATAATAACTGTATCTCACTCCATTACAGGTAGTTCAAGGCCGCTCCGCATAAACGATATGCATGGCTTTGTGTCTTCGTCTTTAAAACCACCAGATATCTTAGTTGCAGACATATGTTAGGTTTAATGCATCCTCTGCTGTAAAAGTGTTGCTTAAGACTAATGAACAAACGAATGTTTGTTTAAACCTCTTTGTGAAAATCAAACAAGCTTTCAACAGCTATTCATATATTTATTGTCAGATGTGAATCATCACTTAGGTGCTTTGCCCTGAACGATTACCAGCTAATGCTTGTAGTTTCACAGCATTAATTCACTTGCTGTGGTTTTTGTTTGGGTTTTTTTTTTTTTTTCGCCTCTTCCTTTCTGTTGGTGCCAGAAAGGCTTTGGATGAAGAGTCCCATAATGTCACCAGCAGAATTGACAACACGTGTGCCTCGCATCGCCATGGTGTTCTCTTCACAAGGGCCATGGCCTCCAGGGACTGCCAGGCAGCACTGTCCTTCACCCAGCACCTGCCTGCCTCGGATGGCGCCCTGAGACTACCCCACCCCCAAGCACATGAACACAAGCAGGGCCTGCGTCCTGCCTCTGCCCCGGCCCCTCCTCACAACGTAGCTGTTTTTTTCAGACTCAGCAGCACCTGAAAAGCTCCCACAAGATTTCCCCATTATATTAAATAACAGGTTTTAGAAGCTGGGAACTGTTATTCTAGTGTGGTTGGGTGTCATTAAGGTTGCACGTCTATGCTTGTTTAATTTTTCTTCTGCCATTAAGCAAACTAAATGCTCAGAGATTTTTTTCTGTCTCAGTGGGGTCCACCCAGAATAGAAAAGAGAATAAGTGTTCCAGGGTTGTGTAACTGGGTTTTTTTGTTGCTTTCATTATGAGGAAGGAATTAAAAATCCCTCCTAGTCAGTACTTAAAATATCAAAGTCATTGTTTAATGCCTTTGAGTCACTGTACAACTAATTCAATTGCACAGTGTAGTGCCGTTTCACGGTGTGTGAAACACAGATAGTACATAGAAGTGATTGCAAAGTTGAATAAACACCAAATTAGTTTTAAAAGTCTGCAACTTCCCGGTGGAGTCTTTCAAACTGAACTGCGCTATTGTCTGACAAAGCTGATGGTCGCCAAAAGGTTGCATTCCCTTCCACTCGTGTTAACACAAGGGGGTACCTGACACTGTGGTGCCTGGAAGAGATGGCTGTCCTCTGGGAGGTGTATGCACTGACAACTCAGCATCACCTGACTACCTGTCACTCGGGGAAACATCGCAACTCGGGCCTGTGTGGGCAGTAAGGCACAGGGCAGTGACAGAAAGGCCGTGGCCAAATGAAAGACCCAGGATAATTTTTAAAGCAATGTGCTGTTGATGCATACTGTGACTTGAGGGTTAAAAATACCAGAGTAAAGGCCCCAACCCTGCTGCTTCCTGGCCACAAGACCATGGTCAATCCATCTCACATTTCCGAGCCTCAGTCTCCTTACCTGAGCCCAAGTCAATAATAACAATTATTGACTAACTCCTATGTGTGTTCCAATATCAAACAAAACAAGTAAGCCCACATCCTCAGTGATGTTTATTAGCTGTTATAAACAATTATAGAAACCAAAGAAAACCCAATGTTTATTGATTACCTAGGATGTGTCAAACACTGAGCTGAGGACGAGAGATACAATCGTACACAAAGCACAGCTCTCATTTTTAATCATTCACTCATTTACCCAACAAAGATTTTCGAGGACCTGATAAGCTCCAGGCACTGGTAATGTAGTAGATAAAAAGTGAAATTTCTTCTTTTATAAAGCTTGTATTCTGATCAGGGAAGGTGAGCAAAAAGCCAAAAATCGTCTGGCCTCTTTCAAGTCTTTGCTCATATATCTCTTCCTTGACAAAGCTATGCGACCACCCTGTTCAGAATTTCAACCACCACCCAGCATCTGTTCTCTTTTACTCTGTGATTATTCATTTTATGAGTCATTTTGACTGGGCCCTCAGGTGTTCAAACATTATTCTGGGTGTGACAGTGTTTGGGGATGAGATTAACATTTGAGTCAGTAGGAAGAGTAAAGCAGATTGCCTTCCCTAATGTAGGTGGGCCTTGTCCAATCAGTTGAAGGGCTGAATGGAACAAAAGGGAGAAAAGGGCTGCCCTTCCCTAGAGTAAGAGGGACCTCTTCAGCCTGACCACCTTCAAACTGGGACATTAGTTTTTGCCTGCCTTTAGACTTGAACTGAAACATTGGTTCTTCTTGGCTCTTGAGCCTGTCAGCTTTCAGAGTGGAACATATGCCATCAGCCCTCCTGGTTCTCAGACCTTAGACTTGGACTGGAACTACACCTGCCTGGGTCTCCCTCTGGCCAGCTGCAGTTCTCCATAATCATGGGAGTCAATTTCTTATGACAAGTATTTATATACATCCTGTCGGTTCTATTTCTCTGAAGAACTCTGACTAACATGTCTGCTTTGTGTCTTTTCTCCATCACACATCACTTTCCAACACACTAAATAATTCATCTATTATACTTTTAGTTTATTATTTATTTCCACCAGTAGAATGCAAGTTTCACAAAGAACTTCTTCATTGATACAAGGCTGGCACCTAGTAGGCACTCAATAAATAGCTGTTGAAAGGTGAAACAAATAAATATATGCCAAGAGGAGATAAATACTATGAAGAAAAATTAAACCAGGTAAAGGAAATGGAACCAATGGCAGTTCTTTTTAGAGAAGGTGATCATGTTCTGGTGGGACCGTGGGCATTGTTTCTTGGATGACCATACTATTATTTATCTTTCAAATTCAAACTTTTTTCTTCTTCTTCTTCTCTTAATATAACTTTTTACCTGAAATCGTTGTAGATTCACATGGAGTTGTAAATAATAATACGGAAATATCCTTTGTACCTCCTTCCCAATTTTCCCCAATAGTAACATCTTGCAAAACAATAGTACAATATCACAAATAAGTTATAGACATTGATGCAATCCACTAATCTTACTCAGATTTTCCCAGTTTTACTTCTGTTACCCAGGCAATCACTAATCAGTCCTCCATTCCTATAGTTTTTCCAACCTGGCCCCTTTTGAAAGCAAAGGGGAACATATTGATAATCACGGCAGGACAACTTGCAATGGAGGACTGTCCCTTGCAAAACCTGACAGATGGTCACCTGTTATAGTAGTAATATATAGTAACAACAATAGTAATAAAACTGCAAACATGCCAGGCGCTATCCTAAGCCCTACCCATATTATCACTTTTAAAACTCAGAACAACCATATGAGGCCAATACCTTTATCATTCACATTTTACAGGTGAGGAAACTGAGGCAGGGAGGCCTTAAGATATCTTCCCAGGGTCATGGGGCATACAGCTTTCAGAACCAAAAATCATAATGAGGTCTGTCTGGTTCCAGAGTGTGCCTTTGAAACTCCTGCATATTAAACAAATAATTACAAAAGCTAAGTTGTTAATTACAAGTGAGCAAAATGTTTTGAAGGAGAAGTAGGAAATGCTACTGTAGCATAAAATGGGTATTGGGAAAATACTTACCTCACACAGAATTATCGTACGGATTAAAAAATACTAGTTGAAGTGTTTGTATACCAAAAAGAACCTTTAAAAATGTTTAGCATTGTCAACCTGTATGCCAGAAGAAATGGCCTTAAGTGGCCATTCATCATCTTGAATTTCCAACATTTTAAGAGCAATCTCCTTAAAAGCACAGTAGCTTCTCATATATTCTCTGAGATGCTGACATCAAACATTGGGTTTTAAGCTTTAACAAAAAATCTACAGTTTCCAACAGCAACTCAAAGGAAGTCCCACTCAGCCTGACACCATAAACTGTGCAGCAGAGTTCACCCCACAGAGGAAATCGTCTCTGAGTTCCCTCAACATGAGAGAATCCATCACTGAGGGACTGAGTCTTTCAGATTCAGAATCAAGTGGGATGTCCTGGAAGGCAAAACAAACAAACAAATAAACAAACAAAAAAACCCTCTAGTCAAAGAGGAATGGATCCAGGAGCAATTATGTCCAATTTTACTCATATTTTCTCAAAAAGAGGAGCATTGAGGATCAGCTATCCTAGCACATATTTAAAAATAATTACTTGCAAAAAGATGCTTGATGTCTTAATATGGCAGTGGGAAAACACAATCAAGAGTACAGGACTAGAATGAAATAATGCCACTTGCAGCAACATGGATGGACCTAGAGATTACCACACTAATTGAAGTAAGTCAGACAGAGAAAGAGAAATACCATATGATATCTCTTATATGTGGAATCTGAAAAATTATTCACAAACATAGAAAACAAACTTGTGGTTGCCAAAAGCGATGGAGAGGAGACAAATTAGGAGATTGGGATTAACATATACACACTACTATATAAAAAATAGGTAAACAACAAGGACTTACTGTACAGCACAGGGAACTACACTCAATATCTTATAATAACCTATAGCAGGAAAGAATCTGAAAAAGAATATGTATGTATAACAATCACTTTCTGTACACTTGAAACTAACACAACATTGTGAATTAACTATACCTCAATTTAAAAAAAAAAAAAAGAGTACAGTACTTGTGTTAAGTTAGAATGTAAAAGACAGAATCTCTCGATAGAGCTGTCCTCAGATGTTCCTGTTCTAAACTTCTGGATTTGCTGAGATCTGATTCTACACCCACTGATGCAAAGTCAGAATGAGGAGGTCCTCCAGAAAGAGTAGACCATGAGCCCGTGTAGGTCAGCTGCATGGGTAGGGGTGAGTGGGAGTGAGAGAAAGGGGTGAAAATTGGTTAAGAGGCCCATCAACTCAACACTGAAGTGAATGTTAAGTTGGAGCCAAAAGACAGAGTTTGAGTCTAAGCTCTAATACCGCTGGGTGGTCCCAAGTAAAATCCCCAAGTCCCAGGTTCCTCATCTATAAAATAAGGATGAAAGTACTTAATGGACAAAGTTGTCTGGGAATTAAATGAGAAAAGTATGCTCTGTATATACTCTCAAATTTTATATAAATAAAGGCGTTCTTTCTATTTGCAAGATTAAAGACAAGGATACACTGAACAGGAGAAATAGAAAAGAAGATAAAAGGGTGAAGGAGCCCCTGCAGGGATTCCTAAAGGAAGGACTTATATAGGAGCTGAAGCCCCTTTCAAGCACTCTGCTTGGAAAACTGCACCCTGAGAAATCTCTGTACCCCAGTTTTTCTTGCCAGCAGGATTTTGATCCTGTCTTATTACCTGATTCCCCAGGCTAGAAAGCTTTTTTTTTTTTTTTCTGCTTCTGCTCCAAAAGACGATAGGCAGTGGACAAAAGGTGAGTCGTAGTCCCTTTAGCAAGGTCTCTGTTCAAATATCACCTTCCCAGAAGGGCTTTGGTTCACTTTAAATGGATCACACTCTCTAAAATAGCAGCCTCTCCGGCACACAGTCTAACTTTTACCCTACCTTTTTTGTTTCCAAAGCTCTTATCGGTCCCTGATGTGATTTTACATGTTGATTTGTTTGTTTATTGCATGTTCCTGCACTAGAGTGTAAGTGCCATGGGGGCAGAAAGATCTTGTCTGTTTTGATCACCAATGCCTAAGAGTGTGTGGGACACACTAGGTGCTCCATAGATATGTTTTGAATAAATGAATGAATGAATTCCTTTCTTGGCTATTGACATTCTCCCTTCTTGGCTGCCTTGAGAAAATTGGAGGCTGTTTTGCTACATCACACACTGTTAATTGTCTTTCTCTGTCATTTGAATCTTATCCTTACTTAGCTTGGGTTCCCTCAAAAGTAGAGACTGAGTCAATGGCTTTGGCGCCGGCAGTTAATTTGGAAAGTAATCTCAGGACTGGAGAGAACGGGGTGGCAGGGGAGGGGGTGTGGAGGAGAAGTGAGGCTCAGGCCAGGAAGGACGAAGAGCCACTCCTAGGCCCCTGTTATGGGCAGGGGGCACTCAGTTCTGTGTGCCTTTCCTGAGAGATACACAGAATACCTGCCAAAATACAGAGGATGGAACATTAAACTTATTTATTTATTTATTTATTTAATTTGTTTTTTTGCTGTGTTGAGTCTTCCTTGCTGCACTCAGGCTTTTCTCTAGTTGTGACAAGTGGAAGCTACTCTTCATTGCGGTGCACAGGCTTCTCATTGCAGTGACTTCCCTAGTTGCGAAGCACAGGCTCTAGGCACCCAGGCTTCAGTAATTGCGGCACGTGGGCTCAGTAGTTGTGGCACACGGGCTTAGTTGCTCCACAGCATGTGAGTTCTTCCCAAACCGTGTCCCCTGCATTGGCAGGTGGATTCTTAACCACTGCACCACCAGGAAAGACCAAGGATGGAACATTAATCCACAAAAACTAAAGAGTTTGGGAAAAAAGTTTAGTCCTTGCCCTTGAGAAAACTTTACTCTGAGTGAAAATGAAAACATGAAATGCTTATGACCTATTTATTGTACCGAAGGGACTTAAATTTTATTGAGTGCCAGACATGAGCTAGGCACTGTGCTGGGTGATTTATATAAATTATTTTATTTCATTACGGCAACAAGAGCTGCCATGTATTGGCTTCTAACATTTAGTTAGGTTCTTCATATACATGATCTCACCAGTTCTCACAATAAGAGTTTTTATCTCCATTAAAGAGAGGAGAAAAGTGAGACTTAGATATAAGAAATCACTTGCTCTGGGCCACACCACCAATAAACAGCAGGTCTCTCTGACCCTATTTCTTGTCCTGTAGAGAAACAACTGCAGAGAAAATCCCATGGAACATACCTTTGAGTGAGTGACTGGGACACAGACATAAAAAAATGTGAGGATTCAGAGATGGGAAAGATTGTTGTGAACTAAACTTAATTTTAATAAGATTTCATTAAGAAGGTGATCTTGGTTAAGTTTTTTAAAAGGTATGGGAGGAGGAGAGAGAAGTGGAGAGGAGAAGGGGGTGACGCTAGCCCAAGAAGACAGCTGGAGAGAAAGGCATGAAGATGGGGTAATGGGTTTCATGAAGCCAGAATCCTTGGTCATCAAAGAACTCACCCCACGTTATCTTCCATAAACAAGTAGCAAGTTGTGGAATTATGGGACATGAAATATGGATTTAAAACATGATCTAGGTCAAATGAAAAAAAAGAAAAAAACTACAACAAAGAACAAAATCCAGATTGTGGTGACGACTCTGAGGCCCTTGAACCTAAGGAACTCTTAATTTTTCAAAGCGTATTTGAAAAGACATATATTCTGTTTTTGCAGCCTGACAACAGTGGAATGCTAATAACATTTAATTTCCTTGACTTCTAACCTTCTTAACCTGCTGTGCCGCGGGAACGGCACTGTAAATCAAAATACACTGAATGGTATGGGGAACATGTGTATTGAGCCATTCCAAATTGCCTGGAGATTTTTAAAAAACACCACTCACAATGGTATTTATACTGTTTTTATTTTTCATGCATCCTTCTCCTCACTCCTGCCGCAACTGGTTAGCATAGGCATCAAAAACAACACACAATAAAGAAAGCAGAAAAGAAACTCAGAAAATGTTGAGGGAGGCCAAAATATCCCTGACATCCCTCCCCACCCCAACTGTTCTAAATATTCTTCCATTTTCAATTTTAAAAAATTGGAATATCGCCTTGGGTCTACTAAATCATTAGCAAATTAAGAACCTGTTTTTAATAACATTTAACTTGTAAATAATGCATTAATTGACTAGCCTGAATGTTAGCTTGAGCATTTGAAACTCTGCTACTAAATTTGTAATGAAAGAAATGCTCTGTAACAGTAGGCTATATGGTGAATATAACAGATTAAATATGACAGTTGATATTTGTGGAAATGGGGTTATAATTAGAGGACACCTGCAGCTGTTTTCCAACCAAAACAACAGAAATTAAACATGCATAAAGTGTGTGCGTGTGTCACATTTTCTGTTGGTGCATTTCTTTTGTTCTCCTGGAGTCTTGTGTTGGGTTTTTTTCCCTTTTTGTCAGGTCACACGTCTAAGCAGGCAACAAGTGGCTGTTTGTGGATATACTTTATTGGATCTCTAAATGATACATCCTGGGGAGGAAAGAAAAAGAACATGAATCTTTTTTTCCTAACAGTTAAGAGTTACTAAAAAACGTGACTGATGGCCCAGCATATTTATAATGCTCAGAATTAGAGGAAACCCTATGAAAAGGAACCAGCAGTCTCCTGTCTTGCCTTCCTTGCCCCCAACTATCCAGTAGGATTTCTGAGATGGAAACATGAAGAATGTGGCACCCTGAAAGTTATACATGATTAAAAATGTATGTGGCAGGGGGTGGGGTAGAGAAGTTGCTGGAAGTAGGGATTAAATTGATGATTGACAACGACTAATAATTAATGAAGTGTTTCAATTACATTAATTCATCCTTTCACTCATTCAACAAACATAGATTAGTACCTTATGGTGCCTACACTAAGCTGGGTCCTGAGACAAAATGAAGAAAAAGAGAGACCTTGAAAGTCAGGGAAATGGATGATATATTAAGAAGCAAATCTTGGTCCATCCTGTCACATGCAACAGGGAAGTTAAGTAAGATAAAGACAGAAAAGCTTCTATTGAATTTGTCAATCAAAGGTCATTAGTGACCTTGGCAAAAATAGTTTTAGTGGAGTGTCGGGGACAGAAACCAGATTACAGTGTGTTACACAAGTAAGAGGCAGAACATGGAGAAAGTGGGTGTAGACTGCTCTTTTCAGAATTCTGACCATGAAAGTCTAGGGAGGGAGGGTAAGAGGGAGAGAGAGAGAGAGGAAAGGTATAAAGAGCCCGTTTTCTAGTTGCACATGCCAAGTAGTGGTCACAGCCATCGCACACAGAGAATCTTGGCCCATTAACATGTGTGTGTGCATCTCAGGGACACTTTTTTTTTTACTGTCAGAAGTTGAAATTCTCTTCTGATTTAAAATTCTCATTTAATATGCCAATTGGCCTCCATTTTACAAAGGATTGATATTAAAGCTTTGGGTACACATTCAAATCTACTACATATTATCAATGAGTTGCCACTAACTTGGTCAATAAACTGCATTTTTCTGTGTGAGAATTTTCACAACTTACTATCTCATTCAAACTGGGTTGGAGTGAACCATTTGAAATTGCCACACTCATGGGTCCAAAATTGCTGAATATTGACAGTTTCACATGGTTCAACCTAATAGTAAATGCGGGACTACAGAGATCATAGCATTTCAATATTATTTTGAATGAGACATAAGGTGAGAAAAAAGAAACAAACAGGAAAGCTGAGACAAAGGGTATTGAGTGAGTAAAAAAAAAAAAAAAAACAAGAAAAATAGTAATCTTTTTGTCTGGGTTAGGTGTGTGTTCCCAAGGGAAATAATTTTTGAGCATGTAGCTTGATAGTAATAATAACACTTTTAAGGAATACGGATGGCTCAGGGGATCAATTGGGATTTAGGGAGTGGGGTTTTTACCTGCAAGCTGTCCAATTTAGTCAGACTAACTTGCAATTTTACACAGTTAAACATCTTACGGATCTGAGACCAACAGACCAAAGAAAAACACTCTTACAATTGGATGTCTGGGTAACTCTTGGCAAATCTTTTATCCTCATTGTAATGTGATTGCTCCATCTTGAAGATGAAGGCATGGGTTACCTGCTCAGTCTCAATCCCATGTGAGAAGTCTAGAATTCTGTCAGAGTTTAGACAGTCCTGGTGCAGTCAGCAAGGGAAAGTAATTTTTCCAAATGGCCTGCACTAAAAATAAACCTCAGATAGTCTCAGGAGACAGCTACCCAGTCCCCTTCATGGACAGTATAGTCACTGTGGTGGGAGGTTGAGATGGACTAGGAAAAAAAACTAAAACCTAAAGAAAGAAAAACACCCTAATGAGGGCACCAGTGGTGAGTTGATGGGAAGTGAGCTACCACTGGGAATGTATTACCTGAGTGTTTTCTCCAGAGCAGGGTCATTGGACAAAACTTCCAGGAGAAATTCCCACAGTGGTGCACGATTTGGGCTCTAGCTAAGCTCTTGGAATGTCCTTTGTCAGTTGTCAGAGTCACATATTCATAAACAAAGAGGAAAAGACTCACTAACATGAAAGTAAAGAACAAAGAGCACCAGATCCTCGCTCTTTCAGTGTTAACACAGAAAACATGAAACTGTTTAAACCAACATACCAGGGGTCCGTGTCAGCTTTGATACCTTCATGGCTAGTCTCAAGTTTCTCATCTCTGTGAGGCCAGAGCTAGGCAATCCCTTAGAATAACTCACTGCTCCGTGCAGTGTACCATACTCGGCACGGGAAGTCTTGAGTCATAGGCCTTAGCTATATAGCATCTTAAAGAAATATCCCAGTTCTCCATCAAGCTTTAAAATTCCTCCTTCTACACAGGGAATGCATATGGAATTCTCTAGCATATCTGGATTTGTATTTTACTGAGTTACAGGCAGAGCTCTTTCCTCTATTATACTTACATTATTATAAAATTGGTCATGGAACTTAAGAAGTTCTCAAAAGACAGGTGTGGATGGGGTTCTCTCTTTCAGTTTATAAGATGTATTTTGTAATACTTGGCATAGTCGCTTTTAATATTATAATATAATACCTATAATGTATGTCATGAAATATCTAACCTGCCTCCTTAAAGGTAAGATATTTCCTAAATTCTAAAGTTAAATAATCTAAGCCACAGGGCCAGACATGAATTTACAGCCAGAAATTCATACCAAGTGTCTAACCACCCTGAGGTTACTCTTGGGGGCTAAATGTCAATTATATTTGGAAAGATGTAATCTGACCCATTGTGTTGTTTGAGGAGGAGTTCTTCTGCCACACATGGAAAAGGTTTTGGCTAATTATATGATTGTCTCAAATTATTTATTCCTCCCTAAAAGAAGCTTATGCTTCCCTTTTCCCACTGACATCAGGGTTGGCCATGTGACTTGCTTTGGCCAATGAAATGTGAGCAAACATGCAGAAGCTTTGAGAGCCTTTGTGTGGTTCCACCTTGCTCTTCTTCCTCTGCCCAGAGAATAGCATGACCTAAAATATGGATTCCTCTTTCAGCTTCAATTCCAGAATGAAGATATGTGGTACAGAGCTGTAACTGGCCTATGGCCAACACCTAACAAGAGAGAGAAATAAATTCTGATTGTTGTAAGCCACCAAGAACCAGGGATTATTTGTTACCAGCAAATAACAGTAAAAGCTTACCAATACAAAAGTAAAACAAATCCATCATCTACAGGAAGTGGTTCTGCTCCCTGAAACCCACACGACTGATCTAGCTGTATCTCAGCACAAATAAGGATGTGGATCATAAGGGAGAGGAATAAAGAAGGAAGTTAAGGAAAGAAATCCCAGGGAAATATTGGTGGTGTTCTAGAAGTGCTTATGCTCTGTCAGGTGCATCTTAGGACATTTATTTACCTCCAGGTTTTATCTCCTCTCCTCTCAGTTGACACCCTCAGGAATATCTTACCATGAGAACATCACTTTGCAAAGGACCAACTATATATGTCTCCAGGAAACCAAAGGGTTCTATATTCACCCCAAATATGTTCTTAATATCCTCCAGTGATTATACTGTACTATATTTTCATAGTCCAATAATTCTCCCTCCCTAGACAACTGTTTTACACCAACACCTCTCTCTTCAAACCTCGAAAAGCTTTTGTCATCCTCTCTCTGGGCTGATGACTTTGCTTCCTAGTTCACTGAGAAAATGACAGCACTCAAGAGAATTTCGTTCAGCTTCCACCACCACATCTGCCTCCCTACTGCATCTCTGTCCATCTACTCAACCTTCCTTCCCAGCCATACTGCTAGTCAAGACCAAACCTCCACTTGCACTAGAGCCTATCTCACTCACTCACTGCAAGACATTAATCCAGTAGGTTTCTCTTCTCTCTTCTGCATTACCAATCTTTTTTCTATTTGATTAACTCTCTTCAACATTGAAACATTGAAATGACATGTTATTTTTTCATATCTTCTTTAAAAACTCTCTTTACTACAATCTTTACTACAATTCCCCTCTAGCTATCTCCCTTTCTCACATTTTTTTTATAGCAAAACTCTTTGAAAGATTGTCTATACCCTCTGTCTCCAATTTCTCTCCTCCTATTCTCTCTTGAACCTACTCCAATCCAAGATTTTACCTACAACTCTCTGTAGACTTGGCTTTTATCAAGGTCCTAAACACCTCTACTTTGTTAAGCCAGTGATCATTTCTCAGTCCTCATCTTATTCAACCAGTCATGAGCATTGGACACAATCACTGTCTCCCCTTAGAAACACTGTTTCTTCATTAGGCTTCTGAGACTCTCTGCTTGTTTGGTTTTATTCCTACTGTTCTGGTCACCCCTCTTTGTCTACCCTTAATATTTCTTCTCATCTCTGCATCAGAGTCCCCAGGCTTGGTCCTTGGACCTTGTCTGTCTTCTCTCTATGCTTCCTCTGTTGAGAAACTGAACCAATCTCATAGATCTAAGCACTTATACTTCCAACCTGTCTCTGTCCCCTGAAATCCACACTCATATATCCTTCGCACGTGATACAACTACTAGGCCAATAGAATGTTTAAAACTCCTAATAGCCCCACCACCACCACCATCTAAACTGTTCCTCTCACAATCTTTCCCATTTCAACAATTGGCAACTCAGTTCGTCAAAACTCCTTGAACTTTCCTTGACTCCTGTTTTTTCATACCCCCATCCTAACCATCCAGCAAATCCTGTTCATTCTACCTTCAAAATATATCCAGAATCCCACCATTTCCCATAGTTTCTGCTGCTACCATTTTAGTCTGAGCCATCATCATCTCTTGCCTAGATTAGTGCAGTAGCCTCTTAACTGTTCCTGTTTTTTCTGTCTTGATCTTTTTTCAGTCTGTTCTTTACATAGCAATAAAGGTATTTCATTTAAACTTGCCAGATGGCATTTTCTACTCAACATCTTCCCAGTTTTTCTTCTGATCTCCCTTCCCACTTCCCTTTTCTTCATTTAACTCCATTCCAGCTAAATCAGCTTCCTTGCTATTCTTTGAGCATATTAGGCACACTTCCATCTCAGCACCTCTGCACTTGCTTTTCCCTCTGCCTGGAATGCTCTTTTGAGTACTTTCATTGTGTCTGAAATAGGAAGCAAAGTCACTACAGCTCATCTGCTGACTTCCTTCAAAACTTTACTGGGTGAGGTCTCCCCGGGTCACCATATCTGATGCTGCAAACCCCATCCAGCATGATTAACCCTGCTTCTCTACTTATTCTTCTTCTAAGCACTGATGATTATCTAACAGACCAAATATTTTACTTACTTGATTTGTTCATTGCCTGTATCCCCCAAAAGAGAACATAAGCTCCATGAGCTCAAGGATTTTTTAACTACTGTACGCTAAATACCTAAGATAGGGCCTGACACATAGGAGATGCAACAAACATTTGTTAAAAGAATAGATACAACAGTTTTTGCAAATTACCTTCTTGATGGCTGGGCTCGATATTACTTTTTTTTTTTGTCCTGACATCCCTCTTTGTCTGCTGATTCATTTTTCGGTATACCTGGCCATTCTACTACTTGTAATTTTCCAGGTCAAAATTCCATACATCCTGTCTTTTTTCTTTTCTTTTTCTAAACCTATCTTCCAGTCTGCAACTTCACTTCCTTAATAGATGGGTGTATTTATGTGTATTTAGTGTTTTATCACCTTTTCTTGGAGTGATAAGAGAATGTCAAAGTTGAGATGAATTTTAGAGTTCATCTTGTTCCACCCTCTCATTTGACACAAATGGAAACTTTGGTCTGAAAGAGGGAAGAAACCTTCAAGATTGCATACCTAGTTCCTAGTTAATAGCATAGCAGGGACACTTCCCTCCCTCAGTACCAAACACCTCATCTTCCTTCTGGCTTCTGTAAGTAAAACCAGCTTCTGTTAATTCTTTTGCCTCTTTTATTTTTTCTCTCCCCTTACTTATATCATTTTGATATCTTCATAAATCTGCTTTTATCTCATTTTGCGAGAATATTTGTATAAAATGAAAAGGGAAGATTTCCATAGAATTTAAACAAAACCCCTACAGACTCTACTAAAGTTTTCATTAGATTCTTTTAAGATGTATTATGTATAAATATGCAAAAGATGTGTTAGAATTTAAACTCCAGAACAAAAATGTTTCAGAAAACATGATTAAGATGTTAATAATAGCATCTTCCTCAAAGGGGTGTTACAAAGATACAGTGGGGAAAATGTACATTGCCTGGCACATGAGAAAGACAGAAAAAACTTACACTATGGCATGGAATTGCGTATTTAAAGTGTGAGTGTTGTGCATGTACCAGAGTTCCTATGTGCCCCTATTCTATACAATACCAGGACCCAATTTTCTCTCTTAATAGAAAAATTTGCTGAATTTGTAACAGTCCAATAAGTTATAGTAATTTATTGTTCTATTTCCTAAAGTACTTTTTTGAATTCTGATTTCTTTTTTAAACAGACACAACATCTCCTTAAGTCAGGGGATGTCAACAGTTATCATCATCTCCATTTTGTCTGTGATGGAAACTGAAATCCAAAGATTATTTACCTCAACTCAAACACAGCTAAGTAATGGGAGAAATGGAAGCAGAAACTTGAATACCTAATTCCTAATCCTGAGTTAGTCCACTGAGTCAGTCAGCACTATAAGCATGAGTAAATACTTCAAAATAAAAAACTAAACATTATTTTTCTGTAGTAGTAAAAATTTGGATGTTCCTTTCATGAAGAGATTGACCCTATAGCCCATGCCCTCGGATCTGTGACTGTTTGGCCAATGAATGCAGAAGTGAAGCTGGGTCAGATTCCAGGCCTAAGAAACTGGCAACTCTCACTTTCTGTCTCTTTAGAACATTCGCTCTGGGAACCCTGGGCCAGTATGTAAGAAGTTCTACTGCCCCGAAGCCACCATGCTAGAGAAGTAATGCAGTCAACACTCCAGCCAACAGTCCAAGCTGAGCCCCACCTTCCAGGCAAAGCTGCCGTAATGATAACCCTGTGAGCAAAGCCATCCTGAACCCTGCAGACACGCCCATCGCCAGCTGAAGACCACTGAGCAACCTAACCCAGTTCAGCATGGAGCTGAAGCATCGCTGAACTGAGCTATGCTGAAATTTTGTGCTATAAAATCCTGATATAATGGAAATGGTTGTTATGTGTAGCTACTGAGTCTTGGGGTAATCTATTATACAGCAACAGATAATGAACAGAATTTGATATCTGGAAGTAAAGTCCTGCCAAAACAATAACCGAAACCATGTGGCAGTGGTTTGGGAACCAGACAATGTGCAGAATTGGAAAGACCTTGAGGACACTGTTTGTGAAACCTGGAAGGACCTGAAGGAGACTGTTGGTGAATACTTAGAAAATAGTACAGTGATTGCTATTGGAAGCTGGAGAAAAAGTTGACCCTAATTATGAAGCAGCAGAAAGTTTGTCCATGCTGTTGCTCGTGGTAATGTACACAATAGAAAATAGACCTAATGGACTAGCTTGGGCTGGATTTGGATTTCCAGAAGGAATGCCAAATGATTTATTTTAGGCATGTGATATGATATGAATAGAAAAAAGGGGAGGTATGGGTTTCCTAGGTGGCACAGTGGTTAAGAATCTGCCTGCCAATGCAGGGGAAACGGGTTCGATCCCTGCTCCAGGAAGATTTCACATGCTGCGGAGCAACTAAGCCCGTGCACTGCAGCTATTGAGCCTATGCTTTAGAGCCCGTGAACCACAACTATTGAGCCCATGTGCTGCAACTACTGAAGCCCACGTGCCTAGAGCCCATGCTCTGCAACAAGAGAAGCCACGGCAATGAGGAGCCATGAACCTCAACGAAGAGTAGCGCCCACTCACAGCAACTAAAGAAAGCCCACGCACAGCAAAAAAAGATCCAACACAGCCAATAAAATAAATAAAAAATAAATAAACAAATAAATAAATTTATTTTTAAAAAAAGAAAGAAAAAGGGGAGGTTAAAAAAAGGGAACTGTTTATTATAATTAAATATTTATATTATTTTATTGTATTTCTGCATAATTCCTAGGAAGCAGGACTGAGACCTAATTAAAGAATGCCAATGTGTAGCCAGTAAGATTTCAGAATTGCTATAGGCCAGGGACTGCTCTATGCTTTCCATTCTCTCCATTTTTTAATAGGAATGCCTATTGCCTGTGTCTGACTTCTGTCTCAACATTGTATGTTGGGGGAAATAACCAGTTCCTTTAGTTCACAGGTTTTCAGACTGAAAAGACCCATACTCCTAGAAACAGACCTAAAGAGTCTCACTCATGCCTGTGCCTGGTTAGGGTAACAAGATCCTGGATCTTAAGGCTGGTCTTGATGGTGCCTAGGTGCTGATGTTGTCATGAGGTGTGAATTTTGGGGTCCTTCAGAGAGAGTGAAGGTATCTTTGCATAGGGAAGGAATGTGAATAATCAATGATCAAAGAATATACTGTGACAGATTAAACCTTACCACAAATTCTCTGATATCTCTTCCATGGAGAGGCAGAGTGTATCTTCCCTCTCCTTGGATCTGGATGAGCCCTGTGATTTGCTTTGATCAACAGAATATGGCAGAAGAGATGCTGGGTCATTTGTTGGACCCAGGCTTAAGATACTGACAACCTCCACTTACATTCTCTTGGAACGCTGTCTCTGGGAGCCCTGAGTCCTCGACTCCCCTGATGCCATGTTGGAGAGACTCATGTGGAAGCACTCTAGTTGACAGTCCCAGCCAAGATCAGGCTTCCAGCCTAGGCACTAATTCTGTGAATGAAGCCATCTTAGAATCTCCAGACCAGCTCATCTGCCAGCTGAGTAATCCAAGTGATCTCAGTTGACTCCACATGGAACAGAGGAATCACCCAGCGGAGCCCTGTTCAAGCTATTAACCAAAAGTATAGTGAAATATAATAACATGGTGTTTTAAGCCACTACATTTCGGAGTAATTTGTTACATAGCAAGAGATAATCAGAACACTGACTATTCATACAATAAGTAAATACATGTAGGCATATTTTTCACAATAGATTATACGTCCTAAAGTGGTGATGAGTTGAATTTTTGTAAAGATAACTACATTTCAAATGTGCTAAGGATGATTTGTATTTTTCTTATCCTTAAAGCATGCAGATAACAGTCACTACCCCACTTAGTTCACAGGAATGTTGAGAGAAGCAAATGAGATAATGTATATCTCATCTGCAAAGCCTTTCCCACTATGTAAATGTATGACATTATTATTACTTTTTAAAGGCATATTTGAATAAAGTGAAGGGTTCCTTTGCAATTCAAATAATCATCCAGTTTTTATCAATTTTGTATGTTCAGCTCCTCACAGGTCTGATTTTTCTATATACGTGGGTATTTATGGGCATGTAAAATTGCTGTCCTATCAATATAGACTTTATTCAGTACTGCATTAAAGCCATACCTGTTCATAAAAGTGTAAAGATGTATTTTAGTACAATGTTGACCTGAAGCAGACATATTTTAACTGAGATAAGTAAAGCACAACTGGTACTATCTCATTCAGTCAAGCGTGAAACTCTTGGGAGAGGTGGGAGAGGCAGGAAACAAGTAGCTCCAGATAGAAGTTGTACCCTGGGGCTGTGGTTCTGCCTCATCTTGACAAGGGCACAATGTGCAGGACGGAGAGAGAGAAGGGAGCATTCAAATACTTTCTTCCACGACAAAGAAAGAAGTGTGATGAAGGCCTAGCAGTAGATGCGTGCATTGTTTCTGTTAGGAAAGCTAAGACTGTGAGAAATTTGTCAAACTTTGGGTTCCTGAACTCAAATATAGTAAGTGATATTTCATGTTTTTAATGACAGTTTTTCCCCCTCAGAAAGCTAAAATATATAAAAAATGTTCTTTGAAAGGTCATACCTTAGAATTAGTATCAAAAAAAGAGCTGAAAGCATGTAAACACACACGTACACACATACACACACACACACACACAATTGTCCATTAGTTTCATTAGCAGTGTCTGCTTTTACACCCTGAAACCTTTCATTTGAATGAACAACATACAATGAACGGCCCAATCCCCCAGCTATCGCATCAGGTGACATTCTGCTATCAATGCCTCGGTAGCTCGGGGCTCCATTCCGCAGAGCAGTCAGAACGCCATAAAACAAAGTGCCTCTCCATGAGCATGCTAGTTGAGCACACCGCCAGTGCCCGGTAAGGTGCTCTTCAGATACTGGCCCATCTGCGCCTTCAACTTATGAAATTTCAGAGATTTCTGGAGCCGTAGAACTTGAGAGGGTCTACTCCTTATTAAAGGAAAGACCAACACGGCCTGGAGGAAACTTGGAGGTGTAACCAAACTTTGTTTCCATTGCCCTTCAGCAAACACCTTTACTGCAATAGCATCTGAGATTCAGGGAGAGTACTAAAAAAATTTTTTTAATTAAAAGAAAAAAAACTTTCATACAATCTTCCACAACATGGCCAAGACAAGACCCAGCATTCACTCTCACTTAACATGTTAGACTGACAAGTGTGTAAAATGCAAAAGAAGTATCGAGACACTTACTGGTTACCCTCACAACAACCCTACAGACTAGATTATCATTCTCATTTTACAAATGAGGAAACCAAGGAATAGAGAGATTAGGGAGCTCGTCCAACATCACATAGCTGTCATTCATTGAAAGGAAAGGAACTAGATTAAAACCCGAGTCTGGCTCCTTAACCATGTGCTTGACCACTGATTATACTGGCTTCCGAGTGAGGATGGGGGCAATGATGATAGTTATTGAAAGGTGATATGGTAGAGTCATGAAACGGGGGTGTTTCAGACAGGCAGAACTCCAATCTCAACCTTTTAACCCCTCCGTAACCCCAGGCAGGTGAGTGAACATCTCTAAGATGGACATAATTACAATACACTCATAGGCTTAGTGTGAGTTTTAATAATCTATTGAGTAACTGGAATTTAATAAGCACTCAATAAATGAGAGGTTAATTATTAGTTCCAATGTACCAAGCACTATTCATGTACTATGAACAACCTAACAACACCCATGAAAGGAAGGTATTTTATCTATTTTATAGACCCAGAAACTGAAGCCTAGGATTGCCCAGAATTGCATAGTTCAGTCAGGATCTGATCCTAGGCTTCTGTGACTACAAAAGCTTTGCTAGTTACAACTGTTCCTCCACTTCTCTCAATACACCAGCCTAGGCTGAGATCACCGTGCACCAAAAATGACGTTCTGAATATCAGTTAATGTTTGTCAGCTACTAATGTGGTGAAATTACATTGTTCAGTTAACCCATTACTTCTCAAATTCTATTTTTACTCCAATGCTCAGGGGAGGAAGATATCTAACTTACATTTAACTTGTCTCTCCTGGGGAAAATATTGAAGTCATAAATGGCAGCATTTTGTAAAAATATTCAAAGTTAATTTAATTTAAAGAAAACAAGTCTGAACTAAGGATCAAGGCACTTGGTTTTTGTTTTGCTTTACTTTTCACAACTCTCCACTGACAAGCTGTGTGCACTTAGACAAGTAACTTCAGGACCTCTGCATTCTCCCCATGAAATGAGAGATAAGAGATAAGCTCAGAGGGTTCCTTCTAATTCTAAGGTGCTACTAGGTAGTACCTCTTACCCACATGTACATGTACACATGTAGCAGTCAAGAGCCTCTAAATCAGTTGTTCTTCTCAGTAGGGATCCAGCAGCGTTGTTACTGCCTAAAGAGCTGTTTCAAAACTCAGATTTTAGGACCATTGAGATTCTGATTCAGTTGATGTGATTGAAGCTTCAGACCAAATCTGTATTTTTTTTAACACTGCTCAGCTTTTTCAGGTAAGTAATCAGGCTCCAGAATCACTGCTTCAGACTCCTTTGAATGGTCCACAAAATCACCATGCCCTGCGAAACACAAGGATGACCAAAGCCTGCACCAAGGCCTCTGCTCAGTGGAGCAAGTTCACGGGTGAGGTAGAGCTGTAAAGCACCAAATTTGATGTTGTTGGCCATGTATTATCACAGGGTGGATAGAGTGGGGGAAGAAACCTTTAAAACTGATTTTCCTGTAGAACAAAAAGTCATACTGCCATTATGACATCCATTTTAAAACTGAAGTAAAGGTCTAGAAAGCAATACAATTGGCCCTCGTAGCTGGTGTCACATTCAACTTGAGAATAACCCAAAGTCAAGAAAAAGTATGATCAATAAAGCCCAATGATATGGTCAGTACATGAGTACCAAACCTATACCCCAGTACCTAGATTTGCTGAGCTGGGATCATGACACGATACCCAGACAGTTAATGAAATTGAACATGAATGGGCAAAATAGATTGAAGAGATTCCAAAGACAAACACAGTGACACCTAATATCAAGAACTGAGTTACAGCGATTTACTATCGTTAAGGCCAACTAAAGTCATACTGGAAGAGATGCCACCAGCCAGAAAGATATGGGTCATTTTTTAAAATGTAAATACTACTCAACCATCATAGTAAATAAAAATATTTACCCAAGGACCAGTGATACTGTACATAAAAGGCTGAAGGTCATGTAGGCACACATCCATTGTCACCATTTATAAAACTCAAGGATCACACAAGCCACAAGGTAAATAAACACAGAGCTCTTGCCAATTTGAAGAGGTATTTTGTGTGTGATCTTAAGTAATTCTTGTTTGAGTGTTATCTTCAAAATGGAGCTAATACTGCCTCAGAGTGTTTGACAACTATTTAATTACAACCTGCAAAGCACACTAAACTCCTTGGCAGAAAGGGATGTGTGAAGAAATGGGTGAAATGGATAACAGCAACATAGTCCTTAAAACCATCCTGACACCCTCCTCTATAAGCTTCAGGAATCACAGCAACCAGGCCACATCTGTCTTCTAGCTCTTCTAATCTCAATATTTCACCGGGTATTTATGAATGAAATCCTTCATTGATAATCAATGAAGGGTACCCTTCATTGATAAACTGTGAATCCTGTGTAGATGGCCTCTTCATTCTGCCCAGAAGGATATGCAAAAACAAGGATCTGTGGCTAATACAAAAATATATTTGGTCTTTGCCCCCAGTTCCTGGCACAGAGCTCCTAAAACCCTTGGCATTTCCTGAGTGATAGGAGTGTCTTTTGTTATTCCTGAGTTTATACTAGTGATATGAATTAGGGTGGGGCTCCTAGATAATCTCAGGATGGGGCTGGCCACCAGAAAGACCAAGTGATTAGAGTGTTGGAACTTTCAGCCCTACCCACCAACCTCCAGGAAGGGGTGAGGGAGGGCTGGAGATTGAGCTCTATAAAAACTCTTGAACAATGAAATTCAGAAAGCTTCCAGGCTGGTGAACACCTCTAGGTACTGGCAGGGTGACGTGTCTGGGAAGGCACAGAAGCTCCATTCTCTGCCCCTCCTCCCCTCCCCAGTACCTTGACCTAGGTCTCTCTTCCATGTAGTAAGTAAAAGACTTTCCAGAGTTCTGTGAGTCATTCTAGAAAATTATCAAACTTGAGGATGGGGTCATGAGAATCTCTGTTTTAGAGACTGTCAGTCAGAAGTAGAGATGGCCCAGGACTTGTGATTGGCATCTGAAGTGGGAGCAGTTCTTATGGGACTGAAACCTTTAACTTGTAGAATCTAAAGCTAATTCCAGGTAGGTGGTATCAGAATTGAATTGAGTTGTTGGATACCCAGTTGTGTCTGAGAGATGGAGAAGTGGTGTCGGAAAACACACCACCTATTTGATGTTCAGGAGGGAAAAAAGTCTTCAGGATTAAAGGACGCAGCCAAGTTCACAGAAGCTGAACTATAGGCTGTAGGTGTCTTTGCTGGCTTCAGCTCCACGTGCCTTTACCACCCTGAGGGTCCATTTCATTATGCCTGCTGGGATGAGTTCGGAAATCCTTGATATTGGGAAGAAAAACCAACCTATTTCCTCATGCCAGAGTTTTCCGGGATTGATGTCCCAAAAGGTTACATTTCTAGACTAAAAGAAAATTGACTGGTGACCTCATGTCAACCAAGAAAACTTAAAATGCAATGCTATTTGGGTTATAATTTCATTAATATCTCTGCTATTTTAAAATTTTTACATGGTAGAAATAAAGCCTGTGAAATATCAACCTAAGTCCAAAATATTTCACCAGGTAGCTTCTTATTAAAACTCTGTAAAAGTGAAAAAAGGAAAATCCAGAGCACAGGAGCAGCCAGGTAAACCACAGGCTCAAGTCCTCTCCTAAGTGAGGTGACAGAAGCAGCTTGTATTTTTATTTTATATTTCTTCTAAGTCATAAGCAACATATTTTCTAAATCAAACAGTCCTGTCTTCCTATTCTATCGTTCTATCCTCATTCCTTTCTCTAAGCTTCAGAGCTAGCTTTCTCTACTCACTTCTCCCCAACTCTAAATAACTTCAGGCTTGTTTCAACTGCTTATAGTAAAGTATATAATGTACTAGAAAGAGTACTAGTTGGGGATCAAGAGACCTGAGTCTTAGATCTATTATAGCCTAACACTGCCACTAACTAGTTTGGGGATTAAGAGTTAATGCTTAAACTCTCTGAGATTTTAGTGGTTTCATTATTATAGTAAAGCATTTGGACTAGATGATATTGAAGATCTAAGATTCTCTAACAACATTTCCTATAATGACTAGCTCCTGAAATTAAGCAAAGATCTCAGAACTTCCCCATGGTCAATATCTGAAGACAAAATTATTTTTTCACAATAGGAGGAAAATGATTGATGTATCCTAATTTCATCATCTACGAAGTAAGAGGTCAATAGATTGTTTCATTCTTGGCATGACTGGAGAAATACAAGATTACACATGTTAGTTAAAACTTCAAGGAAACACAAGAAAACATTTGTTCCAATCTTAAGAGGAAAAAGAGCAAAGAAAACCTAGTCCATATATCAAATGAAAGAAAAAAGGCATCAAAAAAAGCAGAAGCAGAGAGGGAAGCACAAAACAAGATGAAAAAGATAAAAGCAAAACTGTAGTTATGAAAAAATATAAATTCTTTATTAAAAAATTATGACTAAAATTGGGTTAAGAAACAAAATCCAACTATATGCTGGATTAAAAAATATACATATAAATTAAAAGTAAAAAGATGGGTAAAGATCTACCAGGTTTAAGTAATAAAAATACTATTAGTACAAAAAGTAGACAAATGGCACTAGATAAAGCAAAGAATATAAATTTAGAGTAAAAAAGATATAACAAAAGTATAATAGGTAGGAGCCGTTATGTACTGTGTAACTAGCATTAAACTATAAAGCACCAACTCTTGGATATAGTGGGAGAAATAGGCAGATACATGATTGAAACCTTGAAACTGTTTCCCTTCCTTGATAAATCAGTATAGCCTAATATAAAGTATACTTAAGTAGTAATTTTTAATTAATATAATTGTTATACTTTAATGTTTATGCCCTTCTATGAGTACATAGACTCTTAAAAATACATAGAATATTTTTAGAAGTTAATAATGTAACAAAACAAATTAAATTGTGATAAATTTTATACAGTCTACATTCTATGACTGTGATGAAATAAATTAGAAAACAGTAACAAGAATTTTAAAAAAGGAAACTTTATTTGTAAATCAGAAAACATACATAAGTAACTCTTGGATCAAAGAAAAGATAAAAATTGTGATTACAAATTATATGAATATTAGAAAATTGAATAGTAGAACATTTCATATTAAATCTAAATGATATATTTAAAACTATTCAGAGGAAATAGGAGATTTCTATACCTGCTTTATTAGAGCAGAAGTAATACAAGTAAAAGATTTAAGCTTAACTAAAAATTAATAAAGTAAAAATATTTTTTGAAAGCAGAAGGAAATAAAAAAATTAAACCAAAGAATAATGAAAGCAAACACAGAAAATATAATAGTCAAGCATATTCTGGCGAGTCCAGAAAAAAAAGTTAATAAGATAAAGAATTTAAGACAACAATTACATAAAATGAGAAATGAGATAGAACTAGAGATATGAGAGACACACTTAAAATTATACAATATCATATACTGTTAAATTTTCAAAATTCACTAATATTCCAGGAAAATACAAATGGCTAAAATTAACTCAATAAGAACTAGTAAATTGAATAGGTCTTTGTCAGTAGAAAAAAATTTTCTTAATTAATCCCAATAAGGTGTCTAAGTCAAAACTATTTTACCAGTCTTTGCAAGTCTTAAAAGAAATAATCTGCCCATCATATATACCATTTCAGCACAAAAAAAGATGGAAAACTTTCAGACTCCTTTCATAGTGATCATAATCATAAGAACCTAATAAAGATTACACAGGGGAAAAAATTACACACCAATACTACTTCTGAGTACAGATACAATTGATAAGTAAATTTCTTGAAGTTGGGGTCTCAGTTAAATAATGAAGACTGTGAGCCTTTGCCCTACTTACAAGCTGACAAGTTAGACTGCCATAGTTTCATGTGGCAGAAGAAAGAAGACTTTGGGGTCAGAGACAAAGGATTTTATTACTTACAGTACAAGAAGCAGGCTAAGCATCAGTATGTATGTCAGTGTCTCTTGACCCCCATTCTCAGGGGGGTGATGCAACACGGGCCCAGGCCAGATGCCTGCATATTCAGTGGGTTGCATTATAGGAGAGGAACCCTGGGCTTAGGAAACTCAAATCTTTAAAGTGGGCAGTAAGCATCCTCTCATTGCCCCAGAGGGAGACATTGTCTTTATTATAGTGGACAGTAAGCATGCCTACTGTTTGTTCCAGAGGGAGACACTATATCTTCAAGGCCATAAGCAAACCTGCCCTTTGCTCTGGAGGGAAAGACTATCTCTATCCTTGAAAAGATATTCTGAAACAAAGAGCAGTCAGTGCCTCTGCTTACAAGATACACAAAAATGTGAGAGGTCCATGGAGAATTGCCTCCCAACACATCATTAGTAGGTATTATTCTAAAAATGCAAGGATGGTTTAATATTTAAAAGTATAAATAAGGCAAAGGAAAATGATATAATACAATTCAACATTTAGTCTTGGTGGTTAAAAAAGTTTTTTTTATAAATACTATTTCTTTAAATGTCTAATTTAAATCTATCTGTTAAAATCTAGGTAAATATATTAAATGTTTATCCTAAGGCAACAAGCAACATCCTTAAAGTGAAACCCTACAGGCATTCTCATTAAAATTGAAACAAAATAAGGATGGCCACTATAACTGCTATTATCTAACATTATTCTGGAAGTTCCAGTCAATGCGATGAAAACAAAACATATGTAAGAAGTGTAACAAAAATCATATTATTTTAAGTGACACAGTTATACATAGACAAAGCAAGACGATCAAAAGAAAAACTTTAAATATAATGAGTTCAATAAAGAAGCCAGAACAAAATAAACATTAAAAAAAAGTCCAGTGCCAGCGATAATGAGTTATTTTAAACAATGCTAAATCATAATAACTAGTTACATAAGATTCCATTCCTGGTAGCCTCAAAATTGTTTTAAAAATAGAAATAACCTGAACAAGACAGAATGCCACCTATGCAAAGATAAACTCAGCACTTTTGAGGCTTTCAAAAGAAAGTATTAAAATAAAAAAATCACATGTTCCTAGGTGGAAAAAGGAATTTTGAAAGTTATTACATATTTCCAAGTTGAGCTTCAAATATAACTATATTCAAATTAAATTCCCAGTAAGAATTTAGGGATCAGAGTCAATAAACTAATGTTAAATGTATGTGGAAGAAGATCACATGATGATAAACAAGTTTCTAAAAACAAGAGTAATGAGAAGGGACTTATCCTAAATATTAAAACATATCATATCATAAAAACTTCAACAGGCAAACAAAGACAGAGTGAAATTCTAGAAAACTCAGCATTACAATGGAGAAAAACAGAAACCAGAAAAAGACATACACATAATAAATCAGTGAAGAAAGGACGGTACTGAGTCAACTGATATTTTTTCTTAAAAAAAAAACAAAACAAAAGCTTGTCTCTTTTATATGAAATAATTTCTGGATGGTAACAGTTATATTTCTAAAATAAAACCATAGGAATCTAGAGTAAAAGATAGGTGAAAGTTATTGGGGAGGGCAAGGACAAAAGCACGAAAGCCAAGATGGAATAAGTCATGAAGAAAATAAGAATAGATTTGAGTGAAAAGAAATAGAAATCTTTATAGCAAAAAAAGTCACTATAAACAGTATTAAAAGGCATTCTATGACAATAATAAAATATTGCAAAAGTAATGATAGATCTATTCAATAATGGGAGACAGCACTGGGTAGTTTACAAGTTCAAGCCGCAATTTATGTACAAAAAAATTCACGTGTTATTTATGATATAGAATAGATGAAAGGTGATAGAGTGAAGTGATTAGGAGCAAGGGAGCAAATCCCAGTTCCAGCTCTTGCTAGCGATGTCACCATGCCTCAGTTTTAACATCCCTAAAATGAGAATAATAATACCAAACCTCACAGGGTTGTTGGGAGAGTTAAGAGAAAAAACAGCCTGGCAAGGAAGTAAATACTAAATAAATGTTAACTATAGGAGTATTAGTTGCAGCATGGGGTACAATCAATTACACTTTCGCTCTTGACTCATTTGTCTCTCCCCATCTGTGTCAGGAACTGGGTGAGAGATAAACACAAGACTCTAACTGATGTGCATCTAGACATAATCCTAATTGTTGATTAAACCAGATTAGAAAATCAGTTCAACCTGTGGCCTAAAGAAATGAGTCTTATTTGGAGAATAAGAGAAACAGAGAAGCTGGCCACATCCTGGAAACCAGCAGCTCCAAGGGGATGAAGGGGCTGAACTGAGAAGCCTGGGGACTTCACAGGATCGTGGTGGGAATGACTGAGTTGTTACCTTCTCCCACATCACCAGCCAAGGCTCTCTCCACTTTGGGATCCAGAGAGGTGACAAGTCACTGTTCCGCTTCCATGTCTCCGTCCTGGTCGGTGGAGGGGAAGCCCTCCCACCTCCAACCATAGAAACATGAGGTGAGAGGGATAAGTATTCCCCATCCCATGCCACCTTATTATTTGTAAATAATTTTAAATGAAGAAATTGCAATGGAATATTTTATAGCCATTCAAAAGTATGTTTTGGGGGCATTGGAAAATTGTCAAAATACAATGTTGAGGGGGTGGGGTGAAGCAGAGTCCTCTTATTTATTCACATTTGCAAAGGAAAATTCTGTAAGAAATACAATAAAATGTTAAAAATTGGTTATTTGAGGAGGAGTGAACTTATAGGCAATTTTAATTTCTTATAGTTCACTGTATTTTCAAAACTTTCTACAACTTTTCATTACATTCCTATTCAGAGGTAAAAGAAAGAAATATGACTGTTTACTAGCTTCTTCAGAAAATTTCAATTTCTCAAACCAACAGGGCTCTAATTTAAAAGGATTTAAAGTATATGGTTTACTTCCTGGCACCAAGATTTTAGAAAAGGATCAGGAAAGAGAGACTTTTCCTTTGTGTCTATATGCACATCTGTATTTTTTTGGTAAGTGTTTATTACTTTTGAAATTAAAATATAAGCCATTAAAATTTGCATTTTAAAAAGTGGGTTTTTTTTTAAATCTTCTACATCAAGAGACAGGAAAAACAAAGCAAAGCCAAATATATATGTGTAAACGTTAAAGTTTATTGGTTGGGCTTGGGTAGCCTACCACCTAGAAGCTGGGTATTTATTTCAGGGCTCTGCTTCTGTGAGGTTCAAGGGCACCAAACGGGCATTATAAATATTAATAAAAACTTCAAAAGCTAAACCACATTTTTATAGAGTTAGGAGCATAAACTGAAAGAATTAATTTGGGAAGGAAAAGATGGTGGTTTTCTATGGTTGTTTTATTTTGCTTTTGCTGAGAAATCCAGCAGTTCCAATTCTGTCACAATAAGGAAAACTGTGTAGTTTGTTGTTTTGAAAACCGGTGATGTTTAAGTGTGTATCAGGCCACAGACAAACACACAGAGGGTCAAGAATATTGTTTTCAGAGTAGAATTTATACCTAAATGTCTTTTTACTGATCAAGCCCCCAGGTCCTCCAGAAGTTCGGTCATCTATTAGACAATATGCGTGTGTTTGTACATAGGCGTTTTCTAAAAACTGACCCCAAATCTGAAGAATGTGAAGGGCAAAAACATAACCGCATAACTGGCCTCTTGAAAATAAAAGCCAAATCAAATGAGCAGAAAGGATGGGCACTTCTAAGATGGGACTACAGGACAGTGAATTCACAGGGGCCATGATGAGAGGGGACAGCCCTGCAGTCCTACTTTCCAGCCCGAACTGCGCTCCCTTTATAGTCCTGAGAGCGGCTGCATTAAAGTTTAATCATGATAAGACTGTGTTCTATTTACATGGCCCCTTTCATCCCAAGAATTCGAGGACTTGGTAGAATTCCTAGCATTTATCTTCATATCGCCCCCGGAAAGCAAGCTGGAGCAGGTGCTATCTTCCTTTTATAGACTGGGGAACCAAGGCAGGTAAACAGGTCTTCTATGTCCCCTGGTGAGACAGGGAGTTAAAGAAGGGAGGGCTGCATGTTTTTGTCACTCAGAAGGAGTCAGCCTAGCACACAAGAAGGATTATTCCAGTTCAGGAGGAATCTTGACTGAATTAGATAGAGCATGGGCATCAGTGAACAGAGTGAGCAAATGGATAGATGTATGAAATAAGGGGTACAGGAAATGTCCCATCTCAGGACATGGAGAGGAGGTCTCTTTGAGTAGTCCATGCCAGAAATTCCACACAGAGTCCTTTCTTTACGTTCTTGCATGGCAGCCTCAAAAAGCCCCTGTAAAGTGTCAATATCTCTAGAGGCATACTACATTTAGCCACTCTCAGACAATAGCATTGCAATATTAATTTATGAAATTTATCTCTAATTATATTGTTAGCTGAATCCTGAGTCTCAGTGGAACTAGACACAGGGCAAAATACATTTTGATGGAAGGAAGGAGTATTGGTTATATTCCACAAACTCAAGTCCTTTTTGCAAAGAAGGTATATATTAATTAATTCAACTATTTAACTAGAAAAATTGGTCTAGACTATTTCTGATGGAAGCAGAATGATGCGATGAGAGAATAATAATAATCCAGGTTCAAGTCTTGCCTGGCCGCTTACCAGCTACACACCAGCAGGCAGGTCAACCCAGCTAAGCCTCCACTTCTCCTGCATCATGTGAGAACAATCGCGTGTGATCTCAATTTGGAGTCCCCCAAGGGCAAATCTTGAGTCAAGGATGGGGAGCAAGTTTGGGTGGTAATCCCAGGGATCACTGGAGAAGTGAGATAGGAGGAGGGGAAAAATCAGTCCGAGTGGCTTCAATGAGGGCTTCCCACTGTGGTCACTGCTTTCAACCGCTGAGAGGACCCTTTGGGACACTGTGGGAACTTGCTTCAGAATTGTCCCAGCAAAGGGAGAGGAAGTTGGGGGATTTATGCAGGAATTCCCATTCCTCAAAGGTTGAGGGTTGTTCCTGGGCCAAGGATTTGTGAGTACTTGCAGCTTAGCCCCTCACTGGGCTGAGGATCTTCCCATGAGGCCAGAGCACACATCAGGCAGAGAGACACCACTGTTATGCCGGAGACCAGACTGCCTGCAGGTGGCTTCCCAGGGTAGAGCAAAGAGATGTAGATGGGCACCAACCCTATCTGTCGCACACAGAGCCACTTCATACAGCTTCTGAGGAAAGTCATGGAGGAGAATATAAATACAATGCTTAGCATAAGTTCAGGCACATGATAAAGGAGCCAATAAACTTCAACTATTGTGATTGTCATTATTGCTACATTTTTTTAAATTCAGGTGAGCCTAGGCTTACTGTCACAGCAGAGGGTTCAGGGAACCAGGAGAGAGCCAGAAGCCCCTGGATAGGTCTGAGAAACCCTAAGAATGCAGAACAGTGAAAATAGTACAATCATGAAGGTGTCAAAGGCAGCTCTCATGTCCTTCCGAGTTCTGCCTCCATCGAGGCAGAACCTGTAGGGCACTGGTGGGTCAGCTTAGCCAGATCTCTAAAGAGAACCACAGAAGGAAAAGAAGGCTGGGTGTCCTTGCTACCAGCCTTCCAAGGTAGCACTTTCCACTGCACACCTGGCAGTGGAAAATCTCAACCCCCTGGCTAGGACAAGAGTCACCTGACTGCAGAAGGAAGCTGCAGTAAATATTTCTGGCTTAACCTGGGCTACACGACAGCTTCTCTGAAGTTTTGCTTCAAATTCAGGCCCAATTCAACAGGCACAAACCCCCACAAATTCACTTCCAGGGAAAACACAGCCTTTTGAGAAGAGAACTGCCACCTTTTGCAAAAGAGCGGAGCCTTCCGTCTGGTGCATGCAGGATGACTGTCTTTCAGCTGAGGTGAGATATAATGGAGCCAGGTGAACCCCTGTCGACAGGCACAGTGGCCACACTAGCTGAATCCATCCCCATTCCCTTCGTGCAGAGTTATACTTCTACCCCCCTCGTATATGGAACACGGCTCACAAAAGGAAACTGTTTTGTTTGGCCGGTGAGAAATCATTTCAACTGTACTATTTTTCTGTTTACTCAAATAAATATAAAGATGCTTTTCTTTTCCGCAAAGAATTGTTATCGCTATTTGAATCTATGTTGCTTCCAAAACAAACATCTTACTTTTAGTATCAGAGCAGAGCATTCTGTTCCTCAGAGAAGTGATATTCTTTAGAAGGCTGGTGGGAAACTTGTAGAATACTGAAAGGATAAGACTAATTCCAGAACAAACAACCTGGAAACTTTGTTTTCTGAACTTCAATAACTATGACTCGTCTCTCCCATGGCACGGACATTAAGTGACTGGAAGATGAAGGACTAGCCTATAGGACAAGGCCAGGGTGGTCCAGCCCCTCCCTAAACCCACAACTGTTGGTACAAGACTCAGAGCTGTCTGTCTCTCTTTCTCTCTGCCTACATGGAGCCCTGTCTTCCCCTGCAAGCCCCCTTCAGCTTCCACTTGTGTTCTGTGGAAGCCTCACTCCCTCTCTGATGAGCAGGGGCTCACTCAGACCTGGACCAGATCTCAAATCACGAGTCTCATGCAAAAATGACTGGATTCATTTGTGGCTTCCATCTACCATCCCACCATTCCAGTCCCAGCTCCTGCAGGGAGCCATGTCTACCAGCTGTCTGTGTCATTGGCTGGTCAAATTTCTCTAGGATTCCTTCTAGTCTGATTTTGTGTTCATCCTTCCAACCCATGAAATGGATGCTACCTTACATAAGAAAAGCAGGTAAGTAAATATGCTGTTGTTATAGGTCGGCTCCTCTCTCTTCTGTCTTTTTTATGTCAACATCACTATCATCCTCCTCAAAACAAGTGACAATAAGCGAGTATTATCCTGTGCCGTTCTCCACACACAATGAGGGAGATAGCATTATCCCCTTTAGACACAGGAGGAATCTGGAACTTGGAAAGATTAAGTAACTGACCAAACTATTGCACAGCCAGGCAGGGCAGCGTTGGGGGATTTAACCGCAGAACCTGCCTCCCTAGTTTGTGTTTTAAACCACCACGTACTTCTACTTTCCCCCATCTTATCAGGCGGTGGACTCTGGAGCCCCATCTACAGCAGCCCGTATGCAGATCTTCTATTCATAAAGGCCTCGATCTTAACAGCTTCCACGTGTGCTGCCCATACATTTACACAGCCCCTTCCGCATGCGGTCTCTTGTTGAATTCAAACAGTCATGATAGGATTCAGTCAGGCACAAGTCTGCTTTCTCTGCTTAAAAAAAAAAACAACTTGAAATGCAACATTCCCTACCCACAACAACAGCCCAGAAACGACATCTACTTAGCTTCATTCTTTTCTTCCTCTCCCTTCAGGGTGCAGGCTTCTATTACACGTTGTGTGCCCCTTTTTCTGTTTTGCCTCTATAGAGGCAGAGTGTTGTTTCCTCTAAGAAAAGCGTCTCCCTGTTGGGAGTGACATGCACGCATCCATGGAGGAAGAAACGTCCCACAGTTGAAACCTCGTTAGGACCTACAGAATTTATAACTCAGCAGCAAGAATTTTCTCTTTGCAGAAAACTGGGGCATCATCAAGGCTTTCAATGGAGAGCAGAAAAGGGAAATCACAGAAAATCAATTCAGTATTTTTGAGGTGTGGAATGGAGATAAAGGAAATGTTCTCCCAACTACTTTGTGGGCAGAGACATATAATCACTGTTTTCCTCTTTAAGGCTGGCCTTCTCCTCAGTTCATGGTGTGACCTTGCTTGTCATTTTGTGGTCTGATCCTGTTTCCCCCAGGAACTCTAGGAATACAATCATATATTGGGAAAGAGCTCGGTGCAAACACTGAATGACTTGGGTCACTGTCACAACACTGTCACTCATTAGTGGTCTGGCCTAAAGAAAGTTCCTTAGACTTTCTAAGTCCATTTCCCCATCTGTAAAATGGGGACAGTAAATCTGCCTCAAAAGACTTTTGTCAGATTAAATAAGAATCCAAAGCACATAAGGCGCCTGATAGAAACTCCTTAGCAAACCAGAGCTACTAATATATACAGTAATCTTTTTTAAGTCACTTTAAAAGTCCTGTTTTGCTCAGTTTATTTAAGTATCCTGCAACCTAGTGATGACAAATGTTAATACAGATAGCAATGTATAGCAGTGAGGGTAAATGATACACTTGATACACTGTGACATAATAAAATGACACCCAGATCGCAATGTCTTAGCCCAATCAAGTTTTGTTTCTCACTGATGGCAAGTCAAAGTAGGGTTCCTGGTCAGACACACCCCTGGGCTGTCCTTCTTCAGGTGGTGACTCAAGCATCCAGGTACCTACTGCTACAGAGCTCCTTCTGTCTCTCTGTGTCTTCCAGTTGTTGACTTGCAGCCGTTGGCTATATATTTTATGTATAGTAGTGAGTATATGTGAATCCCAAACTCCTAATTTATCCCTCCCCCCCATCTTTCCCCTTTGGGAACCATAAATTTTCTTTTGAAGTCTGTGTGTATCTTTCTGTTTTGTAAATAAGTTCACTTGTATCATTTTTTTTTAGACTTCACATATAAGGGATATCATATAATATTTGTCTTTGACTTACTTCACTTAGCATGATAACCTCTAGGTCCATTCATGTTTTTGCAAATGGGATTATTTCATTCTTTTTATGGTTAATATTCCATTGTATATATGTGCCACATCTTCTTTATCCATTCCTCTGTTAATGGACATTTAGGTTGCTTCCATGTCTTGGCTATTGTAAATAGTGCTGCAATGAACATTGCTGTGCACGTATCTTCTCAAATTATGGTTTTCTCCAGATATATGCCCAGAAGTAAGATTGCTGGATCATATGGTAGAATGTTTTGATATTAGGCTGAATCATTTAGTTGGAAAGACTTCTTAGAAAAGCAGTACATATTTCGGAAAGAATTTTCTGTAGTTGCCCAAGATTCCTTATATCATGTGCTTTCCTTCCTAAATATGGAAACCCAGCTCCCTGGAAGCAAAACGCAATGCCTCCATGGAGGTCATAGTCATCATCGTAATTGCACTCATGAATGAAAATTATTGACTTTTGATTGGGAAGAATCACATTATGTCCACTTCTTCCTGAATCCAGGGTATTGTGGGGGTTTGGTTTTGGCTTTGTTTTGTTTTTGGATGTGTGCAAAACCAAAGATTTTTGTAGTAAATGTCAGCGAAGTAACCCAAGCCCCTTCAGCAGGAATTGTTTCCTGTGAGTAGGTTCATAAATGTGCAATATCTGGCTTCCATGCCCTGAGTGTGAAGAACAGATCTGCTCTTTCTGATGTCATAACCTGGGATAGGGACCTCTGCCGTCTCATTCACAGTGTGAAGGCCACTCTCAAGAAGATCTGCTGTCACTCCTTTAAGAAATCAAGGCAAGGAGCAGGAGGAAAAGCAAGACTCTGCAGCTGGGGTGGCTGTACACAGAGCCACCCTCCTCAGGAGTGTCAGAGGACCCCAACTCCTGGGGACTGTCCCTGAGGTCGGCTCTCACATCCAGTGCCCTTTCCCTTCCTTGACACACACTGACTGTTGAAATGTTCACTGACCCAGTGAGTTAAACGTAACCACACCCTTGCTAGAGAGGGAGAGGCTAGGATGCAGAGAGAGAAACAACTTTCCCAGGATCATACACGTGATGACTGACTGCTCACGGGGACCTGGTCTTGTATCTTTCTAACCAGCCAGTCTTCTCCTCCCAGAGCTCTTATGTGATTGGCTCTCAGCAGGCAGCAAAAGGCAACCTCATTCCCGCAACAGGATTAATGAAGAGGGGATACACGTTGCAGATAAATCTGAATCCAGATCAGCCTGGCCCCGAGCTAGCATTGTGACTTTGCAAAGTCCCCCGTGGCTGCTGAGCCTCGGTCTCCCCTCCTGGGCATGCGGATCCCAGGGGTAATTACAAGGATCATGTGAGCTGACGTGTGTGAAACACTCAGCATCTGGAAAGCACTGGCATCCAGAACCATTAATAGCTGATGATGATATTTTAATTTTTTTAAGTTTACTAGACCCCCCTCCTGGACACAGCACCCTGGGGCTGGCATACAAGATATAGGATACTTACGTGCTCTTGATGGGCTTAAAAATCTAGTTGGAAAGATAGGCTATATGTAATAGCAAAAGAGTACATCTTCAGTGCTAAATGAATGGAATGTAAAATTAATACATTCAGAAATAAGAAGCAGCAGTAATAAGTAGAAGTGTCAGGAAAATTAATGTGGTTTAGGAAGAGAGTTTGCGACAGACGCTAGAGGGGAAGTATTTCGCCCATTCCAAGGGAAGTGGCCTGAGCAGGAATGCTGAGGCTTATATATTTAACAAGGAACTCTCAGTTAACCCAAGTGATTGGCTCTTTGATGGTGGATTCCAGACTCAATTAACAAGACAGATTGCATTTTGAGAGCCTCTTCCTGATGCCCTGCAAGTTATGTTTTGCAAAGGTCTAGCCCCTATCTGGAAGTCCAGCCCTGCCACAAAACATGAGTTAATGTCACAGAGAAACTTTCAGGGTGAGGTGGTGTGAGGGGGTCAAATGACTTGACTTGCTCTTCAGAGGGGGTGAAGCTCGCTAAGATAAATACCCACAGCCAGTGCATGGTGTCTAGCTCTTGATCCTTTCATTGGTGTTCTCAAGATAGATTAGAACTCTCTGCAGCGGTCATTTCCATCCTTTTCTTCTGAGGCCTATGCCCTACTCTTATTGCTCAACAGAGATCCTCCAGGGGAGAGCTGGCCTCTGCGTATGTCCACATTCACCCATGCAGACATATGTCTTGAGCAAGCAGAGCACCTTAGACTTTCCCAGGTGTACATGTCACTGGGGCATTTTGTTAACATGCAAATTCTGGTCCAATAAGTCTGAGGTGAGGCCTGAGATCCTGTGTTTCTGACAGGCTCCTGGGTGATACCACAGTTGCCTCTCCACAGGCCACATTGAGAGGAGCAAGCGGATCCCTTCCAGGTGGTTTGGGGGTCATGTTTGTGGGGACTGGAGACCCCCAAGCCTTGAGGGGTAGTCCTGTTCAGATGAGCTGGTGTGCAGACGCTCCAGGCTGCCCTCCCAGGGAGGATCACCGTGGCCAGAAGATATCCCTAGGGGTCTGGTAGCCTGTGACTAGAACACCTGAGACCAAGTGGACACCTATTCCCAGACCCCTGAGGTTTGACGTCATGGAAACCTCTGCCACGCTCACAAGACACCTTCTTCACGGCTGTCAGGAGATTCTCCCACACGCCGTAAACCTACAAACGAGGCCTGGCTCTGTCTGTGGAATCTTCCTCTGAAGGACTGAGTAGTTCCACGCAGAGTGAGAGAAGGTGAAGGGGCAGCAGGAGCTCAGAATTCCCTCCCCTGGGGGGCCCTAAGTGCTGCTTTGAGTGATGCTGTTGGGAGGACCGGGGCAGGGGTGGGTGTGGGGGGGATGCAGATCCTCTTGAGGCCTGTGTACAGTCAGAACAGAGCTTTGGAAGTGAAAAGCTCCCACAGCTTTAAAGGCTATAAGAAAGCAGTGCCTGGCTTTCCCCATGGACACGGTGACACCTTGTGATCCAACAGCTGCCCGCTGCCCACCATCGGCCCGGGTCACCGTCACCGAAGGCCCCCAGGTAGCGCTGCTTTGTCCGGGACCCCCCTTCTATGCCCATAACTCTGAAACTACATGACATCTTAACCTTTATAAGAATTTCTTCTAGACAGCATTTAAAAACACCCAAATCTTTCTTGACCTTTACATTTTAGCAGAGTTTTTTTTTTTTTTTCTTAAATTGATGTTACAGTAATTTTTTTAAGCTGTGGCATTTTTAAAGCTACTTCAAGAGGAACTTCACTTTCCCTTACCCATCCTATTTGAGACCAATCATTAATCATGAAGGGAAGGCACCAAGGACTCAAAGCCAGCTTTATTATGTTTTCGTGTTTGTGACATTTTCTTTCTATCAGCCAGTGGGAAGTTCCTACCCTTTTCCTTTATTATCTACAAGTTGTCGAATTTGTTTTCCAGGTTCCAGCCCTCTTCCATCACCTTCCACACCCTCCTCTGTCATGGCCCTGGCTTCTGAGAGCTCCTTCAGACTGGGGTCTGCAGAGAAACGCTAATGGATATCATCTTAACTTTGCAAAATGTGAGTCTTGGGCAAAACAGACCTTTCTGCCTGCCAAGGGACAACTCAGCTGTCATATTCCAATCCTTCTTTTTCCCCCCATAAGAGCAACTCTTGTAGAGGGACTATGAAATAATGGATCCATAATTGCATAGGGTTTAGGTCAGAGGTCACAAAAAGCTGAAGCCCCTAAGGCCACTGTTCTGCCTGGCTATAGTCAGATAGATCTGAGAGCAGTGGCACCATCTAAACCAGGGGTTCTTAACCTGGGTGTTCACGGATGCAGCTGTGTGTATGGATTTCACACGGACATGAACTTAGAAGGGGAAAAAAAAATTGCATCTTTATTTTTATTAATTTCCAACTGAAATTTAGCATTTTATTCAATTATCAATACAGGCAAGAAACGACTGTGGTATTGGCAGGTATGCCTTCCCTTCACTGCGCCACCAATGGAAATCACAGATGTTTTCATATCACATCACAGTTGTGGTAGATATCTTGAAAAATTGCTTACATTTACCACTACGTGAAAATACGATGGTTATTAGCTTGGCTGCTAGATCTTGTAATTTAATACATTAATAAAGAAGCACATATATTAGTATCTCACACATTTGTGTGTTTTTTAATACTTTGATAATTATATTTCTATGTAATTGGTTTCCTTTGTAATTCTATGTATTTTATGTTATGTGTTTTAAAGCATTATTCTGAGAAGGGTCCATAAGTTTCACCACATTCCAAAGGGGTTTACGGCACACACAAAAATAAGGGTAAGAAGTCATTTTTAGGTCCCCAGTTTGCCGGTGTCGAAGTGGCCATGTCATTCATTTTTGTAACATTCCTAATGCTTGAACTTGAGTTGACTTACTTAAGTTTAGGGATCTTTTTGAAGAGTTTTACTTTGCATTAGTAGATGTGTGTTTAATCACAGGTAATATCATAGTCATTTACTCATTTTATTATTCATTTATTTAAAATACCCCTAACGACCTTTATTAAGTGTTCTGCCAAGTATTGTGAAAGATTATCAAATGAATAAGACATTGTCCCTGCCTCCAAGATCTCGGACTCCAATAAGAAGTTGATCATTCCTATAAACTCCCTATTAAATTATAAGTGTTCTGTGCTGTTATGCCCACTGCTAGCAAGAGATCTACCCATGAGTAGCAAAGGACAACTATCCAGTCCTACACCAGGTATTGTCAAGACAGAAATTTTGTTTCTTTTTCATCTTCTTCTAGAAAGTTTAAGGACTTTCATCCAATAGCCATTTATTAAGGATCAATTGGACACATGAGCAAGGTGCTTCTAGATGACTCTCAAGTTTCTAGCTTGAGTCTCTGAGTGGAGAAAGCTACTTTTCAACAAGAAACAGAATGTGTTCAGGTGAGGGGAGGAAGGAGATCATGCTTCCTGGGGAAGGAGATTGTTGCGTTTTGATCTTGGTGAATTTGAGGTTGTGTGATTATAGCTGGATATGTGGATCTAAAGCTTAGAAAAAGTCTAGATTCAAAATCTAAATATGGGAGTCATCGGCTGTTCAGATGGTTAGTAAAACCGCTGGCAGGGATGAAATTGCTCTTTTACCATGCAAACGTGCATACTTTGAGGACTTTTATGAAGACACTGAGAGGTGTATACTAAGTAACCTCCCAACCCCCATCCCTCCATGGAACAGGACACAAGAACTTCAGAACTATGAAATCTCTGTGCAAAACCATATTCTCAATATTACATTAAGAGAATGCCAAGAATGCTATAAAAAAAAATTGTGAGTAAAAAGAAGAAAAGAAACAAATTCTATGCTCTTCTGCCCCTCCCATCTCCCACCACAGAGCTCTGCCGCAAACAAGGGCAAACCAACAAAAACTGCTAGGAATACAGAAGAGGGACACAGACGACGGGACCTTAAGGAAAGTTGGAGCTGGCACCAGAAAGATTAAACAGAGCAGAACTTCCTAAAGGAGATTTCAAAGTTTGTGCCTTTGAAAGGGTAGGCAGCACTTTAAAGGGCCAGACACACAATTTAAAGGGATAGACACAGTTTAAATGAGCAAGTACGATTTAAAGGAACAGTCTTTCAAACACATAACTTCTGGAGAGAAAAATAAAAGAGAAAAAAAAAAGAAGGAAGAAGAGTCCTTTAGCAATTAGGTAGTAAGGCAGAAATGAAGAAGAATGTAGCGTCCTGCAAGAAAAAGTGGATCAACAAAATTAGTGGATTCACAATCCCTCCTCCACCACCAAAACAAACAAAACCGATAAAGTATTTGAATTTTTATAGACCAACAGTGAAGAATGTCTTTTAACTAGGACCATGTAAAACATTCCAGTATTGCACAAAGGAAAATCAGAACAAATAAAATCCAAAAAGGACTATTGCAGAATGAATTTATACACAAATCAATTAAGGAAAATCCAACCACCCTCCTCAAAAAAGAAAACAGAAAAAAAAAAAAAACCTAGAAAATAAAACATGAAGCCATGAAGCAGAAGGAAACTTTATGTTTACACTCCAAATCAAATTAAATATATCATAACAAGGATTTAAGGATATGAAAAAAAACACTTTAAGTTATAAGTTCAAACACTGAGAACAGAAACAGACAAAAAAGGGGGGAATGAAAGAATAGTTGATTGAACTCAGGAAAGAAATGGAAGAAAAAAAGATGATATTATCTTAGAAATAAAGAAGAAATTACAGTGCCCAAGAGAAAACAGACTCAAATGAAAATTTAATAAGGAACATTGAAGAAAGTCAGGAAAACAACCAAGAGGATGAAATGACACAAAGGAAGACATAAAGAGGATCAGAGAAATATAGTGGAAATAGAAGACAGGCAAAGAAGGAATAATATTTGTACTACTGGAATCATAAAGAAGAAAAAGAAAACAAATGAAATGCAACTAGTCTTTAAAATTATAATCCAAAAAGTTTTTCCAGAAAGAGAAAAAGACTTGACTCTAGGTTGAAAAGGCTTGGTAGGTATCTGAGAAAATTAACCAAGAATGATCAACACTGAGACATATGCTTATAAAACTATTAGATTTCAAAGACAAAGATAAGATCTTCAAGACTTCTGGACAAAAAGAACAAATAATTTCTTCAAAAGTATTTTTTGCAAAATTAATAATGTCAAGAGAGTTCAACTGGTATCAAAACCAATGTACAAAGAAGGCAAGAGTGGAGAACAATTTTTAAAAATTTAAGGAAAGAAATTGTGAACAAAGGATTTTATACACAGTCAAGCTGTCCTTCAGATATCAAATAACAATTTTCAGTATACAAGAACTTACGGAATCCTGTACCCATAGATTGTTCTTAAAGAATCTACAAAAGAATCTTCATCCAACCAAATCATATCAGTCCTTCCACAAAAGGACGGATAGGGAGCATTTAAAGATATATAAATGTTCATATAACACTAAAACAAAGGCTGGGATGAAGCTGAAAGACTAACACACAGCTTTTGTGTATTGTGACAAAGTAGAAATAGTGCAATAAAAAATAGGAGAAGGGAAAGAGAAGTGGATATACTCATATTGCCTTGTGGGCATTAAGTGAATTTTAAAGAATCAAAATCCTGATTTGGGGGAAAATTTAACAAAATAAGTAAACCACTAGCCAATCTGATCCCCCAGAAAAGGGAAAATATACAAATATGCAAAAAAAGAAGAAATTAAAAGAATAAAATAACCTTTGAAATGAAAAAAAATTAATCATAAGAGAGAAAGTTGCAGACCTCTATGCAAACAAATTGAAAAACCCAGGTGAAATAGATAACTTCTAGGGACATGCATATTGACCTCATTAGAGTTAGAAAGTTTAAATATACAAATTTCCATATAAGAAACAGAGAAATGTATTAAGGAACTCCCTTACCAAAAAAAAAAAAAAAAAAAATCAACTAGCACAGATAATTTCACAGGGAAATTCTACCAAAACTTCAAATACCAGCTAGTCCTAATGCTCTATAAATTGCTCCAGAAAATTGAAAATGAAAGAAAACTTTTTAATCCTTTTTATGATGCAAATATAATACTTATACCTAAACAATTAAAAACAGCATAAAGAAATAAAACTACAGAGCAACAACACTTACTAATGTTTCAAAGCCGCTTCTACATTTTTAGGTATTTGTTACAACAACACGTCACTTCCCAGTACCAAAATCTGCATCAATTTTATTTTCCGATAGTTCTGGAAGTGAGAAGTGTGAAATTACAGTATTGGGAGGGGCATGTGCCCTCCATACTTTCTGGGAAAATCTGTTCCTTGCTGCTTTCAGCTTCTGGTAGCCACCAGCATTCCTTAGCCTGTGACCACATCACTCTAATCTCTGCCTCCATCTTCATATCACCTTCTCCAATACATATGTGTCTAATCTCACTCTACCTCTCTCTCATAAACACATTCTTTATGGCATTTAGGACCCACTTAGATAATGGAAAATATAGGATAATTTCCTCATCTGAGGATCCTTAATTTAATCATATCATTACAACTTTAACATATAAGGTAGCATTTATAGGTTCCAGGGATTAGGACCTGATGGCCACTATTCAGGCTACTACACATAATAACAAGTCTAAGGAGAAAAATCATATGACTATTTCCATAGACACTGAGAAAGCATTTAACTAAATTCAACACTCATTCATGACAAAACTTCTCCAGTATATAAGAACTGACAGATACTTCTCAAAATGATGAATAGTTCTAAAGTCAGTATCTTATTTAATGAAGAAACACTAGAGCCATTTCCACTAAGATCAGAAACACAAATGCCTGTGATCTCTACTACTATTTGCACTATTAGCCAATGCAATTAGACAAGAGAAATCAATTAGAGGCATAAGAATGATTAAAGAAGAAGGAAAACTATATTTGCAGATGATATGATAATATACCTGGAAAACTCCAGAGACTTAATAACAAAACTAACTCAAACAATGAAAGAACTTACTGAAGTAGCGGGATATAAAATTAACATATAAAAATCGATACCCTTCATACAAACAAACACTAAATAGGAGAAATAATGGTAAAGAAAACCCCATTTACAACAGCATCAAAATGCAGTAGGTACATATGAATTAATTAACAAGAAGTGTGCAAACCTACAAAAGGAAAAAATTTTAAACATTCCTGAATTATGCTAAAAAAGGCTGGAACAAATGGAAAGACATTCCCTCTTCTTAAATAGGATTATAGCATTATAAAAATATCAGTTCTCCTTAAGTTAATTTATAAATTTAATACAATTCCAATAAAATATATCAGAAAACTATTTTCTGGAGTTAAACAATTTGACACTAAAATTCAGTTGGAAAAAAAATAAATGCAAAAGTAGGTAGAAAAACACTCAAAAAAAAAAAAAAAACTGAGTGGGATGGTAACTAGTCTTACCAGAAATTAAAACATTCTATAAAGCCTTGATAATTAAAACAATGTGGAACGTGAACAGAGAAATAGACAAAGAGACTAGAATAAACTAATTCAGAAATAGCCCCCAGTATATAGGTAAATTTAGTATATAACAAAAGCGGCATCTCAAATCACTGGGATAGAGATGAACTTTTTAGTAAATAGTCTGAAACAAGTAGGTAGTCACTTGGAAAAGTTAAAATAGATCTATATCTCACATCATACAGTAGATAAACTCCAAGTAGATTAGGGATCTAAATATAAAAACTGAAACCAGGCAGTGCAAAGGAAAACACAGCTAAATTATTCTATTCTTCAACCTTGGTAAGAAAAAAGCTTTCTAACTATGGTTTAAAATCCAAGACCAAAGGAAAAAATTGACAAATTTGACTGCATACAAATTAAAAATTTTTGTGTGACAAAAAGCACCATAAACAAAATTACAGGGCAACTGACAAAGAGCAAGAAAACATTTGTAACACATACTAGAAAAAAAAAAAGCCTAATATTCCTTATATATAAAGACATCTCAATTATCAAGGGACAAAGGACAAAAATCCTGATAGAAAAATGAGGAGAAATTCACACACACACATACACACACACCCCCACACACAGAAAGATTAAAATGGTCTTTGAATATGTGAAAAATTGCTCAAACTCACTCATACTTAAATCTGTTTCTCACCTATTAGATTGGCAAAAAAAATTAAAATATGAGAATGCTTTCTATCAGCTGAGCTTGTTGGTGGAACTATGCGAAAACAGGCACTTCCAAACATTCTTGGTGGGAATGCAAATTGGTACAACTTTTCTGGAGGAACGTTTGGCAATCTCTAACAAAACTGCGTATGTATTTTCTTTCTGGCCTAGCAATCCCACTTCAAGGGGATGTATCTCCAACAATGCAAAAACACACATGCATGAATTTATTCATTGCCTTGTAGCTTCTAATTGCAAAACACTGGAAACAACTTAAATGCCCATGTGTGAAAGATTGCTTGAATAAACTGGTATAGCCATACAATGGAGTAAAATGCAACTGTATAAAAGAATGAACAAAACATCTAAAACTGATGTGGGGTGCTTTCTACAATATATAGTAAGTGAAAAGAAGCAAATCCTCAAAGAGTATACCTCCTTCTCTTAGGTGTCTGCTATTTCATGCAAAAGAAATTCAAGAAGGATAAAGAGAATTTGAATAAACTCAAAGTACCTGCCTCAAAATATTTATCAATACAAAGGGAAAGATAGTAACTTTATCGTGGAGAAATTAACAGGCGCCAACTTAACCAAGTGATCAAGGTAAATATCACCAATAATAAGATATACCGGCATCATGTATCCCTTAATATGATGTGCTGAAAAGGGATACAATATCGTTTCTGTGGCATTCTTGCGAAAATTGAATAATCTTACCCCAATCATGAGAAAACATTAGGCAAAGCTAAATTAAAGAATATTTTACAAAATTACTGATCACTGCTTTTCAAAAAGAGCCAGTCATAAAGGACAAGGAAAGATCGAGGAACTGTGACAGATTAGAGGCGAAATGCAACGTGAGGTCATGAATAGGATCCTGGAACCAAAAAAGGATATTTATAGGAAAACTTGTGAATTTCTAATGAAGTCTGTAGTTCAGTTAATAATGTTGTACTAATTTTAATCTCTTAGTCTTGATAATTATAATGGTGATGAGAGATGTTAACATAAGTAGAAGCAGAGTGAGGAATATAAAGGAACACTTTATAGTATTTTTTCAACATTTTCTAAGTTTAAAATTAGTTTAAACTAAAATATTGTTTTAAAACCCAAATAAATAAATAAATGGAGCTTCTGAACTTCTGTTAAGGGTTTTCTGGAAACCTCCACCTTTTCACAACTCTCCTATAAAAGTTTCAAAACATTTCGGAAACCACATACCACTAATCTTAAACTCAGAATGATCAGAAAGACAGGCTTTTAGGTTGCCAAATTAGCGAAGAGGAGAAAGCTAGAAGGGGCACCAGACGAAATGCAGCATCTGAGGGAGAGATTTTTAAGTGACCTCTTTTGTGTTGCTAAATTTATTCCTAACCTGGAATGGGCTACAACCATCACAAGGACACAAAACTCATCAGGTAAATTCAAGGACTTTTTAAAAATGCATCTAACCACCTCCTGTCCAAAACATTCAAGCTTAACCTTTCTCCTGAAAACGCAATCTGCTCTTCCCACCCCGCCCGCATACCAGACTCTGAGACCTAGATTGTCACACGAGCAGAACCATCCCCTTGTCCTGATTCAATAGGTTCTTGTCGTTACATTATCAGCTTGAGATCCTAGGGGTATATGGAGACGTGCCTATTCATAGCCGAGAGAGAGTTCACACACAATTTCTGTCCTTCACACAACTTTGTCCTTAAAAGCTATTTTTGGAATTCATTTCAGTCATGTTTTCCCAACAACCACATTAGGAGATGACCGTTGTTTCTTCATATTAGAAGTAAAAGAAATGAGACAAAGATCTCAAAACAATTAATTGAGGTGCTCACAATAAAAGACATTACAGTAACAATAACATCAGATTTAAAGTCTCCAGCCTCTGCACCCTCTTTTTGGTCTAGAAAACTGTGCTGCTCTGACAAATGTGCACAGGGACCTACTGACAACAGGTAATCCAGCTAACAGGGTTCTGTCACTCCGTTCATGATATAGTGACGTGGTTTGCATCACTTTATACTTTTCAAAGCCCTTTTCACATATTTTATTCAATTTGATCTTCAAACCACATTGCAACATAGGTAGAACAGAAACTTCCTTTTAATAAAGATGTTATGGTCTGAAAGTTTGATGTCCCCCCAAAATCTATATGTTGAATCCTAACTCCTAAACGGATGGTATCAGGGAGCTGGCATTGGGAGATAGTAGGTCACGAGGGCGGGGGTCTTGTGAACAAGATGAGTGCCCTTATAAGAGGCTCCAGAAAAATCCTCCCTTCCCTTCCACCATGCATGGACACAGTCAGAAGTTGAGACGTCTACAACCCAGAAGAGAGCCTCCGTCCAACCATGCTGGCTCCCAGCTCTTTAGACTTCTAGCCTCCAGAACTTAAAGAAATGAATTTTTGTTGCTTACAAGCTACCCAGTCAGCAGTATTTTGTCATAGCAGCCCAGACAAAGACAAATAACAGCATACCATTCAATAACACTTAAAACTATATAAAGCTCCTTTATGTGCGTGACCTTATTAAGGTCCCACTAAAGGAAAGAGTGTGAGGTAATATTAAGCCCATTTTCAATGATAAGTGAATCTCGGAGGTGGACTAATCCAAAGTCACTCAGGTGGATTTAAGAAGACACCAGAACAATCTTCTGACTCATAACCCAATAATTTTCCCCACTGTGCCATACCCAAATGAGGAGAAGAAATTACATGTTTCTGGTTGTGACTCCAAAAATGAGTCCGTGAGTGACTTCCCACTAGGAGGGAGTCTAATGGGGTCATTCTGCTTAGCCGCTTAGCCACATGGCAATTCCAGTGGGGGAGGCAGAAACAGAGCATGGTCACAAGCCATGCGAGCGGGAGCAGCCCCTGAGCAGGGATCAGGCTAGGAATCGGGTAGTTATCTCTATGGACATCTGTGGTTCACTTAGGAACCGTTCCAAGGACTCCAGGAGAGCCAGATAGGATGTACGTTAATTCATTAATTAAAAGCTCAGAAGGAATCATGAGGTATTTGAGGTAGGAGCTGATTAGGCTTAGAGTGGCTCCTATTACATAAAAGATTGTATTAAGCCAGCTCCCTCCGCTTTACCTCCTATCCTAGTATCTCTTAAAGATATGGGGGTTCACCTTGCATGACCTAGGAGAACTGGGTTTCATAAGCAATGGGACTCCAGAGTCATGCTTAACCCCTGAGCATCCTGCTGGGTTCCATGATGTTCCAGAGCCGGATCAAGGGTTTATAACAGAAAAAAAAAAAAACAAAGAAACTGAAGAGGGAAGAGCTTCAGAGCTATGCTGAGGATGGTATCTGGTGGAAAATTCTGGCCAAACTTGTAATGGCCCCATAGCTCAGCTAGACAAAGCTCATTAATCTGGCAGCTGTCACATTGCTTACAGTGACATAAGCAACAATAGATTGGATCTATTGGTCCTGGACTCCAGGAGTCACACAGGTGTCGCAGCTCTGGGCAGGGAGAGCTTCTCCCGTCCTCCCTGTGGCTTCCGCAATGCAAGTTTCAAGGCCTTTTCCTCCAGGGCTGAGGGGATTTGTGTTTGCCTCGATTTGTTTTTATAGGACTGTACTTGGGGGAAACTTCAGCGTGTGCAAAGCAGCATTCTGATAAATAGTGGCATGAAGAGCTGCGCAGAGTCCTCGAAGCTGAAGGTCACAAGGAAGAAACCAAAACCAGTAAACTCGGGGATGTTTGGTCCTGAACTTGTAAATCCAAACAATCTCCCAGTTAGGAAATGGAAAGTTTGTGGGGAAAAACAAATGCTATGGTTATTACAGTGTTACTGCGTTCATAAAATATATTTCATTGGGGGGGAGTTTACTCAGGGGGTAATGAGATTTTTGCTTTATACATTATTTATAAGCGCTTAATCCAGGTACTGTGGGTTATTTTTTTATTCCTTCGTTTTCACAGCTACAAAACACTTCAGTATTTCTAATTTATTTCTGCTTACAATACAGATGTTCTCAATTGTGTTTCTAACTACATTTCAACCGTTATGATCGCGTTTATTTGTTTGTGTCAGCACACAAGCAGGGGTTGAATGTGCAATACACAATAGTGAGGCTTCGAGAAGCCTGTAAGAGGCCTCTTGTGCTCTAGTTATCAACAAATTAAAGCAGCTTGGCGGCCCTGTCTTTATCATCGGTGGTTTTAATCTCTGGATAATTCCCCTGCAGTTGGGTAAGCGGAGCAACAGCCCTCTCTTGGTGCAGAAAGGTTGCACGCCTTAAAACAGCGCTTTTCGAGATGACCATTTGGAAGGAACATTTGGAGAACATTTGGGTTATGTCCTCTAACTGAATTTCCAAGCTGTTGGTAACGGGCTAAAGAAAACGCAGTCTGTACTGAATCCTAAGAAAGCAAGAGTGTAAGAGCCTTGAAGGTCATGTGTAAATATTGACATTTTCATTTTATTTAGCATACCAAAGTGGAGCCCTCCAGTTGCTTATCTTGCCATAAAAACCCACCCATCTGCACTGCCCCACAGATTGTCGGGGGAAGATCTGATCTGAGCTGCCGTGGGTGATCCTCCCCGCCTTTGCTAAAAAGGCTGAGTTTTGTTTGTGCAAAATCTGAGTCAGAGGGGCGTTCCTCCCCTCTCATCTCCACAGCGGACTGATGCACCTGATTAGATAACAGAAATCTGTGGGCTGAATGTTCATGCAGTGACAGGAAAGCCAAGAGGCAAAAACACTCAGGAAAACAGCCTCCCACTCACTCACGGACTCAAGTCAGGTGTCCAAAACCAAAGTTATTCGGGGAACCAATAACTGGCTAATTTGGCCAGAACACCCTCTTGGGTGTCCTCAGAAGCAGTGTGAGGAAGAAATGCCAGCACGTCCTCAGGCTCTGTATCCTTCTCACGATCCAGGACTCCACCTGAAGAGCTTAATTTAAGCAGGGCCGAATTCTGAAGGTGAGGTACAAACGACAGCCTGGTCTTCCCACCAACAACAATGGTTAGGGCTCCCTAGCACTTAGCAAGCTCGCCAAGATGCTTGAGTGTTACCCGAGGATCGTGTGGCTTTCCTTCGCCAGGGCCAAGAGCCCCGCGTATGTAGGACAGCCTGGCAGTTTGATCAGATGCCTGAGGCTCCCATCTCCCTACAGTGGGGTCACTAGAATCATTTCCCTCCTGAGACATGGTGAATGGAAATGCAGGTCCAGCAGATATGAGGACCCAATGAGTGAAACACAGAGGAACCAGGGCCGCCTCGAGGGGTCTTTGGCCTAAAAGGTTTTTTCTAAGTGAAAAAAAAGAAAATGGAATATGGGAACAAAATGATCTTTGACTGCTTCGTAACTCAAGCTCTGATATACTCACAAAGGGGGATGCGATACTAAAGACCAACACTACTTTCTGCCCTCTGCATCTGAGCTTTGAAGGCTGTTCCTCAAACGTTTCTGATCTAGCCTCTATGCGCGAATCAATGTCATGATTTACAGTTCACACTATTAGTTGAAATATTAACCACCTTCCCTTACCCTAGCCTTGTTAAGTCCTGGCCAATATGACTACCGAAATAGTGCAATAGAGTCAAACACTCTCAAAGATATGTTGTTCGTTTTGTTTTCTTTTTAAGCAATACTGAGTGGGCAGCTTCAGCCCCATTCAAAATTCCCAAGTGGGCAAAATGTGTGTCATTTAGCCCCTTTCTCCTCTCTCTACTTAGCAAAGCTCGCTTTCATTCTCACAGATGAACTTCCAAGTTTCTTCTACTTCAACTAGTTCCTTTTAGTCACTGGAAAACAGAGCTAATAACTACTTTAATCTATTTGCCTGCATAAAGTACTTTTGTGTTTTGCACAAACCAAGAGAATTTTCATTTTAAGGGAAGCAGAGAAAGCCAAAGGAATGGCTCTTTGGAGGTGGGATGTCAGAGACATGACATTGGATAAAATATAACTTGAGGCAGGGGAGTATACGCTCAGCATCCCTAAAACGCAGGAACCAGGCAAGCCAGTACCCATCACACAGACCTGGTAAATTTCAGGACAGAGACTCCTCTCTACATTCCCACTGTGATGTTTTAAGCATAGTGTATAGTAAGCTCTACCTACCTACTCAGAACTTAATACTAATTAGTTCTAATTAACCTTATACCTGATTCCTAAATACCTGAACTAAGTTAACAGAGTCTAGTTATTCCGGTTATTCTCAAGACCCTATGCAACAGTGGTTTAAAAAATTCCAGAAATGGATAAAGAGGGCATTGGAGTTTCTTTAAAACATCTGAGTTAGAGTAGCACAATTCATTGTTTTTATACAGAATTTGATTACCTGGTTAGCCCTGATTTGTTTCCGTCTAAAGCCTGTGATGCCTTCTTCTCAGTTTGGTCTCCTCCACATACTTGAACCTGTTGTGGTAGGAGGGGAGACAAAGAAGACTTGTTTTATTTGAGCTTGTGAAAATGATGGCTCTTATCAAGTTCAATGTCATAAGTTTTCCTCCACAAGAAGGAAGAGGATACTTCCCGGTGAGCGATAGTTCTTTATTACATAGAAATGGTCCCTAATTCTCAGCAGATAGAGCACTTGAGGAAACAGGGGTATTCTCCCAAGTCACAAAGAATAATGTGATGGTCAATATGATTGACTGTTGTAAGCTTTCATAGCTTGTTTCAGACTGAGATCCTGAAATATGGGAAAAGAACAGTGCCAGCTGGCCAAGGGAAGCCTGCTGGGAAAAGGAGCATAAACATCCCAAAAGACTACCAGACAACCATCATTTTCAATATTATTATGAAAAGAAATAAGGTAATAAGAATAGGAAACTTAGGTTATGTTTACTGGATTCATAAGACATTCCCCCCCAAAAGGGGGAAATTTTTAATTTTCCATGAAGTTTGAATTCTACGATTGTCTAACATCATTTCCATGCTTGTATAGGAAATTCATTTTTATTTTCATCTGGATTAGTGTATCTCAATCAGTGAGCACATCAGAAGCACCTGGGAGTTACATGGAGTTTGGGGGTTTTGTTTATTTATTTATTTGCTTGTTTGTTTGTCTTCATAATATATTTTAGTATCTCACCACAAAACTACATTGAATTTCACCGTCTGTGTCAGACAAATGTGTACTTTGAAAAACTCCCCAAGTAACCGCTGAGATTGGCCCCCTAATTCAATGCCACTAATGTAAACACTTTAACCATACCTTTGAATGTTGTGATAACCAATATTCAGATTTAAAACCCACACTTTCTTAATGTGGTGCATGGAGGCGAGGAAAGATGAGAGCGTTTCAACACTAAAGACAATTTTGACAAAAGTGAACATGAGGTTAAGGAATTTAGAACTCCCTGTAGAAGGAGCAAAGAACTCTTTCTTCCCCTGTCTTCTTTCACTGTGCTCCCTCGATTCTTCTCTCAGTGTGGCTCCCAGGCCCCTCTCCTGGTGTCTACTCTGTAAGGTTTGTATCCTGTGGCCCCTTACCCCCTCCCTCTGCACATTTGCCTAGATAATCTAACCTATCTCCTTGGCTCCAAATTCATATATATTTGACTCCTGTATTAGTCTGCTCAGGCTGCCATAACAAGGTACCACAGGCTGGCTGACTTCAACAACAGACATTTATTTTCTCACAGTTCTGGAGGCTAGAAGTCTGAGACAAGATGTTGGCAGGGTTGGTTTCTTCTGAGGCCTCTCTCCTTGGCTGCAGATTACCATCTTCTCCCTGGGCCTTCACATGGTCTTCTCTCTGTGTGTCTCTGTGTCCGGATTTCTTATTATTATTAAGACACCAGCCGTGTTGGAATAGGGCCTACCCCAGTAACCTCATGTTAATTACTGCTTTCAAGACTCTATCTACAAATGCAAGTCACCTTCTGAAGTATTAGGGGTTAGGACTTAACCGTGTGAACTTTGGGGATGTACAATTCAGCCGATAACAGCTCTGAACCATCTAACTCTAGACCTACGTGATGACTGGCTCATGTGTTTGAAAAACTGTCACATGAGAAAAAGGGCCAAGACCTCTGTATCGCTTGAGATCAAAACAAGGACCAAAGTGGGGAAGATAAAGGCTGAACGTCTCAGCCCAGCATAAAGAAAGAATTGTGTGACAATGAGAGGAATCTAGTTATTAGGGGCTGCAGCCCCTGACTGTGTGTCCCCATCATCAAAAGGGCACGGCAGAGGCTAGATGGACCCCTATGGCTCCTACCTTCAGGAAAATCTAGCAGGAGCCTATAAGGCCTCTTTTTCTTCTTTAATTTTATGACTTTAATGAAGGAACATGAGCTCTCAGGGATTAAATCAAGATCATCAAAATAGAGCAGTAGAAAATCTAAAAAGCCTATGCCTAGATGTCTGTAAGTATCGCATAATCAGATATGAGAAGAAAGGTTTTTTGGAATTCTTAGATTCATGGCTTTCCCTGGGGTAATATAATGGGAAATAAGGTAAGGGTGAGAGCCATTTCAAAAGTAGTGAGGCCTCGGGTGACACTGACAGGGAAGGCTAGAGCAACTCAGAAATGTCTTTCCCGAGAGAAAACGATCATTCAACAAGTGGATGTCCATAGCAATTTAAAAGGAGAGTTTCTTACAGAAATCACAAAGATCCGAACCCAGGTGATTTGACACAACAGCTCTGCTCTAAGCATCGACCTGTGAGGTATGCGCACAAAAGCCACTCAGGAGGCCATCGGGTAGCGTGTGTCAGCATCAGCGGGCCAGTTGCTGGAGGACCCTGACTCCAGGTCCCATTCTTCCATACATGAGTCCGCTGACCTATGGTAAGGCCTTGTCTTCTTTGAACCTCAATTCCTTAATCTGTAAAATAGGAACAATATTACCTATCCTCATAGCAAGTTGGAAGAATTGATGAGATCATGTAATTTATGAATTTAACTATGCAATTTAATTCAACTTAACTGTGAATTATAGAGCATTATTCAAATATATGGTATTAACATTCTTGCCATTATGCTTTTCTTCTTGCCCAGGGTCACTGCCTATACTGAGCGCTATAAATGCAAGTCATCTTTCTCTTAGGTGGAACAGGAAAGGTTTCTAGGGACACTCTTTGACAACACAACTCATTCTGAAAGATTCAGACTTCCTAAATGCAGTGGAGAAAATAATCCAGGAGAGTCTTTCCTATCCCAAGAGACTATGAGGAGATAATCAAAACCAAAAGCTGAAGAATGTGCAAAAATGAAGAAATTCCATACGTCAGAGCAGCAAGTGATCTTGAGACTCTTTTCATAGATAATTCCAAACTTTACTCTGCATTAAACTCTATCTAAGATGCTTTTTTTTTAAATATATATATTTATTTATTTATTACCTGTGTTGGGTCTTCGTTGCTGCATGCGGGCCTTCTCTAGTTGTGGCGAGCGGGGGCTGCTCTTCATTGTGGTGCATGGGCTTCTCATTGCGGTGGCTTCTCTTTTTGTGGACCACAGGCTCTAGGTGCATGGGCCTCAGTAGTTGTGGCACGTGGGCTCAGTAGTGTGGCTCGTGGGCTCAGTAGTGTGGCTCATGGGCTCTAGAGCACAGGCTCCCTAGTTGTGGTGCACGGGCTTAGTTGTTCTGTGGCATATGGGATCCTCCCAGACCAGGGATCGAACTCATGGCCCCTGCATTGGTAGGTGGATTCTCAACCACTGTGCCAGCAGGGAAATCCCTAAGATGCTTATTAAAAATGCAGACTCTCCCTTACTGGAAATCCTCCCCACCACTACCACCACTCACCCTGATATTCTAGTTCAGTAGAACAACACGTTGAAAAACACTTTCCTAGAGGGTGAATTCAGACCCTCCGAAAAAACAGCTCATGCTTCTTACACTTTGGAGGCTTTGCAGTATTTGCCAAACCTGGGTTCCGTGGGCTGTACCCAGGAGTGACCTGGGGTTTCCTTAGCATCCCTTTCCAGTATCTCCATTGGCCTACCTCCAAAATAAGCCAAAATCAGCGTTCACGTGAAGTAAAGATTTTGTGCTTGCTGGGCAAAGCAGCCTCAAGACAAGGCCCCTAATCATTCCCTCTTTCCAGATTGCCACCCTAAACCCCTGTATCTAGGAATTCTGGATTTGCCAGCTGCCCAGAAGGATTAGCGCTACTTGTATGAGAATGTCAAGTCCCTGATGAGCTGTGTGAAGCTGGCATGTGTAGAGCTGTCTTGGTTTTTCAGGGGCTCCTCCGGGCACATGTAGCTCAGATGGAATGAAGGGCCTGGGAAGGCTCACCCATCCCACACAACCCATCACCCACTTGCACCAGTGTACACAGCAATAAGTGAAACAGCTAAAAACCAACTCTGGACTATATCTCTAAAGACCCTGAAATCCTGAGTAAGAAACTAGGATGTTTACGTGAACTTTTGGAATTTGGGGACTTTGTTCTCACACCTTGCTAATTACTGTCACTGAGGAGGTAGCAGGACCAGTTTTTCCCAGGTTCTCATCACCTGCCCTGACATGCTGGCCTCACCTACTGCACCTCCAGATCAGGCCCAGTTGATTCCCACGCCACATGCATCCTGTGGTTCCCCCCAAAGGCCTGACCCACCTGAATCCAGGAAAATGCTTGCATCAGTGAGGGATAATTAAAATCAGGTGACGCTCTAAGGCAAACTCTTTTATCCTATACTGTTTCTGTCTTTGCTAAGAAGTATACTTGTAATCTGATCAGTAGAGTATATGTAGCACTCTCTTTTATAATATTTTTGTGGAAATCAATACAGTGTAACCAAATTGGTGTCAATAGGTTAGATTCCTTATTTGTCATTATTGAGACTTTTCATTTCTTCATTGAAAAACTATCGGTTTACATCATGCCATTTGAATTCTGGTTCAAGGGCTTTCAAAGAAACTGATTTTTAAAAATGCATCCTTGAAAGCCTGGCAGCCTATCAGTCGGAAAATCTAAGTCAAGACAGAATGGCAGACTAAAGATGGGTAAGATGGGAAAGCAAGAGGGTGACTAGGGTAACTAAGGACAATAATATTAAGTATACAAATATATGTTTACCAACAAAAACCAGAAGAGCAAACGGAGCAGCCAGTAATAAAAAAAATAGGCAAGTGTATTTTGATTTAAATTTTCTTAAGTACCCAGTGTCCCAATACCTTTCCATTGAAAAAAAGGTAGCCATTATTCAAAGGGAAAATGTGTGTGTGTGTGTAATACATTAAGACAAGAATTCCACTTCAGTTTCTGAACCTCACAAGCCATTATCCTCGTCATCTTTCCATTTGTGCAAGGTTTCACAGTCTATAATGTTCTTCCGCAAGTACTATTTATTCATCCAACCAACATTTACTGAGTTCCTCCTGTCTTTCAGTGTGCTGGACACTGGAAGTATAAATGTAAAAAGTTAATGCTTACCTGGGAGAAGTCCATAAATGCAATCTCCTATCCTAAACAAATTTAAGGAAGGGAAAGTCTTTGCAAAGATCAGAATGGAACAATGATTTTTTTAACATGCAATCTTCCCCCTAGAATTCCAAAATCCTAGGAATGACAAAGGAGAAAAAATGATCACCAATTTCCCCATAATTTGAGAAAGCCATTTCACTGCTTCTCACTCATTGGACTCTGCTGCTAACCATTTGAGAGCTTCATAAAGTTTAAGGGGTCATGCCCCCTAAGCCTCTCTAAAAATTTCTAGGGTTGCCCTAAGATCTATAGACCTCTTCTCTATTTGCCAGGTCCTGGACTAAAAGGGGGTAGTATGTTTTCTCCTTAATTGTAATAGTTTAGGCATTAGGTTTACAGATTAACCTTGAGTGTATCAATTTAAAAACCAAATAAGGATCACCTATGATGTGTGATGTACTGTGATAGGAATTACAAGAGAGAAGTAAAAGCATGCCCTGACCACAAGGAGCTCAGGAGGGGAGAAAAACCTATAAAAAGCTAAGTATATATAAAGCAAATGCTCCATGATCAAGGTAAAGACAGTACCTGAGGGTAGACTTTTTACCTGGCTAATCTTCTCAACTCTCTCACTGACGTCCTCGACATTTTACACTGGTGGGGATGAGCGTCTGAAACAGATAGCTGTCATGTATTAGGCACTGTGTCCTGTTGTTATTTAAATTCTTCAAAATGTTAGAGTGGGTTATGAAAATATGTCCTCTGAGCCCTTTAGAAAACAAGCCAGACTAATTTCACTTAGAAATCACATCAGATTAATCTTCTTATTTTGATGAGACTGTTGAATTAGACTACTAGATGAATCGAGTGAATTTGAGTTGAACAAGAATTCTGAGAGGGTTTCACGATTCCCTGCTGGTCAAGTTGAAAAATAATTTGTACCAAATGATACCACAATGAGACGAATTCATAACAATTAAACTACAGTGCCCTGACTATGTTGGTTAGCTTTGAGGAGTTTCTAAAGACATTCCTTAGGCCTGTGTCCTTAGCCCTATTTTAGCCAACATGTTACACAACAATTTTCATGAAGATGTAGAAACCATGTCCCACTGAAACTCCAGTGAATTTAAAAATCTCAGACTATGACAAAAAAACTGGCACTGAGCCTGGTCCATGATAAATGTATTTTTGAAAGTTTCTATAATGAATGAATGAATAAACAAATGGATTCCATAGCTTGAAAGAGGAACTAACATTTAATAGACCACATGTAATGAGATAAATGTAAGGTCCTCCACCAAGGTCTAAAACTACCAAAGTACAACAGAGAGGGAGAGAGTTTCCTGAACAGTTTGATTGGGGTTGTCATCCCCTCCCTTCCAAAAAAAGATAAAGCATAAACAAAAACATTTAATACTCTAATTGGTTGTATCAATAGAAATATAGAACCTAGAATGAAGGAGATGATAGTCTCCTTTGTACTATCAGGTCATATCTGGAGCATTTTGTTCAGTTCTGAATGCTACACACTGCAATAACATAAAGAAAAATTGAATGGTGAGTAGGCTAAATATGTCATATGAGAAATAATTTATTACATGGCATTATCATCATAATCATAAAAAGAACTAAGTGACAAGTGCTTTACATGCATTTTCTCACTAGGTCCTCACAACATTCTGCCTGTGAAGCAAATACTATCATTATCCCTATTTCACAATTAAGAAAATAAAGGCTGAGAAAGGCCAGGCAATTTGCCCAAAGTCAGAGAGGTGATAAATGGAGGCAGCAAGGCTTCTCTGATTCTAGACCCTACACATTTAAGAGGAGACAAATATTGGAAAGACTATGATGTGGACACAGAATTGGAGCCTATTCATACTGGCTTCAAGAAAGAGCACTGGAACCAAAGAATGGAAGCTACTGGGAAAACTGGCTCATTATATGAAAAAATGTATAGTAGTTCTTTTAGGTGTCTCACACAGATCCCCTCCCATGTTTTTCCACACCATTTCAGATCAAATTGACCATTTTCTTGAATGAGAGCAATTATATTAATTGCAGAGAGTTTTCTGTTTTCTGTCTGTAAGGACTCACAGTTCAGATTTTTAAGGTGGTATGTTATTGTTGGTCACATTTCTATGCCTGTCTATATTTCTGTTCCTATTAACTACTACACAGATCTGAGTAATGCGAGGATCAAAGATCTGTAGTTTTGACTCTATAAAATATACTAGTTAGAGCTGCCCTTGAGAGCCAGGGATTGTGTCTTCCCTCAGTGCCACCTTGAAGCCACCATGGGAGATGTACAAGTCACCCTAGGTTTCAAAATGAAGCAATCCATTTCCAAGTTGCAATCTACTTGAAATAATCTCCCCAATTACATGGAAGTAATTTACTCTCTATTTACTTTCTGCTTTGGACTATCAAATATCTCTTCCTCTCACCCCCAGGGGCAGCAGCTGGGATTAAAATTTGCACTACCCTCCCGGCTGGGGCTTTATTATTTAACTCTTTTGTGCCCACTTAGGAGTGGACAAGGTTTGCACCAGATGATGGCTGAAGTCATCTTTAGCCTAAGACATATTATTGCAATATTAATCTTATTTATTTTAGATCCAACCTATTTTCAAAGATGTTTATTGTTTTTAGTACAAGTTCTTTCTGCAGCACCGTGGCTGACCTATATAAAGCTAAGCAGTTGGAAAGTAAAACATTTAATCAAGTAACAAAACCACCCATGCAATACCAAACAGACAAATGTATGTATATTGTTTGCTATAAGGTCAGGCAAAACTCAAGGGGCACTAAGCCCAGTGGCCCCTCTCAGCTGGGTAAAGTCTTACTTTCCACCCTGCCAATGGTGCCGGCCAAAGCTCAGAGTGGGAGAATTTTTATTTCTAAATTCTCTGTCCTGGGTGTAGCCCTGCAAATTTATGGGCTTCTTCCTGTTCTGTCTCCTGTAGAGAGGAAGAAAAAGCCTTTTCAAATCCATCTTGGCCTCTCATACCCCAGAACCATGGGTGAACATGACTTTCTGTTTGTTTTTAATAGTAGACTTTGTTTCTTAGAGCTGTTTTAGGTTTACAGAAAAACTGTGCAGAAAGTACAGACAGTTCCCATATACCACTCCCCTAACCCATCCCCATCTCCAGTTTCCCCCATTATGACACCTGGCCTTGAGCATGACTTTTTGATAGAGTGGTCCGGGTTTGTGGTTCTTAAGTTCCCTGACCTTAGGATGACAAAGAACGTGGTCAGGCCTATCCCTGTTCCAAATAGAACTTACTTGCTCCGGAGGCTTCCATCAGCTGCTGGGACCAGCCATCCCATCCTGAGCTGAGCTCTTCAACAACATGAATCTGGCCCAGAGGCAGCCACCCCTAAAAACAAGCCAGACAGGGAGCGGGAGGGAGGAATGGGCTCTGGAAAGAGCCCGAGGACAGCAAGTTTCAACAGAGTACTGTTGAAGAGATCGTTGGAGACATTATCTTATTAAATTACAGTGGGATCATCCTTACTTGGGTAAACTCTTTATGAAAAACAATTCAGCAGATATCACAGGGCTGTTATCGTTGAGAGTTGCCCCTGCAAATCTCTTTGATCAGGGCTGCTGTGCTAAGATGAACCTCTCCCTGCGCCTGGCCCTCTCTCTGCACTAGCTTTTAATTGCTAATGAATTAAACTTTCCGAGGAGATGAGAAAAATGTTGTTTTGTTTGCACACAGGCTGCATGACTAACAAGGACAATATAAATAAACCCATTCCGAGCTTTATCTGTGGGTGGACACACAGTGCATGTGTTCAAGTGAAGCCTGGGATGGCTTCCACACAAGATTAGGTGGTTATTGCGGAAGCCAAGGCTTGCACACTGTTAAAAGCCCGAGCTAATATGTTCACTTAAGACATTATGCCTAATTATGCTATTTGTCAGTAGGGAAACCTGTTCCCCAAACCTTAAACCATCCTGATTCACCGGTGTGGGTCTGAGCCCTGTAAATATGCCAAGGTGACTCTGTAGGATTCAGAGCCAACTATGCTTCACGATGTTATAAATGTGGGCAAAATCTAGTCCTTGTGCATTCTTTCCCCCCAGGATGGTAAGCATTTCTTCTTGGTCCTGTAGCTACCATGACAAATAAGTGCAAGGGTAACTGTTTGTGCTTTTATTTTTGGAAACTTACTGCAATCTCTGCAGACATCTCCTGTGAGATACAGAGCTCTCTGTCCACCAAGTTGTTTTGGGGTGCTGGTGGGCCGGGGGTTCTTTATTTATGGGTTTGTTTCAAGTTCAAAGAAGGGCTGCCCTGGGGGGATGTAAAGTACAGCATGCCGACCATAGCTAATAATACTTTATTGAATATTTGAAAGTTGCTAAAAGAGAAGATCCTAAAACTTATCACAAGAAAAAAAAAATGTTTATCACCAAGAATGGTGACAGATGTTAACTAGACTTATTGTGGTGATAATTTCACAATATATATAAATGTCAAATCATTATGTTGTACACCTGAAACTAATACAATGTTATACGTCAATTATCCCTAAAAAAAAAAAAAAAGCATGCCTTCATGACCAGGAGAAATAACTGATGTCTCCAGTCCTGAGTCATGGTTTGGGCTTGGCTCCTGATGTTAGTAAAGTGTTATGTGGTTTGTGTTCCTTGCCTGTAAGCAGGTGTGATGTGGTATGATAAGAACACTAACCATTGTTTTGGCTGTGTGCTGAGTGCACAGAATCCTCTGGTGATGTACGAACATCGTGTGTGTGTGTGTGTGTGTGTGTGTGTGTGTGTGTACCTTCCTCTGCCCCAACCCCACTGATGTAGGGGAAGCAGGTGCAGTCAACCTGGAGTAGGAAACTGATGCACTGAGAGCTGGTCAGAATGTCTACAATTTACTAACCATCAGTTCAATAGGCTTCAAAAATGAATTTAATTTGATTAATCAGAGATTGAAATAATACCTCAAGGCCTTAGGAGATCTCATGGTGAACTAAATCAAGTGGATCATTTCATTCCTTAAATCCTGCCTGTGGCTCCCAGGCAGAAGCCGTAATCTCTGGGAGCTTATGAGGCAATCATTCACCCCAGACATATCTGGACTCTGCCTCCAACAGGTAGAAGCTTGAACCTATGCAGCCATCCTCATTCACTCTCCCAGCCTCTTTTCATAAATATTTCCAAATACCTAAAACCACCCTAAACTCCACATAGCTGTGTCTTTTTTTTTTTTTTTTTTGGTGGGGGGTGGGGTAGTGTTAAATTATTTACTTATTTATTTATTTATTTGGTTGGGCCGGGTCTTAGTTGTGGCAGGCGGGCTCCTTAATTGTGGCACGTGAACTCTTAGTTGCAGCATGAATGTGGACTCTAGTTCCCTGACCAGGGATCAAAGCCGGGCCCCCTGCATTGCAAGCGTGGAATCTTAACCACTGAACCACCAGGGAACTCCCTCATTTGTTTATTCTTAAAATATGCAACTTGTCTAAAAGTAGCTCATTATTCCCTAAAACAAGATCCTTTCCCTACATCCCGTATTTCTTCCTGTAGGACCCCTGCCCTCCCTTCTCTCTTATCTCAGACTTCTAACCAAACCCACTGCTGCTCACTACCCCCTGACTTCTAATTCTTCATTTTCCCATTCTCAATGTTACTGCTCCAAGCTCTGATGACCTCAGTTTTCCTTGTCTCTCACCATTCTAACCCATTTGTAAATACTGTGTTCATCTTGTGAACTTAAGACCTTTTTTTACTGTCATTTCTGGTTCAACCTTTTTCTTGCCTTTGTGTCAATCTGACTCCACTCTTTACCTCCTATTATTCACCCTTTCACCAGCATCCATCTTTCCATCCACCCATTTCACAAGTATTTACTGAGCACCTATGGGGACCATGCACTGCTTGAAGCATCGGGAACAAGAAGATGAATAAGATCAGCCCCTATTCTCAAGGAGCTCACAGGGAAAGGTGGGCATGTAGGCAGTGCATGTGGTTAATTACTTAGTGTGGTATAAGCAATAAAGAGGAGCCTAGGATGCTCTGGAGGTCCAGAGAGGGAGGGGAAGGTAATCAGACGGTCATCTTCTCCTCCCCTGCCAGGCTCGTGTCCCCGCTGCAACACTAATACCAGGCCTTGGCTCACACCACCTATACCTCGGACCTGAAGTGCCCTTTCTATCCAAATCTGAGCTACATTACAACATTATAGTCCCTCAGATTTCAGTAACCATCACCAGACCATACTTATCTCTACATTGGTAAACTTTTAGACTTGCCATTCATAGGACCCAATTCAGGAACTGTTTTATCTGTGGTGCTTTGCCTTCTCAAATTGAGCTTAACTTCTAATTAGAGGCTAGAATAGTGTCTGCACACATCTCTTGTATTCTTCACAGTGTGCTGCCAGGAACACAGTAAACACTCAGTTAAAAAGACCAGATGCACTGATACTTAGATTTTCCTGTCCATTTTCCCCCCTTTCATAACAGGAGTAACATCACATCTACACATAGTAAGCACTTAATAAAAGGAAGGCGGTATGAGATATAGGAAAGAACAAGGGCTTTGAAGTCAAACAGATCCAAGTTCAAATCCCAGTTCAACTGCACTGTCCATCTGATCTTGAGCTAGTGTAACTTTTCTGAGCCTCAGGTTCCTAAATCGCAAAATGAGGACTAATAATACAAACTTTGTTTCTGTTTTGGGGATGATTAAATGAGTCTATGACTGTAAAATGCCTGGCACAGTGCTTGGCACATATTAAGGGACCAAAACCTGCTAGATCCTGTCCTTCCCACTATTCTTCCTCCTCTCTCCATCCTCACTCTCTCACACCAGGCAAAATTTGGCAAAAACCAATAGAGACATTTAAAACTTCTCCACCTGTGTGCTTTTGGTTGCAGAACAGAGCTATAAGCTTTTCTCAAGCACCCAACCTAACACCTGGTGAGTACTTAAATTGTATTCATCACACCCAGCTTGTCACAGGGAAAATGTTGCTTTATGTATTTTTTTTTTTACTGTTATTATGTGGACATAAATGTAATAAGAATTCTGTGACCTTTGAGTCCTACAGCTCTCAAAAACACATGATGCTCTACATTTTTGACTGCCCTTCATTCGGTCCACTGGAACGTGAAATCCATGGAAATCCCTGTACATTCTTCTACCCACAGAAAGGGTTAAACATTCCCACTACAAAAGGACTTAGTGCTCTAACTGTAAATGTCATGGGAACATGGCCTGGAAAAGCTGAAGGCCATTGCATTATACAATTACCTATTTACTGGAGACAGTATATTTAATAACTAATCATCTAATCTAATAATACCAAAGAATATCAGACTGAAAGGTCAAGTGTTTGAGATTAGGGAGAAAGCAGCCTTAAAAGTACATTTAAAAGAGCCTCACAGATCAACAAGTCAGTAGATTCTCTCATGCTACTGCTGCTTCCAGGCCTTTAGGGGACTGAGAAATGTCACTATCTTTCAAACTCAAAATATTTATTACAGCCTCTACTCATAGGGGTTTTATTCCATGAGGTCTCTTAGTTAGCAGCTGAGATGATTATTTCACTTTGTGTAATGGCATATTAGCTCTATGAAGAAAAATGTTATACTAGGAGGTTTTCAATACAATCTTAATGAGAGCTTTTGCCCCGAATGTTATTTTTCCCTTGGGACTTGCTTGTGACAAGTTCTGTTTGTTTCCATTTGTGGTTCCCTCTTCTGGACATCTTTCTCAGAGACCTAAGCGGTCATCATTCCCAGAGATTTGCATGGTACAAACTCCTCATTTTGTAAGATCTTAAAAACCTTATATGGAAAATCACCCTTTATTCCTCACTTTTAAAAGCCTGAATGGACACCTTCCCCATTCTTTAATAAAGGAAAAGTCTTGTCACAGTTCAGATCCCACAGACGAATCCCTTAAAGAACCACCATGTGATTCTGATGATGCAAATTTGGCCAGCAAGACATTTATTTTTATTCCAGATATTTGAGTCCTTTTCCCTGATGTTTCATAAATTGCTCACACTTCAATCCCCTGATGGCTTCAAATCTTGGTACTTTGCTTACAATTTCTCAGGGTAGAACATCTTTGGAGAAAGATCTAGATATCCCTTCTTCTTCCAGGAAAAACAAAAATATAAAAAACCCTATAAACTGTCAGGATAGAATGGGTTATGCTGAGGTAACAAATTAGCCCTGAAATCCCAGGGGATTATCAAGACAAAGGTTTATTTATTTTCTTGTTCCGGTTCATATTCATCACAAGTTAGTGAGAAGCTCTGCTCATATGGTTACTCAGGGACCAAGCTGAAGGAGGTTACACCACCTGGTCATGTCTCCACAGCAAAAGGAGGAAGAGACAAGGGGTATCTCACTGGCGCCCTTTTATGCCTTGACTCAGAACTGACATCATCCCTCTTCAGTTTACAATCCATTAGCTAGAACTTGCCACAGTTTCCCCTAAGTTCCAGGAAATGTGGTCTTCTCTGTGTGCAAAAATAAGAGGAGAGCCAGATATTGGTGAAACCAGAAATGTCTAACACAAGCACACAAACACATACATATCACCACTGTCTACATTAAGAGTTTACGCCTCAAGAGGAGTGAAGCCAACAAAACAGACTGAACACAAAAGAAATCCTAAGCCTGGATACCCAGTGAATCCAGAATAACCAAAACAGAATTCAAGTATTTATTGTGTGCTTTTGTCAAGATGAATACAAATACCGGTTCTGCTTTTAGTTCCTTGATTTTTCTCAATATTTTGTTGTAAGGTTTTCTTTTTTAGTCAAAGTTTTACATTGTAGGTAATAAAAGAATTTCCGAGGAAAAATATTGATGTTCACTAATTTAAAAGTGTGAGGTCAGTTACCACATGGTTCATATCAAATTCTCTAGCAAATCCCAAGTCCTAAGTGGGAGTTTTGGCTCTTTATTTCCATCAGTTCCTATGGCTTGCTTCTATTTGTCCAAAAGACTAATTCATGCCCAAAATAGTGCCTGGCACAGTGCCTGACATACAGTGGATGCTTAGTGATGTGTAACAATGCCTAAGAATAACAAATGAATGAGTGTGAAATTAGAAACATCTATACCAAGAGTATTTATACAAATTTCTAGACTTACACTCCATGCCACAAAACTAAAATTCAAAATCAGTGTGTCTTGCCTATTATATATGATGAGGAATGTCAAGGGCAGTACTGATCGTAGTAAAAGGATAATTAGGAAAAGGGCAGAGACTTTTCTGTTTTGCTCCAATTTTGAATCTGTCCTCCCCCATTCTCTTCCCCTTTTGCACAGATTCTTAGGATATAGTTTTCATTTATCAAGGAGGCAATATCACTCCAGCCTCACACCAGGGGAAACAACTGTGCTATCTTCAGTGCCCATCTGAAGGGGAGAAGCCACCAATCTTTCTTGGAAATCAGGTGCTGTTAAAAATAATTGTGTAATTCTTCTCTTAGTAGAAGAAAATGCTGGTCAGGATTACGCAATAAGATTCCTCTCTGTTGGAAGATCCTGACTTATAATTCACCCATTCTCTGCTACTCACATAAGAACAAACTCAAGTCAAAAAGAAGAAGCCAATATGAGGTTGAAATTTCTTCATTTCAACTGGACTTTTCCTTGGGCATAAAAATAAATAAGATATAGTGTGAATTGAGTTTTGCTTCATGTCTTGTAGTGTGCTAATGTTACCAAACCAAACTTGGGTCCACTCACCTGCCACACAGCAAAGCCAATTTACTAACACTGGGTTGTGGTGAAGGAAAGTACAGAGTTTATTTGCAGGGCATTAAGCAAGGAGAACAGGCTGCTCGTGCTCAAAAGACCCAAACTCCTGGATGGCTTTCAGGGAAGGATTTTTAAAGGCAAATTTGGGGGTGAGGGTTGCAGGGTGCGTGACTTCCTTCTGATCTTTTGGTGGTGAGGTAACAGGGTATTTCAGGTGTTTTGGGAAACTTAATCATCCACTTCCTGGTTCCAGCCAGTGTGAGGTCTACATGCATGTGCTCAGCATGTAGTCACCATCTTCCACGTGGGTGGGGGTTTCTGCAGAACAGTTCAAAGACACGCATCAGATTATTATGTATATTCCTTGAGGAAGAACTAGGACTCTCTTTTATTGCTGAATTATTGTTCAACCCATCTTGTTTAACTGCTTTTCCTTTGCTTCAGCATTCTCTCACGTCCCTAATTAGTAACTGCTTGAGTCTGCTCTTTGGAACTCAGAGAAAGTCTAGGAGAAGAGAAGAAATGGGGGACATGGAGGGGCTTTTGAACCTGGGAGGGCCCTGCAGTTTCCTGCTTGGTTTCAATCCCCTCTTTTCTTTGATACTCCTCAATCCTAAGGGGAACAGAGGAGGGACAGAAAAGGGAATAAAGTTTGGGATAAAGAGGGAAATCATAAACTCGGCAGGGAAACTTGGTTTTAAGGGCACTCAGCTCCACTAAGCATGTTGCATTTATTATGATTCTCCAAAGTGGGGTCATGTACCCCACGAGTTGTGCAAGATGAGAATAAAATATTAAAATATTTATTTCTGTTGTAATTTCATTATTTAATTTTCATTTTTGTGTATCTTATAATTTTCATAATATATAGTATAATGGTACCTGTATAAAAAAGAAATATTTACTCATCCACATATATGTTGAAAGTACATGAACAGCCATTTGTTCAATTGTTTTGTTTTGTTTTGTTTTGCTTTTTGGTTTTTTAAACTGAAGAGATAGGATGATGGTGATGGTGATGATTCTGTTTACAGAAGAGGAAACTGAGGTTTAAAGACATCAAAAAGACGTGTCCAAATGTCAAAGCTGCTAAATGGTAGAGCAGGAGCCAGTGTCTAATTCCAAAGTCTATGTTGCCTGGCGTGATCATTAAAGGCATTCCTGGTGTTCAAACACTGGTGCTTGAAAACCAGTCTCATTTGTGCCTGCAGAAATGCCAGCCTCTGGGGTAGAAGAAACTCCATACTTTGATCATCTTCCACAGTGAATTAGAAGGAAAAGAAGACGAAAAGAAATCGAAGGAACCAAAGCCAAACAGACGCAAGGTAGTAAAGGCAAAAGAATTCAAAGAAAGTAAAATTCAAAGGGAAATGTCACAACATTTGGTCCGACATCCTATTCCTCACCCAACCCCTTCATGTCCTTCTAGGGAAATCAGATTCCTGGCACAGGCGAGCCACTGTTTGAACATGCGGTAATGGACACATCCAGAATCCTAGCATCGGGGAGCTGAGAGGCAATCAACACGAATTGAGACACTTAGAGCTTCATCTGCTGCTGATTGAGTGCTGAGGGGTGTGTATCCCCATGTGGTCCCTAAAAGCTACACCCACGGGAGAAACATTTTACATTCTTCAAAATACTTGGAGCTATGTCAGTTATCTTCAATTTTCTTAACTAGTAATGAGTGAGGCTCGTAAATGCTAAGCCGGAAAGCACTAGACTCTCTGTAGGACATTCATTATAGAAGACTTTGAAGCTTAGGAAGAAGTTTGGAGCTTAAAGAAAATAAAATTGAAAACAACTCTTTATTGTACACATTAAAAAAATAAGTGCAATGGAGTTCTGCAAAGGTAACCAAGTTTCTCCGGCAGTGATGATTTAATTTTTTTAAATCACTATCAAACCCCTATGCACGTTATTTGCATAAGTTCTCAAACAATGGAACTGTTTTCATGTAAATTTCTTTTCAGGGAGATCCCTGCTTTCTGAAAGCAGTGTAACTGTAGCTGAGTTATATAAAGCAACATTTTATTGCCTCCTGTGGAAGATGCTTTGCACTAATGTTCTGAAAACTGGTGTTTCGTGCTTGGTATTAGCTGATCTGTGGTTCAAAATGTGAGGAGAAAGAGACGCCTTTATTTTTCAGTTAATTACTTTTGACTAAGATGGTGGGAGAGCTTCCTAGAACTTCCTGGATCCCTGGAATCCAGAAACCCACTGCAAAACTTGAATGAAGCCGCTGACCCCATCATAGGAGTGACCGCAGGAAAGAACAGAAAAGCGATTCGCTAGTACATGCCTAATATCAGCGAGAAATCTTTCTGTGTCAGAAATCTGACTCTTTTCCCTAACTGCCCTTGTCACCTTGCTGCCTGAGAAAAGGGAGACCAAAAAGCAACATGAATATGTAAAAAGGTGAATTTTGTTGAAACTACAGAAATAGAACTGACTGCCCTATAAAGAACAAAGCTCTCACTCCACTGAGACTTTTTACCATGAAAAACAAAAACAAAAACAGAAGAAAACCAAAAAACCAACTTGCTCATTTTGAGGTTTTTGGCTCAGATATTTCAATCTGAAAATTATGGTAAATCAATTAATCTTTTTCTTCGCTCCCCATCTCCTTCCTTTATTTCTCAGGGACTCAGTTCTCTAATTCCTGAGTACTCCTAAGGCAGTTCAGCTTACTGCAACAGAACGTTCTGTGGTTGTTTTCTGATTCCACATTAACCCCTCTCCACATTTGCAGAGAGCAGGGCTCCTTGATGGCGTTTGAGTTTCCAAGAGAAAAGGCTCATCCCAGGTTAGATAACCCACAGTCCTCCACACACAGTGCACAAAAATGTCAATCCTGATGGCAAAGTTCAGGACAGAACTGTGTCAACTCATTTAATCATTGACCATGAAATACCAGTTATCTTAATCTTATGCGCAGTCCTAAATCAGCTGTATATTTTTGTGCAATTGAATACTGACCCTACCAGGAAGAATTCAAGGATTTTGCTTTTTAGTAAATATTGTGAGAAATAAAATGTCTCAATTGAAAACAAAATAATAACATTATTTAGATGCTGAGTTTTCTCCCCAGCACTTAAAGTGCTACCACTCCTGCAGCCTCTGGCTTAGGCTAGTGGTTTTCCTACCAGCCACCACTCCCAGCAGAACCACACGCTCCTTGCATTCCACCTCTATTTTTTTATTGTTGTTGTTCTATCACCATTTGAAGCATTCTGTGTCTGAGGACTCCCTTTGGACACGTAGGAAGGAGAAGAGTGCTCTGGGGAAATTGGGCCACAGGAAGCAGCGAGCTAGCATGGCACCCCCCTAACGCATCCTGTTTCTGTGTCTTCCTTTCCTTTCTGGATACCTGATATGGTACGGGGTGGCAAACACAACAAGGCCAAGATGTCTTCATTTTCTACCAAAGCGAGGCCTCAGCTACAGTGTCATGAAGGCCCTGGATTTCTGAGGCCAGCCGGTCAGAAGCATCCCCAGCGGCTACGAGCAGGGCGGGAGATGCAGGTGAGGAGGCTGACCAGGCCGGGGCCTGCGGCTCTGTGTGTGACTGCAGCAGAGAGGCCAGGCCCAAGGAAACCCTAGCAGCAAGGGAAAAACAGATTGACTCTCAGTGACTCATTTAGCTCCTGGATTGGACAGATCTCTCCCCTGCTGGCAATTTGGCTTGGCATCAATAGTTCGGATACCAGGCTGAATAGCTTAAAATAATTAGGGGGAAAAAACCTGCAAAACTGCTAGCCATCCAACTCTATTCTGTGCTGAAAGACACAGGACAAATGACATCTAGGTTATTAAATATGAAGTCACTGGATTTGCTGCCCATGTGGTCCAAAAAGCGGAAAACTGGATAAAACTCAAATTTATAATTCAGTGTAGATGGCCTGTTTGTCCTTGAAGCAATCCATGAATTTTGGCCAGGCAGGCATTGTGACATGTGGAAATAATGGGGGGGCGGGGGGAGGGATGCACAATGTTTGATTTCGCCCCCATTCAGCTTCCACCCCCTGGGAAAAAAAAAATGAAAATGTCAATAAAGAGTGTGAATGTGAAGAGAAATGGAATCAGAGCCCAGAGTTTAGTAGCTGGCAGTTTCAACTTTATATACTTTAGGCCGACAGGCGGCTGGATTTCCTGTGCTTTATATCCAATGTACAAAAACAGAAGCAACAGGCTCATTTGGTATCAGTAAAGGTCAGTTAAAATTATAGAGACATCCTTTGGAGCAAATCCCCAGTCTTGTATTTGCATATTTATGAACTAGAGATTATGACAGGCCATTCCATTTATTAGAGCAGTGCTGCTATAGTTAATAGTCTGTCAGCATTTCCATTATAAACCCCGTTTTTCAGTGTTTTAATATCTCAGCTGTTAGAAATCACATCAGGCTGAAAAGTGGTCTTCAGCCTCTCCAGGCCACAGCGGGGTAAGCTGCTGGTGGTGGTGGTGATGGGGCTTTGAACCCAACAAAAGCACTTAAATCAAGCCAACGATTTTTGCATTGGGCATTGGCAGTAAATATAAAGTCAAGGATTCCGAGAAGGGTTGTTGAATTCTTCTCTTCCCCCACCACCTCGAGTCCCCAAATCATCTTTCCCTTGTCTTGGCATCCTTGTCAGTATCAGGGCTTTCACTCTGTTTAGAGAGAAGGCTGTTTGGGATTTTAGGGCAAAGATTCAACATGTTAACTCTGCAAAGTCGTCTCCCCCCACTTCACTGGCACTGGGGGGACAAAAGAGCCCCAGAGTCAAGCAGAGATGCCAGAGGCATCCATTCATTCATTCACTCAGAACTAGCTCCTGCAATCACGGAGACTGGCAAGTTTAAATTCTGCAGGATCAGCCGCCAGGCTGGAGACCCAGGGAGGAGTTGACATTGTAGTGCAAGTCTGAAAGCCATCTGCTGGCAGAACTCGCTTTCTCAAGAGAGGTCAATCTTTCTCTTAAGGCCTTCAACGGATCAGATGAGGCCCACTCACACTACGGCCCATAAAATTCACCCTCACAGGGGATAATCTGCTCTACTCAAAGTTTACGGTCATAAATGTTAATCTCATTTTAAAAATACCTTCACAGCAACATCCAGGCATAGCTGACCAAGTATTTGGGTACAGTGGCCTAACCAAGTTGCCCCCTAAAATTAGCCAGAACAGACATGAACAACATCATATCTTAAGCGTCTCCTATACATTAAGTCCTGTGTTTGACCCTGACAATGCAAAATTAATGACACAGTCCTCATCCTCAAGGATCTTAGGGTCCAGCATCTCACTGCTACCAGGATTTCACAACAAAATTACAAGGCCCAACAGAATCAACAGCTGGTTCCATCCTTTGCTTTCCCTTTCCAGTGACTCAGGATGCCCTCTGGTAGAAGCATATCGGTGGGCGTGATTTCAGCTGCACTCTCAAGAGAAGGCACTGGTGTCTAGGGACTCCTTATCATCCAGGAAGACAGCTTGCTCTCTCCAAACCAAATTCTTGTCATTTTGACCTGACATGAAGCTGCCGAACAACTCAGTGATATTCGAAGCTCCCTTGGGTTTTGAAGAGCTATTGGAATAAGAGGAAAGAGGAAGCAGGTTGCCTTCTCCTTAATAGGGCATTCATTTGAAAAACATGAGTAGTGACTCCTGTTATACGGCTCCCTGACACATCTCAGGAGAAGCCCCACATCCTCAAATGGAAAGTCTCCAGGGTGCAGGCTGAAAATTCCCACACTGCTTGGCAGAGCTTTCAGGATTCTCCCTCCACAGCACTACGTACCAGACCCAAAACCCTTCATCAGAAGACTATCTCCAGGACAGTCTGACCCTAGGTAAGCCCATTCATATAACCAGCTCCCCTGGCTAGCTCTGACTTTGAGAGCTGCCTTACATAACAGAAGCAATTCTCCTTGCCCTCTTCCCTATGTTTCTTTTTAGGGTCAGTGGCCTTTATTTTACTTACTTAAGATGTGTCACATTCCCAGACACACAGAATAGGGTTTTGAAGGTACGAGGCAGAGAAATGTCACCACGATATCACTCCATTCCACTGTAAGAAAAACTTTAAAAATAAAACTAAATACACAAATTACAGATGCTGCCATGGCTGCTTGCTCGCTGGGGGGAAAAAGGCAATTGGATAAGAAGGTCAAAATGTGCCGATTCAGTCTCCTGAGAGTGTAGCTCAACATCCTATCAAGAGATGCGACATTCCATCTAAGTTACAGTTGCCCTCAGTGCCTGTGAGTTTGGCTCTTCTTTACTTCTACCCCTTAGATTCCACAGGAAATGAACAGGACATACGTCACTGCTTTCAGCAGCATCTCTGAATGCGAAGAACAATTACGTAATAAGACATACACCAGGATGTGTGTAACTGTGTAATAACAGCATGCCTCACCATGCTAGGCTGGTTGCCAAGAACCACCTAGTCGTGCTATTTTATTACAAGAACATATGCCCTCAAGGTATGTTGAAATTATTTTGAGGATTTAAAAAAAAAAAAAGTTTACCAATCAAAAGAGAACCTCAACTTAAAAAACAATAAAATACATAATTTTTAAAAGTCTGATCACGATCCCTAAAGGTAACAGAAAAATTACACCTAAACTAACAAAACCTATAGCTTCAAATTAAAACATGGTGTTATGATTCACTCCTGTCACCACAGGACTTAAGATGACAGAATGCCAATAAGGGAAAAAACAGAAGCTGGACTTCAGAGTGACATGTTACTCCCATAATTGGCCAGAGTTCTGACCAAAGTGGAGCCATTTCTCAACCGAGAAAGTTTCAGCTCTTTAGAGCCTACCCTCCTTCAACAGAGACACGCCAAAGGCTTTTTAGACTGGCCACACTCTGAACTTCTTTCCTGTGGTTCTGATAGTCACCAGATCGAAAAATAATCTCAGAAATGTCAGAGCTGAGACTTTTTTTTGCCGTTGAACCTCCTCAATGGTGTCTTCCCTCAAGTGAAAATATGTGGTAGGATAAAATTCTCACACCTTTATTTTTATCGTGCATCTATCTATCAATCTATACACACAATAAACATACGCATATGCAATATGAAGTTCCAGTATCTTATTTTTCTATATATGCAAGATAATTACATTTCCATCTCTCCTGTTCTTCTAAGTCATTCAGCAGAAACAAAACCTCATGTACCAAGAATAAGTGTGAGACAAGGGGGGGTGGGGGAGGAATATTTTTGCAATTTGTAAGTTTGTCATTCCTTAGATGAGACTGTATCCACTTCATAACCAATGCAAGTTTCATATCAAGGCAAGTATAGAGGCCTATGTCTGATAGACTCCAAATCTACATAACTGATGTGGGGTTTCTGGGGTTTTGGTGTTTCTGTTGTTTTTTTGGTTTTGATTTTTTTTTTAATTGTGCTAGTAGGGCCTTAAGATATAGAAGCTATGACAGTTATCATTATGGACTGAATTGTATCCCCCCAAACTCACATGTTGAAGACCTAAGCCCTAGTACCTCAGAATGTAACTGTATTGGGGGATGAAGTCTGCAAAGAAGTAAAGTTAAGTGAAGCTGGTAGGATAGGCTCTAATCCAATATGACTGGTGTCCTTCTAGAAGAGGAAATTTGGACACACAGAAAGACACCAGAGGGACAATCACTAGAGGACACAGCAAGAAAGTGGCCATCTGCCAGCCAAGGAGAGAGGCCTGAGAAGAAACAAAACCTGCCAGCACCTTGATCTTGGACTTCCGGCCTGCAGAACTGTGAGAAAACAATATCTGTTATTTAAACCACCTGTTCTGTGCTATTTTGTTATAGCTGCCTTAATAACTATAGTTACTAATTTATTAACTCAACAAACATTTGGGGGGCAGTTTCGAATGTAAGTAATAATGACAGAATGGTGAACAAAAATAAGTCCATGTGTTTTCAGGGCTTGCCATCTCCCAAATAAGTAATTTGACAGGGTATGAAAAGAAAGGCATCAAATATAGGCATGGTTTTGAATCTATTATGAGTATGGAATCCCCAAAATGCCAGTTGTAAGTTGATTTTTTAATATTTCCAGTGATCTTAAAGGATATCAACTGAATATTTCAGTTGCCTTAATGATCAAAAGTATTCAATGATTCAACAAATGGCCTGCCAATAATGACTCCAATTTTGCATGTATACCCAATCTAAATCCCCACTGAGTTAAATTCAAGCCAATATCTACAGGATTATTGGTACCTCCTCATAAATTGTTAAAGCCGCTCACACCCACTCTGGAAAGCAATTATGCACGTCTCTTCTTAACCCTGTGTTCAGTAAGATCATGTAAGTAGCTTGCAATCAGCCATGGTAGGAGTATTTACACCACAGAACTTGTGAAAGGCTACCCATCAAGCTCCCCTCCTCCTGAGCTCATTTTTAAAAATGGCCAGCACGCCACTCATCAGGGTGAGCCCTGGCCACAGGACAGTTCAAAGACATTTAGAAAGTAAATCCATGATTGAGAAACTATTACAGGAGTTAAAAGGGATATAAAAATATGGGATAAAAAAAAAGAGAGAGAGAAAGAAAGTGAAAGATTCTGACATTTTGAGAGCAGTGATTCTCAAACTTTTTGGCTTGCACCCAAATCCCCAGGAGACATAGGGTGGGGCAAGGGATTTGCATTTCTAACACGTTCCCAGGTAATGCTGACTGCTGCGCTAGATTGCCAGTCTGGCCATTCTTCTCACTGCTAGCCCAGCTTCTGTGCTGGCCACCTGGTTGAGGAGAGGGTGGAGTTGCTTGACAGGTGGAGCTAATTCCATTGGATTGGCAGTTCTTGGTAAAGGAAATCAATGGCCATGTATCAACAACATTTAAGCTGAAGCCTGGTTGAAATGCTCCCTGGGGACTCACAGGCTGCTCACAGCCAAAGGCAGCACTGCCCAACATTGCCCCCAGTATGTAAAAATAACATGCACTAAACTCCTTCATCTACTCCTGAGTGTATTTTTCATATGCCTGTATAGAAGGTGGTTTGACCAAAACAATCTCAGTTAGCACCTATGTGAAGATACACTCTTGAAACCACAGTGAGTTATTTGTCTGGGAGGCAGGACCCCATTAAGACACTAGGTGTTGTCTTTCATTTTTGGATTACCCCGGGCACACCGTGTCCCCAGAAACAGAAAACTACACGCCACAGAGAGAAAGTTAAATGATGTGACTGGTCAGGTGGGTATATGACACTTGCTCTCACAAAATAAGGATGATAGAAGAATTCCACTCTGTTCACATTTCTTACCCTCTGTAATGTTAAAGACCTGAAATTTGGTTGTCAATAGATTGGCATTTGTTTTTCAAATTACAATCTCAAGAAACAAACAGATTGAATACAGGTTGAAGTTTGGCTCTTTTATAAATACACAGCTGATGATAACACTGTCAGAAATGAAAAACTGTAGATGATTAATAAGAAATTGTTCAAAGAAATGATTCTTGCCAAACACAACATCAATGAATTTGAAAATAATTTTCATTGACAAAGCATGTGCCTGTTGGGCATTCCAGAGGAATGTGATGGGAATAAACTTGATTGAACCTTTAAAAGAGTTTCTACTTGTTGGGTCAGATCTTCCTGCTAAATCCTTTACTGTTAAAATGCTGTTTTGCTTTTCCTAACTGCTCTGGGCACACCCTCTCACACACTATGTGATGTGAATCGGAGGATCACACTGTAAATGAGTTCCTGGATTGCCCGAGAAATAGTTCGAGCTATACTTTCAAAAAGCCTTCTGCTCCCCCAGGTCCTCTGGGAGAAGTTTATCCAAAAGAAAAAAAGAAAGTAACCTCAAAAGCAAACTTTGGAACCACTACAAACATGGAAGCCATGTGCACACCATGCTGTCAGCATTTCCTGAAGAAGCTGTGTGTGGGCTTCACTTCTCTTGGATAATAATCTGGAAATTATGTATTTTATTGTAGTAAAGGTCTCATAAAAGTTAAGATTTTTGAGTGTTAATATTGCATTAATTGTAAGTTAAAACAATATTATGATACTATTTTTTCAACCATAAATTGGCAAAAGAAATTTATGGAATGTAGTATTTGGTAAGGAAATGAGGAAATGGATGAACGTTCAAGTTCAGTTGGTGGAATTATAAAGTGACACAGTCTTTTCAGAGGACAAGCTGGCAGTGTCTCTCAAAGTTCCAAACATACCCATCCCAGGAGGGAGCAGAGCGCAGGAGTTAAGCTCAGACTCCGGATTCAGAGAGCCTGCCATCCAATCCTGGCTTTACCACTTAGAGCTACGAGACTGCAAGCAAGTTACTTAACCTCTCTGAGCCTAAATTTGTCTTCTGCAAAAAGGAGATAATAATAATATCTATGCTATTATGGGAATGAAAAAAAGTTGATATTTTAAAGTGCTTACAATGGTGCCTGGCATGTAGGAAGCTCTTTGTAAACTAAATCCTCACTTCTAGAAAAATATTCTATGAGAATTCTAGCCAAATGTCAAAATTCAATGTACCACTGCTTCTCACAGCATATAAATGGAAGCTAACTGTAGATACTCATTACTACGATAACATGTAAATAAATCATGGTACATCTGTGTGATTGAATAAGGTACAGTTCTTTAAAGGATGAGACAGAGCTACATGTACCCCAATATTTTGCTGTGTACAAAAACAAATTATAAAAAGAGTATTTTCAGTATAATCTCATTATTGTAAAAACAAACTGTCTGGGGGGGGTGTGTGTGTGTGTGTAAAAATACATGGCATTCTAACAGTGTTTACCTCTGAGGAGTGGGATTGATGCAGAAGGGGAGAAAACTTTCAATTCTTATTTCTCTATTGTTTGAACTTTTGAAAATAAACTTGAATTACTTCCATAATTTAAAAAGATTTTAAATTATTCGTCTGAGCATAGTTTTGATTTAAATAATTGTTCTCTTTTTTTTAAGAATCAGAGTTATAGCCATGGGGTGGATGCTACTGTTATCACTGATACAGATGACCAGCCAGGAAATGATATTGTATGAAAAGTCCATTTAATTAAATGTTTTGGCCACTTAGATATTTGTGAGCATAAAGTGTGGAAACACTTACAAAATAAGCTTTCGTTGTGCAGTAGAGAGTAATAAGATTTGGTCAGTCTGTGAGAGACTTAAGTCTAACCAATCTTAAAGAAAAACAGGACTAAAATATTTCAAATATAAAGTTAGATTAAAAATCACAGTTTCAAACTGTGAATCCTAACAAATCAATAATTTTAGTGTATTGTCTTAAGGAAAGCCCAGTGTCATACTTGAAGGTGAACCAACAGGAAGGTTAGCACTCTCAGCAGCCAATATTTTCATCTAATACTAATACTTTCATTTGCCAAATTATCTTCAGAGATACTGCCTGACTGAAGTACTTCTGCAATATAAGTATCTCCATGTTAGTAGATGAAACTGGGGAGTGTTAAAGTTGAAAGCAGCCTTAGAGATTATCTAGGTCAGTGTCCTCATTTCACAGAAGACACTGAGTTCTGGAAAGGTCGTGAGACTTTGTCAGAACAAAACCAAAATACAGTGGGGGCGGTGGCAAGTGATCACCGGTGTGGTGTACCATCTAACACATACTTTCCTAGCACTTTTTGGTTTTTTTTCATATAACGATTAAAAAACATGCACATGGTAAAAAAATAAATAAATAACAGAAAAGAATAGAATGAACACAGAAGTACCCAGTGAAAACTTTCCTTCTTATCCCTGACTCCAAGCCCCAGTTCTTCTCCTCAGATATAACCACTATTAGCAGTCCTATGTAGAGCCTTTCAGAGACACTCTACAAATTTCTAAGTATGTGTGTGTGTGTCATATTGCATATACTCTCAAGCATCTTGTTTATTTCTTTGTTTTCACTTAACCATGTCACAGAAATTATTCTACATCGAAACATATAAATCTTCTCCCATTCTTTTTAATGTCTGCATAATATTCCATTGTATGATATTTCATAATTTATTTAACCAATCCCCTGTGGATATTTAGATTGTTTCCAGTCTTTTTATTACACACATGCTGCTACCATTGAATATCCTCATATTTTAGAACTTATGCAAGTATATACAGAGTATATATCAGGTAATTTCTTAGATGTGGAATTATTTAGCTGAAGACTATGTACATATTGAGTTTTGATAAGTATTATTAAATTTACCTCCAAAGAAGTATATTAATTTACAATTCCATTAAGAAAGTATGGGAGGCGAACTTTAACTGTATATCATACAGTAGTCATTATTTAAAGTTTGTGTGTGTGTGTTTTATATCCTTTTATATCATTTATTATAGCCAAATAAATGATAAATTCCTTGAAGATAGTAAACTATAGCTTGTGCAGCTTGATTCCAATGCCCTTGACCATTCACATAGTCATTATTCAGCAAATATTGAGTGATCAGAACTGTGCTAAAAACTAAAATACAAAAGTAGAACTCTACTTCCCACAATAGTAGACTAGCTTTCCTCAGATTAACTCTTCTTCTGAAAAAAAAGTAAAATAAAGTTGGGGAAAATGTGTTTTAAAAACCCACACCTTCCAAAAGCACCAAACAGTTAACCAAAGAATGAGAAACTGCCCAGTTAAGATCTAGAGGAAAATAAAAGTCCTATATTCAAATCTTTTTTCCTCAAAGGACACTTGCCTATCTGAAAGAAATACCTGGAACACTGCATTTCCTTTGAAGATCTTTGTGGGAGAGGGAACAAGAGTTAAAGCTCAGGGTCCACCAAAGTTTCAGACTCAGATAAACTTCATACCACTGTTATGTCTCAAAGTATTCATACAAGTAATTTATCAAATACATTGCACCACACACAATGACAGGAAATAAGGTACACAGAAAACAAGACACCACGAGTGAGAACCAATCAAAATAACAAGACAATAGAAATAGACTAACAAAGATGCCACATATCAGAAATATCTGATACAAACTTTAGAACAATTATACCTACCAAGTCAAAGGAAAAAGAAAAGCCAAGCCTAAAATATTCAGGAAGAAACTGGAAAAAAGTGACATGGTTTTGAAAGGGAAAAATATAATAACAAATTAAGAATTGATTGAGTGAGTTTAATGGCAGATTCAACACATCTGAAGAGAGAATTATTGTACAGGAAAACAGGTCAGGATAGACTTTCTACAATATAGCACAAAGAGACAAAAAGAAAATATAGAAGAGAGGATAAGAGACAGTGGATATAGTGAAAAGATCTTACATATTTAACTCTAGGTTTAGAAATAAAATCAAGAGAGAGAAATGGGGCAAAAACAATATTTAAAATGCTATGGCTGGAACTTCTCAGGTGGTGCAGTGGTTAAGAATCTACCTGCCAATACAGGGGACACGAGTTCCATCCCTGGTCTGGGAAGATCCCACATGCCCTGGAGCAACTAAGCCCATGCACTACAACTACTGAGCCTGCACTCTAGAGCCTGCAAGCCACAACTATTGAGCCTGCATGCCACAAAGACTGAAGCCCACACACCTAGAGCCCGTGCTCCGCAACAAGAGAAGCCATCACAGTGAGAAGTCCATGCACCACAACAAAGAGTAGCTGCCGCTAACCACAACTAGAGAAAGCCTACGCACAGCAATGAAGACCCAACACAGCCAATAAATAAATAAATAAATAATTTTTTTTAATGCTATGGCTGAAATGGCAGAATTTTCCAGAACAGATTAACAAAATCTAAAAACCCTACGCAGGATAAAGAAAAAAGAAATATATATCAAGATGTATCATTGTGAAACTACAGAAAACTAAAGAAAAAATGAAAAATGTTTACAGCAGCTAGAGAAAAGAAGACAGAGTTACCTTCCTAGGAGCTATAGTTAAATATCTCAAGGGCAAAAATGAAAACCAAAGGAACATGGGAATATATTTTCAATATTCTTATAGAAAATAAAAACAATAGAATTTTAATCTTCAAGCAAAATATCCTACAAGCATGTAAGTGAAATATGGAAATTTTCAGGTGAACAAAAACTGAGTGAATTCACAACCAGTAAACTAAGCTAAAGTATCAGAGATGCAGGAAGGATTAAAGAATTTAAAAAGTGGTAAGCATGTGAGTAAACATAGACATTGACTTTAAAGCCATAATATTAATATCTTACAGAGTTTTAAAATACTAAAATTCATGACAAGTATATGTCGTCAACTATAAATTGGGGACAAAGAGAGAACTGAGTTAAATTATTCCAAAGTCCTTGTATTTATTCCAAAAGAGAGTAAACATGTTGATTAACACTAGACTTTGATAAGTGAAGGGTGAATGTTGTAAATTCTAGGGTAACCACTAAAAGAATAGAGAAAGGTAAATGATACCCAAACCAACAGAGAGGAGAAAATAGATAGTATAGAAAAAAATCAATACAGAAGAAGTCAAGAAAGGTGAGGGGAAAAGACATAATATGGTGAATCAATTAAAAAGCACAAAGTAAGATGGTTGATTTTAACCTAAATACGTCAGTGATTACATTAGGCATAAATGTCCTAAATGTTCCAGTTATAATACAAAGATTATATGCTGGATAATAACAAGGTTAATCTGAATTAAATGTCATTTATAGGAGATGTATCTAAAATATAATACAGAAAAATTTAAAGTGAAAGAATTAAAAGAATAAATCATATAAACATTCACCAAAAGAAAGAAGGTATAATTATGCTAATATTAGACAAATAGACTTTAAATAATGACTTATTCACTAAAGTTTTGTATTGGGAAAAAAATGAAAAAGATATAAACATAAATAAGATTCCCCGACCATAGTAATCTTAATACAGTGAATTATGCCCTGGGAAAGGTGTGTATGAAATGTTTTGATGGCACATAAATGGAAAAGATAGTATATAATTGTGCATGATAGTTAAAATTGGTTCCTTAGAGGAACTGACATTTTATCAGAATTTTGATGTATTCATTCATCAGGTATCTCTAAGTGAGGGGAACAATACACAAAGTAGGTGTTCATAAATATTGGTTGAAAGCGTTGTTTGATTTAAGCTTAGTGAGGACCAAAGCAGCACTGTGCCCTACCTACACAGCAGCTACAGTGGATGCTGTGAGGCCCTGCACAGATCCTCCTCCCTTCTTCTGAAGGCACTCATTTTTCAAGATGTGAGAAGTGCTACCTGCTGATGGTTCACAGCCGAGTCCCTCTACAGGCACTGCCCTCTCCTAGGATCATGACCCCTCCCACCGACTGGTTGATGCAACTGTTCAAAGGCCCTGTGTCTCAATTCAGGGCAATTCTGAAAGACCCACTCCAGCTCCAGAGCTCCCTGTGGGATCTACTGAGGCCTTTTGTCACAGCTAGATCACACTTGATCTCCTGGATAATCCTGCATCCCTCAACCCATCACAGGTGTTGCTGAGAACGCACCCCAGTAAATCTCCTATGCAGCAATCTCCATATTAGAGACTTTTTCTCAGGAAACTTGACATAAAATAGTAGCCAAAGTGGGAAAAAGCCCAAGGATCCTGACTCCTGACACAGTGTTTCACCCCTATACTCAGCTGATGGCAGATACAATTTACTGTGGAAATCTCTGGGACCAGAAGCCACACCTAGATTGCTCCTAGTATCAATGTTTTTCAGTTGCTCTTTTTCTCATTCTTTCTCAAGCTAAAATACCAGTTCTGCTGAGGACTTCTTCCACGTATCACTTACGCTATTCTGCAACTAGTAAAGAATAGCAGAATGAGAAAGAAAAAAACCTGCTCTTTGAGTATCTACAATCAGCAAGATCCTTTTTCCCACGAGATCTGAGCTTGAGGGTGGTTCATGACCAGTCTGAGCTACCAAGTGGCAGAGCCAATATCTGACCTGAGGATCAGATAAAGCTCCATCTCCACAGCTGCCCTCCTACGAGAGGGACATATTTAAAGTGACCTAAACGGAACAGTAGAGAGTGGAAAAGGAAAGAAATTAAGACTGCTCCCTAATATCGATCAAGCCTTGTTCAGGCTGGCCTACCTGCTTGGTCAGTAAGTGTTCTTTTAGCCCATCTACCTTCAGCCCTAAAACTGAGCTACCTTTAGATCTTTCAACTAGTCTTTGCTCTTACTTCTTGGTAAACACCAGTTCCACGGAGCTTATATCACTGACAACCTTTTATCTTTATCTAATGATCCTGGTTGAGACTTAGTTCTATGAATGGATTTGATGAGCCTTTTAGAGTTTAGAGAAAAGTTAGTTCTTGATACCAAGATATTGCTATCACCAATTTCTTTCATTTCTACAACCTCCCACTCCTCACTAGACGGGCGGCAGGGTTTGGACTCTGCGGCCAGCCCCGGGCTCACACGTTGTGTGCGGCAAGGCTTGGAAAATGAAAACCAGAGGCATCTCAAAGAGCATGCGGTTTGGACTCTGGGGCGGCCCCTGGGCACTCTGCCAGAGCGCTGGGAACTCTGGTGAGGTACTTTGATGCAAATGGCCAGCTGGGTCTGGTTCATTCCCTATTTACCCCACAGGGCTATCCGCAGGGTATTTGTTTGTCATACCACTGGAGCACATGGAGAACGTCATCCTCCTGAAATGTACACTAGGCACTGACAACGTGCCAGCCTCCGGACGGGGATGGCAATATACAATGCAAGTAAAGAGCAAGGTCTTTGCAGTTAGGGGGCCCTAAGTCTGAATCCTGGCTCTAAGACTAGTAGCTGTGGGCAAACTATTTCAAGCTGTAAGTCTCAATAAACTCATCTATACAACAGGGATAACACCCCTATTATTGATGGGAAGTTTGATGAAATAATGAATATAAAGATATTAACACAGTGCCTGGCTCATGGCAAGTGGCTCCGTAAACAGTGGTTGTTATAACAAACAATACCTCCTGCCAGCTCACACTGGCAGAGACCGTGCTTTGGAGATGCTCTTCACGCTCTTCATTTTGTTGTTTTTCCTTTCAAGTTTGTCCATCTGAGTGCAACGCTTGGTTGGCAGTACCTGAATGTGGGATAAACAGCACCAACAATCCTGAAATGTTTAAGGGCAATCTTGCGCTCAAGCAGAAGACAGACTACAAAGGCCCTTTTCGGCTGATCATTTTTTATTGGTCCTTAACTGACCAGTCTCTACTAATGAAGTTCACATATCCAGACAATGCAGACGTTTTTCAAAGACCATTCTCTTGAGAAGAATAAAATGGGCATTGTAAGAAATGCTAACATCATTCTGGTCCTGAGAAGATTTTCCCGAATTATCCAGTTACGTGCCTGAATTCTCCATAGAGGTTTGACAGGGAAAGTCCTAGCTTTGGCGTGTCATCGAGTACGTGAACTTCCCCCGACCTGCTGCCCTGAAAACGGGTGTTAGCAGTGACCGCCGTGAAAAGCCCCTCAAGAATGCTGCAGCATGAAGTGGGGTGTGGGTGTAGAGCACTCACAATTGCAGGATTTGGTGAGTTGAATTTATACCCCTGACTGTCTCAGGGCACTCTCCATCTTCCAAATATGCCACAATAATAATGCTAATAATTGCAAGCAGCACCTTTGTTGTATCTCATTTATTTTTACCCCAAATTATGGAGCCTTGAAAGAACTTACTGACTGCTTGGGTTTTCTGACTAATTGGGGTAACTCTGTGCTATAGCCATTAGGAGATTTAAATATAGCTCTTCTTGAGCAATACTCTTTATTGGATCCCCTGTTATCCTTTAAATATCTTGGTGTGCAAGTGAATAAAATTAGAAAGAATTTGTTTGCTTTAAATTACCAACCTCTGCTTGATAAAACTATTAGCGATTTAGCTAATTGGACGGCTCTTCCATTATCATTAATTGGCAGAGTTAATACTATTAAAATGGTTGTTTTATCTAAATGTTTGTATTTATTTCAATGCTTTCCCATCAAGCCACCTAAAAATGCTCTAAAGCTTTGAATTCTGCAATTAGTTTTTCTTTATAGGCTACAAACAGTGTTAAGATTAATCTTAAAACTACAACTACTCTAGGGGGCCAAAGGATTAAGTCTTCCTTTCCAAGGAGTAGATGAATGTTAGACTTTCTTGATCAGGCTTTGTCCATCATTCCTGGTATCTTCAATAAGTGCCAAAGCCCAAAAGAAATTGAATAGGGATTCTGGTTTATGTTCTTGATCTAATAAAAACTTTACAAGAAAACTTTATTTCTCACTCGTGTATGTATTCAATCACACAGTTATTCATTCAGCAAATATTTATTGTGACTTGCACCAATCACTATATTAGATACTGTGGAAGATTTCCTAGGTGAATAAAATGCAGTCCTTGCCTTCAAGAAGTTCAAATAAAGAAAACATAAATAACTACATGTTAACGCGGTAAGTGTTACACTGGAGAAATGATCCCCAAGCTGGGACAGAGGAAAGGGTGTTGCTAAATCTGTATGAAGGAGCAAAAAAGACTCCCCCGAGAAGGTGACATCCAAGCTGGATCTTGAAGGATGGGGTTCCCACAGGGTCCTTCCAAGATTTAAAGGAACACCTTGACTGACTTGTGAGACAGTTAAAATTGTCCACTCAGTTAAAAGGTGACCATTTTCTCTTTGGTGGATCAAGGGAATTCCATATACATAATGTACCAGGACTTCAGCAAGATGTTTAACTAGGGCTTTCATGATCTCTTTGAATGTCGAGACTGGGACATGTGAGCAGAATGATGGCACAAGTACATAAAACTCTAGATGGTTGGAAAATGGCCGCCTATGCATTAATTACTGTTTTAATGCTCACCCAAGAGAATGGTCTCCCGGAAACATGTCAATGGGTTTTCTCTTTGGCTGTGTCCTATTCAAAGTTTTTAATAATTTGGATCAGGACATAGAGACTCGCTCAGTCAATCTTTGGATGATACAAATCATCCAAGGCAGCCAATATATTGATGGATCAACCAAGGATGTATAAAGATCTCAAAAAGCTGGAATAAAGGGTCAAAGTTAATCACATATAACTAAATAAGAAAAATGAACATCCTGCCTGACTTAATCCCACTTGCTAAAGCACAGGCTGGGAAGCGCTTGCTTATGGCATGGTGAGGAAATAGAAAATGTTCCAGATTTGGTGTCAGAAGACCTAAGTTCAAGTCCTAGCTTGACTGAATGTTACATAGGCAATTTCAAGTAATACTCTAAACTTAACTGAGCCTCAGTTTTTCCATCCATAAAGGAAAAATAATCATACAAGTTCACAGAGCTGCTGTGAGAATAAGGGTTATAGAAAGACACTGTAAACTATCACTATCCAAAAGTTATCTTTTGTAATGCTTGTAATAGTAATAGTTAAATAATAATAATAACAATAACAGTAATTTATATGAAGTCCTGTGGTCTTAACTAAATTCCAACCTAGAGACCAACAGTGACATGGCTTTCAAAATTGTCAATATAGTCACTACCCAGCCTTCTATATTTTCAACAACCTCTACAGACAATTCTGATATGTAGTTAGGGCTGGGAACCAGTGGACTGGGTTTGTTTCAAACTTTCCTGATGATAAAAATACCACATTGTTTAAACACAGTTTCTGAGGGGGGCCCCACCTCTGGAGATTCAAATTCAATAGGTCTGTAATAAGGACCAGGAATTCCTATCATCAGGAGAATTTGAAAAACACTGAACTAGATAATCTGTCATATTCTTCCCAACTTCTAAGATTCTGAAGATCTGATCCAACTCTAGCTACTCATTGGTTCTGATAACAGTTTTGAAATACTTGGATTACAGTAATCAAGCCCCAAGCAAAAATATGTATGCCTGTAGCTGGCCATGATATTCTTCATATGGTGTCTCTAAAGAATTAAACACATTTTTTAATAAACTAAATAGCATTGAGCATGTTGACTTTCCAATTGGCTACAGTTTACTATTCTGGCTGATTCCAGTAAATCTATGTACACATAAATGCAAATGACAAAGTGAATCATTTTCGTTAAAGTGTTACTCAGTATAAACAGACTTCAAGCCTTTGATCAGTTAGGAGTTGTGTGATATATTTAAATCAATATTTTATAAATATTTTCATTTAAACATGCTCCATTCTCTGACAATGCGAACATAAGTCACTGGAGTTTCGGTCTAAACACACTCTTTTTTTTTTTTTAGCTAATGTTTCTCTCTAAAGTAGAAGTGAGAAAGTATACACGTGTTTGAGTGCTGATCTGCCATCACATTCAGCAACTTTCATTAGCTTTTGATAGTCTCATCGGAATCCGCTCAAGAATAATGTTCTACCTCTATGACCCCAGATCTAGATCTTCTGCAAGTCCTCTTTTCTTTCTTCAATTGCTTGCAGCTTAGAACCAAAAGCAAAGCTTTCTATGTATTTCTGAGAAAGTGACTGGAAAAGGTTGAAAAGGAAATTATTACAAAGCAAATGAAATGTGATTTTTTGCATTGAGGCTTTTCTTTCAGAGCATGGTTCCCTTGGTCCGGAGGGAAACGGCTCAGGCAGCGGCTGCAGCCCCAGATCTGTTTGCGTCTCTACCGGGTAGATGATGCTCTGAGGGACTGAGAATCTTGCACGTTCAGCTTGTGAGATATAGGTTAAAGATAAAGGGGAAAATGGAAGACAGATAAATAGGCAGGAAGAGAGGAGGGCAGGCTGGGTATAACTGCATCCTCCATAACACAGACAATAGCAAGTAAGCCCCACCTTTCATTGAACACTTTGTTCTTGAAAGGGAAGAATGTGTTCAGTTTTAAGATTCCTTTGCTTATAATAATAGTTTCTATTCCAAAGCAGGGAGGCGCAGGAGTATCAAATGTGTTTGGGAAGAATCGAGTCATATTATTTGGGAACACATTGACAAAAGCAAGTCAAACAATTTGAGAATACACTTTTCTTTATTTCCCAAAATGTTCTCTGGGGGAACATACTAGGTCAAAAAAGATAAATTAATAAGGTCATTATTTTTATCATGAGTGATATTTTACGTTAATAACCAAATCAGACACTTTGGTTTAAGAACAAATTCAGCAAGCAAATCTTCTACCCAAAAGCGTGTTGATGTATTTCAGATCTTTCCCTAAAATGACATCCCTCCCCCGCTCCCAAACTCCCACTGAGAGACAGTCTGCAGATTGTCTTCCATAGCTCCTGCAAATTCCCTAAAGAACAGAGCTGGAGAATCCATGCCATTCCCCAAAGAATCACAGCTTCCTCTACTTCGCAGAATGAGGAGAAGCCTCTGTGCGACAGATGAGAGAAGGCTGAGCAGCTCCTTCTCTAGGTGGTAAAAGATGGAGGAGCAGGTGAAGAGAAGTCATCAGGAGGAGGAGGGAGAGGCCAGAGGGCAATGCCCCCATCCAAGCTCTCTGGGCACTCTCCACCTCCATGAAGTCTGGTGCCTCTCTCTTCTTCTCCAGCAACCTTTCTCCCTGCAGTGTCCCAGACACTGCTTGTCACACCACTTCCCTGGAGGGATTCAACAAAACTGGCACCTTTTTTTTTTAATATTTATTTATTTATTTATTTATTTATTTATTTATTGGCTGTGTTGGGTCTTCATTGCTGTGCACGGGCTTTCTGTAGTTGCAGTGAGTGGGGGCTACTGTTCGTTGTGGTGCACGGGCTGCTCATTGCAGTGGCTTCTTTTATTGCAGAGCACAGGCTCTAGGTACACGGGCTTCAGTAGTTGTGGCACGTGGACTCAATAGTTGTGGCTCACGGGTTTAGTTGCTCCGTGGCACATGGGTTTAGTTGCTCCATGGCACATGGGATCTTCCCAGACCAGGGATCGAACCTGCGTCCCCTGCATTGGCAGGTGGATTCTTAACCACTGCGCCACCAGGGAAGCCCCAAACTGGCACCTTGTATTCACTCACCTCAATCACCCGCACGTCCTTTTACCTCCACATAATTCAGTTCAAAGCAGGACACATTTGTTGAGCACCTGCTCAGTGCCAGACTCCCTGAGAGCAGGAGTACAAAGGTAGATATTTAGTCTCTACCTCCCTTAGACAGCCTACTGAGCCGCATGCACAGGGCAGCACAGGTAGCTTCATGATGCAGACTCTATGACATTTGCCAAGGATGAATGGACATGAAAACAAAATTGGATTTCAGTGCACCATTTATCACCGGGGGGTGGGGGGTAGATGTGCCTTTAAGAAAACGATAATATCCCACATTTGTGTAAAGGTCTAGAGTTCACAAAGTCTTCTCATAAACGTGATCTCATTGTGAAATGTCGAGAGTCAGCTTTTTTTTCGCAATTTACAGATGACAAAACTGAGGCTAAGAAAAAGTAAAGTCATGCTGCACCAAGAGATTTTATAAAATAATACTGTTCAACAGCCAATATACACCCAGAAAAAAAATAGGCTAGTTCCTGACTATAAGGTAACACCCTAAAGTATTTACAAAGTATAACTTCAGTTATCCCACAGAATAAGGTTTGGAGGGAAAAAGATGCCAAGTACTACAAGCACATTTTACCAGTGGACAGAAGGAGTTGTCACAGCCTTGTCATACAGTACCCAGGAGATAAGACAATACACTTCTCAGGGTCTGGAACGTTCCTCCCTGGATAGCTATGATATGAGCCCTGTACATGGAGTTGATCATGGTTCTAGTGACTTCAGCATCAGAACACAAATCAAAGACCCCCGGAAATTTCCTGAAGTGTGCAGCTTACTGGGCAAATAACTTAATCAACTTGGATTTAAATGACATTATCTTCAGGTGAGAGTAGAGATGAAGAAGACTGTCTTCCAGGAAGGTGTGGGAGCTGAGGAGTTATTGCTTCACAGGCACCCATCTATAAAAAACAGTGCTGTTGTCACTGGATACATCAAGCCTCAATGAGGGCTTCGAGGCTAGAGAACTAGCACATTGAAATGGGCTGGAGCTCTTCGGATGAAAGACATTTCTATAAGACATGTGGATGTACATTTGATAATCTTTGACATATGTTTAATATTTAGATTTCCAAGATTACTCATGTTAATATCCGCTGCACATCTTACTTTTTTGCCTTTTATGCTCACTGGGAGATGTGGGTTTGGACACGTTTCAAGCCAGATTTGTTTCTGTTGCTTTATTGCTGCTAACCACAGGGTCACTAAAATGGGAAAATCATCTGCTTCTTCCTCTACTGAACTTTGAATTCAGAGCTTACGATTCCAAAAAAGAAAGAAAGAGAAAGAAAGAAAGGAAGGAAGGAAGGAAGGAAGGAAGGAAGGAAGGAAGGAAGGAAGGAAGAGGAGAAAAGGAGGAAAGAAACAAGTAAATGAATAATGAATGTAGTAAAAATAAATGTGTGGTTCTGGGCCCTGTTTAATTTTTCTAAAATGACAGTGTTGTTAATGCTATGAAATATTTTCTTTGATAAATGTGAGTTAGCTAATTTGCATGAATGGCTAGTCTGTCATTTTTTCAGTCTGTTGAGTTATGGGTTTTTAAAAATGGGTTCTTTTCTGTATCACTTTTAATACATTGTTATTATTATATGTGATCACTGAGCTTTCCTAATGGCATGCTGAAAACATGGGTTTTATCTTTTTTTAAAAAATTGAAATTAATTTTGAAGAAGTAATTTATGTAATAATGAATTTCTTCAGATAAATGTATTTATAAGGAAAAGCCATTGACACATTATTCAGTATTCCTTTTTAATGCAAAAAATAAAATCTATTTTCTGCCAAAGTCTCAATCACAGAAAACTTGGGAAATTTAAAATTAAGCTTCCAAAGCTTCCCCTCCACACTAAAGGTTCCATAACTCTCTAAGGACTGAAAAAAAAAAGAGCTCTGCAAAATCTCTCATGTGCACCTGTCCCACAAAAGGCCGAGGAGCTAAAGAAAGGTCATTGGATTCTGAATCTTACATTTTGCTACATTCATGCGAGTTAAATAATGTTAATGATACCAGAGAGAGGTTTCAGTGGCCTTCTTTTGAATAAAGCAGGGACAGGTGGAAGGAGTGTGCCAAAGGAAGGCAGGGATTCCAAACAGTGCATCACTCCCATTTACTTTTTCTTTTTCAAGTGTTTTTAAAGTAAACTCAGTGCCCCCTAAACCTTGAAGCAGATGCCTATGCCTCAAAATTGCCCAACTGCACACCAACAACAGCATTTGGACATTGATGAAATCGTAACCCGTGAGACAATTACTTCAGAGTTAGAAGCTTTAGAAAATAGCATTATATGATACCAGAAGTGCCATCTCAGCAGTCATCACAGTGTAAAGCACTAATGAGTAAGTGCTATCTGGCTGCCTTGCCTTATCAATGACAGAATACTAAGATAGGGAACCTGACTTAAATCCATCAGGCATAGAAAAGTGGAGGTGTGTTGAGATAGTCAACCAGCCATGGCCCAGGGTTTTGCTTCAGCACAAAGAGGAGGGCCTTAGACTGCAGGGTGTATAGACCCAATTTCAAATCCCCCTTGGCCAACTACCCTCTCTCTTATCTCCTCTGAGCACTTCTTTCTTAGCACAGAGTAAGTTCCTTATGCTAGCTACTGTTGTTAAGTATTTATACTGTTACTAAGGTATTTACACAGCAGAGAAAATAAGATCGACTTTGTGACACTACTTTGAATATTAGTGATAAAACACTTGTAACTACAGACACAATGCTTGGCATTTAGGTAGCTGCTGCTCCTCCTATTCTTATGTCATTATCATTGGAATCATTTTCATTGGACTATAAACTACTCATTAGAGCAGGGATTGTGTCTGTTGAATTTAATGGTGACGCTCCAGCACTTAGAACAGTGCCTGGACATAGAACAATCTGTTCGCTCCTCTTCCCCTAGTAGCACTGACATAATTCAGACCATTCCTGATGTGTTTTTTTGCTTGCTTGCTTGCTTGCTTTTTAAGTGTAAGGCTTTAATTCCAAAACGCATTCAGACTGAAAACCAGAATGCCCCATGAAAGTTGCAAATAATCTGGTTGTACAGTCAGTTTAAAACAGCTGGAGATCAAGGAAGAGCTCTGGAATCAAAATGCTGAGATCCAGCATCCTTCTGGTTTCCGTGTCTCTATGACTTAATGCAAGGGCCAAATGTTCCTGAGCTTCAATCCACTTATCTATGAAATGAGGAGTAGTGGTGATGTGCTTTACCTACTGTAGTAGTATTGCTTTGAGAGCCAAGTGGGACTGTATATATAAATATAGTATTGGACAAGTTTGGTGTTCTACAAAATATTACTGATAATAAATGTTACTTATTGGCAACACAATTGAATGTCTTCTTGGACTCTGGACAAAAGGAACTGTGTAGACCAGGGGTCTACGGCCAACTGCAGCCAGCAGGCCAAATCCAGCCTGTGAACTAAAAATGGATTTTACATTTTTACATGGCTGAAAAAAATCAAAATGAGAATTCTATTTCATGACACACCTACAATATTTACTATGTGGATCTTTGGAGAAAATGTTGGCCAACCCCTAACTCTTAAGAGTTTATATTAATGATAATGTTAGTTTCCTTTAAGGTTAAGGCTAGAGCAAGTAGAAATTATGTCCTGAACAACTGATGCTCAATTAGCTGCAGCTGGGGTAGCAACAAGACCACCTCCTTAAAGGCAGACCCGGCTGTGCCTCACCGGCCCTAGGAACTTCCTCAAGTCCTGGGTTGAAAGCTACCCATTCTAGCCTGCTCACCTCTCTGAACCTCAGGTGAGCCTGTCATTCACCAAGGTCAGTGTCTCTCTTGTTTACCTCTTCATTCTCAGCACCTATGGAGTAGCAAGTGTTTCCTAAGTATTTGTGGAGTGAATGGATGACTGAATTCAACTATTCATGCATCTGCTCTTCACAGGCTGGCTCTAGCCCTTGCTCTTCCATGAAACCTTCAGAAACTACCCCAACCCAGAGGTCTTGCTCAGGTCTTGGAGTCTCATGCCCTCTTTGATCCAAGGGAGGCCACGCAGGGTATTCGGATACTCTTGAACTGTTGCCCACACCCTTTGCTAATGATTGCCCAGTTTGCTCATTTGTTATGTATTTATACTTTGGTTCTTCCAATGCGGTTTTAAAACTGAGTGTCAGTTGGCTCCCTGTCTCTACTTCTGTCTTCCTCCGCAAAACCCAGCAGGTGAATCCATCTGCACTTGCAGCAAAATATATTAAGCTGCTCTAACCCCAGCATCTATGACTCAACATGGAGACCCTCTCATTGCTGGTCTGCCCTGAATGTCAATCCCTGAACTGAAAACGTCAATCCTCAATCCCACCATGTCTTGGGTACCAGCTCTCAGCTTTGTTCTTTTGTTCCTGGGCCCCAGCTGTGGTCGTTTGAGGCAGGGCCTCGCTCTTGCCTGGCGCCACTATAAGGGGTGGAATTGAATCTCTCATCCCCGGCTCAGTGCCTGGGCTGCATGCTCTGCATCCTGACGCTGTCAGTCTTCTGCCTGCTGGACCTCGCAGGACCTTCCAGTGCTCTCAGGCTCCCACTGTTAGATCAGTCTTCTGGACCATACCCACAATTATTTGCCAGGACTACAACCTCCAGGATATCACATTTTATCCACCCTTTTCTGGCCTACCCCAGCCTGCGGTGAGGCCAGATTAAGCCAAGGTGTGAGATACAATTCTGTGACTTGCGCTTCTTTTTTATCTACAGCATGCCTATACGGTGCTTGCACCACTGTAGGCTTACCATAGGAGCTCAGTAAAGATCCATTCATTGATCCAGCATGAAAAATAATAATAAAAGTTGGTCACTTATAAGGTGTCATATCTAAGTTTCGTGTGTTTCAGACTCCATGGTTTTCATCCCATCAGAACCAACATCTCTTTTTTAGAACAAATATTTTATGAGCCCCCTTTACTATCCTGAAATGAAATTTATAGAATATATAAGGTCAGCCCTCAGAAACTGAGAGTTCTGCAGCCAAGGAATCAACCAATCACAGATGGAAAGTATTAGTTTTTAAAAGTTCCAGAAATTTCCAAAAAGCAAAACATGAATTTGCCATGCACCAGCAACTATTCATATTGTATTTACAACTATTTACATAGCATTTACATTGTATTAGGTATTATAAGTAATCTAGAGAGGCTTTTAAGCATATGGGAGTATATGCAAATACTATGCCATTTTATACAAGGGACTTGAGCACCCATGGATTTTGGTATCCACAGGGATTCTGAAACCAATCCCTGAAAGTACTGAGGAAGAGCTGCTTATCGGATTTGTGTCAATATATATATATATAGCTATATATATATGTCTCGGTAATATATATATATTTCCTAGACATACTTTTTAAAACACCAATATAATATCTATATATTAAATATATATATATATAAAGGAGAAATATAAGGGAGAAACAAATTTAATATAATATAGAAACAAAAGGAAAGAAATTCATGATGAAATACTGTGTATTTACACATTTACACGTGTACACATGGAAGGCTTGAAAAAGTAATCAAATGTTTGCACTGTGATTTCCTCACTTCCTAATTTTTGGCAAAGTTCTGAAGAAAACAAAATATAATCTTTCCTTAATATACATGGTAGTTGTAAATTCATGGAAAATTTAGTGTGTATTAAAACTGGGCAACAAATCATGTAAATTGGAGTGAAGTTTTAGACTTAGATAATTATAAACAGGTTTACCTACATGAATGCCTGGCAGGACATTCAAAAGCCATATGAGATGCTGCGTGATTCTGCATTGTGTGGGACTGTCCTGTGAAAAGAGACTGTCTTGCGAACAGAGACTGTCTTGCATCCCTGGCTCCCACCCAGTTTGGTGACCTCTGAAAAATGTTACTAGGAATTTCCAAAGCACTCTGTAGGGGGCAGTATTACCTCCATTGAGAACTATTGGTCCAACCCACCTATTCAAAACTGTCCTGCAATCAGATCCCCTCTCACGCAGAATATCTCTTCTGACCTTCAGAGCCCAGACTAAAAGGTTTGACTGAGTGCCTGTGCTTAAGGGGTTGGCACACCCCAGATCCAAGGGTCAATGTTGAATGAAGCCAGAGTTCTCAGCACTTCCAAATCTTGAGGCTATGATGTAGGATGTTACAAGAGAAGGAGATATAGTTGCACAGTGGAAATACACAGGGGAAATACAGAGTTCCCTCTAACCAATTAATTAAACTAAAAGGCAAAACCATCAGCATTTCCTTCCTGCACCGATTCTCTGCATGGCATGCTCATTTTGCTCTATAAAACCACCGAATGTAAGAGTTGACAGTAAGTCTCTCCCTCTGCATGCAGCACTTGGGTGCATGCCCAGCACTTTGTTTTCTGTATCCCACACACCACCCTCTCCTTCTTCCCTGACCTTCAATTGCTAGTCCTACCTCACAACTGGCCTTGCTTCCACAGTCTCTCCCAACTCCAATCCTGGAGGCAGTTCTGCACAGTCTAGATCGGCCCAGACTGCTTTCCCATCTCCCTCATCTGATTCGCTTTGGGAAGGAACTCTGACTGGTCTCCAGAGGCCCACCTTGGGTGGTTTCTCTGTATGTTCTCCCACACCTTTTCTCTTCGATAGCCACCTTCTGTTCAGCAATGTGGGACCTCGGTTTACACAGCATGGCACTCCACCCTCTGGGACTTTTCTCTTGCTGTCTACCTGGAATGACTCTTCTCCTTCCTTTCATCTCTTAAATTCTAACAACCTTCTAAACCAGCTGGAATATAACCTCCTCCAAGAAGTCCTCCTAAATTCTCTCTCCCTCTGAGTTCCTGTACCTTTTCCCTAGTGAGTCTCTTTTGCTCCAACCTTGAAGACAAAAGTCCTTTTAGGTATGTTTCATGTTCCCAATGGCATCCAGGAACTTAAGTAGCCCAATTGTCCAACACACTCTTGTGGTTTTATGAACTCAAAAGAAAGGGAAGTGATAGACTGATGCGATATTTGAAATCTTCGAAGAGGATACCCTAACCTCTCCTTCACAATCACTTCCTTTCTCCTCAACTAAAGTAGAACCCCCTCAGGACACCACCTGGCCTAGCGACGCACCCTCCCCTCTTCCAGTTGCCACATTAGTGCATTGAAAGTAGATCTATACCCTCAGTGGCCCTGAAAACATGAACTAAGACAATAATAAATTAACACAATAGTTAACTAATAGCACTGTGATGCTTTCATGTATGAATTGGAATGTGAACACTGAGATTTTCATTTCATGGTTGAAAAATATACGAGTTGACCCAAATACTAATTTCTGCATTTCTGTCATTTACATATCATGGGTCAGTAATCATTTCTTGCCTAAGTGGCTTTCCAAATGAAAAGCTGTAACATTGTAATGGTTTATCATATTTACAAACATCATATTGTGCTACCTACTCAGTGCTTTGGATTCATTGGCAAACAAGCAGATCCCAGCCCCTGAGAAGGCAGAGCAGGGCCTGAGAGGAGAGACTCAGGTCCCCTAGGAGAGATTCAGTTGTTTTTTCCTCCCTCACGTTCAGGAGTCCAGGAACCTCTATTCCACTGGGACACGTTTCAGGCACCTTGTTTCTCCCAAGTGCCTGCCATTTGGTCAGCAAGGGCCAGGGATAGGCTCTGCTTGTGTTTCTGTGATTGTTCTCCTCTCTGGGGCCAAAAAATCTAGCTGCTTTGAAAATGTCTCCTTGGGAGGCTGGAAGTGCTGAGAGAGCTGAATGTGATCTTTGGGAAGGGTAATGCAACCTGATGTTTTTTATTACAGCTTAGAACAACATCGAGTGAAATGTCTACGGTGATTCTTTTCCCTCATTTTAATGCTAGGATAATACAAATCAGCACATGACTTAACCAGTCTTTGATGTAAGCCCTGTCCTTGACACTGGACTTCTTCACAGTGTCCAGAGTTACCTGCTCCATTAGGGACCTCACTCTTGTCGCTGAACACGAGCCTCTTAGAAATCTGTGTTTTAAAGGATAATAGAGTTAGCGCCTTAGATTAAAAGGAGAACCAGTGTAACCGTTACCCCTGCCCCAGCAGGCTTAGTTTCCAGGTCTGACTTGCTCTTTCTTATAATTGGGGTTGAACATCAGCATCCAGACTGTGTGGGGAGAGTCTCCCCTTCCTCATTCACCACGCACGCTCTCAGCCCGAGCTGTTCTCCATCCAACACCTCCTTTGCCGAGCTTCTGTTGCTCCTACTTTGGCACAAACACTTGAAAGGAAACTAAAGAAAAAGCATTGAGGTCATTTATTAGATTCTCCTGTGAATTTGGTTTCAGGACTAGAAAGCAGTGCAGTGGTTGTGTGATTTATGAAATCCCTCCTGCTGCTGCTTTTCCTTATTTTGAGGGTGATGTACAAGAAGTGAGTTAGCAAAAAGTTGACTGGTCACATTTCACACCCTCGCCTGTGAGTCCTAGGATGGAGGGCATAAAAACAATAATGTGGACGGAGAGGTGGTGGGGAGGGAATTAGCTGTTAATGGAAATTTCTCCTTCAGACTCTCTGGAAAAAAATGTTGCCTTTTGGAGGATGGATCTCCCCCCTTTTTTTTCTCCCTCGCCCCCATGTTTTAGAAGGGTTAAGGGGTGTTTGTGTGTGCGTGCGTGCATGCGTGCGTGTGTGTGTGTAGGGGTGTGTGTAGGGGTGTGTGTGTGTTTGGAGGGAAGCAGACAGAAATGGAGGGGAGTGGGAAATGATTCTTATCATCCCAAAGTCCTTCTTCTCTCGCTGGCTGCCACTCTGTTTATGAAATGCCATAACAATAGTGAGCTCACGCCTGTGTGCTCCTATCGTGCAGGGTTCCTGGGTGCCAGATGGGCACTTTGTGACTGTATGAACATGGATTATTTCATTTCCTACATCTGGGACTCCAAATGGCCTCCTAGAACGCCACAGGAGAGGGGCACCGCTTCTCAGCTGGGGGAACCTAACTTCACCAGGGATCCCAGTGGAACAGAGGGGATGAGGCCAGCCATTCCCAAGTGAAATGTGAAAGTTTACACATATCAGGGCCATGGGGAAACTTTTAGAACTCAGAACGAGATGGAAATAAATAACGAATCGTGTGTCAGCTGCAGTTAAAAAAAAGGGAAAAAACAAATGAAAACAAATCATACACATTTTCTTCTCTGGCTTCGGAAGATGTTCTGGGAATAATGTTTCATATTTCAGCTTTGAAATTCTGCTGCAACCTTCTGCCACACACCTCTGGATATTGCTAGTGGTCCAGATAAGGAAACCGAAATGATCTGAGAAATGCCAGCAGAGACCACAGCCCCCTGGCCTCTTTCTCACTTTATTTCGATTAATAGGATGGGGTATATCGGTGTGAAATAGTAGCAAGAATGCTTACTTCTCTCAAGTACTGAACCAAAATTGAGTGTATGCAAAGGCAGCATACTGAACTGTTGTTTAGATGAATCTGATGGACAGAGTTGCCATCCAAATATCAGGTTCTTCCTGTTTTCAGGCTTATTGTTGAAAATTCTCACCATCACCTCTGTTCTTCCCCCCTCAAAAGGAGTTATCCACATCACTCAATTTGTCCTGCAGGAAAAAAAATGTTTTACAAGAATATGTGACTTACGTTAAAAAAAAAATCTGGCAGTTGACTTAACTGTTTTGCATAAGATATTTACAAACCGCAGCAGATTAAAGGGGGGTTTTTATGCATTTTCACATCCTGCTTGGTTTAAAGCAGCAATTTTCTGCAAGGACAACAGAGAAAAAAAAAAACACGCTTTACACTGCTTATATTAATTACATTTTTTCATTACCCGTCATGTTTTCTGCAGGCTTGTGTATTATTACTGCAAAATGTAATGAAATAGAAAAAAGAGAAAAGAATGGACTTCTGGGAAATTTTCCAATTCTTGAAATGCAATGTTAATTGAGAGCTATTTTTAGGGCTGTGCAGATAGTGCAGGACCCAGTGCCATCGGTACGAATGGGTCCAGTCCAGGTGCAGCTTCCCAGATGACAGCCTGGGTCTCTGATGCTGGAGAGACTGAAAATCTTCATCTTGCTTGGTGCCAAGTCTACCGAAGGACATGGAAGGATTTCTACAAATGAGCTATTCACAAAGGTAGTAGAAGAAAAGCGAGGGGAGATGAAGGTGGATCCCTGTAGAGCTCAGGCTCAGTGATGCTTGGTAGCAGGTCCCAACCTTGTCTTCAGTATCCACACCATCAGAGGGAAAGAAAACTAATCAGTATTTAGGAAAATGGTGACACATAATCAAATAGTTTCCAAGGCCCTTACAATGAAGAATCCAAAAAGTGTCCATAAGGTGGTGACAAACAAGACCCTTTATCAGGAACCTTCTTCCCCTGGTGGAGAATTACAGGTTCTTAGCCTTGGGTATATCCTGCCAAAGACTTTAGGAAAGTTGTCCAAAGAACAGGAACTCATGGATTGGAGACATATTATTTCTTTTATTACCAAACTATATAGACCATAGTTTAAACTTTCCATTTGGTTACTCTGAATAGGTAGTTCTCAAATCCACTGATGCTCTTCTGTGTTACTTCTGTGCCCCAGAATCCCATTTCCTGATGTAGTATTGGAACCAACCTTGCAAATGATGGAGGATACATAGTAAACATGTTGACAGGGGCCAAGTGTTCTTCCAAGGAAGGTCTCAGAAGGGCTTCAAATAATTTAGAAACTCTGCACACATTTGAAAATTTCAATCTCAACATACCATAAAGTATTTGAGGCTCCCTGAGTGTTTCAGCCACCCCTAAACATTAATCTCTTGCAAATGCATTCTGTAAAAAAAAAATTTTAAACAACTGCTAAAACCCATAAATTCCTATAATTCTTATTGTTGCTTCCACTTTCACAAAGTAAACACAACAGCCCATAAAAGTCATCTGGCCAAAACTCGCTTTAGGCTATCAGACTTAGAAATCCAGTATGAGCAACATTTCACCCAGTTAAAAGCAACAGAGAAGAACAAAGGGAAAATGCTTTCCAGCCAATAGTCTTCTCTGAGCTATGAGGCAAGTACCTTGCTTGCCTGTCTCAGCTGCTCCAGGCCACCCAGGGCCTCAGTCAGTGCCGTGCACTCACTCCGAAGTCAGCAGATTGCAATACCCTGCTGCAATGTTGTCATCAGATGCAAACTGGCTGTCTGCCCTGAGATTATTGCTTTAGCCCTGACTGACACATTCTTTGGAGTAAAGTGTATAGTAAAAGAGAGAAATTCCAACATATCTAGGAGTTTCTTCCAGGAGCAAAGTCAACTACAAGAATCTTTGGTAAAACCAGTGGTACTTGGAGTGGGAAAGCAAAATGGAAATGGTGCAAAAGAACCAAAATTTCATAGCTGGGTAGACAGAAACATGCGTTTCTAGTTCCCATTGCCTGGATTCAAATCACAAAGATTAACACAGATAGCTCCTGTCCAGCCTGGCCCACATTCGGTAGCATCTAAGGCTGGGCTAACCGGCTCATAGGCTTACATCTCCTGCTCCTCACCACGATGACCAGAGGAGATCTTCTAAGCAGTCCTTCGTTTATTCCAAGTCACTCCCGTTTTTAACCACCTGCTGCTCCAGATATGCCTCTTCGGACTTCTGGGCTTATTTTAATTCTAAGAGTGTTATATCCCTATTTCTCTTTTTATCAACTTTAAATAATAACTATTGACCCCTGCTATGAATAATATTTAGTTCCCTTATATTCCCCCCTCCCACTTTATCTACCTCCGTCTTCTCAATTTCTAATACCTACAGCTTAGATTTTCTTCCTGGTTATGTTTGTAGTGTCAAATAATATAGCTAATGTCTATTTCTCATTTTAGCAACTTTATGTATGTTAGATAAGGATATTGTTGGTTCTATCTTTCCCTCTCCCTCCACACCTCCCCCATTCCATATCCAGTATCTGTTAATTCTACTAATATATTTACATTGTCAAAATTGATAACATTTATGTTCTTTTCTGTAATCATAATTAAGCCTTCTGTGGGTTTGTCTAAGGATTGACTCTAACGATTAATAACCTGCAACCTATAAGCAGGGTTTATGTGATCATGATTATATAAATATTTTTACTTGTGGACCAGTCTTTTTTTTTCCTGAGACATCCACCCAGCTGTCTCTGAACTTCTGCTCTAACCCAGAGAGCTGGCTCTTTAGAGACTGCCCCATCTGTCACCAAGGGACTTTCCTCTCTGCCCTTTCTAGGTTAGAGCTATTATTTCCTGAATCTCACGTCTTCCTCCTTCATGATGTTTTCCATTTTGCTGGAGTTCACTCTCAATTATCTTCTTCAGAAATATAAACTATCATTTATTTCTTGTTTGATATGTTTTTCCACTCGCTACTTCACTAGGGTTTGGCTGGGGATAGAATTCTACAGTCAAAGTTATTTTCCATCACAACTTTGAAGATATCATTCCATTGTCTTTCAGCATCCAATGTTGCTGATGAGAAGTCAAATGCCTTTCTGATTTTCATTCCCCAGAAGATAATCTATTTTTTTCCTGTATTGAATCTCTTAGGAGTCCCTCATTTTCCTTGGTGCTCTAAAGCTTCATAGGTATGTGTCTAGGTATGGACAAAACTGGTTTTAAGGCATTTTGATAGATAGATCTGCTTCTTTTTGTCTTCCCTGTTAGGGTTAGAAAGAAGAACACACGTTTTGGTTTCTGAAACTCACATTGATATGAGGGAAGAAATAAATCATAAACACATATTAACAAGATTTTTTTCTTATCTGACAGATTGAATTTAGAGTATGGAGTTCAAATATTTATAACCAAGTTAATAAACACATTCTCTTGGGACAATGTCAAGATCGCTAATTTAATTTTTTTTAAACCCTTAAAGGCCAGAAAGGGGAAGTTTCCCATGCCTCATTCATGAAGTAGAAGAAAGATGGTGGGTGAGAAGAAAAATATTGACTACATTTTTGACATTTTCTTATATTTACCAAAAATACAAAATTATTTGATTGCATTTTAATAGAATGATGAAAATAACAGAGAGAGTTTATGGCAGAAAGTATATAAAGAAGAATTTCCTTGGATAGATTTTGCATAAATACCTCATCCTATAGCAAATGAACCTGGGTTTTAGAACATACATATATGGATGGGAATTCTGGCTCCACCATTTTCTAGTTATGTGAGTCTTGAGCAAATTAGTTAAACTCAATATATGTTATTTTCATTCCTTTCTTAAGCCTAACTCTATTGGATCAACATTGAGGCTTGGATAGTTAAAAATGTTCTATCCAGTGTAACATGATGAGGTACAAAGGATAGGTTTATTCATGTAACAGAATGTTAAATTGGAAGTTCTGACTGATGCACCAGATAAAATCACTGTTGCATTGCAAAGAAAATGCTTGACCATGTGCAGAAGTTCCAAAAGGAGAAGTATAGAATAACTAATTGCGTAATCTTTGAAATCTGTCATTCACATTAAAGACATAAAAGGGCCCTGAGAGCGGAAATGAAGGAAGAATTTTGTGAGAAGGATTTTAGAAAAGAGACTTTGGGATTCTGGGACTCCTATCCTTCTAAGGGAGGTCAGTAGAGCTCCAGAGACCTTAATGTGTATCTCCTGCAGTTAGGGAACAAGTAACCAGGGCCTAGGTTATATCTGAGGAAGCCGAAATGACCCTTAGAAGCAAGGTAATAGACTACATTTAAGAAATGGCTACTCACCAAGGTCTGTGAATACTAAGAACTAGATATAGAAGGCCAAGGGCCATTTAAAAATGGATCTGCCTATGGGGTGGCTTAGCAGACTGAGGAGACACATAAGAATTGTACTCCTAATTTAGATCAACTACCTTAAACTATATCACGTTTATGTGCACAATTCCCTTTTTCAGTAGATATTTCTATACTGCCCAGAGTGAACACTGTAATTCCACATCCATAATATGTCTGCAACAGTTCTAAGTTACCATCTAATTTAAAATAGTGGCTAACACTTATTGAGAACTTTCTATGCACCAAGCACTGTTCTAAGTACTTTGTATCTATTAATTCACAAGAGCCCTAGAAAGTAGGCATTTTTACTGCCATCCCCATGAGGAAACCGAGACACCCAAAGGGTAACTTGCCCACATATTCATAGCTAGGAAGTGGCAGAGCTAATGTTCATCTCAGGTGGTCCAGCTCTGAGGCCTAAGCTCACAACCATCATGGCAGTCCCTCTCTAAGGCTTGGCAAGAACAGTTCCAAAGAAAGAAGTCCCCTTCCTTCTATTTTCAGCAAATAAGGCAGTTTTTGCCATCGCAACTAATAGTTTTAAACCTTCAGAAGAGTTTGTACTGGTTTGAAGAGTTCCTACAAAAGAAATAAAAAGCAAATCTCAACTCACAGAATTATTTTTCAAAAGTAAGGTGGCATAGGTATGGAATAGAGGAGGAAATAAACAAGTAAATACGGTACTTGGTGTCTGAAACTGGCCATTCATCAAGACGTGTCAGCAATAGCCAACTTAAGTTTGATGAGTTCAATATTTTCAGGACTAGCAGAACTTCTTGTGACCTGTATAATTGAGCAGAACTTCTTGGTTAAGATGGGCCTGGGGCTGGACCTCAGCTCTCAAGGCTAAATTTCTTCATTCCATAGTTCTTCCAGGTCACTGTCAAAACCACTGGTAATTTTACACTGCAGTGATCTGTGCCTTTTCCTGGCCTGAGGATAAATAGAAAACTTAACAGTTCTGAGAGCTGTTGACACCATGTACTCAGAAACACAATCAGAAAATGTTAAAGGAAACCTTGAAGGATGTGAATGAAGGATGTGGACATTCACACATGGAAATTCCCCACGTGATGCCAGCTTTGCTCCTCAGCTCCGTAGCCAAAAAATGAACAGGTCAGAGAGGGAGCAGGGGTGCGTGCCTGAAGCTTTAATACAACACAATAAGGGATGAGTGTTCCCGGCAAGGCTTCGAATGACCATTTGCTGGTAGGCGGAGGATTCTAGGGTGCTCAAGAGAAGGGTTACAATGACACAAAGGATGCCTGTGAAAGGATTGGGAAAATCCAGTTCCTCCCCAACCACTATCAAATGTAGTTGTTTGTTCTCCTGTTTCATAAACACACACTGATACATTTTTTTAAGTCATTTTCCCCTTTAAGTAGGTAGCCCACCCAATCTAAGGTCACACACTTAAAGAAAAACGAGGAAGGTAGAGATGTGTTTCCTGAACCCTACAATTGGATCCTTGGTCTGACAACAGGACAGCATATTTGAACTGAGAACAGGTAGATTCCCTTACAATCTCGGTCAACATGAGCTATAAGGAAAAGTAAAGAAAAGGGAAGGGGTGTCTGGAGGTAGAGAGAAGGTTAGTTATGCATCCTTGCTTTGAAGCATGCACGACACAGACACGTGAGGGCTCAGATCTGAATGCTGCCCCAGCCGTGGATCCCACTCGAGTAGCCTAAGCAATACGCTAAGGGTCTGCTCCTTGTTAACTTACGATAAAAATTGTTCGAGTTTTTCCTCTCACCAATACAAGGGTCTCACAATATTTCCCTTCTTATTCTCCAGAGATAGACATAGACAGCTTCATTCCCAGTTTAATTACTAGTCCCTCAATATAAATGGCTTTCATTCCTTCATTCACTCACTCATTCAATATATAAACACTAAATGCTGATCTAGGTACAGAAGACTCACAGATAATTATGCCATTGTCCTAGTGTGTGAAAAAACGAGGGACGTATAATGTGTTATATATGAAGGCAATAACAGAATTATGTGCGTGACATAGTGACTGCAGAGAAGACAGGGTAATTCAATAGAGGGGACAAAGTATTCTCATAAATAATGATCTAGAAAGAATAACAGGAAGGGTCTAAGGTTCTTCCCTCATTAAAATAAGGCTGTAGAACTTGGTGCATCTCCATCTGAGCCCTCACCCTGTCTTCCTCCAAGCCCTCGGATTCGGGTGCTATGTAAGTCTCAGAAACAGGAGAAGGGGTTGCTTAATCTATTTTGCAATTGAATAAATCAACAATGGGCCTATGAGCAATGGCCTCTGACAAGTCCTCGTGTCTGCCTCAAGCGCAGGAGAAAGCAATGCTCAAGTGGCGGACAACTTGCCTGCCCAGGGACCCTCCTGGAGGTGAGGCGCTGTGGGCGTGAGCAAGCACTGCGGGGCCTGGCCACGGGCACGTTGAACTCTGCTCAGCCGCAAGCGCAGCCTTGGAGAGGGTGCTCCTGCAGCCGCTGCAAAGGGGTGATTAAGAGGCAGCACAAATCGCATGGATCCTGTCCTAGCTTTATGCTTTCTGAAGATGATGGTGATGTATGAGATGACGAATGAGCTATGAAAATCCTATAAAAACCCTCCTGTCCTCTCTTGCCTGCTTTTCTTCTCCTATTCTCTTCCCTGTCCCCAAATTCATTTCTCTAATGCTTTGATGATTCAAACCACTTTTCCCATAAAGACAACCTGAAAATGCCCCCCCCCCATCAGCCCCTGAGCCTGTACCCCTTGCTAATGACAAGGCCCATCTCAGCTGACACAAGCCATTTTTACATGGAGTATTTGACGGTTCTGTGTTTTGTTCTGATGATTGTTAGCTCTTTTGGTTCATTGGCGTTGGAAATAAATCACATCTAACCTCTTTTGTACTAAAATTAACTGTCTCCTTGGACTGATTATCTTGCCCTTGGTCTCTGCGGAGTTGCACCCACAGGATCTCCAACGTGCCTGGCAGCCCAAGCGGTTTGCTGAAGTTACATGTGAGGGGAGTGAGGCTGGCTTTCCCAGGCTCCGGTCAAGAGGGCTTGGCTACTCCTAAAAACAGCAACATGCTTCAGCAAAGTTCAGAAACCAAAGCAGGAAACAGAACCCCTCTTACACAGATGGGTAGAAAAAGGCTCTGGTGGGACAGGAAACGGGAGCATTTTGAACAAGTCCATCCATCTGTTTACCAAGTGGGTTTAGCTTTCTCAACAACGTATTATAAATTCCAGTTTGGAACTTGTCAGAAATTTTTTTTTTCATGATAAAATTGCTTTTCTTGAAAAAGAAGAAAACAATTCCAGAACAAAATAGGGGAAAAAATTATTCTTTTCAAACTTGGAAAACAGGTACAAGGCTTTGCCACAATTTAAGACATAAACAAAAGCTCCTTTTCAGAGGGTAGGGAAAGCAGTCCTCAAAGAGAGAAAAAAAAAATAGTTTGGTGGCCTCAACAGGTGAGAAAGTGGGACCCGGACGGTGTCAGGTGACAGGTAGCTGGTCCATCCCCAATTTCAAGGGCCGACTCTAAACCAAACCAACATGCACTGCTTACCTCTTGAAGTTGTCACCCACTCTTGCAGAGGCAAGGATAACCTTGTGCTGACCTGAAATTGTTCCCTCCCCATTTCCTACACCACGTGGATGCTCCTCCAACCTCTCAGACTTCTCCCCAACTCATTCTGTATCTCCTTCTGAACTTCCCTGCTTCTGCATGTGAACTCTCAAATTGAATTCAGTATAATCAAAATCCCAAAACCATTACAAATGTTTTAAACTTGTTTCTCTTTCTGATTTCCTGATTCCTATTAAACACAGCACCATTCTGCTCCACATACATGCTTAAGAGCTGAACAACAACACCCACCACCTTGCACAGCACTTTTATTCAACACTGTCTTTATCACAACCCTTTCCTGCTTAAAACACCATCAATACCTCTTCTTAAGCTCTTACACGACAATGTCCCCATTGCATGTTTATGATTTCACAGTATAGCTAGATGTTAAAGGATCTCTATCCATAAGTTAGCCTCAAACTCCTGAAGGAAGCCTCAGCTCCAGCCATGCTTGTCTCCCAAAAGCATCTAGCATACGTCTACCTCCAAGTCCTTGTTCATGCTGTGCCCTCCACCTTGAATGCTTCATTCTTCTCTCCATGTATTTAGACCCTTCCCATTTATCATGGTTTACCTCAAGACCCACGTCATCAATGAAGTCTTTGGAGCCACCCAAGTTCATGGTGGTTTCTCCCTCCTCCCCTGAGCATCTGTGGCAATTAGAGTTTGCATTACTTGTTTGGCACTTATCATTTACTCTCTCATATAACCATTAATCCAACAGACACTTTTGAGAACCTACTATTTCCTCTGTGGCAGACTCTTTGATATTTGCTAATCATAAAAGTTTAGTAAGAAACAAGAAGTGTAGAGGAGAAGGAAAGATGGGCAGAACAAGCAGGTCTAAGAGAAGGAACTTTTTAAATAAAAGACATGTGATGATGTCCTACATCATAGGAAGGAGGACCAGTTATTAGCATGCTGTCTCTCAGCTCCAAGCCCACCCTTTTATTCTCCATATTGTAATGCTAGTCTGGGACTTTGCAAATGTTTTTGCTTTGCCAGTTGACCTCCTGGGAAGCCCTGTTAATAGGGAGTGCTAAAGGAAGACAAAGACTGGAGGAGGAAGACAGGAATTGCTCCTTCCTGTCTGCTGTTTGTTGTGTTCTGTGGACTTCTTGTCTGTTTGTGGTTCCCGTGAGCATCACCCCAGCAATACCCCTTCACCTCATCAGTGGCAGTTCCTTCTGGTAACAGCAGCTGAATCCACTTTGAAGTTTTTCCAGTTCATAGAATCAGCTTCTCTGCACCCTTTCTCCCATCCCAAGACACCACTGCATGCCAGCCAGCACGTGCTTTCCTCCTCAGAGTCTGGGTCCCAGTCTTTTTCTAATGCAGAGGTACCAACACCAGCCAAGCATCATATCTCCTCAGAGGTCTGACTTTCACCTCCATGGGGCTCCTCCTTTAAGCTTCTAAGTTTTAATAATTATAATCTCTTCTCTTTGTTCTCTCAGCCCTAAGGGTGATAAATGCTTCCCACTTTCATGATATCTTAGCATCCTTTTTCTACCCTTTCAGTTACCTGGGTAACACTTTTTATATTAAATTCTATTCAATAACTGGTATGGTTTCTATCTCCCGATTGGACCCTGACTGATACAGATGCGACTAGCTTAGGGGCATAGATTAAAATAATGCAAAATGGTACCACTAAAAAGCCAATAGATAAATTAAATATTCAAACAATCCAAAAGAAGGAAGGAAAGGGAATAAGAGGAACAAAATTTAGGAGGGACAATCTAAAGCCAACCATATCACTAATTACATTAAATGTTAAAGCACTAAACTTTCGCATAAAAAAACAGAAATGATCAGACTTGATTTTTAAAATGAAAGAGCCTACAATATTCAGACTATAAAAGACATATTTTAAATATGGTTTATTCATAGGTTGAAAGTAAATGGATAAATAGAAAATATATAATGCAAACTGTAAACACAGAAAAGCTGAAGTGGCTAGATTAAGAGATAAAATAGACATCAATGCAAAGAGTACATCAAAGACAAACATGAACATTTTATAATAATTAAAGAGTAAGTTCATTAGAACAGTCATAAATTTATGTGTGCATAATAACAGAGCTTCAAAATACAAAAGGCAAATGGTGACAAAATTAAAGGAAGAAGTATACAATCCAAAATCACAGTGCAAGATTTAAATACCTTTCTACCAACAATTCATAGAACAACCAGAAAAAATCACTATATCCAGAGAGGATCTGAATAACACTATCAATGTGACTTGACTGATATTTCTAGATACTTATACAATCCATCATCCAACATCTCTTCAAGTGCAATTTTATATTCACCAAAATAGAACACATACTAGACCATAAAATAAGTCAAAAAATTTTATAAGAATCAAAAACCAGGGTAATAGCAGAGGATTAAACAACTGACATGCAAGTTGAACTCAGCCCTAGAAATTAAACAATAATGACACCAACAACAACCACCTCTCCCAATTAAAAAAAAAAAAATTCACACCAAAGTACATTACTATGGAAGATCAGAATACTTGGGAGATAGTGGCATAGAGGATTAATAAGCAGATCACAAAAATTCCAAATGGTGAAAACTAGGCCCCTTACAAAGAAACCAACCCAGTTGGCATCAGACTCATCAATAGCAATACCAGATGTTGGAAGAGTGGAGCAATGCCTTCAAAACTTTGTGACAATGATTTTCAATCTAGCATTCTATTCCCAGCCTGTCAGTCATGTGGAGGCAGAAAAAAGACAGCTTAGACATGCAAGAATTAAAACATAATGTTTTAGAAAGTTATCAGAAAGCATGTGTCCACAAACAAGAAATAAACCAAAGAAAGAGAAAGACATGAAATCCAGAAAACAAACCAGAAGAGAGACAAAAGCATCATATAATGATATCTGTGCAATTTTCCAGAAAGAAAAAAGTTCACATTGGAGAGGGAGAGGGAATTTTGAGGGAGAAGTTCTCTAGAAAAATTAGAGCTGCTGTGTGTGAGTCCATGGACAAAATTATTTATTTATAGTAGAGATATTAGAACATTTGGAAAATTAATCATAAGTATATAAAAAGAGGCTTAAAGGAAAGAATGAAGTCACTGTCATTTCCAAGAGAAATAAGGGAAGGACAAGGAAGGAAATATAGTTGTAATTCACCATGGCTTATCATTGGACATATTTGCATTGCATAATAAAGAAACTAAAATTAATTTACTTAAACAAATATGTAGAAACGGAGAGAAGATGACAGATGAGTTAAGTTTTTATCTACTATGGCAAAAATGCAATAAAATATTCCTAAAATTTATCAGTCAAGAAATAAGCATATTATTTAGATTAAATGAAGTAATAGCACTTAGAATAGTGACTATTACATGGTAAGCAGTATCAGCTATTATTAGAAATACAAAGTTAAATATCAGGGGAAAGAGCTAGAATTAAGAGTGGTTGTCTCTTGGGCATAGGAGCCAGAGTGAGGAGGAAAACTATTTCGGTTCATTACAAGCTTTTTAGTACTACATGACTTTTAAAATAATATACATGTATTGCTTTTATAAAAATAAAAATTAAATTAATAATAAAACAGCTATATTGTAGAATAAAATATAAACATAAAAATGTTAAGGCATTGTAAATAAGGAAATAAAAAGTAATTTACAAGTATGGTGAATATGTATTCTTTTTTAAAAAAAAGACATAGTAAGCTCTTTAACACACTATTGAGTTAAAAAAAAATAAAAGAATTTAAAAAAAATCATACATACTCAAAAAAAAGAAACATATTCCATAAACAAAAACCAAAGCAAACAAACAAGAGAGGTCTCTCTAAAAAGAGATATTGAAAATGAGAGAAACAAATGGGAAACCAGGGAGTTAAGTGAAAACTAGGCTGAATATCCAATGCGCAACAGTGGTATAAACCACCCATATGAGGTTAGGAGTCAGAATAGTGCTTTATAGTCATTAATGGCTGCCGCGGTATCTCCACCCATCAGCCCAAGATCACAGCCAAAGAGAAGTCACCTGCCCGTAAACAGGGTAAGCACTGAGTTCTTATATTAGAACTAGGACCTTAGGGAGCTCTCTTGTAGCCTAGTGGTTAGGATTCTGGTCTTTCACTGCCATGGCCTGGGTTCAATCCCTGGTCAGGGAACTGAGATCCCGCAAACCCTGTGGTGCACTAGTCCCCCACCCCCACCCCATCCCTGCCACCAAAAAAGAACCAGGACCTTAGTCCACCACTGCATTCCGGGGAAGACCCCAGAATTGCATCATTTCTGCAGAGAGACAGACCCAACCAAACCACAGATGTAAGCCTTAGTCAGAAACAGGCTGTAGGGCTGGGGCAGAAACAGCCGTGAAACCATCCCTATAAGGAGGACAAAAAGTCCTGAGAAAATGAAAAGATGAGCTCACAAACAAAATTCAAAAATGTATTTTTAAAAATCCATATCAAGGAGAGAAAGCCAAAATACCAGAAAAGTGGACAAATTAAACCCAAGAAAACAGAGATATTTGAGCAATATAGAAAAGACATTAAAATGATAGTTTTTTAAATTCTCAGAGATAAAAGAAGTAATAACATCCACAAAAGGAGACCAAGAAATAGTAAAATAAAATCTTGAAGATTAAAAATATTTATGAAATGAATAATTTGATAAGTTAAAAAGTTAGACACAGGTGAACTGATAGAGAGAACAGAAGTAATCCCCCAAGAAGCTATAAAAAAGATTCAAAACTGGGGCGGGGTGAGGGGAGGAAACTTGAGGAGACAGAGAGCATAGGGAAATGATTTAAAACCTACAACATGTATCTCATAATAGTAGTTTCATGAGGACACATTAGAAAGAATGGGGGCAAGGGGGAGAGTATAAAGAGATGGTAACAGAATTTTCCAAAACTGAAGAGACTCACGAGTTCTGAAACTGAGAAATCCTATCAAGGTTTAAAAATTCACACCTAGATATATCACAGTGAAAGTGCACAATATCAAAATTAAAGAGAACTTAAAAGGATGAGAGACAACTGATAAGGGAATGAAAAACATTGACAGTGGACTTCCGGTTAACCACAATGACTATAAAAAATCTATGGAAGAATTTTCAAAGCATCAAGGAAAAATACTATGAATCTGGAATTCTGTACAAACTGCCATTCAACAGATGGGATTCTGAAAATTATTGGCCACAAGCTCTTTCCTTTAAAAACTACTGAAAGATGATTTCAGTATGAGAAATGAATTAACCTTGGAGGAAGAAGAAACTGTGTGGAGAAAAAATTGGTAAAACACATTAGTAAATCTTTAAATCTAAATAAGTGTTGATTATCAATAATAATACAAATAATTCCTGTGTTTACAAACAAGGTATAACTCTAATACTAGGCCATTCTAATATAAGATCTAATATAAGAAGTTGACTCAGATGAAAGTATGAAAGTTAAAGCTTCTAGGAGAATGATGGAGACACTAATTAAGCTTTGATGGGAAAATGTAAACTTGAATATATATGTTAAAAGCCAAGGAAAATTCATGAGAAGAATAGAAAAAGTAAGTGTAAGTTCCAAACCACTAGAAGAAAAAGGAATATAAAAAACTCAATCAGCCCACACAAGAAAAAAGGAAAACAGAAAAAGATAAAAGATAGTAAATAGGAAACAAAATAAAGTAGCAGAAATAGCTTAACAAATGTAGATAAACTCCTAATTGTATTTTTAAAAAGAAACCATGTAGGAGTCTCTCTGAGACAAGGCAGAACTCGTAACAGCTGAAAACTGTTGGACTAAAACTGAGGGACTGCTGGTGAAAGAGCTCTATTTTCCCACTAAAATTTAATGCAGAGAGTAAGGGAACAGGAGTACGGTCCAGACTTGAGGGCTCTGGTGATCTTATCAAAGCTTTTGGGTCTAAGTAACAGAAATCCATTGGCTGTAGTTCATATAAAGTGCAGTCTATTTAAATGATACAGGAACAACTGTCAAAAGAAAATCTGATCGGCCGATGATCAATAGATTGGCTCACCTGGATAGAGTATCAGGTGTCCACCCTTTTCCAAACACCTGTGTTAGGGTTGGGGTGGAGGTGGGGTACATGCTGGAGAATATAAGCGTCTAGAAGACAGGGCACCTGCCTCCTACAGTCATAGCCTAAAACACTGTGTCAGGAAAGAAGGCGACAGTGAACCTAGCAGAGTTGAGGAAAGGCCAATGTTGAGAGCTCAACGGTAAGTGATAAGTGAGATTGTTAGCCAAAGTTGTTCCATTTTCTGCTGCCAGTGAAAGGAATGGATAAAGCTGAAGACTGGGCATGAAAGGGGATTCGCAAGGTTGGTAAGAGAAATTCCCTTGGGTTTCCATCTAGGTGGAGGGGAGTGAAGCACAGAAGGGGTTTAGGACTGGGCGAGTAGGAAGTGTCAAGTTATAGCTATCTCACTAAGCCTCTGCGGAGGGGAGGGAAAGGGCAGTGTGGATGGGGGAGAGATGGTGACGAGCAATGGGGGTGTCACTGCTGGAGGCTTCAAAGCTGGAGCAGTTCTGGGTGTAACAGGAGAAAAGCGTTGTCCACGTGGAATAGAGGGAAAGTAGTTAGAGCAGAGGAAGTCAAAGGGCTAGGTACGAGTCATCAGTGATGACAGAAGACCGGGTGAAGAGGGATGCCGAGGGCAGGGTGCCAGGGAGCTCAATGAATCTGGCAGCTGAGCGGTGGGAGGGAGTGGGGGTGTGAGAAGATCCTGTATTCAGAGACCATGAAAGTGATGAGGAGAACTAGGAGGACACCGACACAAATCTGACTCCTGGACCCAAATTTATCAATGGCTCCTGTCACTTTCGGGGTGAAATTCTAACCCCTCAGCACAGAAGACCCTTACAATGCTTCATTTTTCACCTCATCGCCCACCATGTTTCTCCAGGCTCTTCATTCTTCTACCGAACTGTCTTCTTCCATCTCCACATGCTGATTCTTCAACTGGGAATGTCCTCTCCCTGTATCCTTACCCAAATGACTCCTGCTTAGTTGTCAGAGCTAAGGCCAGGAGTCATCTCCTCTGGAAAACCTTCCCCCAAGTGAGTTTTCCGTCTGAGTTAAATGCCCCCCGACCCCCGTCGCGCTCCCCCTGCCCCCCGGAGCCTCCGTCACAGAATTACCACACCCCCGGAAAGTTGCCAAGGGTAGGAGCTGCATCCTACGTAGTCTGACGTCCCCACTACCTAGTGGGGTTCCTAGTATACAGCAGACTCACAATACACACTTTTAAGTATATGCACACATTTCAAGGGGTTTGAAAAAAATCATGCCATCACAATTAAGGTGAGGAAATCAAAGAAGCGATGAACCTCAACAGCGGCCTCCAAGTGACATTGAGTAGAATGGAGAATCAGTAGAGTGCAGTACGCGAGGTGAGGAAGGGAGTGAGCAGAGGACGTACGGGCTGCTGTGAAGGGTATTACATTGACTGAGGAGATCAGAATGAAACAAGACAGAAGAGGGCTCTCTGGACATGTTCGTACCACGCATGTGATTCTGGGTCACAGGGATAGAAGAGACAAGGCACTGGGGGCCACCAACATTTGGCTATATGCTGTATATATTCTCATGTGGTCTGCACAGTAGACGCCTGAGATGGCAACTGACCGCCCCTTTGTACTGGAAAGCCAGCAACGAGGTTCACAATGGAGTTGAAGTGGAAAGTCATGGTAATTCTGTGACATTTCCTTCCCAGGTGTAGTGAGATCAGCTGATTGTGTCAGGCTTGGGCCTCCTTGTCCAGGAAATTCATACAAAATCCTACAAATGACAAGAGCCTGCCTTTTGGTTCGTCATATGTCCTAGAGCACCCAGCATGTGTTATAGACTTATTAGGATTCAATATGTATTTGTTGATTGGATGAATGAACAAATGACTGAGTCAGTGAGTGAATGAAGGCTGACCTGTATTAAGTACAAAGGTCAGGCGTGCTAAGTATTTGATATGTGTTATTTTATCTAACCCTCCTGATAGCCATGATTATCCTCCATTTCACAGATCAGTAAACTGAGGCTAAGATAGCTTAAGAAGTCTACCCAAGGTCCCACAGCTTGTAAGTGACGGAGCAAAAATTTCTCCAAGCATTTCTTCCTCAGAACCTCCATTCTTAGCTACTCTGCTACATGGCCTCTCAATAAATGGATCCCTTTGAATTCATGGATTTCTCTAGAAATCTTAGCTTCCCCATATGAAGAGAGATGGTCCCTGATGTTCCAGCCCTATGAATAAAAGCACAAAACATTGGGAGCTGGGAGTGATTAGTTCAAAATGTAGAAAAATCTAAAAATATATTGGTTTTACTCTTAGATATTTGTCCAACAGGGGTGGAACAACTTTAATTAGTGTAACAGGACAATAGGAATTAAACTGGTTTAGTCAAAAGATTTTTACAGGATGACACTGATGGTATTACTATCCAACTTCAAAGATTTGGAAAGATGTTCCTGCTAACACTGGAGAATAGAAACCTGTTTTTCATCAACTAGGCTGGCCTGACAAATTAAGTCTGTGGAGTCATTAGATTAAGATAAGAGCTTATCTCCTCGGCTGACATTTATTCAGAGGTTTTTATACTGCTCAGCTGGTAATTAGTGCTGTTGAATTTTTAACACTGCTTTGTCCAGTCATTCAAAACTTCTAGAGGTGTATTTGCATCTCCTGTTTATGTTTTTGGTTATTAAAATAGAAGAGAAATACAAGTGAATTACTTTAGGAGGTTTGAAGAATTCTTCCAAAAGTTATTCTGTGGTGAAACCTGGAGCTTGATGACTTATTTGCAGAAGAAGGGACCAGTTCTCCTAAATTGATCAGTGTGGAATAAAGAGTTGGCTTTTACTATGAGATCCATCATTTATTTCGAGGCATACATAGTATAGGTTTATGATGTTCTAGTGGAATCATTAAAACTAGGATCGCATGCAATAATGGTTTCCTGCTGTTTCACACCACCAATTCAGCAAACATACTATAGAGTCAAGGAACAGCTCAAAGTTGTGGAGTTTTTTCAGTTTCTTTCCTATGACTGATTTGACTGTGAAAGGTTTATTTTTCCAGTTTTCTTGTAGTTATAATAACAACTTGATTACTCTAGAATAAACTAATACATTAAGCCTGCGCGAGTGTCTTGACAGTCTGTCAAACAATGCTCACATTTTAAAATGCATGGTTTGCCAAATTCCAAGTTCTATGGTGAAATACTAATAAGTAATCAGATGGGTAAGACCCCCTGTTTTAATGAAGTCCATCACTTGGTTAAAGTTTCATCCCATTCCTATGACTATGACATCATTTATTTTGTCCTAAGTGTAGACATCTCTCATCACTCAACATATTGCATTTGCCACTTACAAAAAAAAAAAAAAAAAAAAAATGAGGCAGAGAGAATTCTGCAGGGACAAGTAAAAGTATTTGACTCTCCTGGTTCACCTCATCACCACCCAAAAAGAAGCCTCAAAGAAGACCCTGCATGCTTCAAAGATTCAGTCTGGAAGACAGGTTCTCTGTCATGAAAAAGTGACCTGTGAGGTTTTGTAATTAACAAGTTTCTGACAAAGTCACTTGCGAACCAACCTCTGTGTGCAGTGGGGACAGTACCTCTCGTTGGGCACACGCACTGCCTGAGGTTAACTGTCCCAGAAAGCAGGGGAAATTCTTCGTATTTGTTATAGCACACAATCATCCTTTCTCAACACCTCAGGTACTTTCAAATATAGGCTTGACGTCTCTGGAATGTACTGGAGTGAAAAGTTTACCACTTCAACAAGCCACTGAACCTCAGTTTCCTTAACTAAAAAATAGACATTTGCTCAGGATAATCTTTAAACATATCTCCCAGGGTCCTGAATCTCAGATCTATGATTTGACTCCCAAAGTGGAAGCCTTAGAGGACAGAGAAAATTATTGTGGAAGAAGACCCCACTGAGTTTAGATTCATCTAAGGAATTTGTACAATTAAGTTGAAAAGAGTAAATGAGAAACTCCTAAATTACATGATTACGTTTTGTCATAAGATAGGGGTCAGAGTATATTTGTTGAATAAATGAATGAACGAGTAAGCGAATGAATGAATTGAGAGGTAGCATGGGATGTTGGAATTTGGAGTCAGGCATACCTGGGTTCAGTCCGTAACACTGCTGTATACTTGCTTTGTGCCCTTGGAAAATACACCTCTCTGAACCTGCTTCTTCATTAGTAAATCAAGCATAATAACTAGATCCTAGTGTTGTTGCTAAGATGAATAAAAACCTACCTGAGCACATGGTAGGTGCTCAGAAACCATTTGTTTTCCTTTCTTTACCCCCAGGAAATGTAAGTTTCCGTATACATTGTTGTAAAAATAGCACCATCCAGCTTTCCAATTCATGTATTACCAACTACCTCCAACACATTTGGCATGTGTTGTTATCATCTTTTAATGGGTAATGAAAAAGAAAGAAGAGAAGAGGAAAAAGAGCATAAAGCGTCCCTTCCAACTCCCCGTGGGTAATCAGGCCAGGGAAGGTAGGCGTCATTCAGTGTGTTTACAATGTACTCCATCTCAGTACTCAGCCTTCGTTAACTCACCCCCACCCCCACCCCCAGCTTTCTGAAGAGCAACATGTAATTAGAGCACTAACGAGGTCATTTAGCAGAAACCATGGGTAGGGAGTAATGAATGTGCTATCAGGCTCTGAGAACAGCTTGGGCAAAAATCCAAACAGTCCATGTTCAACTCTGATGAGCTGACCTAAACTTGGAAAACAGAGCTTGGCAAAAAGGTTAATAATAGGACATCGAAGATGAAAGCCCCCTCTCCAGAGAGACCTAGAGCAATGTTTAGAGCGTGATCTTTTGGTAGCTGGTCTGTGCAGGCATGAGGCGAAGCTGGGTGTCACCCAGTACCTGGCAAGATGGTCTGAGAGCTTCAGCGCCATGACTGGGGATCTGTAGAGTACAAAACTGGAAGGGACTTCAGAGGTCATATATTTCCATCTCCCCATTTTACAAATGAGTTTAGAGCGTTCCTGAGAGCTGAACTGGCTTGACCAGTCATTAGAGAGAGAGCCAAACTCAGTACCAAGGCCTCCAGATAGGTAGGGCGATATTTGATTCACTAGCCCATGCTGTCCCCTTGCTTCCAAGGGTGACATTTAGGAGACCATTTGGACAGAGTATAATGATATTTTAAGTGGGGCTAGTGTTACTTGGGCCACTTGTAGAGTAATTAAGTCCCAGGGGAATAAACCCATCCATCCACCAGTTTGCATTTGGAATGAACACTCTTAATTGCATTGGAACTGCTAACATGGCTGTGGCTTTTAACTGTATAGAAAAGAAAGTGAAGAAAGAGAAGCCAAAAGAAGCCAAATACCTCCAAATCCCTGGCCCGCTGATTGGCAAGCTAGAGCCATGCACACCCCACCCTCACCTCCTAGGTCACAAAGTCGTTCCCTGCATCTTTGCAAGCACGGAGCACTGCCAAGTAAGTAAGTTAAACAATGGGCCACAGACTACTACTCTTCTCTTTACAGTTTATAGATGTTATCGGAGTGAATAAAGTAAAAATTACTACAAAAGCATTTTGTCATTGTACTTTTCCCCCCAATCAATAGATATTAAGAGTACAAGAAAATATCCCTAAGTAGAGAAAGAAATAATTTAGTCACTCTCAATACTTGAAGTGGTAAGTACGAAAGTATTAAGATTCAGAGGATGGATTTTGTTCCAGAGATCATTTGCACTTCAACGAGCATTTACTAAGCACTTACCACATGCACAACACAACCAAGCAGTTGGAAGACAAGACGGCGCGTACAATCTCTGTCTTGAGAAACTGACTGTTCCTTTGAGCAGGCTCAACATACCTACAAAGACAGGGAAGAACAGGTTTCAGGAAATGTATGACAAATCCTAGGAGTTTCTTGCCTCCTATTAAATTTATTTTTGTCCTTCATTTAAAATGGTAGCTGAAGAGGGTGGCTTTGCAGCAGCCTTTGGGATCAGGAGGCATTTGTTTGCTCTTTTGATGTGTGTAGTGCCTCTCTGGGGACCCTCTTTTTGGAATAGCCCCTCTATACAACTGGGTTCCCCTAAGAAAGACCCCCCAGGAACCATGTTTTGCCCAAGGGCACTATTCCTATTTCCTGGGCATCCTGTACTCCTCACACCAAGAGCCTGCACACATGCCGCCTTTGTTCCCATGGAGCCGACAGGAAACAGGGAGAGAATCTGCCTGACAGGGAATGGTGAGTATCAGAAGGATGTTCCAGTGCCAAAAATAACGTGAGGGCGATAACCATGCCACGGGGATGAGAGTCTGGGAGTGCCATTCTCATTCCAGTAACACTGTCTTCCTTGTTTGACTTTGAAAACAATGTCATGATAAAAGAAAGCTCCTCAAAGCCCTAGATTACCAACTAATTCAGGTCCTACTATAAAACAGTGTAGAACAAGGGTTCATGGCCACAGATGCTGCCCAGTTGTTTAAGCACTTACCAAGAAATTTTCCTCTCCTTTGCCCCTCCAATTGTGGGATATCCAAGTCAGAAGCTGATGATGCTCTGGTGGTGTGAGAGACAGCCTGCTGGATTGGAATCCAGACATTGGGGTTAGGTGGATCCTGGTTCAAATTCTAGCTGAGGAACTTCAGAACTGTGTGGCCTTAAACAAGTTGCTTAACCTCTCTGAACTCCGGTCTCCTTACTGAAAAAGAGAGAGGCTAACGGTTCATGCTTTAGAGGATGACTGTGAAGATGACAGGAGACAAAAGATGTCAAGACATCTGGCACATAGTAGGTGCTTGATGAATTTTAGTTATTATGTTTTCAGGGCAGAATTCCACCACTGTCTACTTCGGGAGGGAAAAATAAAAACACGCCACCTTGTCAGGATGCAACAGCTGGTGCTGGGAACAAATGTAACCACATCAGGGAAGAGGGCCACCCATCCTCAGAGTCAAATGCACTTTATAGAGATAGCAATTTGCAGCTTGTCAAATGTTCCCTAACATTTTGCAAAAATCCCCAAATGTCAAATTAGTGAGTCATCTGTACAGTACTGCAGATCTTGTTATCCTCTGACTGCTTCATAGCATATTTTGGGTGTCCCAGACACCAGTCCAAGTAAATGTTAGTAAATAAGGAGAATCGCATCTCCCCTCGCAAGGCTCTGAAGTTCAGCCCCAGCTTACACTTGCAAAGAATATAAACCTTGAGGGCCAGAGAATAACACATATTTCTCAGAGTTGATTGAGCTGTCACCAGTAAGTATATACCCCATGTTTACCATGTGTGCAGCCAGGCCTGAGGCAGGCTGGAGGTGGGGGCAGGAGTGCAGGATTGGGGGTACAAATCTTAAGTCACTGACTCCACACTAACCACTTGGCTTCATATACATTTTCTTAATCTCAGTCCCTTTTATTTATTTAGCAAATACTGAAATTGCACTTGCTTTATGTTTAGTGCTTCCCTGGAGGCTTATTTCTTAGGAGGGTCCTGCCATACAAGTGGATTAGAAATGCTTTACAGTCCTCATAACAACCCAGTGAAGTAGGCACCATCATTATCCCCACTTTACAGATTAGGAAACTGAGGCTCAGAGAGATGAAGTGGCTTTCCTAAGGCCACATAGTCAGTGGCAGAGTTAAGATAGGACCGAGACAGTCCGGCTTCAGAGTCTGTACTCTTAACCATTAAATTCAGCCTTATGAGATAGGCGTGAGTACTACGATTATCCCCATTTTACAGATGAGGAAACTGAGGCTCAGAAAGGTGAAGTAACGCTGCCCAAGATATCACACAGCTCCTAGGTGGTGATAGAGCTGGAGTTTGTAACAAAGTCTATCTGTTTACATAATCCTACCCAATGGGTTGTAAGTTACACAAAGTCTGAAACAAAAAGTCTTGCCTTAAGTAGCTGCTAGTTTTGCAGGACATGCATCACACACACACACACACACACACACACACACACACACACAAAGGGAGAGATCCCAGGAAGACCATGAGCAATAAGCACCAAAGGGCTCCACTCTCACACTCCCATTAAAGTTACAGTGAATTAATAGTCATGGCTCCAACCCATGGCTCTCAACTCCTGAATGAGAAACACGTTCTCAAGACAGGGCTGAGGGCTCCCTAAGAAATGCCTCTCTGTTTTGCCTTTGTTTTTACAGTTTCCCTGACTTGAAGAAAATTGAGACAAACCCAAGTTGCTGAAGCTGCAAGATGTATATTTACATGCTTTCTTTAGAATGTGTGCCTAAACCTTGTTTTTTTCACTCTGTTAACTTTTCAAAAACTATTAAGAAGAAGGGTGACTAGATGCCGGGGGGTGGGGAGGGGGACAAGAGAGGGAGGCCGGGAGGGAGGTGGCGGGCAGATGACAAGTAAAGCAGAGTGCTTTCCACGAGAGGTTTTCTACCCTGCCCCGGGCTCCTCCTGTCACTCTAGAGATTGGCGCCCACAGGCACTTAGTGACTGTGGGATTGAAAGTTTTTGAGGACAATGGGATTGTGACCTTTTGCTGTTAGATGCGAAGTCTAATGATGATTCTTGGAAAAGAACTGGATTTAGTGGCTGGAAAATACTAGGGGTGAAGTAGATTGAACTGGAAATTCTTGCACATCAGGCCCAAAGGTTGGAAAATCTTGCTTACTCTATCTCCTTCAACAAAGAGCCCTTACTTTCTTATCCCCTCTCCTCACTCAGTGTCCAGTCACACTGGCCGCAGCCTGGGAACGTTGACCTAAGACAGAAGGACCAGAAGCAACTGCTTCTTCTTACTCCCCAGAACCCCTTCCCCATCTCTGCTTCACAGTTTGAAGGTCAGAGAAATTCCCCTCCACCACTCTGGGCGCCACATTTTTCAGCTCCCCCACGTACAGTAAATCTCTAAGTTTTATCACTTATAACCTTGGCCACTCTCAAACCCAAGTACGTTTCTCCATTCCCACTGCTCCTGCCCTACTGTGTCACCATCATCTCTCCCCTGATCCTGCCACAATCCCAGCTTGTCTTCCCGCGTCCAGTCTTGCCCACTTTAATCACCATCCACACAGCAGCGAATGCAGAAATCTGATTGTGTCATCAGAAACCCACCACCCTGAGGACTAAGTCAGAGCTCCTCGCTTGGCTTACAGGCTTCTCTGTGATCTGGTTTCTCCCACCCTTGCATCCTGTGCCCCACTCCCGAACAGTGTTTGCAGGTCCTTAAACACAGTCCTTGCTTCCTTACCACCCGCCCAGCTCCCGTGCATTATTCAGTTCTTGCTTAGCTGTTTCCTCCTCCTCCAGGCCCACCCCCCCTCCCTCTGCAGTTCTGCAGCCTGACCTCACGCCAATAGCCAGCATGGTCAACGTGTGCTGAAACCCCCGCTTTAAAACCATCACATGGATGAACGACACAGATGATCTCCAAAAACATAAATCATATCACATCATTCCATTCCTAAAAACTCTCCAATTCGCACTTAGAATAAAGTTGAAACTTTTTAGTGCCTACAAGACC